>NC_141694.1:1207122727-1207820375 GCF_964263255.1 Lissotriton vulgaris
GGCTTCCGTATACCATGGGGCTGTTTTAAGGGGACGTTTAGCCGAGGATTTCTTGAGAGGGAGAATGGTCTCAAGAGAGTGCAGAATCCAGTTTTCGTATTCCTCGTTTGCCAGACAAGGGTCTTCATTATTTAAGGGAGGGTTTTCCACTAGTTTACTTGTGCAATGGTCTACCTGTATCCGCGCCCACGATCTCGCGTATCTAATCGAGGGGGTGGTGGGAATGGGTTTCTCAGTGAACCAGGTGAAGGGCACCAGGGAGTGATCGGTCCATGGAAGGGGAAGAGGGGGGTCGGTTAAAAGTTCTGCGCAATTGCTGAACACTGGGTCCAACAGGTGTCCCTTTGTGTGTGTAGGAGTGTTCACTCGTTGACTGAGTTGTAGTGCGGCCAGGTCATCAGTTAAGGTAGTGGCCGTTACATCTGCTGGAGAATCAAAGTGTAGATTGAGGTCACCTATCACGACGAAGTTAGCAGCAGCGCAGATACGGGGTGCTATCGTTGCTGGAAGACTGCTGTGAAAGAGTTTTGAAGGGCCGGGTGGGCGGTATATCAAGGTGCCCGAGAGACAGTGGTTGGGGGAAAACTCCAGCGCGAAAGCTAAGTTTTCACAGTCTGGGATGTTTTCCGTTATGGGCCGGCAGCGATATTGATCTTTTACTATAATTGCAAGTCCTCCCCCTCTGCCATCTGGGCGATCTTGACGAGTGATTTGGTAGCCGGCGGGAAGGGCGGCAACCACATTGGGGTCAGAGTCGGACGTTAACCATGTTTCCGTGAGAAACAGTGCGTCTGGCTTACGTTCTTCTAGTAGAAGGGATATTTCCAGCCTGTGTTTGGGGAGGGATCGGCAGTTTAAGAGAAGCATACGGTATTCGTGGCGTGAGGATTCTCAACAAAGGCGTCCCACATATGAAAGAAGACCTAAACCAGGCCTATCAACCCAATCTAATATTCAAAACCTTGAAAAACAATCAGGCGCAAGTACATCCGCACAAGCACAGGATAATTTTTTAGAAGTAGGCCAAGAACCACAAACAGAACCAGGAGGAGCAAAAAAACAAATAAGTCGGGAAACGGTATCTCAAAACACCATGAGTCAAGTCCTGAAAATTTAGTCATAAATATATTGAATCTAACTCTATCAGAGCAAGAATTAAAAACATTACAAAAAGGATCGTCGTACGTTCCTACGTACCATTCTAACCTTTTGGAAACCAAAGTTTGTCTATATAAATTTTTAAGATCATTGAGACTAAGGCATTTTTTTGACAACGTGATTGAACCAACTACCACTCCTATCAAAGAAAATACACTATTAGGTCTGAGGAGCAAAAGCAAATATATGGCTCCAGTGAGCCATAAAGTATTAGACGCATTTGAAAAGGTTGTAGTCACAGAAATTGAAGAAATGTTCAAATCACCCAGGACAAAACAATCAAATATGACTATCCAAGAAAAAAATATTTTGAAAAAATTAGCGAATAACACGCAAATTACAATCAGGCAAGCAGATAAAGGCGGAGCTTTAGTTATCATGGATACCAGCTACTACCAAAATAAAGTTGAAGAACACGTCCAAGATTCAAACACCTACACCATCATGATAACGGATCCAACTAAAGAATTCATGAAAACTCTGAAGATAATAATTGACAACGCTGTAAGCAAAGGAACCATTGGTCAAAAAGAGAAAGACTATCTTATCAAAGACAATCCTACGGTTCCATATATATATATATGACTCCGAAGATACATAAAGACCTGTACCACGCACCACTAAGGCCAATTGTATCCACCATAGGTTCGATACATGAACCCATCCGGAAATATATCGATAAACACCTGCAGAATATAGTTCAAAAAACAAGTACCTACATAAAGGACACAACCCACTTTCTAAATATCTTGGAAGAAGAGCAAGATAAGTTAACTAAAGATATGATTATGGCAAGTATAGACGTGAAGTCGCTATACACATCAATTCCTCACGACCTGGGTATATCCGCAGTTGAAAGCTTGTTGATACTAGAAGACAAAACGGAAGATCTAAAAATATTCATAATGGAATTGTTGCACTTCACGCTGTTCCATAGCTATTTTAAGTGGGAAGATAAATTTTATATACAAGCATCTGGTACTTCCATGGGCAATTGTGCTGCACCGACTTATGCGAATATATTTATGCATAGATTTGAGATTAAACACATATTGGAAAATGAAACATGGAAAAATAATTTAATCGTATATAAAAGATATATTGATGATATCTTTGTTCTTTGGAGAGGAAATGAAACAACGCTGAAATGAGCTTTACATGAATTAAATGCAATAGATGAAAGAATCCAGTTCACGAGCACAATGAGCAACAAAGAATTGTCATTCCTGGACGTGCTTTTAACCAACATAGATGGAAAAATCACTACAAGTGTGTACACAAAAAGCACGGACAGAAACAACTTACTACACTACAATAGCTTCCATCAAACTTCGTTAAAACATCATCTGCCATTTTCGCAAATTCTTAGAATAAAACGAATAGCATCTACAGACGAACTATACTCAAAACATAAACAGATGACATTACAGAAATTTAAAAAGAGGGGATATCCTGATCCCATCTTGGAATCAGCAGCAAACAGAGCAGATAAATTGCAGCACCAACATTTACTAAGATCTGTAACAAGACCAGAAGATAAAAGAAGTGTATTTGTGTCAAAATTCTCCACCAGAAGTGTCAAGATAAAAAAGACTATCAGAACGCACTGGCCATTACTTGCATTAGAGGAAGACTTCAAAGGAATTTTTCCTAAACTTCCGATTTTTGCTAATGAAAGAACACGAAACTTGAAAGAATTGCTAAAACAACCAAAAATACAAGAACCAACCAAACATAGTGGAACACTACCATGTTACAATTGTGGTAACTGCTCAGCCATCATTAAGGGAAACGTCATGAACCATCCTACTAAAGGCACTCCCATTACCCTAAAGGTATCTGGCACATGCAACACAAAAAATGTGGTATACATGCTACGTTGTCCATGCAGGTTATCCTATGTGGGCAAGAAGCAAAGAAAAATAAAAACACGTATAATAGAGCATAAGAGCAATATCGGACTGCAGAACCAAAAATCCACAGTGGCTGCCCACTTCAATCAAGTTAACCATAACGCAAGCCAACTAAAATTCTGTATACTGGAAACAGTGACAACCATTCCAGGAAGAGACAATAACAATCATTTATTAAGGAGAGAAGTCTTTTGGATAAACTTTTTATGCACCATGCAGCCAAAAGGGCTCAATGAACGGATGGACCTTAATTGCTTTCTATAAGGATACATGTAACAGCAGATTTACGCTTTCGTTCAGATATGTATATATGTATATATGTTTTCTCATGTCAAAATTTGATAAGTATAAATTAATGTGTGTGTATACACTAACTCCGCTAGTAGACATAGAGCACAAGGGTTACAAACATTAGTTACCTTAAAACCCTAAATTCAGTTTTAAATCTAGTGCACACATATGCAGATACGTGAACTCTCGCTTAAGAGTATGTCACTTTAAATTTGCTTAGAACATACGGACTCGTACATAGTCACGTGATCGGAACGAGAATATAGAGTTGTAGACAAACTCAGGGATAGAGCGATGCACGCCGAGGTAGCGAGGGAAGCAGAGCATTATCGCATACCGGGTAAGAGTACGGCTTTGTAACATCGAGCGTTTAAACGCATAACAGACAGATCAAAGTTACTGAGAGGCCCTTTTTCTCGCCTTTGTTTACAGTTTTTGAAAGATTACGTGAAGCAGTCAAGGTCAGTGCAACTAGTGTTTATATGTGGCTACGGGAAGCCGGAAGCCGGGAACTGGAGGTACTCTGTTTATTTTAAAAATTGTTCTGTGTGGTGTCACAACTTGCTCATTTGCTTTTTAAAATACTTTTACCTCACGTAGCGCTCGCATTTCCCCTTCGCGCACAGCTGATGATAATAGCTGCCTCGCGCCCTTCCTAGCTCTCTTAGCCTGCCGCCGCCATCACCTACGGCGTGCACGCTGACTCCGCCCCTTTCAGAGGCCACGCCCCCGATCTCAGTATATAAACCGCGGATCTAATTGCGGCAACCAGAAACCTTTGACCCAGTCCTGAGGCGGAAGCCGGGGACTGGAGGTACTCTGTTTATTTTAAAAATTGTTCTGTGTGGTGTCACAACTTGCTCATTTGCTTTTTAAAATACTTCTTACCTCACGTAGCGCTCGCATTTCCCCTTCGCGCACAGCTGATGATAATAGCTGCCTCGCGCCCTTCCTAGCTCTCTTAGCCTGCCGCCGCCATCACCTACGGCGTGCACGCTGACTCCGCCCCTTTCAGAGGCCACACCCCCCCTCTGTTTCCTACAAATGTGCTTGTACAGGACGCGCAGCGGACGAGCGCAGCGGACGAGCGCAGCGGGAGCGCCATTTGCGCGCCGAAGGCGCGCCTAAGGTAAGCCCGTCTGCGCCCGTCCGCGACAAGACCGCGACAGGCGCAGGAAACTCTGCCCATTTTACCTCCCGCATCTCCTACCAACCTAGCGACCTTCTTCAAATACAGGTCACTGAGCAATGTCCATGTATACTCGACCCAGCCGTACTTTCAGGCCCAGTCAGTTGCAAACTCTGCCACTGGTCCACTGAGCTCCACTCAGCTGTCCCATCGGCCAATATACTTCAGGCCCCTCTGCCCTCCTTCAAAGGCGGTTTGATCAACGCACGTTCCATGTGCAAGCACAACCAAGATATACACGACCTTATATTGGAGTCCGACCTCGACTGCCTCATGATAACTGAGACATGGCTAACAGCAGATAGTAACCCTGATATTGCTGTTGCTCTTCCCCTGGGCTATTCCCTCTTCAGAGAAGACAGAGCCAAGGGCCGAGGCGGAGGTGTTGCAATCATCCTTAATGACTCCTTCCCTTGCCACACCTTTAGTCTAGAGCCTCTGAAAAAGACTGAAGGACTAGGCTTCTCTATTAAATTGAACAAACACACTTCGTTCTCAGGCGGACTTATTTACCGCCCACCCGGCAACGCATCTGAGTTTCTCGACTCACTGTATGATTCCCTAGGACAACTCTCACTCAGATACCCATTCTTCACCCTCCTTGGTGATTTTAACCTCCATCTAGAATCGAAAACAGATACTCATACCATCAATTTCGTACAAACCCTCGAGATGTTCAATTTTAGGCAACTCGTCACCTCACCCACCCACTCTCTAGGTCATACCCTCGATGGAGTCTGCACAAATTCCCCCTCCTTGATCACTCTTTCCCCCTCGCCCAGATTTGGTCTGATCACTCCCTGATCCCATTCCACCTCCTGAGCGAAAACCTACCCAACCGTGACAAAGTTGCTTCTTACCCCGACAATCATATCAATTGGAAGAAGGTTCAGGATAACATCACTCTTAATCCTTTAATACAAACTCAAGCTCCAATCCTTTCCGGCAATGTCGACACCGACGCCAATCTTTTTCACAACTGGATCACTCAAGAAATCAAATCCAGAATCCCGCCCTCACGCCCCCACACCTCCCGGGGCAAAACCAAAACCAATGCCCCCTGGTTCACACCAGAACTTGCAAATGCGCATCTGCTATGTAAAAAGGCAGAAAGAAAATGGCGGAAGACATACGAGGCCACTAATCGCACCTCTTATATCGCGACAAGGAAAAACTACCTTTCGGAAATCAAACTGGCTAAAAAAAACTACTATGTCAACGCCATAAAAACGCAGGCCAAAAACAAAAGGTCCTGTTTAAGATTGTTAAATCATTCACGCAACCAAAGGCACTCCAGCCTGAAATCCCCCCTTCCCAGAAATTCTGCGATCAAATTTCTGACTATTTCGAGGAAAAAATTGCCTCGATTCAAATTAACTTTCCCCCCTCCGCTACTCCCCCAATGCCCCCCCCCCCCACTGGTCCCCTTAGGCTGTACGCTAAGTCGCTTCTCCTCTGTCACTCTTGAGCAGTCGAAAAAAGCCATCCTGGCCTGCAAATCTGGCGCCCCGTCTGATCCTTGTCCCCCCATGATACTTCACCAACTAATCGACGAGGTCAACTCGACCATCAACAACCTAATCAACTCCTCGCTTAGCTCAGGCTCAGTACCCAGCCGTTGGAAAAAAGGAATCGTCAAACCCCTTATGAAGAAAGCAAATAAACCCCCGACGGATCTTACCAACCTCCGCCCAATTTCGCTACTCCCGGCCTTGGGAAAAATCACGAACATCTAGTCCACAGCGAGCTGAAACGCTACCTGGATGATAACAACCTTCTTCATCCCCAACAATCCGGATTCCGCCCCAAGCACTCGACAGAAACCGCTCTCATTGAACTGTCCGACACCATAAAAACCCTACAAGATCAGAGAAAAAACTCCATCCTAATCCTCCTCGACCTAACGGCGGCGTTTGATACCGTCTCCCACACCATCCTCATCAGCAGACTCAGGGACATTGGTATCTCTGACTCCGCCCTATCCTGGATTACGTCTTTTCTCTCCGACCGTTCTCAAACCGTCACTCTGGGCCCATTCCACTCCAAAGACAAACTTGTCCCCTTAGGTGTCCCGCAAGGATCTATCCTAAGCCCTCTCCTTTTTAACGTCTACCTCATTCCTCTCCTTAATCTGATAGAATCATTCGGCATACCTGTCACTTCGTATGCCGATGATACACAACTCATTGTGCCACTGGACAAACTATCTACCAAAGCTGAACTCAACCTGAAACACTGCCTGACCGAAGTATTTCGATGGATGGACAATAACCACCTGAAATGCAATTCGAGCAAAACGGAGATCCTCCCGATCGGCACAAATATCTCCTTCTGTCCAGCACTTTGGTGGCCGGATAATTCTGTTGCCCCCCCCCAGACAGTGTCATCGGCCAGGAATCTCGGCGTAACCTTTGACTCCGAACTCTCCTTTGATCAGCATGCCAGAACCGTCGCAGGTAAATGCTTCGGAATGATCAGATCCCTGAGAAAGGCTTGCTCGCAGGAGTCAAAAAGAGCACCATCCTAAAACTGCAGAGCGTACTTCACACAGCCGCCCGTCTCGTCCTGGGCCTACCCCGCAGATCCTCTATCTCTGCAGCGCTTTGTTCACTTCACTGGCTCCCCCTTCACAAAAGGATTCTCTTCAAAATCCTGATTATAGCCTTTCGTGCCTACAACAAGACAGGCCCTAAATACCTCACCAGGCGCTTTCCCCACTACGTGCCCAGCCGTCACCTTCGTTCAACCGATGACAACCTCATCCTTCTCCCGAAATACAATCTGAAAACAAAGGGTGAGAAGACCCTCAGTTTCCTTGCTACTAAAGCTTGGAACAAACTGCCCAAAACCCTCAGACAACAAACCCAGGAAAAACCCTTTAGAAAGCTTCTAAAGACATGGATCTTTAATCTCCCGGACGATTACGATTACTCCAAAGCTTCCATCTAATCCTCCTGGACTGGTTCATTTAGGTTCATTTAGGTTCCCAAGCGCCAAGATGCTCCCTCCGGAGCGAACGTCGCGCTCTAGAAATACCCCACAAATATCACAAAAAAAAAATAAGGTGCAAGAAGTGCACGGTTTACTAAATAATGGATAACAAGCATTTTCTGTGAAGCAGACATACACCGCATTGTTAGCAGATATTTATCAATGTTAGGACATATGATGTAGCTCAAGGTAGAGCGTTTGGTAAGAATTGACCTTAGTACTTAATAACGTGTATTATATTTTCAGATAAATAATCCCCTGATGAAGAGCGTAATGCTTGAAATGCATTGGGAATAAAAACGATTGTGTAAAAACTACGAATGAAATATGAATTATACAAATTGAAAAACTCGCTACAAAATCATGTTTGGAAAATGAGAATAAAATTTACAAACAAGCATCTAAACGTATGGAGTAAAAATTGAATGAAAGTGAAAGGAGTGCAAGGAAGGAGTGGGTCCTGTGTACACAGAGCACGCATGTCAAGTTTACTTAAGCATACCCTAATTGCTCAGTAGGGTACCGACCTTTGCACCAACCACAAATGCGAAAATTTTGTGTAACAGATTAACCAGTTGACGAGTGCAATACCACATCTCTGACATTCAATTATACCCTCTTTAAACACAGATCTTCCAATGTTCACCAAATCACTATCTACACTTAAACCTTGAGATTAATGAATTGTCACCGCATATGCCAAACAAACAGGAAACGGTTTTCGGTGAACATATAAGTCTTTTACAAGCAAAAATCTAGCAGAACAACAACTGATTTGTTGTACTTGCTCAATGCCATCAAATTTTATTTTTAAAAATTCAATTCCATCTCTATTTCTATAATTCACAAAATCAACAACATAACCCATTGTTCCATTTACCAGACCTCTTTCAACATTTAAATTCCTTCTCAAAATGATACGACAATTTAAACACACATTCAGAGTCTTTTCAAAACCAGCTGTTTTAGAAATACTTTTCTCTAATGAATCCAATTTTGTTTTCAAATTTTTTGACAAAACAATTGTTGCACCCATATGCTCTATTTTATCTATTGCTTCCAGTTTCACAATTTCTTCATTTTCTAACTTTAACATTTTGTTGTTAAAGATGGAACATTCTTGCAGAGTTGTCATCAAACATATCCCAGATTTCTTCTCAGTCATTTTTAAAAAAATATTCTCTGGAAGAATGTTTTCATTTGGATACAAATTTGAAATTAATCGAGCATGTAAAGCTTCTTTTCCAAGCTCACTTACTTTTCCGATTCTTATATCTTGTAAAATATTTTTATAATCTTCATCCTTTGCCTGTCGCATATTTTGAAGCAGTTCAGCATATTTAAAATGTAACCATATATTAACGTTTCCAATGCTTCCAAGGGACTTCCTGGTATCTTCATGTGTAAGCATTTTAAACACTGGTTGTCCTTTTACTGGAGTCAACTGCAGTAGATCTCCAAAAACAATAATGTGTTTTCCTCCAAAAAACACATCATACTCTGTTCTAAGAATTTCTTGCATTCTCAAATGCACAAAAGCAAGCATTAGATTTGAGACCATGCTTTCTTCATCAATGATAAGAAGTTTCATTTTCTTCAAGACTCTGGAAACTTCAGAACACGCATCTCCAGATAGCTTGTTGTAATGCAATTTATTATCATGCTCAACTGGCAGCATCAGTAAACGATGTAGAGTAATCCCTTTAGTGTTATGTGCTGCCAGTCCAGTTGGAGCAGTTACAACTCAAGACAGCGGTGATTCAGTCCTTTTCTGCAAATAAGTTGCAATGGCTTTAATCAGAAAACTTTTTCCTGTTCCCGCTTCTCCGCTTACGTACAGTCGAACAGGCTTAAATGATGTACATGAGCACACTTTTTTCTCATGTCTGAATCCATGTTCAATCTGTTCTGTAACTTCATCATATATCTTTTTCTGCTCAACGTTTAGTTGCTTTACCAAATCTTCTAAGTTAACTCCATCCTCTTGAGCTTGTTCCATAGCTCTTTCCACCTCATCCATGGCAGTTGCAGCTTCATTTTGGATAATTGGTCCTCCTAGTGGATCCCGACTCAATGAAGTAGAACTCTGACTGTCTTGAGAACTGTCTCTAGCAATCTCTTCAGCAATTGTGGTTTCTTGCTCTATTTCTTCGTTCAACATTTGCAGATAATTTGGAAAAACAGGACATTCTATGGTATCCTTAGTTGCATTAAAAGAGTCTTCATAACAGAGAAAATCTCCAAGTAGTTCCTCTTCTGTACGCCATGGCTTAAAGAGTTGCAAAAGAGCTAAATAGTAAAATTCTCTTTTGTCTGGAGCTTCGCAACTCAATTTTCGATGATTAATCAAATGGCTTTTTCTCTGCTTCACTAGACATCCTTCATACCCATGACAGCATATTTTCCATTATTGATATCTTCTATGATGTTCCTCTTATAACTGTAGTTTTGCAGAACTTCATACAAACAAGTGTTCTCAAGGTGAGTACTTCTATTTGGCAAGTATGTATCCAACATGTTTGTCTTCAAAATATCTGTACTGTTTGGTTCTTTCTCCGCCAAATATTCAATTTCTTGTACATTTTTCAAAACTCGGTTTCGTGTTGCAGCAAGACCTAGACTCACCCAAATGATTGTTCTTGATTTGGCATAGAGACTTGCTGATGATAATCGATCAGAACATTCATATGCTCCAATTTCTCGATGCGACAACATCTTCAGACTGAAACTGTATAATTTCTTGCTTAGACTCTTTTCATGTGAAATGTCCTCCCACATTTCCTTCAGTTCTGTCTTTTCTTTTTTGTGATGGAAGATGTCACATATCGAGCCACAGCAATAGAGTTTTCAGCAACAAACTGAATATCCATGTTAGCATTCCACATGGACAAAATCACTGGGTTGTAGTCGTTGATGTACATGGACTCTTCGTTTCTTTTTAAATTATATGTATTTTTGGGTGATTTCCTTGTCACAGTATGTCGTAGAGATGACATCAAATTATTTACTCTTCCCTTAGAAATCACTGGTCGTGGAAACGCAAAACGACATTTCGTGTAGTACTTTTCCTTGTTTTTGAATTTTCGACGACAGTACTTTCCAGAACGATGAGATTGAAAACGTAAAACTTGTTGCCTTAAACTGTTTTCTTCAGTAGTTTTCGGAACAATGCATGTTGAATACTCTTCAATGAAACTCATCACTGTTTCATCCGAATCTGATCCAAATTTGGGTGCATCTTTAATCCATAACAACATATGTATATGAGGAGCACCTCTCGCTTGATATTCCTTCCTCCAAAAGAAATCCAAAACCTCTCCAAGGGGAGGATTTTTTTTGTTGGTAATAAAAGACATAATAGCTTCAAATCTATGATTAAAATATCTGCAAACATTCACTGGTTCCAAAGAACACAGTTCTCCAGGTGTTTTCAATTCTATATTTTGTATGTTTCCATTTGCCTCTCGTAGAAATTGAAGTAAGTCGTCCCATGCATACTCAGCACAGCTAAGAGTGAGGAACCATGTAGGAGTTCCTAGGTTTCTTAGCATACATTTCAATTCCCCATGACGACGGAACCAATGCTCGTTTTGAGATTGATTAGCTGAGATTCCAAAATACTGTCTTGCAGATTGACTTTCTCCATAAAGTCCCTCGCCGAGACATTTTGCAGATGAGCTCCACTTTTCAATATATGATTAACTGCATAAGAAAGCCCAGACAAATCACTTTCATACAGTAGATGAAACAAATACGGAATGCATTGACGAAACCTTGGATCTTCAGCATATAATCTTAAAGTCCGGTATTCAGCTGCAGGAATTTGAACTGGTCGATCATCATATCGTCCACCTTGACCTGTTGGAAATAACTGTGGAAAACAACGAGCTTCCAAACTTTCTTCCCATACACTAATAGGACTTCCTTTTGCTGCTTTCATTTGAAACAAGTCAATCGCATTCCCCATTACTTCTTTGGAATGCAAAGGATGAACAGTATAATGTTCATATATTTCTTCACTTCTAGACACATCAACTTTTTCAATTTGGCCAACTGAACAATCACTGTCTTCTTCTGTAGCTGTTTCCTCTGCTCCAACACTTACATCTTTATAGTACTCATTGTTTTTGACCAAATACAACGTTGCTTTTTTGACTTTCCTAACATCCACTAAATCTTGCCAGATTTTCTTACTCTTTGTCGGAACCCCATTAACTAGAATAACCAGAGGATCCTCTTCTACTCTTTCTACACCAATTGTATCAATATTTTTCTTGACATCTAGAGGCAAATAAACAACTCTTCCCTTTAATCATCTTTGTAAATCCGTAGGAGGTAATTTCCCTATCTTAGGCTCCATGCGAACAATAGCTTGAAAAGGATGGACACATGGAATCAAAATTGATTCATAAGTATTTAAATCCATCAATTCAGAAGGAATATCTATCAACTGAAGATTATTATGAGCAGCTCTAGCAGGCATTCTATTTTCATTGAATTTTTTTCAAACAATAATTACAAATACGCTGATCAAAACTCAAATCAAAAGAATTCTCCACCAACAAATAACTCACAAAATCCTTCCATTCACTATTATTTTCCAATTCACATTTTGCATATAAATCAACTAACCTAGTCTGAATCTTATAATGAGTCCGTCTACAACACAGACAAGTTAAACTAGGCCTTTCACTTGATTTCACCTTAAACTTGGTAATTTCCTCGTCAAACTTTTCTGTACTTGAAATCTGTACATTGTCTTCCACATTACCATCCATTACTATAACCATTTCTATACTGTCCTCTTTGTTCCGAAAATAACAAAACTCAATTTCTTCACAAATAGTCTTCACATCTACTTCAGATCCATGCAAAAGAACACTGTTTAACTGTTTAAGCTTAAGTGCTGGACTTTTTGCATAATACAACCTTCTCACTCATTTCCTCACCTTATTATGATGCACTGCTAGCATCCTAAAATGATGAAAAACACTCTGACATACTTTTCTAGAAAAACAAGCCAGCGAATGCCCATGCAAACCTGTGTTTTCTCTCACTCTGCAAGGATCTAACTCTTGCAAGATCTTCATTTTTTGTTTTAGACTTTTCTTACTATATGTACATAAGAAATTTCGAAGCAAATCAATTGGAAAGGGGCGACCATTCGGTCCCCCCGAACGTACGGTGGAGTACCACGATCCCCCCGGGAAGCCATCTTGGGCGGGAGGCGAGTCTCGGCTGGTATGCCCGAAGCGGCGTAGCCGGGGCGCGCCTTTTCCCGCCCTGGAGTGGGTTGTCCTAGACACTGACGCGACCGGCCACGCCCTCGGAGGCAGGCGGGGGCGGGTTGACGCCCGCCCTGAAGACGGATAAAAGGAGCAACAAGCCAAGAAAGCTTCCTCTTGTTCCTGTGCTCTGAAGCTGCACCTCCCCGCTGCACGTGAGCTCGAGACGGAACGAAGAGCCAATTTTGAGCGCTGTAAATCTTTCTTTTGTCTTACAGATACTCCGTCTGAGAATGCCCAAGAAAGTCGGAAAGCGGGTCGGTACCGATCAGATGCTCCGTATACTCATGAAGGAGATAGCCGACTTGAAGAAGCAGATGGCGGCTAAGGACGGGGAAGGAGGACCGAAACAGCCTTTGCCGGGAGTAGTCCCCGGAGGAAGAGGCAAGAGGTCCAGAAGGGGGGCACTTGGGGGGGAAACCCCGGTTCCCGATATCCCACTTGAAGAGCCAACCCCGGTGCCGAAGGAGGGGAATCCGATTCCTGTGGTGGTCACTCCCGTGACCGGGGAAGATATGCCTCCCGAGTTAGCGGCACAATTGGCAGCGTGGTTGGGAAAGGATAGCGAGGGCGCCACGGCTGACGACGCCCGGGTATTAATGAGACAGCTGCGGGAATCTAGGGAGGCTGCAAAGGCACCATCGTCTGTTACCCCGCCGGTTCCGGGGGCGGAAAGCCCAGGTTTGGCGGCAAATGCAGCTTCTGGTTCAGGTAAGCGGCCATTGCCGATTGCGGGGGAGGGGGCTGTACCTTCACGAAGGGAGAAGGTGGCTCAGCATGTTCCACTGGAAATTAAGGAAAAGATTTGGGCGGATAAGTATGTAAACATTTTTTCTTTGCTTACCGACCATTATGAGATGGAGCATGTTAAGAGCCAAAAAGAGCTCATGCATCCGAGTGTTTGGCGCGCCAAAATGGCCGCCTTTAAGATTGACGAAAACATTGGTACTTGGGGTAGAGCGTGGGGCATTTTTACCTCCATCATGGGTGAGCGTAGGCCCGAGTTGCTGACCGAGTTGCCTATTTATCAGTCACGAATCATGGAGTATTCCGTAGCGTATGGGGGTAATCAGTGGTTCTGCTATGATAATAATTTTAGAAAAGCAAAAGAACACAACCCAATCCTGACTTGGGATTGTTACGACTCTGTTTCATGGCAAAAAATGGAGAGTACAGGAATGTTGAAAGTACCATTGGTTGGAAGTAGCGGGGGTGAATCCTCCCGCCAATACTCTGGGACACCCTTTCGATCGGGTGCAGGTAACGAATATCACTCAAAACCGAGTGGCAACACAGGTAAAAGGGGGATTTGTTGGAATTTTAACAGAGGAAAATGTACGAGGCCCCAGGGGTCATGCAAGTTCAAACATGAATGTGGGGGTGTGGGCAGCCATCCCATCCTGAGTCCATGTGCAAAGCCAAAACGGGTGATAACGGTGGTAGGGGAAGCGCCAAACAGGTCTGAAATAGTCCGAGGGGCGCCTTTACCTACCCCGATTTATACCATGGCAATGATTCCTTGGCTCAACGAATACCCGGATCATGCTTCTGCTGGGGTGTTGCGAAACGGGTTTTCATATGGTTTCCGCATCCCAGTGGGGGATTTTCAGGGTGTAGCAAGATGTAAGAACCAACTGTCGGTCTTGCAGCATACGACCGTGGTACAGGTAAAGATTGGCAAGGAGGTTACTCGAGGTCGAGTCGCCGGTCCATTTGATGTGCCACTGGTAGCAAATTTTGTTTGTTCCCCTTTAGGGGTGGTCCCCAAGAAGGACCCGGGTGAGTTTCGGCTGATACATAACTTGTCGGCCCCACGTGGTCTTTCCGTGAATGATGCGATAGACCCGGAAATGTGTTCGGTGCGGTACGCATCTTTCGATGGGGCCGTCGCCATGTTGAATCGCCTGGGGCCCGGGGCGCTGATGGCAAAATCAGATATTGAGTCAGCGTTCCGGTTGCTCCCGGTACACCCAGACGATCAGCGTCTCCTTGGTTTCATGTTTCAGGGTCGCTATTACATGGATAGATGTATGCCAATGGGATGCTCTATATCTTGTGCCTATTTTGAAAAGTTCAGTTGTTTTTTGCAATGGGTCTTCACAAAGAAGACGGGTTTTCAACATGTTATGCATTATCTCGATGACTTCCTGTTTCTGGGGGCAGCCGGGGATCCAGAATGTGGACAGGCTTTGAATGAATATTGTGTCTTAATGAATCATTTTGGTGTACCATTGGCGCCAGGTAAGACTGTGGGTCCCTCGACTTGCCTCGAGTTTCTGGGGATTGAGCTCGACTCGAAGGAAGGTTGTTTTCGTTTACCAAAAGAAAAAGTGTTAAAAATCAGGGCATCCCTTGAGACGTGTATTAGTGAGGCTAAGGTAAAACTGCATCAATTGCAACAAATGGTGGGCCAGTTGAATTTTGCCCTGAGAATAATGCCGATGGCCCGCCCCTTTTCCCGCTCGATCGCTCAGGCGATGGTCGGCCTGAAGGAGGGTCATCATCGCACGAGGCTCTCGGCAGAGGTTCGCCAGGACATGCGCATTTGGTTGGCATTTCTGGCGGATTTCAATGGTCGAATTGTCTGGAACAAACCGACGGTGTCCTCCGAGGAGCTGGGGCTGTGGACAGATTCGGCAGGAAGTATTGGTTTTGGTGCCATATTCGGCACTCGATGGTCAGCTCAGAAATGGCCGACATGGTGGCACGAGTGCGGGCTGACAAGTAACATTGCTTTTCTTGAACTTTTCCCTATTCTGGTGGCCCTGAAAACTTGGCCCGAGGGGTTCAGAGATCACTCTGTGGTGTTCTGGTCTGATAACATGACCGTGGTTGAGTGTATCAATAGTCAGGCAGCACGATGCAAATGGATTCTGAGACTGCTCAAATAAATTGTGTTGTTGTGTATGCAATTGAATGTGCTATTTAAGGCAAGACATGTGCCGGGGGTAATGAACCAAGCGGCTGATGCGCTTTCTCGTTTCCGTATGCAGGCCTTCTGGGGTTTTCTGCCCACAGCGGACCCGGTGGCGGCACCCTTTCCCGAAGCTCTCTGGTCTCTCGGTGCCCCGAACTACAAAACCTCGTGGGAGAGAGTTTAGCACCCAGGACGAGGAAGGCATACGAAGGGGCGTTCCTACCTATTAGGCATTTTTGGGGACTGCTAGGGGGGAGCTTTGGGGCCAGGAAGAGTTTGTAGTAAAATTTCTGCTGTCTTTACATCGGGCAGGCAAATCAGTAGCTACGGCCCAGAGGCATCGGGCCGCCATTTCCTTTATGGCAAGGGCTCACGGAATCCAGGACCCGACAGCGTCTTTCGTTGTGCAAAAAGCGCTACGTGGGTGGCAACGCCTTGAGGGACGCAGAGTAGATGAGAGGCACCCGATAGGTCTGGATAGGTTGGCCCTGTTATTATCCGTACTCCCTGCTACGTTTTCATCCCAGTATGAAACAGTGTTATTCCGAGCCGCTTTTGCGCTGGCATTCCATGGGGCTATGCGGGTAAGCGAACTAGTGGCGAAGAACAAGCAGGATACGATGGGGGGACTGTGTCGAGAGCACATTCAGGTCAAGGGGGAGACGATGACTGTCTCGTTTGTCAGGTCCAAAACCGATCAGGGTGCGATTGGGGACTGCATAGTCATACAGAGGATTCCCGGGTCTTCCATGTGCCCTGTGGTTTGCGTAGAGGAATATTTAGCGCAAAGGGTGGCATCATGGGGGGGGACCTTGTTGAGACACGCTGACGCCACCCCACTGACGAGGTTTCAGTTCCAGCGGGTGCTTGCGATGTCGATTTCGGCCGCGGGCTTGAACCCCAGCGAGTTTGGGACCCATTCCTTTCGGATAGGGGCTGCTACAGAGGCTACAGCCAGGGGTCTGAGTGTAGAAGAAGTAAAACGTGTGGGGCGTTGGTCCTCGAACTGTTATAAAAGGTATGTGCGGTTGCACATGTTGTGAAGCTGTAATGATGTACTCACGCTTCTTGTTTTTGTTTGGTTTTCAGTTGCGCAAGCCTACGAGGCGGGGCGGACTGTGCAGTCGACCCGACACCTGGGGACCAGCGGTCAGACATCACCGGCTGTGAAAAAGGAGGTGTGGGTCGTGGGCCACTCATACGTGAGGCGTGCCGCGGACGTATTCAAAGCAGGTGACATGATTCACGTGGCTGGGGAATACGGGTACAGGGTGTCCTTCTACGGAAAGGGCGGGCTCTGTATTGACCAATTTCAATCATTTTTTGAGGGTTTGTTAGGGCGGACAAGGTCACCGCCGTCTATAATCATAGTCCATCTTGGGGGCAACGATTTGGTGGCCACTGGTAGACTACTTCTTCTTGAGGCAATGCTTTCCACAGTAAGTTGGTTGGCAAGAAGAGTTCCAGGGTGCACAATTGCATGGTCCCATATGATCCCACGAAAAGTGTGGCGGGGGGCTATTTCGGTTTCTGCTCTGAATCATTCAGTAAGAAAAATTAATAACAAAGTGAGTAGATTGTTTCGTTCACGTACACTGCATTCTGTTTCGCATGGTTGTATTAAAGGGGACAGTATGTATCTGGGGGATGGTGTTCATTTGTCCCGGGTGGGGAACGAGTTACTCATAGGAGACCTCATAGCTTGGTTAAAGAGTTTATAACATGACCTTTAGGCAGGAGTGTTGTGGGGGGTCCGGATAGCCGGTCAACTATCCGGCCTGTGGCGGTAAGGTCATGATCGGTGAGCAGTAATTGGAAGATCCCTATGGGGGGGCGTCACCCATTACGGATGGGAGCGCTCGGGGGAGGTGGCCATTGGCCCCTCAACGGGGAGGCGGTCCCGTCTAAGGATAGGCCGCCGGAAGGAAAGGAAAGGTGGTCAAGGCCCCTTCCTGGATAGGAGGGGCTACGGGCCCTCCTGGGGAATTTCCCGGGGCCAGGACATCTGCGACGGCAGATGTGTAAGTTGTGTGGGGCTCGGGAGGGGGTTTACGCTACCTCTTAGACACCTCACACGAGTCCTCGGACGACCGTTAAATGGCGTCGAGTTTATTGGGGCCCCCGTCAAGTCCAAGGGAAATTGGTAGATGCACTTGAGGTACGCCTCTGTGCGGTTGGCCCCCTCACAAGTGAGGGTGGTATTTCTGGTTTAGGGATCTGACACCGGTTATGACCTTGCCGTTGGCCCTTAACGTTAGGATGTACAATTTCAAATGAAATGTTTTGTAGGATGTTAGTTCGGCTAGGAGAACCTTTGTATTAGAGATCTGTTAAGGTTAGCCAAACATCGTAATGTGGAAATGAAATTGTACATAATATGAAACTGTTATTTTAATGTTTTGATTTTGTTTCATATTTTAATAAATACGGCCGGGAGGGTCACTCCCTCCCGCCTTCCAAAAGTTCAGAACCGTTTCCGGTTTCCCATCCTTGGGGATTGTGTTGAGAGGGGGTGATGGGTATCTCAGCCATATGGAAAGGGGCGACCATTCGGTCCCCCTGAACGTATGGTGGAGTACCACGATCCCCCCGGGAAGCCATCTTGGGCGGGAGGCGAGTCTCGGCTGGTATGCCCGAAGCGGCGTAGCCGGGGCGCGCCTTTTCCCGCCCTGGAGTGGGTTGTCCTAGACACTGACGCGACCGGCCACGCCCTCGGAGGCAGGCGGGGGCGGGTTGACGCCCGCCCTGAAGACGGATAAAAGGAGCAACAAGCCAAGAAAGCTTCCTCTTGTTCCTGTGCTCTGAAGCTGCACCTCCCCGCTGCACGTGAGCTCGAGACGGAATGAAGAGCCAATTTTGACCCACCCACCAGCCCCTGAGGACAGCAAGTTGTTTTGAATAAAGTTTTGATGTGGTAACTCTATTTCTTGCAGGTTGTGATGATTGTCGTGATTTATAATTTTGAATATGCAATAAAGATGGTCACTTTCAGATGTTTTTCGAATAAAGTAATTCTGCATTAGTGCTGATCAGTAATCATGCTTGTAATAACTTACAATTGTTTTGTAGTTTAGTAATTTAGGTAGATTTGTCGTATTTATTGTCGGGCGGTAAGGTCATGATCGGTGAGCAGTAATTGGAAGATCCCTATGGGGGGGCGTCACCCATTACGGATGGGAGCGCTCGGGGGAGGTGGCCATTGGCCCCTCAACGGGGAGGCGGTCCCGTCTAAGGATAGGCCGCCGGAAGGAAAGGAAAGGTGGTCAAGGCCCCTTCCTGGATAGGAGGGGCTACGGGCCCTCCTGGGGAATTTCCCGGGGCCAGGACATCTGCGACGGCAGATGTGTAAGTTGTGTGGGGCTCGGGAGGGGGTTTACGCTACCTCTTAGACACCTCACACGAGTCCTTGGACGACCGTTAAATGGCGTCGAGTTTATTGGGGCCCCCGTCAAGTCCAAGGGAAATTGGTAGATGCACTTGAGGTACGCCTCTGTGCGGTTGGCCCCCTCACAAGTGAGGGTGGTATTTCTGGTTTAGGGATCTGACACCGGTTATGACCTTGCCGTTGGCCCTTAACGTTAGGATGTACAATTTCAAATGAAATGTTTTGTAGGATGTTAGTTCGGCTAGGAGAACCTTTGTATTAGAGATCTGTTAAGGTTAGCCAAACATCGTAATGTGGAAATGAAATTGTACATAATATGAAACTGTTATTTTAATGTTTTGATTTTGTTTCATATTTTAATAAATACGGCCGGGAGGGTCACTCCCTCCCGCCTTCCAAAAGTTCAGAACCGTTTCCGGTTTCCCATCCTTGGGGATTGTGTTGAGAGGGGGTGATGGGTATCTCAGCCATATGAATCCTGTTGCACACTACAAATAATACTGCACTTCCATGTGTACACTGGACCCTTAGTACGTCTCCCTAAAACTTCATCAGCTAACACCTCTTCTGCATCTCTAGACACAAGTTTCTCTTTTTCCATCACACAACCATCTTTCACCTCATATGCTCGACCACTGGTGTCAACTGCATGCACCAAATCATTTTCCTGAAAGTAACTCTCCTCATTAAAAAATGGCTCAGAACTTGAACTATGCATCCATTCTCCAGAAAATACTTCACAAAAATTAGTCTGATTAATTATTCTTTTCCATCTACTGTTCGATTTGAAAACATCAATTGCCTTATTAAGTATCCTAATTCTATTGATTACTAAAATAAATAATTTTTTCTTAACTTCAAAAGCCTGATCAACAATCTTCTCTACACTTTTCTTTTTCTTGTAAAAAGCAGCTCTCTGTTTACCTTTCTTTTCATTTTTTAGCAAATTTATAACTACCCTATTGCTAAACATTCGTCTACGAATGTCCCTAAATTGATTTAACCTTCTATTGCTATCCATACTCTTCTCTCCTGCTCCAGTAGAGACATTTTTTGAGGGCCTCTCCTTCCTTTTCAAATTTGCTCTCTCTTTCTGGATCTTCACATTACCGTTAATATTTGTTTTTGTTTTACATATGTTGCGAAAAAAAGACTTAGTTGTCTTACCAGGACCTTTTTGGGTGTTTTTTGAAGTACTTGTTGTAGAGGATTCCTTTACTTCCGTTGCTAATTTTGTAATTTTCCGTATGGTATTTTTTCTTCTCCTTTACCTTGACGGCATTTTTCCTTACTTTTTAAATGTTGATTTCAATCTGTGGTAAAGAAAAAAATAACACATTATAGACCACTATTAGCAAACAACAAAGCAATGACAATAAGCAAATGATATAAACACTAATTTGCAACATATCTAAGTTTATACCACAGCAACTATATAACTAGGAGTAAGACACAAACCAACAGCAAAGAAACTCAGGGCCTTATTTATGAAGGCCTTCCCCCACCGGTGCGTCACTTTTTTCCCATGTTAAAAGTGACGCACCGGCGCCTAAAGGCAATCATAAATAACACCCAAATGTAAATACCACTGATTTGCCGCCATATCGTTTTTTGAATAACATTTTAGAAACACAGCGCAGGTCCTATGTACAAGCATTCAATTTCACTACTGAAATCTCACTGTTTCACAAAATACAAATCCCCTATCTTACAAATGTTCATAGCAAGCATTATCAAAAAGCAAGACACAAACCAACAGCAAAGAAACTCAGGGCCTTATTTATGGAGGCCTTGCGCCACCGGTGCGTCACTTTTGTCCCATGTTAAAAGTGATGCACCGGCGCCACAAATCAATCATAAATAACACCCAAATGTTAATACAATTGATTTGCCCCCAAAATCGTTTTTTGAATAACATTTTAGAAACACAGCGCAGGACCTATGTACAAGCATTCAATTTCACTACTGAAACCTCACTGTTTCAGAAAAGACAATTCCTCTATCTTGCATATTTTAATATCAAACATTTCCAAAAAACATGCCACAAACCAATAAGAAAAAATCTCAATCTGCTTCCTAATTTGAGGTAACGCAAGTGACATAGTTCTAAAACATTCAAATATATTTCTTTACAGAGGCAGACACTATTAATTGCTTCTAAAAAAAAAGCCATTCTTACACCCCAAAATTGTTTTTTAAATAACTTTTACAAACACAGTACAATTCCTATGTACAAGCATTCAATTTTACTACTGAAACTTCACTATCTGCTTCCAAATCTTCTCCATAGAGCAAATAAGTCTCTATCTAAATTAAATGAATCATTACTTACCTTTACAAATGCTTTGGGAGATTAAGAACAGTGTCAGACACACACCAATTTTTCTTTAGCAGAGCAAAAGGTGTGCACTCAATACACTGAAACCAAGACTGGCAGAGAAAACCTCTAATTCTACACACATATGTCTTATTTCAACCAATCAAAACTCTTCCCTCACTTTTTTCAAACCAACACCCTACCCCCTCTCAGACCTTTCTACCTGTTACCATAGCAACTCCCTCCTAACTGAACTCTTAGGTTCAAAAGTTTATTCTACAATGTTGTAAATTAAGTCAGCAAGGATGTTTGACCTCTCAATACACCAGCTTATTCAGGGCATTATTGATTTTAGTAACTTTTTCTTAACCATTCAAATTGCTTCTTTCACATAACATAACCATGCACCCTAACTTTCAGTTTTCAACTATCTGAATCCACTAATCATTGCTTGTGATTCAAGAGCAGAGAAACTCCACAATTATTTTTTTGTAAACTCCTACTGTTCCAACTGCCATTTCATTCCCACACTTCATCTGACTGCACCAGAACCTTCTCTCATCATGTATTCTGTATGGATTATTGGACATAGCTACATCCACTGGGCTCAAAGGTATGCAGCTAGCACACATTTTCACAACCTTGATTTATCAAATGTGGAAATCAAATGGATTGGCCAGAGAGGATTGAGATGTCACCAATTGATACCATTGGTGAAAACCTTTTTGCATCTGCCAAACCCTGACCTCTTAATAGTGCACTGTGGAGGAAATGACTTGGGCACTTTAACTGGGGTAGGTCTGGAAATGCTTTTAAAGGACACCTTTGATCAATTGATGACACTTTTTCCACAAACTGCCTTGGTATATTCCAATATATGCCAAAGACAGAAATGGAAAGGGGCGACCATTCGGTCCCCCCGAACGTATGGTGGAGTACCACGATCCCCCCGGGAAGCCATCTTGGGCGGGAGGCGAGTCTCGGCCTGTATGCCCGAAGCGGCGTAGCCGGGGCGCGCCTTTTCCCGCCCTGGAGTGGGTTGTCCTAGACACTGACGCGACCGGCCACGCCCTCGGAGGCAGGCGGGGGCGGGTTGACGCCCGCCCTGAAGACGGATAAAAGGAGCAACAAGCCAAGAAAGCTTCCTCTTGTTCCTGTGCTCTGAAGCTGCACCTCCCCGCTGCACGTGAGCTCGAGACGGAACGAAGAGCCAATTTTGAGCGTTGTAAATCTTTCTTTTGTCTTACAGATACTCCGTCTGAGAATGCCCAAGAAAGTCGGAAAGCGGGTCGGTACCGATCAGATGCTCCGTATACTCATGAAGGAGATAGCCGACTTGAAGAAGCAGATGGCGGCTAAGGACGGGGAGGGAGGACCGAAACGGCCTTTGCCGGGAGTAGTCCCCGGAGGAAGAGGCAAGAGGTCCAGAAGGGGGGCACCTGGGGGGGAAACCCCGGTTCCCGATATCCCACTTGAAGAGCCAACCCCGGTGCCGAAGGAGGGGAATCCGATTCCTGTGGTGGTCACTCCCGTGACCGGGGAAGATATGCCTCCCGAGTTAGCGGCACAATTGGCAGCGTGGTTGGGAAAGGATAGCGAGGGCGCCACGGCTGACGACGCCCGGGTATTAATGAGACAGCTGCGGGAATCTAGGGAGGCTGCAAAGGCACCATCGTCTGTTACCCCGCCGGTTCCGGGGGCGGAAAATGCAACAGGCCCAGGTTCGGCGGCAAATGCAGCTTCTGGTTCAGGTAAGCGGCCATTGCCGATTGCGGGCGAGGGGGCTGTACCTTCACGAAGGGAGAAGGTGGCTCAGCATGTTCCACTGGAAATTAAGGAAAAGATTTGGGCGGATAAGTATGTAAACATTTTTTCTTTGCTTACCGACCATTATGAGATGGAGCATGTTAAGAGCCAAAAAGAGCTCATGCATCCGAGTGTTTGGCGCGCCAAAATGGCCGCCTTTAAGATTGACGAAAACATTGGTACTTGGGGTAGAGCGTGGGGCATTTTTACCTCCATCATGGGTGAGCGTAGGCCCGAGTTGCTGACCGAGTTGCCTATTTATCAGTCACGAATCATGGAGTATTCCGTAGCGTATGGGGGTAATCAGTGGTTCTGCTATGATAATATTTTTAGAAAAGCGAAAGAACACAACCCAATCCTGACTTGGGATTGTTACGACTCTGTTTCATGGCAAAAAATGGAGAGTACAGGAATGTTGAAAGTACCATTGGTTGGAAGTAGCGGGGGTGAATCCTCCCGCCAATACTCTGGGACACCCTTTCGATCGGGTGCAGGTAACGAATATCACTCAAAACCGAGTGGCAACACAGGTAAAAGGGGGATTTGTTGGAATTTTAACAGAGGAAAATGTACGAGGCCCCAGGGGTCATGCAAGTTCAAACATGAATGTGGGGGGTGTGGGCAGCCATCCCATCCTGAGTCCATGTGCAGAGCCAAAACGGGTGATAACGGTGGTAGGGGAAGCGCCAAACAGGTCTGAAATAGTCCGAGGGGCGCCTTTACCTACCCCGATTGATACCATGGCAATGATTCCTTGGCTCAACGAATACCCGGATCATGCTTCTGCTGGGGTGTTGCGAAACGGGTTTTCATATGGTTTCCGCATCCCAGTGGGGGATTTTCAGGGTGTAGCAAGATGTAAGAACCAACTGTCGGTCTTGCAGCATACGACCGTGGTACAGGTAAAGATTGGCAAGGAGGTTACTCGAGGTCGAGTCGCCGGTCCATTTGATGTGCCACCGGTAGCAAATTTTGTTTGTTCCCCTTTAGGGGTGGTCCCCAAGAAGGACCCGGGTGAGTTTCGGCTGATACATAACTTGTCGGCCCCACGTGGTCTTTCCGTGAATGATGCGATAGACCCGGAAATGTGTTCGGTGCGGTACGCATCTTTCGATGGGGCCGTCGCCATGTTGAATCGCCTGGGGCCCGGGGCGCTGATGGCAAAATCAGATATTGAGTCAGCGTTCCGGTTGCTCCCGGTACACCCAGACGATCAGCGTCTCCTTGGTTTCATGTTTCAGGGTCGCTATTACATGGATAGATGTATGCCAATGGGATGCTCTATATCTTGTGCCTATTTTGAAAAGTTCAGTTGTTTTTTGCAATGGGTCTTTACAAAGAAGACGGGTTTTCAACATGTTATGCATTATCTCGATGACTTCCTGTTTCTGGGGGCAGCCGGGGATCCAGAATGTGGACAGGCTTTGAATGAATTTTGTGTCTTAATGAATCATTTTGGTGTACCATTGGCGCCAGGTAAGACTGTGGGTCCCTCGACTTGCCTCGAGTTTCTGGGGATTGAGCTCGACTCGAAGGAAGGTTGTTTTCGTTTACCAAAAGAAAAAGTGTTAAAATTCAGGGCATCCCTTGAGACGTGTATTAGTGAGGCTAAGGTAAAACTGCATCAATTGCAACAAATGGTGGGCCAGTTGAATTTTGCCCTGAGAATAATGCCGATGGCCCGCCCCTTTTCCCGCTCGATCGCTCAGGCCATGGTCGGCCTGAAGGAGGGTCATCATCGCACGAGGCTCTCGGCAGAGGTTCGCCAGGACATGCGCATTTGGTTGGCATTTCTGGCGGATTTCAATGGTCGAATTGTCTGGAACAAACCGGCGGTGTCCTCCGAGGAGCTGGGGCTGTGGACAGATTCGGCAGGAAGTATTGGTTTTGGTGCCATATTCGGCACTCGATGGTCGGCTCAAAAATGGCCGACATGGTGGCACGAGTGCGGGCTGACAAGTAACATTGCTTTTCTTGAACTTTTCCCTATTCTGGTGGCCCTGAAAACTTGGCCCGAGGGGTTCAGAGATCACTCTGTGGTGTTCTGGTCTGATAACATGACCGTGGTTGAGTGTATCAATAGTCAGGCAGCACGATGCAAATGGATTCTGAGACTTCTCAAAGAAATTGTGTTGTTGTGTATGCAATTGAATGTGCTATTTAAGGCAAGACATGTGCCGGGGGTAATGAACCAAGCGGCTGATGCGCTTTCTCGTTTCCGTATGCAGGCCTTCTGGGGTTTTCTGCCCGCAGCGGACCCGGTGGCGGCACCCTTTCCCGAAGCTCTCTGGTCTCTCGGTGCCCCGAACTACAAAACCTCGTGGGAGAGAGTTTAGCACCCAGGACGAGGAAGGCATACGAAGGGGCGTTCCGTTCCTATTGGGCCTTTTTGGGGACTGCTAGGGGGGAGCTTTGGGGCCAGGAAGAGTTTGTAGTAAAATTTCTGATGTCTTTACATCGGGCAGGCAAATCAGTAGCTACGGCCCCGAGGCATCGGGCCGCCATTTCCTTTATGGCAAGGGCTCACGGGATCCAGGACCCGACAGCGTCTTTCGTTGTGCAAAAAGCGCTACGTGGGTGGCAACGCCTTGAGGGTCGCAGAGTAGATGAGAGGCACCCGATAGGTCTGGATAGGTTGGCCCTGTTATTATCCGTACTCCCTGCTACGTGTTCATCCCAGTATGAAACAGTGTTATTCCGAGCCGCTTTTGCGCTGGCATTCCATGGGGTTATGCGGGTAAGCGAACTAGTGGCGAAGAACAAGCAGGATACGATGGGGGGACTGTGTCGAGAGCACATTCAGGTCATGGGGGAGACGATGACTGTCTCGTTTGTCAGTTCCAAAACCGATCAGGGTGCGATTGGGGACTGCATAGTCATACAGAGGATTCCCGGGTCTTCCATGTGCCCTGTGGTTTGCGTAGAGGAATATTTAGCGCAAAGGGTGGCATCATGGGGGGGGGACCTTGTTGAGACACGCTGACGCCACCCCACTGACGAGGTTTCAGTTCCAGCGGGTGCTTGCGATGTCGATTTCGGCCGCGGGCTTGAACCCCGGCGAGTTTGGGACCCATTCCTTTCGTATAGGGGCTGCTACAGAGGCTACAGCCAGGGGTCTGAGTGTAGAAGAAGTAAAACGTGTGGGGCGTTGGTCCTCGAACTGTTATAAAAGGTATGTGCGGTTGCACATGTTGTGAAGCTGTAATGATGTACTCACGCTTCTTGTTTTTGTTTGGTTTTCAGTTGCGCAAGCCTACGAGGCGGGGCGGACTGTGCAGTCGACCCGACACCTGGGGACCAGCGGTCAGACATCACCGGCTGTGAAAAAGGAGGTGTGGGTCGTGGGCCACTCATACGTGAGGCGTGCCGCGGACGTATTCAAAGCAGGTGACATGATTCACGTGGCTGGGGAATACGGGTACAGGGTGTCCTTCTACGGAAAGGGCGGGCTCTGTATTGACCAATTTCAATCATTTTTTGAGGGTTTGTTAGGGCGGACAAGGTCACCGCCGTCTATAATCATAGTCCATCTTGGGGGCAACGATTTGGTGGCCACTGGTAGACGACTTCTTCTTGAGGCAATGCTTTCCACAGTAAGTTGGTTGGCAAGAAGAGTTCCAGGGTGCACAATTGCATGGTCCCATATGATCCCACGAAAAGTGTGGCGGGGGGCTATTTCGGTTTCTGCTCTGAATCATTCAGTAAGAAAAATTAATAACAAAGTGAGTAGATTGTTTCGTTCACGTACACTGCATTCTGTTTCGCATGGTTGTATTAAAGGGGACAGTATGTATTTGGGGGATGGTGTTCATTTGTCCCGGGTGGGGAACGAGTTACTCATAGGAGACCTCTTAGCTTGGTTAAAGAGTTTATAACATGACCTTTAGGCAGGAGTGTTGTGGGGGGTCCGGATAGCCGGTCAACTATCCGGCCTGTGGCGGTAAGGTCATGATTGGTGAGCAGTAATTGGAAGATCCCTATGGGGGGGCGTCACCCATTACGGATGGGAGCGCTCGGGGAGGTGGCCATTGGCCCCTCAACGGGGAGGCGGTCCCGTCTAAGGATAGGCCGCCGGAAGGAAAGGAAAGGTGGTCAAGGCCCCTTCCTGGATAGGAGGGGCTACGGGCCCTCCTGGGGAATTTCCCGGGGCCAGGACATCTGCGACGGCAGATGTGTAAGTTGTGTGGGGCTCGGGAGGGGGTTTACGCTACCTCTTAGACACCTCACACGAGTCCTCGGACGACCGTTAAATGGCGTCGAGTTTATTGGGGCCCCCGTCAAGTCCAAGGGAAATTGGTAGATGCACTTGAGGTACGCCTCTGTGCGGTTGGCCCCCTCACAAGTGAGGGTGGTATTTCTGGTTTAGGGATCTGACACCGGTTATGACCTTGCCGTTGGCCCTTAACGTTAGGATGTACAATTTCAAATGAAATGTTTTGTAGGATGTTAGTTCGGCTAGGAGAACCTTTGTATTAGAGATCTGTTAAGGTTAGCCAAACATCGTAATGTGGAAATGAAATTGTACATAATATGAAACTGTTATTTTAATGTTTTGATTTTGTTTCATATTTTAATAAATACGGCCGGGAGGGTCACTCCCTCCCACCTTCCAAAAGTTCAGAACCGTTTCCGGTTTCCCATCCTTGGGGATTGTGTTGAGAGGGGGTGATGGGTATCTCAGCCATATGGAAAGGGGCGACCATTCGGTCCCCCCGAACGTATGGTGGAGTACCACGATCCCCCCGGGAAGCCATCTTGGGCGGGAGGCGAGTCTCGGCTGGTATGCCCGAAGCGGCGTAGCCGGGGCGCGCCTTTTCCCGCCCTGGAGTGGGTTGTCCTAGACACTGACGCGACCGGCCACGCCCTCGGAGGCAGGCGGGGGCGGGTTGACGCCCGCCCTGAAGACGGATAAAAGGAGCAACAAGCCAAGAAAGCTTCCTCTTGTTCCTGTGCTCTGAAGCTGCACCTCCCCGCTGCACGTGAGCTCGAGACGGAACGAAGAGCCAATTTTGACCCACCCACCAGCCCCTGAGGACAGCAAGTTGTTTTGAATAAAGTTTTGATGTGGTAACTCTATTTCTTGCAGGTTGTGATGATTGTCGTGATTTATAATTTTGAATATGCAATAAAGATGGTCACTTTCAGATGTTTTTCGAATAAAGTAATTCTGCATTAGTGCTGATCAGTAATCATGCTTGTAATAACTTACAATTGTTTTGTAGTTTAGTAATTTAGGTAGATTTGTCGTATTTATTGTCGGGCGGTAAGGTCATGATCGGTGAGCAGTAATTGGAAGATCCCTATGGGGGGGCGTCACCCATTACGGATGGGAGCGCTCGGGGGAGGTGGCCATTGGCCCCTTAACGGGGAGGCGGTCCCGTCTAAGGATAGGCCGCCGGAAGGAAAGGAAAGGTGGTCAAGGCCCCTTCCTGGATAGGAGGGGCTACGGGCCCTCCTGGGGAATTTCCCGGGGCCAGGACATCTGCGACGGCAGATGTGTAAGTTGTGTGGGGCTCGGGAGGGGGTTTACGCTACCTCTTAGACACCTCACACGAGTCCTCGGACGACCGTTAAATGGCGTCGAGTTTATTGGGGCCCCCGTCAAGTCCAAGGGAAACTGGTAGATGCACTTGAGGTACGCCTCTGTGCGGTTGGCCCCCTCACAAGTGAGGGTGGTATTTCTGGTTTAGGGATCTGACACCGGTTATGACCTTGCCGTTGGCCCTTAACGTTAGGATGTACAATTTCAAATGAAATGTTTTGTAGGATGTTAGTTCGGCTAGGAGAACCTTTGTATTAGAGATCTGTTAAGGTTAGCCAAACATCGTAATGTGGAAATGAAATTGTACATAATATGAAACTGTTATTTTAATGTTTTGATTTTGTTTCATATTTTAATAAATACGGCCGGGAGGGTCACTCCCTCCCGCCTTCCAAAAGTTCAGAACCGTTTCCGGTTTCCCATCCTTGGGGATTGTGTTGAGAGGGGGTGATGGGTATCTCAGCCATATGGAACTGGTCCAACCAATTTGGTCCACAATTTGAGAAAGCACGGAAACATGTGAATAAATCTGTTTCTGCTTACATGAGAGACTGTGGAATCGGTTCAATATACAATAATAACTTGCGTTACAACATGCAAGACATCTACAGAGGAGATGGTGTGCACTTCTCAGATGAGGGGAATAGAATATTCCTCCTGAATTTAGGACTGTGCATTGGAACCTACTTGTAGGTACCTAAATCAGCCACTGAATCCAAAAGCTCTTTTCAGGGCTACCCTACCTCTCATCACTCCAAATGATTATCTTTTTCTAACTTTTTTCACTATTTTTCACCAAAGTACGCTCCCCGGTACTCTCCCCGGTGCGCGTACCGGGCGCTTCCCTCGCGGGAAAAAAAATACAAAATAATTTTTTGGGCCTATATGAGCCTCCTAAGCCCCCTCAGAAAACCTAGGGGGTCAGGGGCTGTCTACCGTGCCCCCTTCTACCTATTCCCAACGTTGTTTGTCCTCCATCTTGTGTCTCGATTATACCGAAACACAAAATGGATGACTCCCTTAACGCTGCCGGTGCGCGTACCGGGGCGCGCACCCGTAAGCGCTTCCTAAAAAAAGGTGGGAAAGTAATTTACATAAAAACCACTAGAGACACTTTCATCAAATATAGAATAGGCCCTACTACATAGCAGTCCCTACCATTTACCCGAATTTGGTGGAATTCCATTGAGACATTTAGGCTGTAGCCCTGTCTAAATATCCTGAGGTAAATTACATGACAAAAACACATATGAAACTGTTTGAATTTTCAACCAATTAAAATGTTACTTTCATTTTCTACGATTCTTTCCTGACATTTGATTGGTTATGTACATTAATATATATAAAAAAAGAGAGGGAAACACAGCCATTTTGACTACTTCTTCCTGAAGTACATTTGAAAAGGAATTACACTGAGAACTTCAACTGCTTTCTCAAAGGTAAGTTGTTATTTTGGAAAGTGAAGTATGTTGTGCACTTTAAGTTAATTTGAGAAAAAATATTCTGATAGTTATATACTATCCCTCTGTAATAGTTATAGATTGATATAGGCTTCTCTGTTATAGTTATGGATTGAGTTAGGCTTCTCTTGTATAATTATAAATTTACTTAGGCTTTATCACATACACTTTTTTATATTTCTAATTCCAGCCTGATACCATACACTGCCCAAAGATAACTTCACTGTTAAAAAAATCCAAACTACCTGTCTGAACTTAAACCCAACAGTGCCCTATCTCTACTGATATATTTATTTTTTATGCAATTTACAGCAACAAAATGGAAGGAGAACAGGATATTTCTTTTGAAATTGTTTTGGACAACAACCCTGAACAAAAAATTGCTGAGAATGATAACTTTGATTTTATGGATGAGTCTCTGGACTATGAATTAGTTCAGTGTGTGGAATCAATGGAATCACAGAATGAAAATGAGGACATTCCAGACAATATATTGTTAGAAGTTTTATTAAATTATGAAAAAGAATCAGAAGAATACATTTATATTTAATAATCAAAAATTGTTCGAGACATTATTCATTTTTATATGTAATTCATCAAGTAGTTCCAAAATGTTTATAATATAAAGTGAGACTTATAGTATACTGTGCAACTTTTTTGTGTTACATAGTAAGTTTGCTCATAGTTACTTCCTTTCTCCCACTATATTATCTCCAATGTGTATTTAACATCTCTTTATCATCTCCTGCCTCCATGTTGTTTCTGCTTTCCTGACAGACTATGGTATGAATTCCATATACCACAATAACTTCTGTAACAACATGCAAGATTGCTACAAAGGAGACTGTGTATATTAAATCTTAGACTCTGCATTGGTACCTACATGTTGGTACTTAATAAAAAAAAGAAAAAACAACAAAAAGAACAATTAATAAACATACAATTTTTGAAAAGTCTGTCATTCTTTTTTCCCCATGGTACGCTCCCCGGTACGCTCCCCAGTCCGCTCCCCGGTGCGCGTACCGGGCGCTCCCCCCGGCAAAATGAAAAAAATATATATATTTTGCCCGCGGGCCCTTTTATAGCCCCCACATCAAACCTAGGGGGTCAGGGGGGTCTATCCCTGCCCCCTTATGGTCATTTCCCCCTTTGTTTTGGCCACCTCTTGTGTCTCGATCCCACCGAGACACAAGATGACGGCCGCTCCGGACTGTTTTGAATGTTTACAGACACCCGAGTGCCAATCAGCTTTCCGCACGCAAGTCGCATACCGCGCCCGGTACACGCCCCGGTGCACGTACCGGGGCGCGCTTACAGATATATATATTTTTTTTAACCTAAATTACTCAAAATCCAATGGAGCACATATCTTGAGACATAGCAAAGGCACATTGGGCTACCAGTCCCTACAATTTTACCAAGTTTGGTAGAAATCCATTCAGCCATTCGGGCTAAAAGTGAGTTAGACCGCCCTATGGAAATTAACATGGGGAAAACACGATTTGGGACCCCCCTTTTCTCTCGGACCCCGCTTTACAAATACTCCCCAAACTTTCAGGGAAGGACCGGAGCTCGACGAGGCAAATTTGAGGAAATTTTCAGGCAGATTCGTCAACCTGCGCCAAAGTTATTCCAAATAGAATTTTGAGATTTTGCATTAAAAAAATCCTAACTATAACTACATAACTACTAGGTTATATATATATATATATATATATTACCTACTGGCGGTCGCCATTAGGTATATATAGTTAGGATTTTTTCTCTATGGGATTTTTGAAAATTCTATGTCTAATAACTTTGGCGTCTGTGGACGGAATTGGCTGAAATTTTCAGGAAAATGGAACATTTTGTTTCTGAGCAGCCCCTGACAATTTGGGGGGGTTTCATCAAGGGGGGGCCGAGAAAAAAGGGGGGTCCCAAAACGCGTTTTTCCCATGTTAATTTCCATAGGGCGGTTGGCCTCACTTTTAGCTCGAACGGCTGAATGGATTTGCACGAAACTTGGCAAAATTGTAGGGACTGTTAGCCCGATGTGCCTTTGCTAGGTCTCAATATATGTGCTCCAGTGGATTTTGAATAATTTAGGTTCAAAAAAAGATATATATCTGGGCGGAGCCTAACCACACATCTGATCTGATTGGCTGTCAGCACTTCATCCAAGAAGTGTTGGCAGCCATCTTGGGACCAATATACATGATAGCACCTCATTAAAAAAAAAATTGTAGTTAATAGAGGGTTTTAGGACTTTAGTTACATTATAAATCATTTGTTGATGGTACCATACTCGTTTTAGGAATTGTGGTGGGTTCTAAGGTGATTTTACCATGTGAAAAAACCTTCTGCTGTGATATCATGAATATTGTTTGAAAGAAAACTAATATCTCATGATTTTCCCGCAGTGGTTTGGAAGGGGATCTATAAGCTAAACTGAAAGCATATTTTCTGTAAATTCACATTATCTTTCTCAGTCATGTGAAAATGAAGTCTGACATTCTCAGTAAAACATGTACATCTAACAAGGACAGAGACTGTCAGTTGATTCCTTTGTGTTCTACTGCAGCCTCCTAGAGTGTTCTAAAGAACAACTAGAGCGCTAACAGTCCTACTTATTACAAAGGTATGGCACACCTGAAGCCATCTTGATTGGAATAAAGTGGTAACTCTTAAAATATTTCATTTAAAAAGAAACAACATGAGGGGGTATATTTTGCCATAGAAAGTATGATTAGTGCTGCAGAATGAAAAATGTGGGCACATTTTGAGTGACTTCTCAAATCCTTTTCTATTTCATTAAAACATTCTGACATGCAGTCTCCCAAAATGGCCACCAGAGACAAAAGAGCCCAAATGTAGCCCAAATATCACCCAGATGTAGCCCAAGTATAGCCCAATGACAGAATGTCCCAGAGTGTTCTAAAGAACAACTAGAGCGCTAACAGTCCTACTTATTACAAAGGTATAGCACACCTGGAGCCATCGTGATGGGAATAAAGTGGTAACTTTTAAAACATTTAATTTAAAAAGGAACAAAATGAGGGGGTATAATATGCAATAGAAGGTATTATTAGTGCTGCAGAAAGAAAAATTAGGGCACATTTTGAGTGACTTTTCAAATCCTCTTCTATTTCATTAAAAAATTCTGACATGCAGTCTCCCAAAATGGCCACCAGAGACAAAAGAGCCCAAATGTAGCCCAAATATCACCCAGATGTAGCCCAAGTATAGCCCAATGACAGAATGTCCCAGAGTGTTCTAAAGAACAACTAGAGCGCTAACAGTCCTACTTATTACAAAGGTATGGCACACCTGAAGCCATCTTGATTGGAATAAAGTGGTAACTCTTAAAACATTTAATTTAAAAAGGAACAAAATGAGGGGGTATATTTTGCCATATGAATTATGATTAGTGCTGCAGAAAGAAAAATTAGGGCACATTTTGAGTGACTTCTCAAACCCTCTTCAATTTCATTAAAAAATCCTGACATACAGTCTCCCAAGATGGCCACCAGAGACAAAAGAGCCTAAATGTAGCCCAAATATCACCCAGATGTACCCCAAGTATAGCCCAATGACAGAATGTCCCAGAGTGTTCTAAAGAACAACTAGAGCGCTAACAGTCTTACTTATGACAAAAGTATGGCACACCAGAAGCCATCTTGATTGGAATGAAGTGGTAAGTCTGAAAACACTCAATTTAAAAAGGAACAACATGAGGGGGTTCATTTTGCCATAGAAAGTATGATTAGTGCTTCAGAAAGAAAAATTAGGGATCATTTTGAGTGACTTCTCAAATCCTCTTCTATTTCATTAAAAAAATTCTGACATGCACACTGAAACATGCACTTTGAATACCAGCAGCAGACGTCCCTGGTGAGCAGTAGCTTTACTACAGTGATCTAATGTGCAACTAGAGTGCTAACATTCAGAATTTATGGCAAATGTGTGACACATCTGAATGCCTTCTTGATGGAACCAAAGTAAACAAGCATTGAAAATGCAATAGATCTCGCCCTCGTTTAAGTTAAAGCCATTCTGTTTGTAATGAGGTGGCTTTTTAGCTTTGCTTTTATTAGTGTTTTTTCAACTTTCATGTAAATAACATGCATCTGTATGCATATAAGTATATGTATGCATGCATTTATGTTTGTATTTATATAGATATACAGATGATATATGTTTATATATGTATGTATATATATATTCACTGAAAAAACCATAGGCTATAGACCATATATAGTTAGGAATTCGCATTTACAAAACCTTGAAAATTCACTGAAAAAACCATAGGTTATAGACCATATATAGTTAGGAATTAGCATTTACAAAACCTTGAAAATTCACTGAAAAAACCATAGGTTATAGACCATATATAGTTAGGAATTCGCATTTACAAAACCTTATTTTACTCACACAAAACCATTGAAATTCCATATATAGTTAGTTGCACTAACTATATATCGCGCACCCGCAATCCACTGCTGATGATGTCACATATTACATCATTCATGACATGGTCAGTGACATCACTGATGACATCACTGATGACATCTCAAATGACATCACTGATGACATCTCAAATGACATCACTGATGACATCACTGATGACATCTCATTTGACATTACTGATCACATCACTGATGATATCATTCATGTGATAATACGATGAACCTCTTCAGACTCTAATATAACCTTAGATACAATCAGTGTAAACAGACACTCACAGACTGTCACTCATCCATGGAGTTACTCACACACCTAGTCAGTCATGCAAAGAATCAATCACACCTCCATTTCCTCAACTATACAGTTATACAAACTTTACTTATTCAAACATATACTAACACATATTTACTCTCTTATACAATCCCTGATACAAGTTCACAATGATCCATACAGCCACTCACACATTCACTGGCTCTTATGCACAGTTATTTATATATGTCAACTCTCACATGTACTGTGTTTTACATATGTACTTACTTTGACATGTAGCACTGAGATATCCATTCACTCACCAATACACTCATGCACACAGTCAACCTCCCATACAGCTGTTTCCACATGCACTTTTGAAACCATACATCTAGTGAATCAACTGCTCACACATCTATGCACAGAGTCATACACCTCCCAGCCACCCACACACACACTCAGTCTCCCATACAACTACTTGGGCAACCAATCAATAACCCATATAGTTACTCATATAGCTACTTATCAACACATGCAACAGTTTACAGAACAACAGACATAATGATGCACAAATTAAGACAGTTTAGTCGCTAACCCATGCACTCAGTGAGACACATTTAATCACTCACTCATACAGTCAGTCATGCACCTACTAAATCCTTCATCCAGACACTTATACATCCACTCATTCTTCAATATGTAAGACATATTTTAACTTTACAGAAACATACAGTCACTGGATGTTGTCATCAGTAATGTCATCAGTGATGTCATTTGAGATGTCATCAGTGATGTCATCAGTGATGTCACTGACCATGTCATGAATGATGTAATATGTGACATCATCAGCAGTGGATTGCGGGTGCGCGATATATAGTTAGTGCAACTAACTATATATGGAATTTCAATGGTTTTGTGTGAGTAAAATAAGGTTTTGTAAATGCGAATTCCTAACTATATATGGTCTATAACCTATGGTTTTTTCAGTGAATTTTCAAGGTTTTGTAAATGCTAATTCTTAACTATATATGGTCTATAACCTATGGTTTTTTCAGTGAATATATATATATATATATATATATATATATATATATATATATATATATATATATATACATATATATATATATATATATATATATATATATATATATATATATATCTACATGGTTGGGGTTGGGGTAGGTATGAGTTTTTGGGTTTGCAAGGGAAATTTTAGGATTTAGGGTGGGTGTGGGCTTTTGAGATTTCAAAGGCATTTTAGGGTTTAGGGTATGGATGGGTTTTTGGGTGGAAAGAGATTTTTTAGGAATTAGGGTGGGTGTCGGGTTTTGGGTACAAGGGTGATTTTAGGGTTTTGGGTGGGTATAGGTTTTTGGGTGGTAAGGGTAATTTTAGAAGTGGGTATGGGTTTTTGGGTGGTAAGTATATTGTTAGGGTTAAGAGTGGGTATGGGTTTTTGGGTGACAAGGGTAATTTTAGGGTAGTATGGGTTTTTGGGTGGCAAGGGTAATTTTATGGTTGGTGTGGGTTTTTTGGATTGAAAGAGTATTTTTAGGGTTTAGGGTGGGTGTGGGTTTTTGGGTGGATAGGGAATTTGTAGGGATTAGGGTGAGTATATTTGTTATTGGATGGAAAGTGGATTTTAAAGGTTTGGGGTGTGTGTAGGTTTTTTGGTTGGAAAGGGATTTTATAACATTAATAGGGAGTAAAGGGGTGCATGTCTGTGTGTAGATAAATATATATAAATATATAAATATATATATATATATATATATATAAAATACTCACCAATATTAACTTTACAACGCATATGTCTTTAGCATGCATGCCTTTACCACGAAATGCAAGTGTTTTACAGGTACATACAAACCCATTACACAAACATACATACATATATATATATAAACATATATACATGTACACACACACATACACGTTTATACTTACCAGTAAAATAGATACATTAATGGGGTAAAGGCAAGCGAGGTAAAAGCATAGTAGTTGTAAAAGGTAGTTGTTGTTAAAACTGTAGTGTTTTAGACTAAGTAGTGGTTAAGGAGTAGTTGTTTAGACTGTATTTGTTCAAGTGGAAGTTGTTCCATCATACAACCCTAGAAAGGAGTAAATGGTAGTAGATCCCCTGGCTAACTTAGAGTGGGCCACTTTCTTTCCAAGAAAGTTGCGCTAGGACATTTTAAGAGCTCACTATGGCATGCTCCATGTAAAGTCAATAGTGCACTCATTTTGCCCTGTGTAGCCTGCAGGTAAGTTGTAAAGTAATGTAAAGGAGCAGAAGCCTACCATGCAGTGCTGCAGTGTCCCACCAACACCAGTGGGAGCAGGTACATCAACAACAACAGACAGACACAGTGACTAACTGCTACCACTTACCTTCTACCCCTATTCTTCCAGCTGCCACCTCCACCCACACAAGCATGCATGCAAGGTTGTAGAAAGTAGACATTTGACGATATTGGTAATGGTAACTGGAATGTACTATGTATACATAAAGCTGGTTGTTCAGTTGAACAGACTTCCCAAGTGCAATCTGCTTCATTCTTACTGCCTTCAATGGTAAGGTCGGATTTTAAGTCACAGTTCTGAAAATGGTACTTTTAAAAAGTTATTTTTACAGTAACAAGGGAACCCAATATGTGGTAAGAGACCTTGGGTACAAAGTTTTTTACAAGAACAATAGTACCTATAAAGGGAGGGATTGGCCGAATGAATCTTTGTTGCGTTCATGCATCCCAAGAAGGCAAGACAGAGCAGTCTACACTCTAGTCTACTTCCCTGTACGTATGGACAGTGTTTTAGGGAGTATGGTCGGCCACACCACTACATCCCCCAGAAGGCATTTGGGCCTCATAGAACACTAAGGAAACCTTTCTCAGCGGCCCGCCCACTATATAACAATTTCCGGGGCAAGGGGCAGGCGCTTGACAATCCCGTTTGGTTTTCGTTGGAAAGCGGACGCTTTCCTTCCCGCCGTATTCTTCGAACAGTCTAGCCTCTGAATCGCTCTTGTGAGGACTTCACAAGACCCGCACTGTTTTTCCTAGTGCGGACTGCCGTGCATATTTTACCGCGCCCACTGACCGACTTCTGCAGGAGCCGCATTACCGATATCTGGAGAGAGAGGACTTCAAAAGACCTGTGCTGCCTTCCCCAGCGCGGAGTGCTGTGCGGCATTCACGTCTCCTGGCGGGTAGGCGTCAGGTACCGTGTCCGTGGCAGAAGACCGGAGAAGCGGCAAACGCTCCTCTGAAATGTTTTCTTCTGCATTTCATTGGGCTTGTGACTATATTTTTTTTGTACTATTATGCACACTCAGCAAGGAGAACAGCGCTTCTATTTTTTCAGTACCCCGGTGGATTTATAAACGGGAGGGGCTGAACTCGACATTTTTGTATTTAGGAATACAGCGAGACTTAATGCTATGCCTCCTCTTACATGCTGTGCGGTAACAATGTGAAGTGTCAATTCCTGTGTATCTTCTGGCATTGATATATTAGGATTTATAGAGACTTCCAAGCTGCAATTTTGGTCATGATAAACATTACTCATACCTACCGGTAAATTACTGCATGTTTGACATAAGACATTGGTTCCTGTTGTATGTAGTTTGGCCTATCCAGTACTATTTATAATTGTCTTCTTTTGTATTCCATACAGTGTCTCTGAATGCATACCTAGACCAGACCTAGGAGCAAGGATTCCCGGAAGGATTTATTATTTTGTCCCCTTCCCTTTTCCCCAGGGTGCTATCTTCCATAGCTGTGTTCAGACATACTGTGGGAGGTTGTGCTCAGCGAGGAGGAAGGCTTCTCTGCACGACATCGTTCCCGCTGGCTGCTAGGCAGAGGTTAGTGGTGAATTACTCACTATTGAGCTGCCGACAACCTGACAATCTTTATGTAGGATACAATGATATCTATATGTTGCTGTCCAACTGGACAAAATCATTTCATATGAAAAATTAAAAATAAACATACAAGTGGGAACATGTACAATTTTAAAATCAAGAGAAAGAACTTAGATGTGCATAACATTTGCTTTGCTGTGTCAGGAGCTTATTTCTGTCTCAACACATATAATTAGAAAACTTCCCAAAACCACTGTTAGGACTGAATGCTGTTATACTTGGTTTACCAACAGAACCCCACCCTATTGCAGTCAGCGCTTACTCACGTACCTACATAGCCTGCTACTAGGAGACAAACTGATATCCGGTGATTGAAGCAGTGGGAATGAGCTCTAGGTAGGCTGTGGCCATTGTGAGAAGTGGCAGTTCAGACAGCAAGGGTGAATCATCATCAGGAAGCACAGACACAATGACCCCTCCGTCTGTCTTGCAAGCCCAGTGCGTTAGTAATAAGGTAAATGCCCATAAAAATGCACAGCCACAGAAAGGAGGACATTAATATTTGGTGCAGTGTCAAATGGAAAAAGCAGGAATGCACAATAATTACTACCAAATAGCACTTTCCTGCTCTCTCTCTGTGCTAGCACACTTGTGGCTGTCAAGTGCCAACGCAGGCACCCTTGCACAATGATGCAAGGGTCCATGTTTTACAGGCAGGATTGCTTTTATGCAGGAAGGGACACCTATTTGCACAAAAAACAATCCTCAGAGGCTTAGTCTCACCTGGTTAGGCAAAGCATTTTGTAGGCATGAGCGGGAAATCCGTTACGCCCGGGGATTTTGCGGATTTTTGGGAAATCCGCAATCCGCGAATTTTGCGGATTTCCTGCAAAATCCGCCAAAAAAAATCCGCGTACGTAACGGGTTCAAAATTTGAGCCCCCACTCATGTAACTATTTTACAATGGCGCCAGCAAGCTGCCAGCGCCGTTGTAAAATAGTTACAAAGTTAGCTTGTACAGGAACCACTAGATAAAACGAAGCAGGTGCTGCTTTATTTTATCTAAGTGCTTCCTGTGCAAGCTAACTTTGTAACTATTTTACAACGGCGCTGGCAGCTTGCTGGCGCCATTGTAAAATAGTTACATCATACATGCCAACATTTCGTGACTCAAACCAATACACACAACCACAACAAAACAAAAATAATTCACAAAAAGTTGGAATTGCAATATTCACAACAGCAAGCCAATATTTTTCAGCACAAATATATATATACAGTTTATATTTCCCTTAATTCTTGATTTATTGAATTTGGCTTGAAAATTAAACAGGTTTAATTTTCAAGCCAAATTCAATAAATCAAGACATTGTGTTTGCACGGGTTTCTGCAAGTTTGCGAGGGTTTTGTACAATTTCGCAATTCGCGAAATTGTACAAAACCCTCGCGAACTTGCAGAAACCCGTGCGAACACAAACAAAAAAAATCCGCAAATTCCGCTTGAATTCGCGGATTTTGCGGATTTTCGCAATCCGCAAATTTGCAAATCCGCAAATTCGCGGATTGCCAATCCGCAAAATCCGCCCATGCCTAGCATTTTGTCACATTCCCAGTTTTACTTTTTACCAGGTGCGTTGGGTAACATGTGTAGAGAATTTCCATGATTTTTAAAGGATCTTCTGTTTTCTCCTTTTTTTTTACAGCTGAATACATTTATTACTGACTTGAAAGTCAGGATTGGGTTTCAGCTAATCCAAGGTAGGGTTCTCCATATCACAATAGGGGCATGTTGGTGGTATGCAGTGGGCCTCACCAAAAATATTGTTGTCCCTACGAGGGATGTTAACTTATCAAACAAGCATTGGCATAGCCAATATGTCTTGCCTTTGTGACCTTATAAGTGCTTAACCATGCAGTGCATTATCCTGGGGGATATATTGTAACCTGGTAGATGTAGGATGTGCCTGAGGGCATGGGTGGTGTGGTGGAGGAAGTCAAACCATATGCTGCCTCCAGAAATAAATGCATAAAGAAAACAGACTGTAGAGGTGGTTTATATGAGGGAACCCATACCCTACATTTGAGGTGGCCATGTGTTGCCACACTCACTATTTTCCCTTGTCAGTTGCTCATTACTTTTGCTATGGTTACGCAGGGTTACTGGCCATATTTCTGTCTCACTATGCCACAGTGGACGGATTCTAAGATGTATATTTTTTAATTGATAGTTCTTCTTGCATGACAAATTGCTACTTCAAAGAACTCATTAAATAAATATACTTTATGAACAACAGAAATAGAAGGATTCGAACACAGAGCACATTTATTATGCCATGGGATGGAGCACTGAATCTATGTAGGCCAGTGGCTTCCAACCTATAGTCTGAGGATCCCTTGGGGGCTTGTGAAGCTTAATACGGGGGTTTCCAATAGCTTAGAAAGTTAAACAATATTAACATTAATAAAGTGTATATAAATAAAGATGTACAATGTAAAGTTGAAGTCTAAAAATTAAGTTAGTCTCCTCAGATTGGTCCGTTAGAGCAATGCAAGTGCATCAAAGATAGAGATGGATGATGAATAGCCTCAAATAAATTTAGAAATTGCGTTTTTTGATTTTGTATTTGTTTGTGAAATAAATATTTCTCCATTTGTATATTTGTTTGATGAATGCCTATTGATGCATCTTTTGTGTATATATTGCTGTAGTTCAAATCATCAACATTTTTTAGCCTTAGGTCCGACTCAGTGGGGGTCCCAAGATTCCAGTTGTGATTAAGAGGGTGTCCACAGATGTCAAAAGGTTAAGAACTACTGAATGTAGGCAATAATTTCCCAGGCCTGAGTTGATGGTTTCCTGTGATTTAAAATGCTGCATTCACACACACACATGTACACACACACCCACCCACAACTAACTACAGGTAATATTTAAGTAAGTGAACTGGGCATACAAAGTATTGCAGTGCAGGCACAGAGGCAGCTGCATTAGCTCAAGGTGCATGCTGAATGACTAGAGCAGTGACTGGAATCATAAGAGGCTCTGGAGGTGCAGAAAAGATTAACACCCTCCTGTGTCCTCCCTGTAACAAACCCTAATGCTAAGCGGAAAAAGAAAGTGAAATACCTGCTGGACCATACTGCTGCCTCCTTCCTCAATACAGTTAACAAATGTTCTAGTCCCCGGCCCGAAGCATCTGCAAACAAGCATTGGAAGTGCAATAGGTCTCGCATTTATTGGAGCTGGAGCTATTTGCATTGTAAATGGCAATGTTTTGTACTTAGCAATAGGTCTTGTGTTTGTTGGAGCTATTCACGTTGTAAATGGCAATGTTTTTCCTTGGGGTTTTATACAGTGCAAACTTAACAGCCTCAGTTGTGAATTTCGATTTATCAAAGTTTTGTGAGCCCTGAAATTTGCACATGTAAAGTGCTAACAGTATAAATATGGGCACTGTTTAACAAGAAAAGCCGCTGCAATTCAAGAGCAAAGGTGACCGAGTGACTGCTTCTGGGTTGACGGAGTTGCTTACAGTCACTGCCCGTTAAAGGTAGAAGCTAATGCTATGTTTTCTTATGTTATGTTATGCAATGCTATGTTATGCTATGCAATACTATGTTTTGTTGTGTTTTGTTATGCTATGCTATGTTTTGTTATGTTATGCTATGTTTTGTTGTGTTTTTTTTGCTATGCTATGTTTTGTTATGCTATGCTGTGTTTTGTTGCGTTTTGTTATGCTATGTTTTTTTTTGCTGTGCTATGCTATGTTTTGTGATGTTATGCTATGCTATGCTTTGTTATGCTGTTTTGTTGTGTTTTTTTATGCTATGCTATGTTTTGTTATGCTATGTTTTGTTTTGTCATGATATGCTATGTTTTGTTATGGTATGCTATGCTTTGTTTTGTTATGCTATGCTTTGTTTTGTTTTGCTATATTTTCTTATGCTATGCTATGTTTTGTTTTGTTTTGTAATGCTATGCTTTGTTACGCTATGCTATGTTTCGTTTTGTTTTGATTTACTATGCTATGCTTTGTTTTGTTATGCAATGCCTTGTTTTGATATGCGATGCTATGTTATGTGAAGCTATGCTATGTTTGTTGTGTTATGCTATCCTATGCTATGCTATGTTTTGTTATGCTTTGCTATGTTTGTTATGCTATGCTATGTTGTGTTATGCTATGCTATGCTATGTTTTGTTTTGTCATGCTATGCTATGTTATTTTTGGTTTTGTTATGCTGTGCTATGTTTTGCTAAGCTATGCTATGTTTTGTTGTTCTTTGTTATGCTATGCTGTTTTTTGTGTTTTGCTATGCTATGCCTTGTTTTGTTATGCTATGCTATGTTTTGTTGTGTTTTGCTATGCTACATTTTGTTTTGTTATGCTATGCTATGTTTTGTTATGCTATACTATGTTTTGTTTTGTTATGCTATGCTATGTTATGTGTTGTTTTGTTATGCTATTCCATGCTGTATTTTGCTATGCTATGCTATCTTTTGTTTTGTTGTGTTATGGTATGCTATGTTTTGTTATGCTATGCTATGTTTTGTTGTGTTTTACTATGCTATACTTTGTTTTGTTATGCTATGCTATGTTTTGTTTTGTTATGCTATGCTATGTTATGTTTTGATTTGTTATGCTATTCCATGGTGTGTTTTGCTATGCTATGCTATGTTTTGTTTTGTTATGCTATGCTATGTTTTGTTATGCTATGTTTTGTTTTGTTATGATATACTTTGTTGTTTTTTGTTATGCTATGCTTTGTTTTGTTATGCTATGTTTTGCCTTGCAATGCTATGCTATGCTTGTTTTGCTATGTTATGCTGTGCTATTTTATGTTATGTTTTGTTATGTTATGCTATGTTTTGATATGCTATGCTAGGCTATGTTTTCTTTTGTTTTGTTATGCTATGCTATGTTTTGCTATGCTATGTTTTGTATTGCTATGTTTTGTTTTGCTATGCTATGCTACGTTTTGTGATGCTATGCTATGTTTTGTCACGCTATGCTTTATTTTGCTATGCTGTTTTGTTATGATTTGTTATGCTATGCTATGTTGTGTTAGGCTAGGCTAGCATGCAGTCCGCATTCGGGTCAAACTGAGCCATCATTAATGCAAGGAGACATTTGATACTTTTGGAATGCATGTGCTACACCTTGAAAGCTCAATTATTGTGCTCCATTGATTGCAACTAATACTTGCGAGTATTTAACATGCTGATGGATTAGTACTTTTGTGATCTGGAATCAAATCCAATACGTCATCAGTGCACAACTGCATTTAGGTATGATGGGAAATGTAATTGCTGCCTCGGCAGGAAAACACAGAGTCTGCCGGGATCAACCTGTCCCCCCCTTGACCCCATGTGCCTCTGAGCTCTGTGCCTGCCTCACAGCTGTTGCAAAGACTTTTCTTATCTGCTTGTTAAACAAACAAGCAGATAAGAAAAGTCTTCACGACAGACCTGAAGCAGGTGAGCTAGAATCCAAGCCAATACGTCATCAGTGCACAACTGCATTTAGGTATGACGGGAAATGTAATTGATGCCATGGCAGGAAAACACAGAGTCTGCCGGGATCCCCCTGTCCTCCCCGTGACCCCATGTGCCTCTGAGCTCTGTGCCTGCCTCACAGCTGTCGCGAAGACTTTTCTTATCTGCTTGTTAAACAAACAAGCAGATAAGAAAAGTCTTCACGATAGCCTTGAAGCAGGTGAGCCAGTCCAGGTGGGCCGGAACAAAAAGCGAAAGGGAGGCAACCCAGAAAGCTCATTTCCAATGGCAGGACACTGTTTACCATAAACGGTGAGAGCCAGCCAATGGAAATGAAGGGTGGGGCTTAAAGCCGTTTTCTGAAAATTCTCTCCTACAAAAACTCTCAGGAAGGTGGTGTAGCGCTTTGCGCTGCAACGCATGCGAGACCTAAAAAGCAGTTATCGGTTATGGATGAGGGAGTGCGTGCCTGAGAGCCAGCGAGTGGGAGGGTGGAGGGGCAATTCTGCTGCATGCAGTGAAGAGCAGCAGTGCTCCATAGCAACCCGTCCACAGAACCCCAGGATGCTACCCTACCTGAGCCAGAGGAAGCACTACCTTTGAGACCCTAAATCACATGCTAGGGAATATGTACACTTTCTTTCACATTGCTTGGGTAGTTCAATGTATTGATTACTATAAATGGTCACGTTTATTTCTTTCTCCGTTTCCATCTCCTGTTTGCGTAACTGTGCAGAACTTAATCAGTGGCTGAATTTGACATGTACAAGATGCTCTTCCTCACAACCAATAGAGATAAGCCTTTGCATTCGCACACAGAGGCCAAACTGCTGCAAGCCTACCAGCCCTCACACACCATTATGGTCTGTGATGGGAAGGGTGTTCTGAAACACAACCATTCGTGCAATAACCACTCCATGCTGTCAGTTAGTGTAAAAGGCCATTTTATTAGGACAGGGTGGACAAATATACTTAAACATAACATCAATAAACATCTAACAATCCCCAACCTCATGTCTTTCATCCATCATCCACTCCCACCCTCCAGTTACTCACTCCCGATCCATTCAGTGACCTCTTCCCCCTATACCATTCGCTTCCTCACTTCTCTTTCAACCTCCTCCATCATCTGTAGCCATCGCACTCCTGCATGCTGCACCCCCATCATGCACCAGTATTCCCCTCCCTGGAAGGGTGAGTATGCCCATCATAGACTCCCAAGTACTACCAACCAGGGAACCCCCGGAGGACGTTACCTGCCCCACACAGCTCAAGTGCACCTTTCGCCCTCAAACCCGTCGGCACCAAATGGACTCGTTCCACAACTTACTGATGACATCCCTCATCTCCATCATGTAATATGCATTACCCATGTGCAAAAGGTGCACTCCATCATCGCGGAAAAGCAGTGGCTCCTTGAGCCGCAATCCCACATGAGCAGTCACTTTAATACTGTTGTTCCCACAAAAAACTCTCATTGCTCGATTAAATTTCTGTCTCGCTTTTTGGACTGCAGCGGGCTTCAGCGCCCCCCACCAAATCCGTCACGGTACAAAATCAGTCCATACAGTACAGGTGCCTGCCAGATTGCTCCTCATGGCCTCCAGGTCCCGTTGCATTAAATGTAGCAGGGACAGGCCAGAATGTTTGATTAAGTCATTTTCCCCCAAGTTGATAAACAGCATGTCCGGGCAACCTCTTTGAGCCACCTTTTTCGTCAGCCAGGACAACAATGCTCCCAGCGCATCCCACTGTTTCCCACCAGTCTACCTCATGGTGGCTACTCCGCAGGCCCAGGCTACTTCCATACACCTGCCTGTCCGCATATTTTGATGCCCAATGAATAAAAGAGTGTCCGACATCCACGTAACCGTCTTGGCTCCCAGACCCCCCAACGCAACCTACAAAGAGAAACATTGATTAATACAACTGAAACAACACACAACTACCCCTACAACAGACCTACGGCCTACTCAACGTCTGCACTTGACTTAATTTGCGCACATAGAATTTGCAGCAGCAAGACCTCCAACGCCCAATCCGTTTAATCTTGTCCCAGGACCAACCCAGATGCGCTGCTGCCGCCGCCATGCCAATACGGAATGAATGTGTCCCATACCTAACAGGGTCCCTGTCCACGCGCCTCAATGCCATCCGTAACACTCCAAGTAGCTGAAAAGCTGTCACCGCTTCTGAGAAGCATGACAAAAAATGTCCCCAGCATCGCCATCACCGACATCGCCATCGCCATCGCCATCCCGGATGGGTACAAGATCATCAGGAGGGACCGCATCAACCAGACCGGAGGAGGCATCGCCCTCGTCCACAAGAACACCATCCGCACCTCGACCAATTCCAACGACACCTTCGCCAACGCGGAGCACCTCCACTTCCAGATACACACCGACCCAAAGACAACCCTCTGAGGCACCCTCGTCTACAGACCCCCGGGACCACGTACCCTATTCAGCGAAGACATCACGGACTTCATCAGCCTGCAAGCCCTCCCCTCCACCGACTACATCCTCCTAGGGGACCTCAACTTCCACCTGGAGAACAACAAGGACCGCAACACCGCCGCCCTGCTAGAAAACCTCGCCAACCTCGGACTCAAGCAACTGGTCAAAACCCCCACCCACTACGCCGGCCACACGCTTGATCTCGTCTTCTCTTCCAGCAAGCACATCACCTTCAGCCACGCCACCGGACTCCACTGGACTGACCCCAGCTGCGTCCACTTCAGCTAAAGAAGAACCACGACCCACCACCACCCGCAACAGGTTCCTCACCGCCAACCAGCTCACCACCTCCCTTAGCCAGAGCCCACCCGCCAGCACAACGGACCCCAACGAAGCAGCCCGCAACTTCACGCAGTGGCTGACCGCCTGCGCCGACGACCTCGCACCACTAAAGAACCCTCCAAGCAGACCCAGAAGCAAGAAGGCCTCCTGGTTCACCGGCGAACTCAAGGACTCCAAGAAGAACTGCCGCACCCTCGAGAAAGCCTGGCTCTTCGACCAGACCACAGACAACATGACCGCCCTCAAACAAGCCACCCGCAAGCACCACCAGCTCATCCGCACCACCAAGAAGAAATCACTGAAGGAACGACTGGACAACAACGCCCACGACAGCAAGGAACTCTTCAGCATCGTCAAGGAGTTCTCCAACCCCTGAACCGGCAACAACAACATCACTCCTTCACAAGATCTCTGTGACTCTCTCGCCTCGTTCTTCCACCGCAAGATCGCCGACATCCACAACAGTTTCGGCGCACCATCCACGCACCCAACCGTCGAATCAATGCCCCCCACCGCCACCCTCCGCACCTGGACCACGGTGACCACCGAAGACACAGCCTGCACGATGAACACCATCCACTCCTGATCTCCGACCGACCCCTGCCCCCACCACTTCTTCAACAAGGCCAACTCCACCATCGCACCCCAACTCCGGAACATCATCAACACCTCCTTCAACACCGCCACCTTCCCGGAGAGCTGGAAGCATGCCGAGCTCAGCGTCCTACTGAAGAAACCAACAGCGGACCCCACCGACCTCAAGAACTTCTGCCCCATCTCGCTCCTCCCTTTTCCTGCGAAAGTCATCGAGAAGATCGTCAAGAGACAGCTGACCACCTTCCTCGAGACGAACGGATCCCTCGACCCCTCGCAATCCGGTTTCAGAGCCAACCACAGCACCGAGACCGCACTGATCGCAGCCACCGACGACATCCAAGCCCTGCTCGACAACGGGGAAACAGTGGCACTCATCCTCCTGGACCTCTCTGCAGCGTTCGAAACGGTCTGCCACTGCACCCTAGTTCAACGCCACAGCAACATCGGCTTTCAAGAGATGGCACTGGAGTGGATCATCTCGTTCCTCGCCGGAAGAACACAGAGAGTTCGCCTCCCCCCGTTTCGATCCAAAGCCACCGAAGTCATCTGTGGCGTACCACAAGGATCATCACTCAGCCCCACCCTCTTCAACGTCTACATGAAACCACTTGCAGCCATCGCACGCCAACACAACCTCAACATCATCTCCTACGCCGACGACACCCAGCTGATCCTCTCCCTCACCAGGGACCCCGACACCGCCAGAACCAGCCTACACGAAGGGATGAAAGACGTCGCCGAGTGGATGAAGAACAGCCGCCTGAAACTGAACTCGGACAAGACGGAAGTCCTCATCCTGGGACCATCGTCCTCCGCCTGGGACGACTCCTGTTGGCCTCCCACCCTGGGCACCGCTCCCAAACCAACAGACCACGCACACAACCTGGGCTTTATCCTGGACTCTTCCCTCTCGATGACCAGACAAGTCAACACCGTCTCCTGATCGTGCTTCAACACCCTACGCATGCTCCGCAAGATCCCGACCGAAACCAGGAAGACGGTCACCCAGGCCCTCATCACCAACCGACTGGACTACAGAAACTCCCTCTACGCCAGAACCACAGCCAAGCTACAGAGGAGACTCTAACGCATCCAGAACGCCTCCGCCCGACTCATCCTGAACATCCCCCGATGAAGCCACATCTCCAGCCACCTGAGGGACCTGCACTGGCTCCCCATCAACAAGAGGATCACGTTCAGGCTCCTCACCCACGCACACAAGTCTCTCCACGACCTGGGCCCCAAGTACCTCAACGACCGACTGCCCTTCTACACGCCCACCCGCCAGCAACGATCTACCAGCCTCGCCCTCGCCGCCATACCACGCATCCGAAGAGCCACCGCCGGAGGCAGATCCTTCTCCTACCTGGCGGCAAAGACATGGAACTCCCTCCCCATCCACCTTCGACTGACACAGGACCATCTCGCCTTCAGGAGACAACTCAAGACCTGGCTGTTCGAGCAGTAGCGGACCCCCCCCAAGCGCCTTGAGACCCTCCCGGGTGAGTAGCGTGCTATACAAGTGATATGATTGATTGATTGATTGATATATTCTGTGTCCTCTGATAAAATACTCTCCACTCCTGCACCGGGCATGTCCCCACAGATCTACTCTTGCCCAAACACACCCACTGGCCCCCGCAACCTGGTCTGTCTTAACCAAATACCCAGACGCGTCCCATTTAAACGCACGTCCTCATACACCTTACCCGCTTTGCCCCTAGCCCCCACCAACTCTGAAACCCGGAAAACCCCAAAGAACATCCAATCTTCCACAAACGGAACAGTGCCACCTCACACTCATCATAACAACAATGTGGCAGCTCAGCCAGCAGACTTTGCAACAAGTCAAAAGTGATCGGCTCTCTCGGCACCTCCCCCCTCTCGCACCCCTTACCGGACGCCAACCTTTCAACATTCTGCTCAACAAATCACTTTTAGCAGGATCAAAATCCATATTTAACATGCTGTAAAAAGATATCCCTGCAAGTTTCTCTGCAATCATAGTCTGCGACAATCCTTTATCAATGCAGTTCAAAACAAAACGCATGACCCCCTGTTCATATTCTTGTCTGGACATGCGCCACGATTCACTGGCCCATCCCAGAAACGCTCCGAATTCAGACCATGCATACCTGTAAGAGGGCTTTGTGGATTCTTCTATGGATTTTTCGACCAGGCCCACTACTCTCACTCCCACCAGGCCCAGATACCATCCGGTCTTGCAAGCCTCCGCTCTCGCTGCCAGCCATCTGAAACGCTGCCACTGCGAATGAGACAATGCATCCGCAGTGTCATTGCTTGCACCTGGGACATGTTGCACTCAAAACAGTACATTCAATCGCAAGCATTGCAGCATAAAACTTCTCAACAAGCACAGCACTCGCAGGTCCCTTGCCTTCTGATTATTCACCAAGTCCACCATTGTCCTGTTGTCCACATGAAATAATACCGACCTGTTCTGGGACTTCGGGCCCCACACCTCTAGAGTAACCAGCAGTGGGAAAAATTCTAGGAAGGTAATACTCCTGCCCTGCTTTAGCCAATGTACTTGCCACTGTTCCACGCACCACCTCCTGTCCCAGAAAATCCCAAACCCAGAAGCACCTGCAGCGTCAGAGAAGAGTTGCACCTGCCAAACCATCTTGTCCTCCACAAAATCCAGCGACATACCGTTGAAGTCAGACAGGCAACTCCGCCACACCCACAGGTCCGCCCTAACCACCATCGAGATCCTGACTCTGTGATGAGGGAGCACCGCCCCTGACATGGCCATGCCGAGACATCTGCAGAAAATGCTCCCAGCGCGCACTACCCAGAAAGCAAAGTTCAAGAACCCCAGAAGACGTTGCACAAACTGCAGAGCAATCTTTTTCTGCCCAATCACGTGCAGCAGAAAAGCCTGCATGTCTGTCACCTTCTACTCCGGTATCCGGGCCAACCAAGCAACTGAATCCAATTCAATACCCAGAAATGTCAGACAGCAGCTGGGCCCAGCAGTTTTTTCCGGGGCCAAAGGAACCCCGAAATCCTGGGCCAGTACTTGGAATTGAGTAAGGGCCCACTTGCACTCACCAGACCGCGTTCTCCCAACGAACAGAAAATCATCCAAATAGTGAGACACCTTCCGATGCCCGCTCCTGTCCATAAATGTCTACTGCAGGAAAGAACTGAATGTCTCAAACAAAGTACAGTAAATCGCACAACCCATGGGCAAGACCTTGTCAAAATAATTGGCCCCTTTGAACTGCATCCCCTGCAGGGAGAAATCTGCAGGGTGAATGGAAAGGAGGCGAAAGGCCGACTTTATGTCACATTTTACCAATTCAGCCTCCTGCCCACACACCTGCACCAAACTGATTGCATCGTCAACTGAAGCATACAAAACTCTGGAATCCTCCTCAGCAATAAAATCATTCACAGATCTCCCTTCCGGCATGGACAAATGATGAATCAGCCTGAAATCCCCGGGTTCCTTCTTGGGCACCACACCCAAAGGTGATATAACGAGGTCTGAAACTGGCCAATCCTCAAATGGGCCCACAAATCTGCCTTCCAACACTTCTTTCTGTAACTTAGCTGCAACTACACTTGGCAATTCTTTCGCTGACTTCAAGTTTTCCGCCCATCTCTGCTCTGCTTCATCTGGGCCCTGATATCCCTCCCGAAAACCCTCCATAAAACCCCAATGAATCTTCAAAGCCGCCTCTCTATCGGGGTACCTAGAGAGCCATGGACCCATGGCCTCCACGTCAACCGGTGTAGGAGCCCTTGCACTCAGCTTGCCCCCGTCCTTTTGTAACCCACCACTGCTCAGAGGGCGTCACCAAAGTGAAACATTGCGTGAGAGGGTGGCATCTGCCGCACTTGGAACACTCATGCTTGAATTGCTTGTTTTAGTTCCAACAGGCGCCCCATATTAACCCCTGAGGACTTGGGCGCCTGGTCCATAGACCCTGAATAAGTGACCTGTCCTCCCGTTACGGTGGAGGCACCCTGCCCACCAGCCCCAGACTGGGCAGGACGCGACTGAAAAGGCCGGTATGTGACCGGCAGGCCACTGGCCATTTGCGTAGATGCCGACGACTGAGTGGAGGACATCCACTGCATCCTGGTCTACCCCCCCCATGGTTTATCCGGGTTGACGCTAATCCTAGCCTTGAACTCCTTGTCGTAACTGAGCCACGCGAAACCACTGAAGTGCATCAGGGCTTTCCAGATAATGTCCATATACTTTAGCAATGCTAGAGCCCTGTCTAAATGCTTCTCACAATATATACTTGCGTAGATCTGAAACGCTGATGTCCAATTTTCTATATTCACCGGTACCCTCGGCCGCCTAGTCAACTCCCACTCCTCTTCCTTAGAACCCTCCTTGGCCTGTATCTCTCTTTGCAATAGCTAGAAAACATCTACATACTCGTGTTTCCATATTCTCGACCTAGTCATTTCAGGTAAATGTGACCCCAGTGGCATTGCCAAACTCATGTAGGTAACTTTTTGCAATGCTTTTACTCCCCCTTTTCATCCTTCCCTTCTTGGTCCTACGTCTTGTCAGTCTGAATGCTTGCTCCCACCAGTTGCTTACCCGCCACTGGTTCCACTGTCGACTTGGTAGGAGCTCCTGTGTCCCTCACCGACCCATCCCCCACACCCACCGACCGGCAGTCCTTCTTTCACCCTCCCTTTGGGGCCATCATCCCAAGCAACCCACCAGGCACCCTCATCTGATAAATTTGCGGGCAGCCCCCTGTCCTTCCCTCTGGCGTCCGCCATCTTCTGACTCGTCTTTATGCTCCCACTGGTGCTGGCCTGATGCACCTGCAAAACACCAAACTTTCCTGTTGCAGTCTCGGCAATCCCGCAATCCACACAATCCCACACTTCACCTTCCTCCAACTCATCACTGTCATCATCATATTCCAGTTGTTCCTCATTCTCACCCTCTACAGGTGCCCCCAGCACTTCACGTACTGCTCTCTTCAGACCTTTCCCTTTCACACCAGGCAAAACCTCACAATTCCGCCACGGACCCCTCTGCTGCTTCAGCCCGGCATCTGGATGCCGTCTGCTGCTTCTGCCCAGCGTCTGGAGGCCGTCTTGTGCCCCGCCGGCTCACCCATGCCTCTGCCAGCCTCCACCGCTGGCTTGTACCCCCCAGACCATCTAAGCCTGAGGGGGACCCAGCGCCATCAGGTCTCTGCGCCGTCGTGGCAGTCCCTAAATCCTCCGCCCAAATCCACCTGCCTCAGGACCCAGAGGACCCACAGCCATGCCCAGGCCCTGCCTTTTAATAAAAAAGGGTGCCGGGGGGCCCATCCCCCCGTGCGCACCACCCAACATGTCCCCCTGGCTGTGCACAACACCTGCCACTTCAATTCGGTCTCCTCTATAATGCGAAGCTGGTTGCGAATCCACTTTTCCAGCTACATGCTTGCCCACCTATCTGCCAAGGGTCCCTAGCTCGAAACACCTGATGCTGGACCCCGGGCCCGATAAAGGGCCACAGGCACTGCCACCTGCAGGTTCTAAAGGAAAGGGTGGCAGGGTGATCTTCATGGACCCCTTCCTTTGACCCCTTTTAAAGCACTCCCCCCTCCAGGCCTGCACGACAAATCTACTGACTGCTCCCCCCAGCCCCATCCTCCTGCCCAACAGACTCACAGCCTGACAGCACTAATGCAAAATTCTCCACTGCAAGCTCCTCAAATTCACCTTCATTCCCTCCCTCTTCCCCACTTGCTTCACTCAGCTCCCAGGACATGCCCCCCGGTCCTCGCCCATCAAGTGCTGGTGCCTGCAACGCACCTGGAGCAGTGCTAGCCGTCTCAGACGCATGGTGCTCAGCCACCGCAGCCAAGCCCCTCCCTCTTGGCCCTGCTTTAAAATGCAGCATGGCGGTGTCATACTGCAGATACGCGGGGAGGCTCTTACGCCGGCCCCGCGCTTACTCTCATCCGCTTGCCCCATACCCCGCCCCTGTCCAGCCATACCTTTTTTGGGCATGGTGGCTCTTCTTGTTATGCCACCACCGCCACGGCCACACCTGCTAATGCGGACCGAGGCATGCGGGTCATCCCGAACCATAGCTGGTCCAGTACTCCGGGCCGCAGGAGATCCGCTCTCCCGGCCCGGCCCAGCACCAGCAATGCAGCGTGAACTGCCGCCGCATTGGGCTCCACCATTGTGTGTCCTCTGTTGAGTGCACCGCTGTTGGGGGCCTCAAATCTGCTGCTGGGGCTTCCTCACAAATTTTGGGAGACTGTACAAAAGTAAACGCACACCAGGTCACTGGTGGCGCGAAGTTCCCATCGCATTCGACAGATCGGTCCTGAAATTGAAACTATGCTGGCCTACCAAAAAACTTGCTACGTAACTACCACACAAAACTTTTCCTAACCCTTCCTTAACGGTGCTGGGGCAAGAAGAGGAAGAACTTCCTCTCCTGCCCCCTATAAAACCTTACCCTAAACCCCACCCCTAACTACCTAACACCCTGTCCTATCTATTGCGCAAACACCCCGGGTGAAGACTGGTCCTCAGTTGGGTCCAATCGAAATGGCTGAAACATCCTGCTGCTGCAGCAATTTTAATTAACTACTCTGAACATATAAGAACTGGATGAATTTATGTAGCAAGGCATATTATTATTAGATGTTGCCTCCTGCCTTAGGGACTAGCAGTGCTCCGTAGCACAGGGACAGAAGGACGGACGCATGAGGGGACTAATGGGATGCAATCTCAGGGAAGGTGACTCTCTGCAGTGGAACGTGTAAAAAAATCATAGGGAAAAGCTTTAGCTGCCTCAAAAGCTTAAAATATAAACAAGCGAGCAGCAAAGAGATAGCGGAATGAAAATGTTGTGCGCTTGAAACAAAAATTTTCGGCCAATAGGTTAAGGCTTTAGTTGGGGCAATCTCTAGTGCGGTGCAAAACAGCCAAAAGGCAGGACAATTGTAAACTATTCACCAATAAGCCAAAGGACTTTTGAAAGGCAAATGAAACAACCAATGAAAATTGTTGGACATATTCAAAGCCCATAAAGTGAACACAGCATGTCACAAAGACAGCGCATGCGCTGCCTAGGCTGGACCTGAAAATAGCACCTTTGTGGCTGCTTCAGAACCGAAGCAGGCAGTGTCAGAGTAAGGCATAACTAGAAAGGCTGCAGTGCAAGAGATTGGTGGTAGACTTGTAGTGGGTGTGGCCACCGAAGTGGTACCGAGATTGATGTAAGATGTCTGACTCGTGTTTTAAATCTAAAATATAGCTCGGTGATCATTTCTGCTCCATGCTTATCTATGCCTGAAAATTACCATCAGGGGTGCTCATGTGCTAGAAAAAATATTTCACTTCCCTTTTACAGTACAACGTGCAAACCAATTGTGAATGACAACACCATATGACTATGAAAGACAAACCTTTTATGTGATGTCTACAGATAACATCTGTAATTTTGCTGCCTTTGCCCGATTTCCTCCCAGCAGTCATTAATTACATGGTCGTTTAGATCAGATGCTGTAGCAAGCAACAATCTACATACAGTTTATTTTATTACTTTGCTGCTAATACTGCCAATAAAATTAATTCCCGGTTCCTGGAAAAGGGAAAATTACACACGGGATTAGGTCAGGATCATCAGTCTTAGAATTTCTTTAATTTATTTCTAAAAGTAATTGAATCCTTCTTTCTAGTGAGTGAACTCAGAATAGACCTTTTTTCATTTATATTCAGTTTGATAGCAAATATATGTAATATACAGAAAAGAAGCATGCCCCTGGCTTATATTCAGTTTGATAGCAAATATATGTAATATACAGAAAAGAAGCATGCCCCTGGCGCTGCAACGCCACAGAAATATTTATAGAAAGGAAAGAAAAACAAAGTCCAAGAATCCAATAGAAGAAGGGCTTTCTTTGCCTTTTTTCACGTATGTTTCACTTATCAAGCCTAATTATGCCATGTCTGGTTGTAGAAGGTTACAGAGAAAAGATGCGCGCCCTACGCTATCAATTCTTATGACATTAAAACCAGACGGTCTTTCTGCATGCATAATTTCTTAGAAATGTCTGTCTTCATAATTGCTTCAAGATGAGGGCAGATATCGCTAAAATTGAAGAAGAAACACATTGAACCCATTAAAGCAGGTAGTAGGTTACAGTGGAATTGCACAGCACTGTTCAACTCTTCTGAAGAGATTCTACACATTTTTATTGACATCAACAATGTTGAACAATTTCCTTTTCCCTTATTAACAGTAACTCCTGCTTGTATTGCATTGTAATTGCCTTTATTTAGCACTTACTGCCCCTTTGAAGAGCTTTATACGAGATACCACACTGCCCCGGAACCCAAGGTTAGTGGTTATTCCAGTTTATTGTTTGTTGATGATTATTGTTTGCAGAGTGAGCATTGATTTTCACGAGGTAGTTATTCGATTACAAAAAAAGTTAATTGCTGCACATTTATTAAGCAAACTAGCTGTACCCTGCCAAATGTTGCTCAGTCTTGTTAAATGGAAGAGAAAGAAAAGAGTAAGTGTACGTTTCTAATATGTTTAATTTCCCAATAGTTGTGGGCACACAATATGTTTATGTGACTATTGTCACGTTGTGTATATATAAACACGCACTAATGTTGCAAAGTGGACCAACTCCTCCCCGCTCCCTCCACCCATTTCCCGGTCTGCCATCCTGACACCAACTGTCCATCCAAATATATGTAGATTATTGTCTCTATCAGTCCTTTCTTAATGTTACAAAGTGAACCAACTCCTCCACCCTCCCTCCACCCACTTCCCGGTCTGCCATCCTGCCACCAACTGTCCATCCTAACATATGTAGACTATGGTCTCTATGCGTCCCTTGTAGTTGTTGCGCAGCAACCAAATCGATAGGGTCTGTTCAACCTTTCAATTAAAAACACGCGCGTATTGGACACGAGCGTATTCGAATCCAATGTTGTGTATATATATAAGCACGTGCTAATGTTGCAAAGTGAACCAACTGCTCTCCCCTCCCTGCACCCACTTTCTGGTCTGCCATCCTGACACCAACTGTCCATCCTAATATATGTAAACTATTGCCTCTATGTGTCCTTTTTTAATGTTGCAAAGTGAACCAACTCCTCGCCCCTCCCTCCACCCACTTCCCGGTCTGCCATCCTGACACCAACTGTCCATCCTAATATATGTAGACTATTGTCTTTATCCGTCCCTTATAGTTGTTGCGCAGCAACCAAATCGATAGGGTCTGTTCGGCCTTTCAATTAAAAACACACGCGTATTGGACACGCGCGTATTCGAATCCAATGTTGTGAATATATAAACACGCGCTAATGTTGCAAAGTGAACCAACTCCTCCCCCTTCCCTGCACCCACTTCCCGGTCTGCCATCCTGACACCAACTGTCCATCCTAATATAAGTAAACTATTGTCTCTATGCCTCCTTTCTTAATGTTGCAAAGTGAACCAACTCCTCGCCCCTCCCTCCACCCTCTTCCCGGTCTGCCATACTGACACCAACTGTCCATCCCAATATATGTAGACTGTTGTCTCTATGCGTCCCTTGTAGTTTTTGCGCAGCAACCAAATCAATAGGGCCTGTTCGGCATTTCGATTAGAAACACGAGCGTATTGGACACACGCGTATTCTAATCTCACGTTGTGTATATATAAACACGTGCTCAATCGAATCCAACGTTGTGTCAAAATTTCAAATCAATTGGTGAAGAACTTTCTGAGATTTAAGATTTTGAACAAAGGAACATTGACATTTTTATATGTCTGTTCGGGGTTTCGATTAAAAACACGCCCGTATTCGACACACGAGTATTGGAATCCAACGTTGTGTATATAAAAACACCCCCTATTCGAATCCGACTTTGTGTCAAAATTTCAAAGCAATCAGTGAAGAACTTTTGGAGATTTGCGATTTTGAACAAACGAACATTTACATTTTGATTTATATTGAATAGATAAATAATGATGCCTGTTCCTCTTGGTCCTACACTGCAGCGGTGCTAGAGCTGATTTAGATCTGGGTGTGCTGGTTAGTGTCTAGTGAATGCAATACTTAATTTGGAAAATAATAAGGTATTGTCCCCATTATGCAGAGAAGCCTCTTTCATCCATCAATATACGATCCCTGTCTATATTTCAAACTGGTTTAGGCTTCTTTTCATCCCTGCTCCCTCCCTTTGCCCCAGCTGCCCCCCCCCCCACTATCTCCCTTTTCAGTTTTATTCTCTCTTGTTCCGGGTCAATGTGTGGTTAATAAAAATAAGTCAAGTTTCCCAAAAAGGGTTCCAATGAGCCCCACCTCAAAATAAGCACTAGTGAAACAGATAGTGATGATGTGATATTCAAAGGTAGTTTTGAAAAAATTATGCCCAATTAGATATTCAGAAGCACATGATTCTAAATAAGTAGAGAATTTGGGGTAAAATGTGATTTAACTGTCTGGATATTTATGGTAAATGCATCCTTTAGTGAAAGTATGCCTCATGCTGATGATAAGTCAACACAAATAGTCATGCACAGACACATTGGTCAACTAATTGGGAAAAAGTTCTGTTATAAGGATTTCAACAAATGACAATGGTCTCTTATTTGAGTCTGCCTGTTCATTCTATCTATGTAGCATCAGATAAAGTTGTCAGTGCCTGCATTGTTCAATACTGAGAGTGTGATGTGCTAATATTACTATTTGCATCAGTACCATAACATTTCCTTTTAATTGATAATACCTATATTTACTCATAACTGTACTCCTGATAACACAAAGACTCACTCAATATTTTATTTCGGAAAATGCGTGCGGATCCCTCAAAGATCTGTTATTATTAATACTCAGAAGCAATGGATGCCTCTGCATCAGAGCTCTGGTCCCAATACTACATAGTAAATTGAAGGTGTGTTCTTTATATTGGCAAACGCACTCAGAGCTCTGCTCTCGGTAACACTCATAATTGCAGGAGAGCTCTGCTTTGGCTATCACAGTCACTCAAATTTGGTTCTCTGGTTAATAACAACATATTCCAAACTCTATTCTTAATAATTAATTTAGTACACCTGAGATCTTCTTTTTATAATAAGCAGAGTAACCCAGCAACTTCCTCTGGACTAGATACTCACTTACGCTCAGCTCCTTATAATACTCATTTTAATTAAGGGAAATAAATCAGAGAATACCCACTTACATAATGCTCAGTTTTGTAATAAAGGCTTGCCTTACTCAGAGCTCTACTCCTTCTTTGGGCTTGTCCGTCACAGACAAAGGGGCATATTTACAAGGGCATTGTGCCACCGGAGCGTCACTTTTCCAACTCTCTGGTGGCGCAGTGTCCTGCTCCATACATTGAACAGCTTAACACCGCCTTGTAAATATTGGCCCCCTCGCAGCAGTTTTTTGCAGCAAAGGGGGGTGCGATTGATGTTGCTGTGGGTGTACCCATGCAACTACCATTGCTTTTTGACACTACCCCAGATTTACAAGGATCTATAAATCTAAGGCAGCGTAAAAAACTAACGCCTTTGAAAAGGAGGCATTGGAGTGGAGCAACGAGGAGAAATACTTTTATTTCTCCTAACTTTTTGTTCTTTCTGTGTGCTTCATTCTGCAGCACACATAAAAGGGGCAAAACAACATTAATGATTGTTTTTGCACTGGAAGGGGCACCTTCCTGCACAAACACAATCATCCCTGCAACACAGGCCCCCTTGAACCATGGTGCAAGGATGCCTACACTGGCGCTAGCAGCTTTTTTAGCACCAGCGCAAGGGAAAGCACCTAGGTACACCAAATTCTTGGCAATGCGATGCATCCCTAAATTTTTTTAATGATGCAGCGTGGCCCTGGAAAACTGCTTCCAGCGCTCAGCATTTAGTTGTAATATGCCCCTAAATTCCCTTGTCACAATTTGTACATTAAATATGATTGTAGGTGTATGGGCAATTGGAGGGGACTTTAGGGATAGTTGCACTTGGGTGAAGAGCTAAATGCACCAAATTCTTCATGAACCCAAGAAGACCTCCCATTCTACTTCACTCACTCTACAAAATGTCATTTGAATGAGATGTGAGAAATCTATTTTGTTTAATCTATGTAACTGTGTCCTGTTTTATTTGATACCATTATTTATTTATAATTAAGTTGGTAACTTGTGGTTGTGTTTTGTGACTACGTTTATTGTTAAAAAATATTTTTTAAAGAGTTTCTCTTACCTTTTCTAACCAGATTTTCGAGAGGTAACAGTATTTTTTTATTTGGATAGCTCCTAGAAAGGTGTTGATTTTTTTAAGCACAATGGGCCTGATTTACATATTTATAGCAGCAGTAGTAATGAATTGGCTCCTGAAGCATTACATCTCTATAAGGATGTTGAGATTAATAAATACGATAATAATGTACACCCTGAAGGATGCACGCATAGCACCGGCAGTGCCAATGAATCCAATATTGATGTACACTGTAATCTATGCACAGACAATGATACCATACCAGTAAATGCAATAGTGATATATGCTGTAACCTATGCACGCACATTGAAGTCAATACCAGTAAATGCAATAGTGATATATGCTGTAACCTATGCATGCACATTGATGTCAATGCCAGTAAATCCAATGTCAATGTACACCATAATTTATGCATACACAATGACATCAATCTCAGTGAATGCAATGTTGTAGTCCAATGTAACAACTGTACATATAAAAATGAAAATATCAGTAAATATGATATCAATGACCACCATGTTACATGTGCACGCACTCACAAGCTTGTATCATTGCTGTCAGATTCATCCGAGATGACCTCTCCATCAACTCCAAGTTAGATGCGTGGTCAGCCAGGCCCTGTGATTCAAACCCAAGCCTATCAATTGACAGGTGACAGGTGGGGTTGCCCAAAGACAAATGCGCACCCAGGAAAAACTGTGATCGATCCCACAGATAGGTAGTCACACCACAAACAGGACCGAGGAGATTGACTCCAATAAATCGCGTTTTGCCAAAGGATTACATTCCTATAATACCACAAAGTTAGATGCCATATGTAGTTAGGAAAACCCAGCCAACCAGGACAAGAAATGTAAACTGCAAGGGCTGATCAAACGCTCACCACACGGATAGCTGGACATGCACACACTAGCTTCCCCGAGGCCATCTGTGTCCCCCTTATCAGATGGTTGTACTTGTTGTTTATTACTATGATGCTTTTCAACGAATGTCAATGTGTTATATTGTACCAACAAATGCATATATGTGTGGCCAAAACTTCTGTACTCGGAGGAGGTCTTCAGATGTGACTCTGTCGATACTCTCCCGGCTTCTGCAATTAACTAAACCAACTTGTCCCTGTTTTGCCAAACACCTCTTGTTTTTTTATTTATTTAAGGTAAATTCATATTCGAGCAACAAGGGTGCTGCAGATTTGATAAATTTGGAATCCACAAAGTTTCCCAAAAGTACACCTGGAAGGCTGTGTCAGTTACAGATATCCAGGTGAACGACTGTGAATGTCAGGTGGTTAATCCCAAAGGCTCCTATCTCCCAAAGTGGAGTTCTCTATTGTGGAATAGTCCACATAAGGGAAATGGAACCCCCAATGTAAACACACTTTCCTTCGACTTGTGCACAGCTTTTTTCCCCTTTGAGAACGCTCTTTCACTAAACCCCCACCAAATTTCCCTTCCCTCCCTGGAAGAGGGCAATTTGAATTTTGGGAACGTCCATAAATGTACATTTTATTGATGTTCATAAACTTCCAAGACAAAGCACATTCAACTACATGCCAAGAGACAGTGACATATAACACAAAAAGAGCACAGTACCAAAAACATTCCAACATAGGCCATAGTTCAGCACTTTTACAGTAGTCCTTGTTTTGCAATTTGTAAACAAAGAAAAATGAAGTAATGTAGCCAGCAAGAAACACACACACACAGAGACCCACAAGCACACACATTTCCTTAATGGCAAAAAAATCACAAACCAATGTAACTTTCTGCTATATGTTACTTGAATGTACTTGAGTATGTTAACATGGTGCGAGAGATATGTTTATGACAACGCACTATCACTACTTTCTCACTTCAGATTTCAGTGTTGTGTGTTCCATCTTCTCTTGTTGTAGGCGGAGTGCGATGTTCCTATGTGTTAATATTGGCTACATTATGTTACTTCACCTTGGTTATAAATGGCACACTAAGGAGTGACGGAAAATTGTGGAGTGTTGTTGAAACTCTGTGATTTTCTAAGTTCAAAATATGTTATTGAATGTTGCATTGAAATAGAAGACACTTCAGATAACAGTACCAAAAAGGCTCAAGTAATTTGAAGTGATGGATTTGGAGAAAATGCAATCAGATATAAAGCTACCTTAAAAGTAATAATCTATCCTCAAACGGCAAATAAAAGAATACAATAAAATAAAACTACCATATTATAAAGCTGATCAGTCATAACACTAAAGGCATCATTACGATGTCTGGCAGACGTGTTGTCTCAGGACCGACCGACGTCCAGTCAGCGGTCCTGACACTGCACTTACAATGTGACCGCACCAAGCCAGCCGCAGCACAAGCTCCCATGGAGAAATAGCAGCTTCTGTTAATTCCTGCACTATGTGGCAGGCACCATGAGGTGCCTGCCACATGGTGCGGGGATTAACAAGTAGCCACCATAGGTGCCCCCATGGCCCCCAACAGGAGGCCACTGAGGCATGGGGGCCCTGATTTGGGCCCCCCAAAGTAATTTTCCTACAGGCCTTTCATGTCGGAAAGCCGAATATGAAATGCCTGTCGGAAGCAAACATCATAATCCTGCTGGTGAAAACGCCGTCCAAAGGGGATTGTGAAAGGTTTCAGACTGGCCGACGGGCTCCTTGAGCCTGGCCGAAGCCAGTCTGAAAAGACTTGCTGGTTTACACTCTAACCGCCTACATTATAATTCAGTGGTCAGACTGTAAATCCACCATGTCGGTCCGTAAGCCTCCGATGAACTGTCAGGTGCTTACCGACTGACATCATAATCAGCAGCTAAATATTAATAATCAAGTAATACAAATTTAGAAATATAAGCAGCAACTGGTTTCTAGACAGAAGGAAATAAAATTATATTACCAGGTGTTCCAATTACAGACGAATTGGCACCTTGCCTGGTGAAAGTTATCCAAGACCACCCAGTGTATACATACAGTAGAGCAGCGTCTTTCCAATGAGATGAAATTTACTTAATACTAGAAGACAATAAAAAACTCAAGCTGTTTGTTGTGAGGATTAGGCGTTGTACATGATAAAGCAAATGGTCTGCATATAATCAGATTATATGGTGATGCATCATGTATAGGAAGAATTTTTGTGATAACATTCTAAACTTCCGACCAAAATTTTGAGACAATTGGACATTTAAAAAATACATGTTTCAACAAATCATCAGTTTGATTACAATGTCAGCAAGTAGGGCTGGCTCAAGTTTAGCCTCCTATAGTTTATAAGGTGCCCATAAACGATTCAGAGTAACTGGAAGTCAATCTGGAAAATTAGACAGGTAGATTATCCACCATGTTGCTACAGAAAGTGGCAAGGACAGTTCTTTATTCCAGAAACTGCTGATAAAAGTAAGATTAGTAATCCCTGTAACATGTCCTTTTATGTATATTTTGGAAACTAGGTCAACAGACACACTGAGAATATTTATACACATCACCAATTCAGAAATGAGCAGGTAGATCACTTGAGAAACCTTTGACAATGGAGTTACTTAAAAAGTCACTTTTATCATAATCTGAAGAAGGTTAAAACAAATGAGGCACAGGGTCAAGGCTGATTTGCATATGGCCATGTCTGAACTGGGGTGGTGTGGAGTGCAAAAAAAAATGGATTTAGGCCCAGATCTCTGAACTGGGGTGAATGTATGACATTGTTCTGCATTCTGTCCATCAACTGTTATTTTTGCATTTGTCACCCCGAGTGGAATGGGTATGCTCAGACGTGAGTCCCATGCTCTCCAACCACTGGAGTCAAGCTATCCTGGCTGAAGACGGCTGATAGCCAGAAACCGGTCCTAGGATGCTTGATTCCGGTCCAGGAAAGACATGGCTTGGCAGTTCGAGCTGGACTGTTCCCATGAGGCACAGGGTCAAGGCTGATTTGCATATGGCCATGTATGAACTGGGTTGGTGTGGAGTGCAAAAAAACAATGGATTTAGGCCCAGATCTCTGTACTGGGGTGAATGTATGACATTGTTCTGCATTCTGTCCATCAACTGTTATTTTTGCATTTGTCACCTCGAGTGGGATGGGTATGCTCAGACGTGAGTCCCATGCTCTCCACACCACTGGAGTCAAGCTATCCTGGCTGAAGACGGCTGATAGCCAGAAACCAGTCCTAGGATGCTTGATTCCGGTCCAGGAAAGACATGGATTGGCAGTTCGGGCTGCACTGTTCCCATGAGGCACAGGGTCAAGGCTGATTAGCATATGGCCATGTCTGAACTTGGGTGGTGTGGAGTGCAAAAAACAATGGATTAAGGCCCAGATCTCTGTACTGGGGTGAATGTATGACATTGTTCTGCATTCTGTCCATCAACTGTTATTTTTGCATTTGTGGCTCTGAGAGTGGCAAAAATAAATCACTGTGACAGATATCACATAAAGAAATGCTTCCTCCATCAATCCAAGATTTACCAAATTCCATGTTATCCAATGTAATCAAGCATTTGTAGCACAAGGATGTTTTTAATGAAGTAAACAAATGAAATCAAGAATCATAATCAAGAAGTATTAATTTGGCTGATTTTAATATTGATGACGTTTTAGCGATAACATTCTTATTCGACACAGAAAATGAAGTAGGTAATGGCAATGGATGCATTAAATATTGTTTGAACTAAGTTAGGAAAGATCACCCTATGGAACCATCATAAACCTTTGTATATGGTAAATGCTTTGTGCTATATATGAGAGGTAGGCTGGCTTATTACATCATTTGTTTTCAGGTTTATCAAAAAAGTGAAAAAGGACACTTGTTACACTTTTCAACCTTGGGTTCAAGGAAGAAGAGTACCCTCAAAAACTCAATGCTAATCAGAGTTCGGTATATATGTTTCATCCGCCCCGCATTGTAGTTATGGCAGTTATAATTGAGTTTTCTTCAGTATGTTGGCTGCCAGCCTCTTCCAGAGACACCTCTGGTTTCAAGTGCAGTGTCCAGAGATTGAGGGTTTCCCCACTTACAACGTGCAAAACAAAGAGTGCAAAAATAATGTTAAAAATTGGAAAAGAATCCCAGTGGTTTATTAAGGGGTAAATTCCCAATAAGTTAAAATAATGTTGTACTTGAAACAGACCAAGTTACTGGGTCTGTAGGTATATAATTATTGTGGGTTTGTCGACATGTTTCAGCTCCTTAGGCCCTAGGGGTCTGTGGAGCTTTCGTCAGGACTTACAAACACGTAAAAGTACTCACACAATTTGTGCAGTATCAATTTCCATAGAAAGTTTTTTCAAAGTAGGATCAGGTCTCCAAGTTCTGAAAAAGAATTGTATGTTAATACGAACAACTACAGTCTTATCTGGTGTTCATTACATAGTGGGGGAAATTATCCTCATGTGGAGTAAATCTAATTTCTACTCTGTTGCAAATGAAGGAAGAGAAGTTACAGGGCTGAGTTATTCTGAAAGTATACTGAATTTATACAGGTCCAAATTACGAAATGAACATATATATATACAACATTCAGCATGCACATCCTAGGCTGGTAAATAAAGGGCGTGCCTGTAGCTAATGGTGGGTAGTAGTGAAAGATGGAGCGCTCCTCGAGAAAGTTCTTATCGATTATTATCTCTGTAAGGCGCTTCATGTCTGAGTTTAAACCGTTTATTGCCACTTTTATTATGGGGTAAGGGCTTACTAGAGTATGTGCAGGACATGAAGGCTCTTATCGGAGGCGTTTAGCGAAGCATGCATCTCATATAAAGCACTATTACTCCCACCTATGTTACGCCGAGCGGTTCTGTTCACCAAGTGTAACTACATTTAAAACGGTCCTACCTGAATTTGTAGAACACGTAGCTGCATCGGGGAAATCGCTTTCTTAAGCGCAGGGCTGGCAGAAATGATAAAGAAGGGAACCCGGGGTTAAACAAACACGGACGCTGCGTCTTACCAGAAATCTGAAGGTCTCTCCTGGCGCCATTACCCGCGTGTGGATTGTTTCCCGACTAGTGCTGGCTCTGCCCCCGGATACCGGATGTGTTCCGGTTGCTCAGATTTAAAGGGGCCTAAATTGAGCAAGCGTCTGCAATTAAAGGAGCCTTGTTGTTCACGTATTACGAGCGGCTTGATTAGGAACAGCTTTGTTTATTTATGTTGAAAGATCACTTCAATCATAGAAAACATTGTGGTGGGTAGAATATTCGGTTTTCATGTATTTTGATGGTGCCACATAGTTTAAACACCGTTTTTTCAGAGAAATTGCATTTGGAAGATGTTGGTTACCATTGGTGGAGAAGTGTGGCTCACTGGTTAGAGCAGGCAGACCCTGAAGCAGAGGTCAGACCCGGGACCAGGGTTCAATTCCCGACGCTGCAGGGTCTTGAGCTCAAATGTCCATGGACTCGATAATTCTCGCTTCGGTGCCTGACCTAATCATGGGTTCACACTCTGCAACTCTGGGCATTAATCTTGCTTAATCTCCACAACGGCCCCCCGTGGCGGGATGCCTGGCTTTCACCTTGGGGATGCCCTTTGGGGGCTATCTCACAGAGAAAAGCCAGGACGGGTTCCCAAGGCAAGCGCGGAGATACCCCTTCGGGGGTCGATTCTGGCGCTTTATAAGAAACATAATAATAATAATAATTAATGCATTTATGCATTTTTTGCAGTGCAGTTGCAAAGTCAATGAGCAAAATGATGCCATATAATGTTATAATTAAGGCCATGTTCATGGATGGGCAATCGGTTCACCCACCTCTGCTCCTTTTCATACAGTGTTTTTTCTGCGTTCTGTGATTTATCCATCAGCATCTCAATCACTGTCCAGTGAATTTCATTGCAAGAGTGGTTCATTTCAATGAAATGGGAGCATAATTTGGTGGTATTTTTTTTCAGTCTGATGTTACTTTTGTGCTCACTTATCCTTGTTTTTATTTTGCGACATGTCATTCCTAGATATTGCTTTTGACAGGGGCAACTCACCATGTAGATAACATGGGAGGAATTGCAGGTGGTATGTTGTTTTTGTGTCCATGTGAAGGTTTCAGATAGTTGCAGTGTTTTGGAAGCTGAGGTGGTTAAACATGCAACGCACATCCCACAGGGGTAATGTCCTGTTATGGGTGTCATTGTTACATTTCTCATTATGGTCGCTGGTCTGTTTTTAGGGGGCGAGTGTGCACCAAAGCGTCTTTTAGGTTTTTGGATCTGCGGTTGGCAAATATCGGTTTGGGCCAATCAAATTTACCAGTATTGAGAATGTGCCAGTTTTTGTTTATTAGTTTTTGTACGGCATATGTGGCTGGATTAAAAGTTGTCACACAGGTGGTAAGATCTTGTATTGGTTCTTTTTTTTTTTTTATTTTTTTTTATTTTTGGTGCAAAACAAAGATAGCAATTACATCGTCATCAGTCACATAATCATACTTAGTTGCAGAGTGATTGAGGTCTTACAGTATATATAAAATGATAAAAAGTGAACAATCCTCTTTGGTTCCGGTGCGCATCTGGCCGTATCGGTGACTTGATGAAAAGGAATACACATGTGTCGTAAAAATACAGTTTGCATTTTGTGTTTTGTTGATTACTATTTGTCCGAGTTTTGCCTTTTTGAAATAACCATTAAACAGTAAAAATAGCACACTTAGTCTGGCATGTATTTGAAGTAGTGTCTTCCAAAATTCGCAGCATAGTCCATCTGTAAAGGGAGCAATCAGTTACATTGGAGTCCCCTGTCTTTCACACCCCTCCCATACCACCTTTTTAAATTAGGTCCCGGCCGCATCCATGTATCACACCCTACATTCATGCACACATTCAATCAAGGTCTTCATCACTCTCAGATTCTTCGAGGTCATCCTCTTCCAGCGGTTCACAGATATCCCCCCTATAGGAGTTCCAGGGTTTCCACACCCCATTCCATTTACGTGGATTTTCTCTCAGTTTGTACACCGCCCTTTCAGTCAACATAAGCATGTCCATATTGCGGATCCATTGGGCCAATGTAGGGAGATCAGCCGATCCCCACTTCTGAGCTATGTCCCGTTTCGCTGTCACCATCCCAACTGTAACCCAGGTTCTTGCATAAAAGGTGAGGTCTGTCGGCTCCCAGATGTTCAGCAGGCAAAGTCGTGGGTCTAGAGTGAGGGAGGTGTGAAGTGTCTGAGCCATTGTGCGTACTACCCGTTGCCAGTAGCTGACAATCAGTGGACATTCCCACACCGTGTGTATGAAAGATCCTTCTGCTCCGCAGCCTCTAAGGCAGTACGGATGATCAGCCCTGTGCAGTTTATGAAGCATCGTGCGGGTGTAGTAGATTCTGTGTAGGATTTTTAACTGCACCAGGCGAAATTTGGAAGATATGCCTGCTTCACGTGGGGACGCCATGGCTGCGTTCCAATCGGTTTCATCTAGATCACCCACCTCCAACATCCATTTGTCCTTCAGTTTCCCCAGTGGATCAGGCATATTGTTAACCAATTTCCGGTATGTTAGCGATGTCGCCCCGTCCTGCATGTAATCAGTAAGTAGACGGTCCTCCAGAGGGGAGGATTCGGGTGGGGATGTGTCGGGCGGGATCGCTGCTTGTAGTGCGTGTCTGACCTGAATGTATCTGTATAGCTCCGTGTCCCCCAACTCATACTGGTCTTGCAGGGTTGTAAATGAGATCACTCCCTCCTTCGTCCACATGTTCCCCACCGTGGAGATGCCTATGTTGTCCCACTGTGTGAAGCCCTTGGAGCGTTGCAAGTGGCCCAACGCCTTCGCGTCCCATAGAGGTGTAAGTTTCGTGACGATGCCATCCCATTTCAACTTCGCCTGTGCCTTGTACCATATTCGAACTGTGTATCTCGTAGGCCCAGTGAGTTTTGCCGCCACTCCACGGTGGTACAGTGGGGCCAGTAGAGTGTTCGTACCCAGTTGCGCCCTGTCTGCCTTGAACGCTGGATCATCTTGCGGGGCATGTATCCACTGGTTAAGGATTTTGAGCTGAGCTGCCCAGTAGTACAGTTGTATGTTGGGGAGTGCAATTCCCCCGTCACACCACCCCCTGTTTAATTTGGCGTGGGAGATTCGGGCCGGTTGACTGCCCCACAACAGGCCCGAGATCTGTGCCGTTATTTTTTGGAGGAAGCTATCTGGCACTAAATTCGGAGCGTTTTCCAGTACATACAGGAAGCGAGGCAGAGCCATCATTTTAAAAAGCGCTGCCCGTCCTAGTAGCGTTAGAGGAAGGTCCTTCCAGTGGCGTACATCCCCACGGAGACGGACCAAGGGGGGCTGTAGGTTCAGTCGTGTGAACTCCGCCTCGTCCCGGGTGATATGAATCCCCAGATACTTGAAGGACGTGCGTGCTAGTTCCAGTGGACAGGAGTCCGGGAGAGGCGGAAGTGGTCCCCGCAGTTCAAAAATGATGGATTTGGCCCAGTTAATGGTATAACCCGAGATTCGCCCATGTGCCGTACAGAGAGCCAGGAGGTTAGGGAGACTCTCTCCCAGGTCCGTAAGATAGACCAGCATATCGTCTGCGTATAGGGATACCCTGTCCTCCCACAGCGGGGTCCATTGTATCCCTTTCAGGAGTTGGGTGGTGCGTATCGTAACCGCCAGTGGTTCTAAAACTAAAGCGAAGAGAAGGGGCGAGAGCGGGCATCCCTGTCGTGTACCTCGGCCTAGGGAGATAGTTCTTGAAATGTGGCCGTTGGCCGTCACTTTGGCTACGGGGTCTCTGTACAGCATGCGTATCCATGAAAGGAACACCGGGCCAAAACCCATACGTGCGAGCACTGCGAAAGATAGTTCCATTCCACCATGTCGAACGCCATCTTGGCGTCCAAGGAAAGGATAGCAGCCGGCTCCCGCAGTAGCGGAACTCGCGCCACCACTCCATGCACCCTGCGGAGATTTAAGGCAGTGCTACGATGTGGCATGAAGCCGGATTGGTCCGGGTGGATCAAGTGGGACAAACACGGTAGGAGCCTGCTCGCCAACACCTTAGCAATAATTTTGGCCTCCGAGTTCAAAAGGGAGATTGGTCTATAAGACGAGCACTCGCCGGGGGGCTTACCAGGTTTTGGTATTGCTACGATAGTAGCCATCCGCTGATCTGGCGGCAGTGTACCCCTCACTCTAGATTCCTCATACATATTAAGTAAGGGTGTGCTTAGGGATTCTGTCATGATTTTCAGCCATTCAATGGGGATCCCATTGGGGCCCATAGCCTTACCTGAATGGAGGGCGCCGATAGCCAGCTGAATCTCCTCCACCGTAAGTGGTGCGTCTATATCTTTTGACACTTCTGCTGTCAGTTCCGGTAAGGGAACGTGTGCAAGAGCAGTCCGGACCTCACTTTCCCCCACCACCGTCTCTGGGTTATACACTTCGGTAAAATAATCGGCGAGGACTTCCACTATCTCGTCGGGGCGGGTGTGGGTGTTGCCATGTGAGTCTGTGAGTTGTAGGATATTCTTCCCTCCCTCCTGTCTCCTGTCCAACCATGCCAGCAGTTTACTGGCCTTGTCCCCAATGTCATATACCCTATGTTGCGATGACGCAATGTCCGACACCGTAACCCTACGCATGTGATCGGTAAGGCGGCGCTGGTGGATTTGGAGATCATGGAGGGTGTCATCCGAGGGATTGGCCATATGGGCTGTGTTGGCCCTCTCGAGACCTAGCTGTATGTCTAGGGCCTCCTGTCTGTGTGCCTTTTTGTGATTCGCGATCACGGCTATGGCCTGACCCCTAAACACTGTCTTGTATGCTTCCCATAACGTAGAGGGGGAGTCCACCGAGGACCGGTTTTCCTCGAAGTAGAGCCGTGTTGCCCTCTTCAGGGCCTTGTTGATTTGAGGAACTTTAAGATAGCCAGGGAAGACCGGGAACAATCTGTGTCGTTTCATGGCCGTGGTGGTGAGTGTCAAAGTGAGTGGCGAGTGATCTGAGACCCCCCGTGGCTGTATACTCGTCTCCGCCACAGTAAGATGACCATTGATCGAAGCAAAATAATAATCTATTCTAGAAAGGCTGTTGTGTGTGGCCGAGTAGTACGTGTATTGCTGCTGATTAGGGTGTAGCGTGCGCCATATGTCCACCAACCCCTGTGCATTCAAAAATGTCTGGAGCCTGTTGGACCCTTCCGTGTGTGCACTTGGGGGAAAACGGTCTATGGTGGTCGTGAGTGCCATGTTGAAATCCCCACCTATGAGCAGGTCTCCATCGGAGAGGGTCAGCAGGAATTTGCCCAGATCCGGCAAGGCCTCGGAGTGTAGGGCTGGTGGTATGTAGACTGAAACTATGTTTATAAGTCTACCCTCCCACTGGCCATGAACTGCCGCAAACCTGCCATGGGCATCAGTTGCAGTAGTTTTGACAATAAATTTGGACGATTTCTTCTGCAGGATGCCCGTGCCACGGGACCCCGAGGTGAACTCAGCGTGCACTATCATGTGGTATCCTCTCCTATCTAGGGCCTTCGTGGCCGCTCCTGTCAGGTGTGTCTCCTGTAGGAGAATGAGAGCCGGTCCCTGCCTCCTTATCCCCTGGAGCACCAGCCCTCGTTTAATCTTGTCCCCTAGACCCCTTACATTCCAGGACATAACAAGCAGTGGGCTCGTCGTGGTTTGACTATCCGTTGCAGCCATATAAAAGCCAATGATTCGCCATGGGGCCCCCTCGCCGCCGGTGATGTGGCGCACAGTGGCAGGCGTAGGGCAAACGTGGTTGGAATCCACAGTCCGACCCCCTCGTGCCCCGAGTGGACCAGAAGTTCTCAGTGATATAAGATATGCCTAGATACAAAAGTGTGCTTGGAACATGAACCTGTAGGACCAAAAAGTCCCATAGTGCAAACTTACCCAACCCCCCCCCCCTCCCTGCCCCCCTGCTGTACGGACTCAAAACTGCCCGCCCCCCCAACTTAGCAGAGTGCATACCCCATCCCCCAAACAGTGTACTTGCGCGTTGGGGTGAGGGACTCTCCGCAGCCGGCAGTCTCTCATTCACACCCTCGGAGGCCCTTCACCCAGTGTCCAATGGCGGGAAGCGCTGTGCAGCGTTAAAGTCTCATTACAGTGAATATGAATGGTATCCAAATGGTCATTGTTCCTCGAACTCTTCCCTGCCGCCTTCTGCTCCCAAAGAGTCACTGTTGTCCGGTCCCCCTCCCGAAGCCTGGGAGTCCTGCTTTGGCCTCCAGTCCGATCTTTTTTGGAGCGATGTGCTCGCCTGTGGTTCTGACCCGGTCTCCATCCCTCGAGCCACTCCTGTACGTTTTCCGGGTTGTCGAAGAACCAGGTCTTGTTCTCCGCCACCACCCGTAATCTCGCAGGGAATAGCATTGAATAAGGCAGTTCTCTGGACCTCAGTTCTTTTTTCACCTCAAAAAATGTTCGCCGCCGACGGGCGACTTCAGCTGTGTAGTCGGGGAAAATGGCAACGGTGGCGTTCTGGATCTTGAGAGGAGGGGAAGATCTGGCTGCCTGCAGGATTGCGTCCCGGTCACGGAAGTTAAACAAGCGTGCCACTATGGGTCGCGGGTTAGCCCCCGGTTTCGGTTGGCCACCCGGGACTCGATGGGCCCTTTCCACCGAAAAAAAGTTGGACAGTCCCTTCGGCTTTAGTTCATCCGTTATCAGGCTTTCTACGAAGAGATCCATTGCTTTCACACCTTCCGATTCCGGCACCCCTATAATGCGGATGTTGTTGCGCCTAGAACGCCCCTCCTGCTCATCCAGCTTCTCCCGGAGCATTCTATTGTCCTGCGGCATTTTTCCCATTTCACGTTGAAGTTCCGAAACGTCCTCTACCAGAGATTTCGTGACCACCTCCATGTTTTTCACCTTCTCTGACATTTTGTGGAGGTCCGCTCTAAGTAGGGTGACATCCGTGGAGATTCCACCAACGGTCGTTTGCAGCTGGGCCAGTGCTAGCATGACGTCGTCTAGTGTGGCCTTTTTCCCCCCTGGGGAGTCGGCCGCCTTGCCACCCTGCTCCTTCCCTGCCGGGGACCCGGTGGGTCTGTCAGAGGTAAATCGGTCTATTCGGGTCTGTGTGACGCCGCCCTTGGGGCCTTTCCCCGCCATGCCGCCGAGTGTCGTGCTCCTCGTGCCCCAACGCTCCAGGATGTGAGGATCGATGTGGACCCCCTGGCCAGTCCGGTTCAGTAAGGATCAGGTCCAGCTACTGTTCCCAGGGGGCGAGATGCGTCGATTGCCGCCAAATGCTTAGCGACTGTTCCGATCAAGAAGATGGCGGGTGCCCCCTCCGTTGTCGACGTCCGGGCTCTCGGCGCTGCTGGTGACGGTCTTAGACACGATCAAGGCTCCGGCGACCACTCGAACACCACTCCCTCGATCCGGGTGGACTGCCGCCTCCGACTCTCCGAGATGTATTCGGGCTATTGATTCCTCCGCCACACGGGCACTTCCGGTCCAGGTTCCCCGCTCAAGACGCACTTCCTGCTGGGTTAGCAATCAGGGGAGGTCCCGGCTTTAGAGGTTTGCACAGGCCAGTTCGAGGCTTCGACGTATCTCTGGCAGCGGATCTTGTCGCTGCTTGTCGCTGCTCACTCCGCCCAGTCCTGGGATCCGGTACCTGCCTGCGGGGCTTGCAAATGTGACGGATTTTGTATCGGATCGACGAAGAGGCCGCTTCAGCCGCGGAGCTCGTCCCTTATGCTGCCGCCATGATCGGCTGCTAGCCACGCCCCCCGTATTGGTTCTTTTTGGTAAGTTTGTAATAAGCATTCTCTCTGTTGGTTATTGGCTCTTTTTCTGCAATTTCTGATTGTTTTCTCAGTGTAGTCTCTATTTCTCAATTTTATACTAAGATCTTCAGCTTGGGCCTTGTAATCTTCTTTTTTACTACAATTTCTTTTGAGCCGTAAAAATTGGCTATAAGGTAAGTTATCTCTAAGTGGTTTTGGGTGATAACTTTTGTATGATAACAGGCTGTTCTTGGCCGTTGGTTTTGTATAGGTCTTAGTTTGTAGGCTGTTGTTTTCATTGAAGATCGTGAGGTCCAAGAAGTCCAGTTTTTTGTTGCTAGAGGTATATGTAAAGTTGAGCCAGGGGTCCAAACTGTTGAGCCAAACTATGAACTGGGTTAGGTCTTTTTTGATGTCCCAAATCAATAAAATGTCATCAATGTATCTCTTCCAGTATAATATACTGGAAGAGTGTGGATTTGTTTCATTGAGGACATATTGGGTTTCGAATTGGCTGACATATAGTCCAGCCACCGAAGGCGCAAAAGCGCTGCCCATAGATGTTCCATGGACTTGTATGTACAGTTCGCCATCATATTCGAAAAAGTTCTCCTTTAATGCCAATTTACAGCACTCGAGAATAAAGTGTGTTGGAGTGTTATAGTACCATTCTTCCATGTAAAGGGCACCTTCCAACATTTGAATAGTCTCATCCTGTGGTAGGCTGGTGAATAATGACTCAACGTCTAGCCCAACCAGAAGCATTATATTTGGGTCAAATGGGGTATCCATTATTTGTGTCAAAATGTCCCTAGTGTCTTTTATATATGTTTGAGTTTTCTGAACCATCGGCTTGAGGTATTCGTCAGCGAATTGATAGTGGCTCGAGGACCGACCGTATCCCGGAGACTATAGGTCGTCCAGGTGGTGGTGACCTATTTTTATGGGTTTTCGGGAGCGAATAAAAATAAGGGGTTTTTGGTTCCTTAGCAATGAGGAATTCAGCTTCTTTTTTAGATATCCACATTTTTGTCTCTGCTTCATACACCATTATGGAAATGGTGTTTTGTAATCTCTCTGTGGGATCTATAGTGATCCTTTTGTAGAATCTTGCGTCCATAATGGTGTATGAAGCAGAGACAAAGATGTGGATATCTAAAAAAGAAGCTGAATTCCTCATTGCTAAGGAACCAAAAACCCCTTATTTTTATTCGCTCCCGAAAACCCATAAAAATCGATCACCACCACCTGGACGACCTATAGTCTCCGGGATAGGGTCGGTCCTCGAGCCACTATCAAAATTCGCTGACGAATACCTCAAGCCGATGGTTCAGAAAACTCAAACTTATATAAAAGACACTAGGGACCTTTTGTCACAAATAATGGATACCCCATTTGACCCAAATACAATGCTTCTGGTTGGGCTAGACGTTGAGTCATTATTCACCAGCCTACCACAGGATGAGACTATTCAAATGTTGGAAGATGCCCTTTACATGGAAGAATGGCACTATAACACTCCTAGACACTTTATTCTCGAGTGCTGTAAATTGGCATTAAAGGAGAACTTTTTCGAATATGATGGCGAACTGTACATACAAGTCCATGGAACATCTATGGGCAGCGCTTTTGTGCCTTCGGTGGCTGGACTATATGTCAGCCAATTCGAAACCCAATATGTCCTCAATGAAACAAATCCACACTCTTCCAGTATATTATACTGGAAGAGATACATTGATGACATTTTATTGATTTGGGACATCAAAAAAGACCTAACCCAGTTCATAGTTTGGCTCAACAGTTTGGACCCCTGGCTCAACTTTACATATACCTCTAGCAACAAAAAACTGGAAAACTGGACTTCTTGGACCTCACGATCTTCAATGAAAACAACAGCCTACAAACTAAGACCTATACAAAACCAACGGCCAAGAACAGCCTGTTATCGTACAAAAGTTATCACCCAAAACCACTTAGAGATAACTTACCTTATAGCCAATTTTTACGGCTCAAAAGAAATTGTAGTAAAAAAGAAGATTACAAGGCCCAAGCAGAAGATCTTAGTATAAAATTGAGAAATAGAGACTACACTGAGAAAACAATCAGAAATTGCAGAAAAAGAGCCAATAACCAACAGAGAGAATGCTTATTACAAAGTTACCAAAAAGAACCAATACAAGATCTTACCACCTGTGTGACAACTTTTAATCCAGCCACATATGCCGTACAAAAACTAATAAACAAAAACTGGCACATTCTCAATACTGGTAAATTTGATTGGCCCAAACCGAGATTTGCCAACCGCAGATCCAAAAACCTAAAAGACGCTTTGGTGCACACTCGCCCCCCTAAAAACAGACCAGCGACCATAATGAGAAATGTAACAATGACACCCATAACAGGACATTACCCCTGTGGGATGTGCGTTGCATGTTTTACCACCTCAGCTTCCAAAACACTGCAACTATCTGAAACCTTCACATGGACACAAAAACAACATACCAACTGCAATTCCTCCCATGTTATCTACATGGTGAGTTGCCCCTGTCAAAAGCAATATATATGAATGACATGTCGCAAAATAAAAACAAGGATAAGTGAGCACAAACGTAACATCAGACTGAAAAAGAATACCACCAAATTATGCTCCCATTTCATTGAAATGAACCACTCTTGCGATGAAATTCACTGGACAGTGATTGAGATGCTGATGGATAAATCACAGAATGCAGAAAAAACACTGTATGAAAAGGAGCAGAGGTGGGTGAACCGATTGCGCACCCATGAACATGGCCTTAATTACAACATTATATGGCATCATTTTGCTCATTGACTTTGCAACTGCACTGCTAAAAATGCATAAATGCATTAATGGTAACCAACATCTTCCAAATGCAATTTCTTTGAAAAAACGGCGTTTAAACTATGTGGCACCATCAAGATACATGAAAAACCGAATATTCTACCCACCACAATGTTTTCTATGATTGAAGTGATCTTTCAACATAAATAAACAAAGCTGTTCCTAATCAAGCCGCTCGTAATACGTGAACAACAAGGCTCCTTTAATTGCAGACGCTTGCTCAATTTAAGGCCCCTTTAAATCTGAGCAACCGGAACACATCCGGTATCCGGGGGCAGAGCCAGCACTAGTCGGGAAACAATCCACACGCGGGTAATGGCGCCGGGAGAGACCTTCAGATTTCTGGTAAGACGCAGCGTCCGTGCTTGTTTAACCCCGGGCTCCCTTCTTTATCATTTCTGCCAGCCCTGCGCTTAAGAAAGCGATATCCCGGATGCAGCTACAAGTTCTACAAATTCAGGTAGGACTGTTTTAAATGTAGTTACACTTGGTGAACAGAACTGCTCGGCGTAACATCGGTGGGAGTAATAGTGCTTTATATGAGATGCATGCTTCGCTAAACGCCTCCGATAAGAGCCTTCATGTCCTGCACATACTCTAGTAAGCCCTTACCCCATAATAAAAGTGGCAATAACCGGTTTAAACTCAGACATGAAGCGCCTTACAGAGATAATAATCGATAAGAACTTTCTCGAGGAGCGCTCCATCTTTCACTTCTATCCACCATTAGCTACAGGCACGCCCTTTATTTACCAGCCTAGGATGTGCATGCTGAATGTTGTATATATATGTTCATTTCGTAATTTGGACCTGTATAAATTCAGTATACTTTCAGAATAACTCAGCCCTGTAACTTCCCTTCCTTCATTTGCAACAGAGTAGAAATTAGATTTACTCCACATAAGGATAATTTCCCCCACTATGTAATGAACACCAGATAAGACTGTAGTTGTTCGTATTAACATAAAATTCTTTTTCAGAACTTGGAGACCTGATCCTACTTTGAAAAAACTTTCTATGGAAATTGATACTGCACAAATTGTGTGAGTACTTTTACTTGTTTGTAAGTCCTGACGAAAGCTCCACAGACCCCTAGGGCCTAAGGAACTGAAACATGTCGACAAACCCACAATAATTATATACCTACAGACCCAGTAACTCAGTCTGTTTCAAGTACAACATTATTTTAACTTATTGGGAATTTACCCCTTAATAAACCACTGGGATTCTTTTCCAATTTTTAACATTATTTTTGCACTCTTTGTTTTGCACGTTGTAAGTGGGGAAACCCTCAATCTCTGGACACTGCACTTGAAACCAGAGGTGCCTCTGGAAGAGGCTGGCAGCCAACATACTGAAGAAAACCCAATGATAACTGCCATAACTACAATGCGGGCGGATGAAACATATATACCGCACTCCGATTAGCATTGAGTTTTTGAGGGTACTCTTCTTCCTTGAACCCAAGGTTGAAAAGTGTAACAAGTGTCCTTTTTCACTTTTTTGATAAACCTGAATTCTTACCCTGGGGAAAGAAACGGACACATCGATTCCTCATCCCTCCCTGTTGATAAACCATCATTTGTTTTCCACATTTTACGTTTATTATAATGTATCCTTGTGGGTTTTTTTATTCTATAAAATCTAGAAATAATTGTATCTACGGTTTATTGAAATTAGAGAGGTAATAGCAAAAGAAGCACAAAAAAAATTACAATATTTGGGGAACAATAACTATTTTTATAGATTACATTTCCACCCACATGACCATATGCAGTGACAACCATTTATTGTTTTCCTGATTTAGGTAAAATTATATGATCATGGTTAAGGGAAACAGAATTTGGGAAAGCATTCCAAGATATATTATTTTATATTTTTGTTAAATAATGTTTGTACTAAATATATCCCGGAGTAAAAGAAAAAAATCTAATTTGTTAACATTTATAGTGTAACCAAACATCATAGCATCTTCATGTATTAGTTTTAAAATAATCAGAATAGTAGTGCAAGGATTACTAATAAATAGAATAGAAAAATCAGCATGGAAGGCACATTCCGTTTGTAAGAGCATGCAGCCATTCGAGTTGATTTGCTTGCAGCTCAAATAGAAAGTCTGCTTAAGGAGTAGCAAATCTACTCGATAAGCAGCCCTCTTGCCGTGACCTCTCATGACTGCCCAAACCATTCATGTTACCCAATAGTGATGGGGGATGCCAAATCTCACTCGTGCTAGCATTTCCGGAGACTTATGGGAAAAAATCTGCCAGGCGGCGACTGGCAGAATCTGGCTAGGACTCCATAGTTTAGTTACAAGTGTAACATGGAGTCCTCAACACTCTACCCTCCCCTACTGTTAAGTAATGAATTATATTCATACTCAAGTTTTGTTAGTTGCAATTTATCACTATTGCTATTAAAGGTAACACAACGACAATCACATTTAGCAGTTTCTATTTCCGTATTGAATATTTCATAATAAAATTTTCTGTTTTCAAGATCTATCTTTGGCATTTTTACTCCCCTCATATATGCATTGAAAACATCACAAGTCGCAATATTTGATGTTGCATTTACTGCATTAAAAGAAAAACAGTTCCTTATTATCATATCTAAGTGTCATATCAATATTCTACATCTAGGGTAAAAAACAGAAAAGCCATCCAATGTTAGATATAAAGACATTATATCATTATCTGAAAGCACGATCAGTATTACCAATGACAGAATTAGAGACAAAATTACACTTCTAGAAGCTAATAAATGATCAATCCGACAATAAGAGTGAAGGCACTTCAAGAAAAGATTAGGATTCCCTGACTCTCAAAACAGAAGGATGGAAATAACTGTTTCAGCATTAAGGGATGTGGTCTGACTCAAGGGCAGTGATTTTCTATCCCTTTTTTTTAATTACTCATAGACACACTAGGTAACGGAAGTTAACTGAACTTACACTCCAATGGACTTAAAGACGTATTTAAATATAGTAGGCAGACAATTTTTATAAAATTAAAAATAAACATAGAAATTTATTATTAACCTCCCAACTGGGTTACAGTCTAAAACAATATCACGAATTAAAAAAACATCATGTAATTGCACAATAATATAAAACAAGTCAAAGTCAAGAAACAGTCGACGCAGCGTTTCGGTGCTTTTTTTCTTTTTGTGACACCTTCTTCAGGACCTTAAAACATTTGACTCCATTATTTCTGTGTTTTAAAAGCGATGCATTTAAAATATTTTGACACGCGTGTTAATGAGCGGCTCAGGTATTTCAATTTCCTTGAGCTCTCGATAACAGCAATAATGTCTTGTATATGCACGGAGGAGCCACCGTCGGGAGAGAGGGAAAAATTTCTTCTGGGCTTTGCGCCTGGATATTGGCAGTAAATTACCCTTAAGGTTGGACGAGTTGTTCGTAAATGTACTCAGGTTTATATAATGCACAGATTTTCAATCCAAGTCATTTCTTCTCTTGTGGGTCGAAAAATCTTGCGTGTGAAATGCGGCCTCCCTGCTCCTCCCTGCTCCTCCGTGTCGTCGTCTTCGTGGAAATAAGAATTTTTCCCTCTCTCCCGACGGTGGCTCCTCCGTGCATATACAAGACATTATTGCTGTTATCGAGAGCTCAAGGAAATTGAAATACCTGAGCCGCTCATTAACACGCGTGTCAAAATATTTTAAATGCATCGCTTTTAAAACACAGAAATAATGGAGTCAAATGTTTTAAGGTCCTGAAGAAGGTGTCACAAAAAGAAAAAAAGCACCGAAACGCTGCGTCGACTGTTTCTTGACTTTGACTTGTTTTATATTATTGTGCAATTACATGATGTTTTTTTAATTCGTGATATTGTTTTAGACTGTAACCCAGTTGGGAGGTTAATAATAAATTTCTATGTTTATTTTTAATTTTATAAAAATTGTCTGCCTACTATATTTAAATGCGTCTTTAAGTCCATTGGAGTGTAAGTTCAGTTAACTTCCGTTACCTAGTGTGTCTATGAGTAATTAAAAAAAAGGGATAGAAAATCACTGCCCTTGAGTCAGACCACATCCCTTAATGCTGAAACAGTTATTTCCATCCTTCTGTTTTGAGAGTCAGGGAATCCTAATCCTTTCTGCCGTTACAATCCCCCTCCCTGCTTTTACAAGGGTACCTCCTATCTGTTTTATAAATTAGGCACTTCAAGAAAACAAGTAAATCCTTTATGAGTTGGGTAGTATAGCCTCCAAGCATCCACAACTTTAGATTTTTTTTTAAAATGTCTTAAAGGGCTGAAAATATTTAGGAGGTCTAATTTTGGCAGAGAATGATCTACCAATGAAAGGATGACTTAATAAGTTAAGATCATTACCTACTCCAAGGGAAGCATGAACTCATTTTACACTTTTAATGGTAATATTCCTCCAAAAGGTTGGCTCTTCAGTGGTAGGGCAATAAATAGTATTCAAATGAAAAGGTAAATGTATCTAATTTAACTTTAGCTTTAAAAAATCTATCATCGGAATACCAATGTTTCATATTTGGTTCTGGAGTTTTTCTGAAAATAAAATTGCAACTCAATAATTTTTTTCAATGAATGGAGACAATATAATTTCCCGGCCCAACTTTTTTTCATATAGGTGTAGGTGTTGGAGTAAACTATTATCAGATTAATGGGCCTGATTATGAGTTTGGTGGTCTGACTGCCCAACCTCTAGGCAGCAGCCCTAAGAAGACCGCAGTAGCATGGTCTCCCACCCGCCGTCTCACGATGTCCCCAGATGGGCCGGCATTGGTGTTTCTGACGGCGAGGTCTATTTTTTCAAGTGTCAATGCAGGTATGTATGTATTGACTGTAGTGTACACATATGCATGACTCGTAAACAAATACCTACTACTACTACTTTTACATTGCTGAAGTCTGGATCATATGGGATCAGCCCAGTCAACGGGTAAATAGTACAAAATGGACTTACCTGCATTTCGGGGCCAACAGGGTCTTTTTCGTTGGGGTCACGGTGGTGACTCAAGAGAGGAAACGGAATGGGTGAGTATGCACTGCAAATCCTACAAGTCCACCAACTCGAAGCAGGCAGTCCCACCACCACGCTCATCATGTCGGAAAGCCATCTCAATTTGGACGGCTGTGAACTTCTTTGTACAACCCTATTACAGAGGTCTTTCTTTTATTCAGCAGGCCACCAATTTCGTAATACTGCAGATGGACCGCCAAGTTGGTGCACTGAATCCGATGCCACCGCGTCGGTGGTCCGACGACTGCAAACTTTTAATTATATTTAACGAGGTGTCTCACAACCTGCACATTTAAAAATGTACTATTGAGACTACATGAATGATCCATAAAATATGTAAAAATAGAGTAAATAAGTAACAAACAATCACTAAACCTTTTGACCACCATGAACAGTTAAAGTAGATCATGCAATTAAGACAAACAAAACAAACATGACAGACACTAAACAACATATAACGTAATATGCTTAACAAATGTGAGACACACTCATTTGCATGCTCTAGAAAAAGCCAACATTCAAAACGCACAATCATTATTTTTAAATCGAGGGAGAGACATTTGTGGAAGGAAAATACATAAATAACGATCAATCTACAGCTATCTGTGTGTCTATAGAAAGAAGATGGTGCTGGTCCAGATAAGATCTGAGATCTTCAGGTTAAATGAATGCTTTTGATATATCATCTTTCGGAATTCTTATTGTCAATTTGTTGGAACCAGACATTTTCAGTCGAGGTCTTATGAATGTAAACTCTTTGTGAATGGCAGAATCTTGGTGAATGAAGATTTTGTTGGCATTTCTCATCAGAGATGGAATTTCTCTTGCACTGTTTATTATCATAACTTCGGTTGACTTCCTTTGAATTATGATGGGGTATGATGAGCTTTATCACTTTGAATTTTCCTATGAATATCAAATTCAAACTTTTATGTGACGTGTTTCCCTAATGTAATCTGAAAATTGTATATTCTATATTTTCTGGTAAATTAAAAATTCTTATGGCCCGAGTCACAAAGGTAAAGTTAGACGAAAGTCTAACTTTACGACTTTAGGTATTCACAAAGGGCATTTACTACTTGCCCCAGGGTACTATTGACAAGTGAAAAATTGAATTCCCTTGGTATTTAGATATACTGTCTAGCGGAAATATATACACACTCAATAGTTATCAGCCCATGTGTTAGAACTTACACCTTCCCAACTGAAACTCCAATCATACAAAAAAGTAAGTAAAAAACTAGTGTTTTTATTTTATAAAACCATAGACATCATAATAAAAACATTAGACATTCAATTAAAATAGCCAAGTACAATATTATAAATACATCAAATGATTTGGTAAATAATGAAACAATTTCACATCAAGAAAGGTGAATTAAAAAAAACAAGTATGTGTACTTTTGTTAAACAATAAAAAAGTGACGTTTCTATATCAAGACTACACACAATATCCACTAACGGGCAACTAACAGAGAGACACAAAAAAGAGACAATCTATTTTGTCATAAAACCACACATCAGCCGGTCCTAGATATACTTAATATTTTTTATCTATAGGACGAGCTGTCCCCCTCGATTGCGTGAATTGCAGCGTCGACGCGTTTCGATGGTTGAAAATGATATTCCATCTTTTTCAAGACAAAGAATTAAACGTCTTTCCTATTTAAGGCACTGGTTCATTGCCTGTTTCTCTTGTATACTTATCTTCTATTAATTCATCATCTTCCCTTCTTGGTCTGGTGTGCATATCTCGATCCCTTTAATCTCTTAGATTTCTGCAGGTTAGCCACCAGATAGGGTGGAGATTATTCTTTTATCTTCTCAGATGCAAATGTCTTCAGTGTGATACAGAGGATGAATACCCCGTTCCCATCTGCCAAAGGTGCGGGTTTGTACACTATATTGTGTTCCTTAAGGTCCAGGACCCTGTGACGCCTTCCTTAACGTGTGCTCTCAATCTCTTTTTCTAAAATAAAAAACTTGGTCCTATGGATGGGCACTGATGGCCTCCCTCGCAATTTACAGATCCTGTAGTTCTCCCGCTATTTCCGGTGACAATTCTTTTTCAATTCCTGGTCCCGCAGGCACTCCGATCAGTCTTCGCCTTAAACAGCCGCCGTAACATGCATTTAAAACATTGTGGCGGGTGCTGCTCACAGCTCCGCCCAACACAATGTTGTATATGCGGGATGCCACCGCCACGGTGGCGGTCATATCCTAATTGGCAGTGCGTAACAGTCGCACCACTGGCAGCCGGTCCCAGCACCGCTTGGGTGGCGGGCAGGCTGTAGTCCCCCCGCCATCCTAATAGACCCCTTAATTCCTAAACAGATAGGACAGTTAAATCATATGATACAGGTATTCTGTAAGTACTGATAAAAGCCATGGAGCCACAGAGACTCTTCCAAAATGGCTAAAATATGTTGAGGAGAAAGATTAAAGGAGAATTATATCAATTGAGCATCCACAAATCTTCCCTTTTAACATTGCAAGGGGCACATAAAATAAAGTAGTAAGGGGTAGCTTGTAAGTATTTCTATTTCTCAAATCTACCCCAAAAAGATATATCGATGTACTCCCTCCACTGATGTTAAGCTTATCCTGGTATCTAGGGACCAGGATAAGAACAGATGATGAAGCATACCATTAATTGAGTGGGTGAGGGTCTTGCTCTATAGCAGTATTATATGTTAGGTTCTGAACACTCCATTTGGGTTTGGCACAGTGATATTTTAATCTTTTCATGCCTAGCAGAATGTTACCACAAATATAGACAAAGTTTGGCCCTCCCTAGTAAAAGAAGTCAATCCTATGAGCTTTGACTTACTCTCCATAGTAAATATTACAAAACAGTGAACATTGCAATACAAATAATATTTCTACTTTGAAACTGTTTGGTCACCAGAGCGCATCCAGTAACTCAAGAATCCTAACCTCTTAGCATACACCCAATATTAAAGCCCAGGACTAAATCTAATACAGGGAAACTTCTCTAGGCCTATAATTTCAAGACTGAGGGTGACCCCATTTTTAATGTGTGAACATGGCTGCTGTGGGAGTCTGCCACACACATAGCAGCTGCAGAATGCAATTTCACTGTGTTTTTGTAGTTGCTACCCACCTCAGCGAACCGCGGTGGAAAAGTGCAAATTCCTGCTTGAGATGCCAGTGCCTCATTGTATGCACCTGTTGCGTGAGGCTTTTCATACCTCCTTGGAAGCTGCCACCTGGCTTTGCTGGAGAACCTGTAATTTCCCTTTTTAAGATGATGGTTGATGGGCCCGCCAGCACTGATTTTTTCAAAAGTGGATGACCTCTTGACTACAGAAGCACTACTCTTACCTTGGCACCCAAGCACAGCAGAATGTGACTGTTTGGTGGCTCTTGATCTGAGCGGTCAAAGAAGGATCCCTCCCTTCCTCGGTACTTGCTACTCCAGTGCTGGGAATTTGTACCTGAGGTCACTGCTGCTCAAACTTGTTCACACTTAGGCACAGGAAAGCAGAGTTGTGAGTACAGCAGCACAGTGGTGTATCTGATGTGCTTTGGCAAGCACCCCCCTCTCAGGGGATCACTCATGTCATGATGGGCAGGAAGTGCTCTCCACAAACAGCTGATTTTTGGCCGGTCCCAATGGATTAAGGGGATAGTTTGGACAATAACATGACAGTTCTCCTTATCTGGGTGATCCTATGGGCTCTATTTGTGCTATCTTCAGTTCACAGTATCCAACACTCTAGAGACTTGTGCAGTTAATACAAATCATTGCACATGAGTGGCTTGTTAAACCGCTGATATTAGCGACCCTGATAGACCAATATCAAAGGTGATTTTTGCATCTTTCTCCTGGTGGCACACTCCAGCCACCAGGAGTTTACACATAGAAACTCCTGGCCAACAATATCTGGATGTCTTTTCCATAGTGAATCCTTGATGATTTTGGGTGCCCTCTTGCTCCTCTTTTCTATTAGTAGCAGTGGGCCGAAAATACTTTTGGACATGGCCCTGTATCCTAGCCCTTAGTCCTCTGGGCTGGTATTTTCCTGCAGTACCACAAAACAGTTCTCAGGCGGATCACCCTTCTTGGAATGTATTTCCAAGCACCACAGTCTTCTGCCATTCGCAGGGTGAATGTATATCCAACATGAATCTAGGGAAACGATTCCTGGGGCACCTGCAGGCAGGACAACTCCACAGAAGACCAAAGGCATATACTTCCTTCAAAGGTCAGGAGCCACTAGCTCTGGGGTCAGAGTTGAACAAAAGTATAAAAAGCAGTAGTTCAGAGCCTTGTTCCATCCCATAAAAGTTGTTTATGCACTTTGTGGGTCCATCCTTGCTTGACCGAGGTTCATCTTCGTCCCAAATGGTATTCTTTACACTCAGGGTTAAAATGGAGATGGAGATATCTAGTAGGCAAAAGTCCCTACCCAATTCAGAGATGCCACATCACCCCTATGCTCTGGTCTGGCAGGTGCATCCTGGGAACATCCCATTGACCACCCAACCTCTCTGCCCAGCAATATGGTAAATTTCAAGATGGCAGTTTGAAGTAATATTGTTACACAGTACTCTTTCTCAGCAAAACTCCACCCCACAGGTTTAATCTCTCCCCTCTATGCTTCAAATAAACCCCTTTTGGGAGACTGGAGTCAGATGTCTGCCTGTATTTCCTGTATCCACTGAGTGAGCACTCAGCCTAGGCTTGTTAAAGAGAGGATTCTAATTGATGTCTTCGCGTTCCTGTCCACCCCAAGGAGACGATTAAACCTTCAGGTTCGGACTATTGTAAGGGGGAGGCTTTGTGCTGCCAGATGGCCAGAAGAGTAATTAATTTGGACCAGCAGGGGAGTTCAAAGCATGAATTATGGGGGGCTCCAGGAAATATTTCCAATCTTTAAAGAGAAAAATGAATGCACAGATGACTCAAATAAATGACAGATGACGCAAAGAAATTCGTCAGCCATTAAGGACCAGAATTTCTAGGGAGAGACATTTTCATGGCTTTCCTATTTTGAGCTGGTAAAAAAGAAGCATTTTAAGCACATTGTAACCAAGATGTAAAAACAGTTTAAACATTACAGATTTTACAGTTCGGTCCAAAAGAAATGGAGAATTTCTTTCTGGATTTCAAATTGCATCACTAGGTCTTGACAGACCACAACTTCTTTATTCTGTGTCCATCTGCCACAGATATATCTGAGCCCAGATGCCAGGCTGAGCCAGACAATAACCTTCCTCACTCAGGATGCACATGGATACACGCACATTAACACTGACCTGTGCAGAACCTCTTACCCCAGTTGTGTAGCAGCGGACCCCTTTGGGTACTGGTAGTGACAACTGAAAATATTTTTAAAATACAAGCTTATACAGATTGAGATTTGACTACAAAGGCTTACTGAGAGTATATGCCTATAAATAAGAGATCTAAAAGCAGAATTATTCTTTTCTGACATGTCAGAACCCACTTCTTCACATTCAGTATATTCAGAACATTTCTGCTCGTACTCTGTTCGGGTTAAAGAAATGTGGCCACATACTAGGTGCCCTCAGTTTAATCCATTGCCTCCGTGGCAATAAATGGCTATGCTTTAATGTTGCCTGCTTAATGCACTGAGTATAGCTTACACAAAGCACTTAGGTACTGAGCAAAATAATCTCTTGACATGCTCCTCAAAATCCTTAGAGATCCAGTGGATAGCTTCTTGTAAAAGTCCTGATTTTAGATATAAACATGCGGTGGTAGTTCATTCTAGCCAGAGGGCGAGCTGGCCTGATAATCCATCCCCAAATAAATCCAGAAAGCATCCTGTCACCTAGTTTCATAAAATTCTCAATATTTGGTTGTTCACTCTGCGAACGTGTGTCCTACTGCTGTCATCCGTAGTAGGATTATTGCTGAAAGTGCTACCCAGGTGCAGACCTTGTCATATAAAACAAAAATCATTAGGAGACAAACTAATTCTGATAGATACACATCAACGCACCTAATCTCAAAACATGAGGCTAATGCTCTTGCTTTCTTTGTACATGGAAACACACCACAGTAAGTGTTATACATTCCTCCACTAGAGAATCGTTTTGGGAAAGTCCTTAAAACCCTGAGGGAAGAACAGACCAACAAAGGGCAGCACTGCATTTTTTGTTTATAAAGCTTGTAATCCACTGCAGAGTTATACAATATTTTGATTCTAGCCCTTGTTCTTTCTTAAACTTGTCATGGAATAGACAACATAGAAAGACTGTTTCCTACCTTGCTCTTTCATGTCAAAGACATAATAGAAAGACTATGGGGCATATTTATGAGAAAATTTGGCAGCGCTGTGCTCCGACATTTTCAAAATGCAGGGATGTGCCATATTCAATAGATCTCAGTGCACCCCTGTGCTTTCTGTAGCTCTGGTGCAAAATGTGGCCACCTAGCACCAACACAGGCAACCTTGCACCATAGTGCATGGATGCATGAGTTGCAGGGAATGATTGTTTATGTTCAAGAAGCGTTGCCTTCCTGCACATAAACAATTATTAATGGCAATTTGTTACTTCTACACATAGAAGTAGCAAATCGTCATTATTTAGTGATTGTTTATGTGCAGGAAGATGTCATTAATGGCATTGTGCTTTTTCTTTGTGTGCTGCAGAATACAGAACACAAAGAAAAAGCAAAAACGAGGAGAAATAGAAGTATTTCCTCCTCATTTCGCCATTCTAACGCTTGCTTTGCATGGCCTTAGTTTTTGGCGATGGCTCAGATTTATACCTCCTTGTCTGGGGCAGTGTCAAAAGCAATGGGTTCTGCGGTGGAATGCCAACAGTAACACCCAGTGCACGCCCCTTTCACGCTAAGTGACGCATGTGATGGAGCCTCATTTACAAGGTGCTGCTTTGTAAATATAGAGAAGGGCATATCGCCACCAGAACATTGCTAAAAGTGACATTCTGGTGGCGATATCTCCTTGTAAATATGCCCCCAACTTCTTTCTGCTATCCAGAAATATAACTTCGACTATAACATTATGATCAAAGTAGGCTAGTCATAGAGCAATGTTTTCAATGCGCTGCAATTTGCCTCTCCACTGTGGGTTAGGCTCTGCTCAAAGCCGACACCTCACCAAGGTGATTGTTTCAGAAAGACACATTCATTTGCATCATGAATCAGGAATTAGCATGTGAATCCTTGCAGAGGCTAGAGAATTCGGGGATTCAGGCCTCCATGACACAGCAGATCTCTATACCTGTATTCATATTTACAGTGCGTCTGCATTGTGACACCTTTCTCTGCAAGAGACAGGTGCCCAATACCTTAAAGAGTGGGTCATTGTAAATGTGAGCCCTGGGCGTAGTTCGCAGAGCCGCACTCCGCAGAGCTACGCGAAGACGCACTTGCACTCCGCGACCTACGCGTAGCTCCGCAGACATGCGTAGTTGCTTGCTAGACCCGTTCGCGCGCCGTTTTTCGTCTTCGGGAGCGCGGTGCGCGTGTTCCGGGCGCTGCCTGCATGCTCGGGATGGCTAGCACGCTAAGTTACCCAAGAGGTTTGTCCCACCCGCTTGCGTTCCCTTATTTCCTGTTCCGGGTCACAAGTAACGTGTTCGGGTCCTTATGACGCTATCGCGCATCCAAATGACGTTATCGCGTTCGCACAGTCGCACGGAATTGTGCAGGAGGGTTTACAAACATGGTGGCACACGCGACCGGGAAAAAGTGAAACGCAGAACCAAGGTAAGCCATAATGTTATTCAGCGCGCAAGAACTACGCTACGCACCGGATCGCGGAGTAATCGACAGCTACGCGTTCTCCGCGGAACGCGGAGTTGCCAAAACTCCGCAAACTCCGCGAACGGAGCGTAGTTCTTCGCCCAGGGTTAGTTTTGACGGTTTGCAGATATGATCACAGCCTGCACCTTCTGATGGACCCATCCTGCACAAGTAGAGAGTAAGCTGTGAAATTTGACAGCTTACACTTTGTGGATGTTTACCACCTCCCCAAAGCAGGCTCTAACCTTTCCATGCTGTGCAATCGCAAAATTGGTTGCAAAGTTATTGCAATGCAATTTATGAGGTGATTACACATCACAATGCGCTGTTGTGCACTGTAAATCCAGACTTCGCTTTTGCACTGCTTTTCCAAATGCAAAGTCTTTTGATCATCAGGCTCCATGTCTCTTTCACAAAGATCAGAAGGTCTGCTAAGTAAAATAGATTCTCCACTAACAAGCAAATGCCTGCCCTCCCCCATTAGGCGGATCATCATTCATTAATCAAGGAGACCCCTGGAATATTCATGTGCTTTAGAAGGCTGACCTTTATGATGTCTTTGTCACTAACCAGTACTTCCGCCTTTACAACTTAAATCTGGAAAACACATTTTATCATGGTTGATGCAAATAGTCTGTTAAATATTAGTGATGGAATATAATACACAAAAGGATATTCCACAACATCTCCTCTATGTGGCATATACGGCACAGGAAAAGGTGGAAAATATATTTTTAGATTAATTTCCAATTTTTCAATTTGAGTGTCTCAATGTTTATTTAGTACTGCAAGCAGAACCCCAGCTTTAATAACACATATATAACCTTTGAAAGATTGTTGCTGAGAGGTGCAGTGTAATTATAATATTCATGTCAATTATGATGGTAGATATATCTTGTGATAACAGATGCAGTTTTTCACTCAAAGTCTTAACCCTATATATGCTAATAAAAACAAATGTACTTTTTGTCAAATTATGTACTTCTAAACATTTTAACGAGCATATACAAAGAGGTGGATTTTGAAACAGAGTGAGCTAGCTAAATACATTTAGCTGTGGAACGGCGAAGGCCTGAATTAGACGTTGGCGGAAAAGGTACTCCATTGCAACAGCGACAGAGTAGCCTTTATGCCAACCTAAAGTTCTGCATGCTTCATTTAGAGTTGGGCACACCTTTAGTGTGTAAATGGCAACGATTGCTCCATATCCACTGCCTACGCACATCTGGCCATGTGTCCACCCACCCTCTTTAGAGTGGTCGAACACATGGAACATTTTTAATGCCCGTCAAAGCCATAAACAATTTGGTGATAATGGCAGGGAAACATTTTAAATCACATCCATGCTTTAGGAAAGGGTCATTGTTTTTTAATTTTCAAATAGAAATCCAAGGATTGGGATTGCCTTTTTATTTTTAAAAAAGTTGTACGTTTGTGCGCGGCTCCATCATAGTGACAGAGCCGCCGTCAAACTTATAATGCATTTCCAGAAACTGCCATGATGGCAGTTTCTGGAAATGCAAGAGATGTCCACAGGGGCAGAGGGTATCTTTAAGTGCTCCACCATGGCGACAGTAAGTACTCATCCCACGAAGATATAAATCAGCCACTGAGAGAGTTGAAGGGTCTTTACTCACTCTTCAGGGAGGGCAGTCACAAACCTGAAGGTTTATTATTGAAGGTGTACTAGTGATCCGCACTTACATTGGCTCCAAAAAATCATCTTCTCCTATTTCATCAAATATATAGAGTTCAAATAATAAATGTACACTTCACTACATATGCTTCCCTTGACTATATAGTGGCGGTCGATATTGTGGAGTTAATAGATTTGCAGGTTATTTTATTGTCTAGATTTTGTGACGTAAAACACATGTTCTGACATGAACTATTCTTCTTTGTTACATAGTGGTGAATAGTATTTTTTGTAGTGGTATGCCATGTGAAATGGGGAAATGGCTTTATACCTGAGGCTCCTGAGACACAGCCATCATAGTTTTAGACCTCTATCAGGTACGGAACCTACCACTGGATGCAAGATTGAATTAAGATTGTCTAAAACAGTAAAACATATGTCATTATCTGAGTACAGCTGAAGATCATATCCTTGTGTAAAAACATATTAAGGGGCATATTATCAACAGCCAGCAATAATTATCGCTGGCCGTGCTTAGCGATACATTTCTTATCACAGGCTATCTCGGGAAATTTATCGCCCTGGTAGCGCGTTATTAATAAGGCGATAAAAATTCCAGAGATATCGAGGTTATTGCCGTTTTGCAGGGAGCATCTCTGGTTTTCCAGCGATGTTCCCGGCAAAACGGCGATAACCTTGCTGATACGACCCACAGGGTCGTATCAGCGTAATCCACCCCAATGTTAGGGATAGGTAAGTCTGCATTTTAGCAGACGTTAGTTTTTGGAGAAAACAGCAGTTTTCTCCAAAAACTAACTTCTGCTAATATGCTGGGGCAGCCTTGTAAATATTGCTATGTGCACATCAGCGATATTTGCAAGGCTGTACTTCCCAGGGACGCCCACTTTGCATCTCATTAGAGATACAAAGAGAGGCGTCGGTAACAAGGCTGCTAACATTCGCTAATGCATGCTAGCACTGCCTTGTTAATAGGGCAAAAACATTATCCCCGCTTTTTTGGCTTTTAAAGCCAAAAAGCGGAGATAAGGCCCTTGATAATATGCCCCTAAGAGTTTTACTGCATTGGTATACCAATGCCTTTGCTTGTAACTGCAATACCTAAGGTGCCTGGCCTTGGCACTCAATTAGTCTGTGTTGTAAAAAGACACAAGCATAAATAAACAAGTCCACTGGAATGATTTGGCCTCTAGGTTAGGACTCGTAGGCATCCTTCTGGATTTGTCCACTTTACACATGTAATGAAAAAGAGATATGTACCAAGCCTGCACCTCGAAAATAAATTCAGACCTTAAACCCAGTATAGCCAGATCTAGAAAGTCAATGACAACAAATCAAGAGTTTTCTCATTTTCTTAGAACTCTGTGAACACTCTCAGGGGCATAATGTCAAGAAACGGCGTTAAAATTATCGCCGCTTTAGTGGCAGGAAACTGCCGCTAAATCGACCATATTGGGCTTGATAATATGCCCTTGTGAATTCCCATAGAAGCCCATGTTCTGGTGTGAACATGGGCTTCTATTGGAATTCTAGAGGGCATATTATCAAGCCCATTATCGCCGCTTTAGCGGCAGTTTCCTGTTGCTAAAAGCAGCAATAATTGTAACGCTGTTCTTGATAATATGCCCCTCAGTACTCTAGCTCCTTTCATTTCTTTCTGAAGTGTGCTGAATATCCACTTAATAAAGTCTTCTTTCAGCACTGGAGATTAAGCAGACAAAGATGCTTATGTCCCCGCTCATCAGCCTCTCTCTGCTTTCACTATCCGTTCCAATGTCATGTTGCAACTAGGGCAGTGCAAAGCTTTTATTGCATGAGCATAATTTTGGCATAATTCGTGATTAGTAGTTTCTGGAGTTTTTTACTTGTCCTATGCTCACGCACTTGTTATTTTTTCTTGCAAAGTGGTAATATTTGCCTGCGAGTCCCAATATTGATTTGTGCATCTTAGTTGGTGCTGAGAATGAAAGTACCTTTTTGCCAACACTTTTCATAGTTTTTGTTGTGACTTTAAAGCGTGATGATGTCAGCTATCTTTTTTCTAGCACAAAAGTAAACGGTGTGATTTTAACGTAAAAATCCATATGCTGAAAACTTTGCACACTGTCAAGATAAAGAATGTGGTCTACTTTAGAAGTATGCTAAATTTGCAAAAGAAAACTTTGCAATTTTACACACGCCTATTTATAACTGCTGCTGTGCAGGGGATAGAACAGGACAGCCTGGAGATACTATGGGCCTGCTTCACGAACGTGACTGTTAAACCTGCATTCTTGGTGTTGTCTCCCACCAGACCTTTTACTTTCACCCCCTCTGTTTTTTTAATTAGTTTTTGTCGGCATTGGGACTCTGTGCACTTTACCACTGTTAACTAATGGTAAAGTGCCCGTGCTCTCTCCCCAAAGCATGATAAAATTGGCATACAGCTGATTGGTACATTTCATTTACTTATAAGTCCCTAGTGTATGGTACTACATGGTACTCAGGGTCTGTAAGATAAATGCTACTGGTGGGCCTGCATCACTCATTGTGCCTCCCACTGATGTAGCACTCTAAAACCTGTTTCAAGCCTGCCACTACAGCCTACAGTGCAGTTCTAAACTACCATTTGGGCATGGTACAATAAACCTGTTACAAGGCCTTTCCTTTTAATATATATGTAATGTCTCAGGTAGACCCTAAGGCCCACAGGGCAGGGTGCATTCCATTTAACAAGTAGGACATGTGGATTTACATTTTGCAAGTCCTGCAAATTAAAGACTCCTAAATTAGTTTTTCATGATTGTGAGCCTATCATTCACATCGGATAACATTGCACAAACTAATTACATGACAAAATTGCCAACGTTTGATTGGGAGAAGCTAGAAAAATAATATTTGGGCCCAAATGAATTGTGATCTAAAATAATTATGTAAGTTAATGTTGGATTTTAAGTCTCATTTCTGAAAATGCCACTTTTAGAAAGTTGACTTTTTCTTGCCCTAACCATTTGGTGCCTGCTGCCAGTCTCATGGGTCACATGACTGTATACAGCTCTGCTGTTGGTGTTTGTGGATTCCTGCCAGACAGTGAGACAAAGGGGACCGGGGTAAGCGGTATGAGCCACCTTGTCAGGATGGCTGGGGCAGAGCTGTTTCCTTCCCCACTTACACTTCAAAGGGTTTGCCTCCAGCTCACACACAAAGGAACCTGACACCGGGCTTGTTCACCTCAATCTTCTTGATGCCTTGGCAGGGGAAGGGAGGGACTTTACAGAACCAGATGTGGGAGTAGTCCAAGATGTCCCCCCACATCAAAAACTAGCACCAGGTATAAATATAAGCCCTTTGGGCGCCACTCATTAGTACACTGGACCTGTGGAGATTAAAGAAGACAGACTGCCTTGCTTTTCAGGGGCTGCTCTGATGAATGAGGCGCCTCATCTGCCTAAACTCGGTCATGACCACCTGGTCCACTACCCCATCCACGAGAACCACATCCTCTAGGGGCCGCAACTTTCTGCAAGAATGCCATGCACGCACTCTGCCAGTGTCCCTCCTCCTTACAATAGGCACACTGATTTGTCCCCACACGCACAGCATTTCTGCTAGTGCGGGGCAGCTGTCAGGCCGGACCAGTGCTGGGTCTTCGTCCGTTCCCCCTGGATACCTGCTGCATCAACACCTTTGTTTTTAACTCCTTGTTTTTCTTCTCCACCTTCTCCTTCTCTTCATTCTCTCTATGCTCATAATACTTTGCCATACTCAATATCATTGATGAGGAGAAGGCAGTCCATGTGCTCTCCGAAGCCTGCTACCGAGTCGCGATCTCAGGAAGCAGGTTCGTAACAAATCTGTTAACGAACAATCAAACACTTCCCTCCATTGACAAATCCTGTCCACTGAAATCCCAAAACACACCTTCAAACCTAGTAGAAAAATAAGATACACTTTCATCTTTCTTCTGACGACATGCTGTTAACTTGTGCAAATCTACTCTTCTAGGTGGAATGAGAGAGTGCATGTAGGTAATATTTTGACTGGCAAAGCTAGTATCCCTGCTCTGATCTCGTCCCAAGTGCCACCCAATTCCACAACATGTTCTTGTGTATGCACCTGCCACCAAATATCATCTAGTACAAACAAACCAAAAAACATCTCAACATCTGCCAACCTCATCACTGTGGACGATGCAGCCTCTGTCAATTCTTCAATATATGCAGTAGGATTTTTTCAAGGATCGGGGAACTGACTCTTGAGGGACAGAACCTCACTTCTCTTCCACAGGGTGTAAATCCATTGCTTCTGATAACTGCCATCCACTCGCTGCCGTATAACAACATCTTGTGCGTTTCTTACCTTTGGTATTTCAGGGTGATGCAAGGGGGGGACATTCCTCATCTGGAACTGGAGTATCCCCTTTGGACTTTTCTGAATCAATGTACCTCGATAACCGAGTAACACTGTAACATTTCCAAGAACCTGATCAGGTGCCATACCTGCTACATATACATGGTCCCTAATATCATAAATGACCTGAGGAGTCACTTCACCAAAACACTGCTCCCATAACCTAATGAGGGTAGCCAACGTGTTTGAGGGCATATTGCTGCAAAAACTGCTCGTAGTCCTTTAACACACTCCACACTTCCTCTATGCTATAGATGGGTTTACGAGCCCACTGGGCGGATTGATTAGCCACCATTTTCTTATCCTTTCCAACATCCAATCTCATCAATACCCGTCCCAATTGTTACTTAGCAGCTGCCAAGTCCCCACTTCCAAATTCACACGCTGGCGTCCCAGTACCCAAGGATGTTGGGGTATGGGAGAGCAAGGAGGCAGGAGCAACAGAAGCATCCTGTACTAAAGGTATCAAAGACTGTGAAGTAGGTGCGAGAGCTAGGGAAAGAGATGCCAAAGCAACAGGCATGGCAGGAAGAGTGGCAGTCGTACTAGCCGCACGGAGAGAAGCTGAAAGAGAGATTGGAGAGGCATTGACCGAAGCAGCCGGGTCGCCAGCAGAAAAAGCAGGAGCTGCAGAGACAGTATGGAAATGAGCTGTTTTCTGTAAATACACATATGATGCCTACATATTGATAAACAGCATGTGTTTTCATGTTTAGGAACACAATTTTATTTTTGAGTACTTTTTTCATTATTCTCTTTGTGTCACAGTCTCACTTGAGTTGGAATTTTACACTTGGACTGCAACGTTACCATGTTGCCTGTAAGGCGCTTTTTATTTTATTCACATAAACACTGCTAAGAGCAATGTCTGCGGTTTGGGATATATGTTGCAATACATTAATTTTGGTATTATGTGTGCGTGTTTGCCACTGGTCTACTTTCATTTCTTCCATGAGAATTAGGGATAATCTTTGGAGGTCAACGCAGCTAGTATCGCATCTGTTGCATTGCCGTGTAAGTAGCGTATATTCATTGAAGTTGCACTAATAAAGTTGCCTTGCAATTGTTGCACAATGGTTACCTAGACAACGACGTGAGCACGTGGGCCAATTAGTAGTAAGCGCCGTTAAATATGCAACTTCATTACGTTGACACTCTTTGTCACATGATCGGACGTTCGTGGCGTTCATGGCGGCTATCTAGGAGGTGTTTGTTCCCGAGTTTAAGGTATGCTTTAGAACGAAACGTAATAGCTTTAGGTCAATGTTCACGCACAAAGGAAAACTTTGATTATAGCCGTTGATCTTCTCTTTTTGCCCCAAGGTATTGCTATTTCACAAAACGCATTATTGATTTGAGCTTTTCCTAAAGGAGAATTACTAATCACGGTACGTGCGGGCAATAAATTAGCATCATGTTTTAAATGTTGTTGCCAGTGGAATTAAGTTCTCACTGTTTGCGTTCCGTTTTTTACACGTAGGTGGGGCGATATCGACAACAGAACCTGGATAGTAAGTTGACATACTGAGCAAGCATTGTTCACACTGTAGCACAAGTTTTGGGTGCTAGCTTGTTGATTTGACATGTTTTTTACCGAACAGAATATTGAAGAATTGTACTATTGAGCAACACAACTGGAAGGTTGCCTCTTGTTTTTTGAATTCAGAGTAAGTGTATTTTGTGTAGCAGTTGTGCACTTTTCTCTCAGAGGTGATGGTTTCTTTATACGCTGTCCTTATTACTTGTTATTTTATGACACAGCTGGTCTTCATATATCTCTATATTGTTCAATTAATAAAGATGTTTGACAATTATTGTGCATTTTGCTACAATGATGTACTGCTGAACCTATAGATTTCACTATGTGCTAAATATTTTTGTTCATGTTGGATTGTTTCTTTGAATTACAGTGTTTCCCCTGACGAAGGGACAATGAAAAGTCCCTGTTGGACCCGGCCCTTTTGGCAGGTTCACCCCGAAACTTTTTGCTTCTGCCTAGCCTGTTTCTGTAACCTGGTGTTGGTGATTTTAGGTCTCTGCGCACTTTTTCACTGTGGTCCAGTGTAAAGTGCGTGCGCTCTCTGTGTGTGTGGTGAGAGTGACCTGCCCTCCCAAAGGAATGCATGGGGAATATGTGTGACCATGGTAGTTCCTGATGTGTTTGGAGTGCAGGGTCGAGTTTGGGATGTGCAAACTCGTGAGATTGAATGCTGCGCAATGATGTATGCGGCATGATTGTGTCTAGTGTGGAAGTGCCACTTTAGAAGTTGGCATGTTTGTGTAATTTGTGTCTGGCGTGTGATTGGCTGGAGCTGGCTGGTGAGGCTGGCTCCAGGAGTCAGGATGGGTCTGCCCCGGTGGTGAATGGAGAGATTAGCATGCTGATGAGAGGGAGGGGTACACCTGGGACCTGAATAGGGCTGGTCCTTCCCTCCACAATGCTGGCTCCACCCCCTGTGGTGTGCCTGATGTCCCTAGCCTGGCCAGTGAAAGGGAGTTCCTCATAACTAGTTGTAGCTGGTTCTCCCTTGCCTGCACTTTTTACAACAAAGGATTTTGCTGTATAAAAAGGGGGCTGTGACCCCATGTAGTTGTTCTTGTTTCCTGGCTTGAATCTACCAAGGGCGTGCTGCTGCTGGGGCCCAGGGGAAGGCTTGCCTCCCTGGGCCCTGCCCAGCCCCTGGATTGCTGATGGACTTTTTTGGTCCCTTTTGCCTTGCCTGGGGTACTGGAGGACTTTTTCTTTGCTAGGAGCTGCCTGCTCCCCTTTCCCTATCCCAGGATTCCTTCTCTACCTAGGAGGACCTTGTTGCTGGGGTCCTGGTTGCTTTTGGGGTCATCTCTTGGGACTTTTGGAGCTGTCCGAGCCCTCAGCGCGATGTGAGCGCTTTATTTTTGTGCAGATCGCTGTTGCTTTCCCTCAAAGGGAAGCGCTCCTGCCCTTTTGTGCCCCGAGTGCACAGGAACCCACCCTTCGTCTTCATGGTGATTTTATTGTTAATTTATTAGTACGGGTGCCCACCTCGTGTTTGTGTGCCTTAGCGAGTGCCCACCTTGCTTCTACATTTTTATTATCTACCGAGGGTGCCCACCCCTCATTATGCCCGAGTTTGTCCCGCCACGGCCGCCCGGAAGTCAGGCAAGCCGGCCTGTGACGGGGGCGGGGCTGCGACAGGACAGGAAGCGTGGAAGGCTGGAAGTGGTGCGAGAAAGGAGGGCGGGAGCCTACCCCGTCTCCTTGAGTGCCGGTGAGCTGGCTGTGGGGCTCCCATGCAGAGGGGGGAGCCCCGCGATGGCGTCTGAGGAGGTGCGGTCGGTCCACGGGGCTCTAGCGATAGAGAGAGAGCCCTGCAGACAGCAGCAAGGTGGTGACGGCAGGCGGAGGGGGCTCGAGGCACATTGCTGGTGCCTGGCCCCCACCACGTCAGAAGAAGAGTGAGGAGACTGCCGCCGGGAGCCTTGCTGGCTCCACACTGAGTCCCGGTCCCGACATGGTGAGAGCAGGCGGGGGTCCAGAGTTGAGAGAGCCCCGCACCTGCTGCACGGATCAGGAGTAGAGTTCTGCCTCCACCCCAGCAGGTAAGTGTCCGAGGGAGCCCGGGGGGGGAGAGAGAGGCAGACTCAGAGAGGCCCCGTCAGACAGCGGGCCGCTCCATCATGTGGCCCCATGACCTCGAGAGCCTAGAGGGCTCCAACGCTGGTTCCGAGCCTACGTGGCTCCAAAATGATGGGGCAATGATGGTTAGAGGGTCTAATGGCTTCAAGGAGCCCCCGAGAGGCCCGTGTTGTCCCCGTGGGATTCCTCTGTGCTGGGGACTAGTTCGTCCTCATTATTTTGGGGGACATCATGATGATTTTCAGAGCTCGTGCATGGCTCCACCAGTGGGGGCACTAATTATGTTGAGAGCCTGTGAGGCTCTGGTGATGGTCCCCAGTTGTCCTTTATCCCAGAGCCAGATGGCTCCAGTTGGCGCAGTTTTTGTTTCGAAGGGCCAGTGAGGGCCCTGTCGCAGTTTTGCTGATTCCCAGCTGCCCAGCAATTAGTGGGCAGCTGCACCGTTTAGGCGCCAAGGGAGGGAGAGTCCCTGAGAGGGACAGAAGTGGCACAGAGGTGCCAGGCCTTTCACAGCTGCGCAGCACTTAGTCCCAGCTGCAACGTTTAGGCCCTTGTGATTGTCATCAGGTGCCCAGCAAGTAGTGGGCAGCTGCAACATTCAGGTTTGCGCCGGTGGCGCACCCTTGACTGGCGCTGCGATGGCAGCTCGCCCTGACATTCTGGACACAGGGCATTTGAGCCCCTTCTTGGATGGCCAGTTGGCCAGGGAGCTGGTATGTGGATAGGGCGCAATGCCCTAATGTGATTTTTGCACAATGTGATTACTTACTATGTTTGTGATGATAATTGCCTAGTGTGATTTATGTGCTAAAGGTGATATGTGCTCTAAATGTGGTGCTAGGAAATGTAATGCATCTAGTATGTTTTACGCACCCTGTGTTGATACCTCTAGAGATGGTATTACCTATGGAGGTTGGTGTTAGCAAGATTTTACTTCACTGTGAGTTACGCCCCTAAATGTTATTTATTCTTAGGGGGCAGAGTCTAATGTGTTTAGACTAGTGAGAGATTGCCTAATGCAGTTATACTGTTTAGGCCTAAATGTGATTGCTGCGTAATGTGCTTTGCCTTTATGCTTGTGTTATACTTCTAAAGGTGCTCATGCTTAGAAGTTTGCTTTGCCTGGTATGTTATACTAGAGAGGTTATGTGTCCATGCGTGATCTATGCCTATGATTATTAGTATTGCGTAGTGTGTACCTACCTGTTACCAGTGGTTACTGGTTGTGATCTATAATCATTTGGTGTGACAGCTATTCTAAAAGCTAGTTCTACTAAGTGCTGATTCTGACAGTGGCCCATGTGGCCCTGTCCTGGTGTAAATAATCCCTTGTGAATATTGCCCGTGCCAGTTGGCACAATTAATATTGTGTGATTACTATCTGATGTGTTTTGACAATACAAAAGTTATTTTTATATAACCTTGTGTGGAGTTCCTTTTGTGGTGTGCCTAGGATGTTGTTGCTGTTGTGTGCGTGCGCAAATGCTTTACACATTGCCTCCGGGATAAGCCTGTCTGCTCGTGCCAAGCTACCAAGGGGGTGAGCAGGGGTTATCTTGGCGTGTGACTCCCTTACCCTGACTAGAATGGTGGTTTCTCCCTGGCTTTGGCGTAAGCCTTAGCCAACCAGAAATCCCAGTTCTAACAGTCCCGAAATGCATTGGGCTATCAACATCTGCATTATTTAAAAAGACTGAAAACTGCCTCAATCAACTGTATATATATATTTTGTGTTTATTGAGAACCACAGTGAAGTTTTTTTTGATTATGTGAAGTTGTTAAATTGAGTACCTATAAAATCTATTAGTTCAAAATAAATTGAAACAATTGATTATCAAGTTTTAAGTTCAATGTTTAAGCAGTTTTAAACATTTGTAAATCCTTAAAAGTTGTGCGTGCCTGAGTCTAGCAGGCAATCTAGCTAGCTAGCCCCTATCTTCATTTGCATTAGAGTGTATAGGTACACTCAATCAGACACAGAACACTGATCGAAAGATAGATTAAAAACCAGTTCACTAATAAACCCAAAATAAGGAGTGCACAGACCACCCTTCTACTACTTCTGCAGAGACAGGATAGGTAGATGGCTGGGGCTATGTAATAGCAGGATATATTCTCTACGGGGCATATGGAAGTGGAGGTTGGGTCTTCAATAGTTCCTCCATGAACGGGTCATCTTCGTCTCTAGAAACATAAGACTTATTGCATTGTAATCAAAACTTCCTATCCTCACACTCTATTCCTTTCTCTATTTTCTGTCTATCATACACTACAGCTTTCTGAGTCAATGTCTGCTTCCTCCCTTTCCAAGACTCTTTTTCTGCCTTCATCCGCCTCCGTTTAGCCTCTTTCTGCCAGGTTTGGAGTGAATCAAACATTGTCTGTCTACTTCTTTTTGCAAATAACTTATCCTAGAAGAAATTAAGTTTTTGTTCATCAAAGGTGCCAGTCAACGGCCACTGCAACTCAGCATTATCCCTTATATTTGTGCCATAATGTACTAAATAAAATAGGGCCAATCCCATGCTTTATATACATTTAAATTTCAGCGTGCCTTCCAGGGATGCAAGCTGACTCTCTTCTAATCGAGCATCAGTAGAACAACAACATCCCACAACTTGCTTAAATAAGGCATTCTCTCCCACAGACACACGCTCACTATGTATTCCAAACAAATATTTGCAAAACAGCTTCACCCAAATTTGGCCATAGTCTTTGTCATATGGGTGTAAGATAAGTGGCATAATATGAGCACTATGAGGGAAGACACTGTATCTAAACACAGCAGCAAATTAGAATAACAATTAAATATATCACCTTTTCTAAGATTCAACCCCACCGACATAACACGGACCAACTCCAATTGCCGCTCTCCAGGCCTTTAAAATTCTCCAAGATGTCTAAAATATGTTGGGTAATATTTTTTTCAATATTCGTGAAGCCAACCACACACTGATCTCCTATGACAGCGAATGCTCCACCATTCTTAGCAAAATAAAATCAACAGCATATCTTGTTTGTTCCGAGTATATGCACATATTTTCTTATTGAGTGGTGATGTCCCATAAAGCTACCACTGGCGAATTGGATAAAATCTGTAATTTATACCCAAGATACTCTCTAGCATGTTCACCTCTGGCCATAGCAGTACCACCGATTGTGATAATGGAAGAAAGGATATACAAAAAGTAATACAATTGCTATAGTTATTAACTTCTAAATCGGAGACTCTCTCGCAAAATTCCTTGGTCAATGTTCTTTTTACCCCTATTATATTCGGTCTACTATGCCTGCAAGGTACCCCAAGAGGTAACACCATTCCCAAAGCCACGTCCTCTGTACCATTGTTCATATTGGAATACGTGCCACTGGATAGAAAATAAAAACCTGGGTGTGCATAGAGTTAACCTTGGTAATCTAATGTGGCATATCTAGTGCTCATTCTTTTCATACTGAGGTCATCCTTTCTTCCTAAACGTAGAACATTTTTGTATACTATTTCTTCAGAACAGTTAAGATACAAATAAGTATCAGTACTATTTAGTTCAGGACAACACGCAGGATATGTTCCTGCCTCTTGAGTGTCCGTTAGATCTTGGTAATGTCAACCAGTCAGAGTAATATTTCTTTTGCTAAATTTAGATCATCACAATACATTTTAGGCATACATCCCGGATATCCTGTGTTTCACGGTTTTCTATAATATAGGCAAGGTCCACGGTATCCTAAGCCAAATTCACCCTTTACCTCTACAAATGTGGGAGGACGAACATATGTATAATTTACCAGTGATAAGGGATAAGCTGTCCATAGACTTGTGACAGAATCAGTGGGGTAGCAAGCTGTGCTATCCCCAAAGAATTTCCGATGAGTATCCAAGAACACATTACTGTGCACAGTTTGCTACTGACGGTCTGAGGGAACTGCTTGATACAATACACATGACAATGTACCCCAGAGCACTCCATTATCCAGAACAGCCCCCCTCCCCCAATAGAATTAGTAACAACTACAAACCAAAATATCTTCTTCCTGAGCAACCATTCAAAGCCAACCTGCCCTGGGCGTAGGGTGCAAAAGACCTGTTCATCTGCTGCAAGAGGACGGCCAAAAAGACAAAAATTCTATATTTATATTCATGAATCAAAGCATCAAAGAAAAAGCGACTTAGGATGGAGCCAATGATGGTAAAAGGACACAAGGAACCCCCAAAAAACCAAAAAGAAATGCCAAAAAGGATCAAGAATCAGGGTCCATTACAAGCCTCCCTGGAAGGCTTCTATCGTCCAATCCTCAGTGGTGCTATTGAGCACATTGCGGTGGAGCCAAACCCTTGCAGCTCATTGACAAATGTTCAATGTTAATGTTCTCAGGATAAGGCACTCTCCCTCCTTCGAAAATACCCTCAGCTTATCCTGTCCTTCATCACAGGTAGTGCACCAATCTTCTAATCTCTAATCTAAAGGGAAGAAGCAAAAACAAGGGACATTTTCACTTGTCCTATCCAATGAAGTCTTATGTCAATTTATCACCAAATACATGAACAACTTTACTGTGGCATGCCGATAACGCTCTTCGGTGTCAGAGGCTATTAAAATGTCATCTACGTAATGCAATAATACATTAACTGCGGGAAGAGAGAGAAAGTCCAATTGACTTTTCAAAGCTTGACTATAAATGCTAGGACTTTCCGTATACCTCCAAGGAACTCTACAAAATTGGAAGCTCCTGCCAGCTAAATTGAAACTGAATAAATATCAGCTATCCGGGTGGACAGGAATGCTAAAAAAAGCATTCTTCAAATCAATCGCAGAGAAATATTTTGCTGTGGAAGTGACCATTGTGAGGAGGACGGTAATAACAGGAACCACCGGAAACTGGGGAATAACTATTTTGTTTACCTCCCGCAAATCAATCTTGAAACGGTAAACATCAGGGTGTGCGTCAGGGGAATCTACAGGAGCCTTTTTAAGAATAGGAAAAGTGGGGCTATTACGCACATTCGCTACTGTTTCCTCCACCACCCCTAACTTGATCTAATCCTGTATAATCTGCAACAGAGCCTGTTCCCCAGCCTGCGATATTTTGTACTGAGGAATACGAGGGAGCACAGCATTATCTTTGATCTTGATAGAAACAGGTGGTACCTGTAGCAACCCAACATCAGTGCCCCCTGCCGCCCACAAAGAAGATGATACGTCCTTAAATTCAACAGGAAGTGGCACATCCTTTGCAAAACACTGTTTTGCACCATCCACATTAGGTCCAAAAGGCATATAAACACCATCTGGGGAACAATAAATAGTAGCATATAATTTCTTCAACAAATTCAATCCTAGTACATTTTCGCCACAATTTAATGTCACCATAAACAGGGAATCCACAGTAAAAAGACCAACAGTCAAAGCAAGAGGTTTGGAGATGGGGCTCACGGTCGGTACGCCTGAAAAACCTGCTGAGACATAGTTGCGGCTAGACAGGGCGGCCCTAGGGACCAGTGAATTAGAAACAGAGCTATTCATTGCTCCTGTTTTCACCAAAAATGTCTGTATCGAACCATGTAGATCTGCGGTGACATAAGGACCACGCTGATCTACAGGAATCTGGACTGGTCCCTCGCCCTGTCACTTGCTGTCATAGCTTTGGGACATCCCTGTAACTTCATCTATATCATAATCATCATGATAATACTGTCTTCCTCAGGGATCATTAAAATAATTCTGATCAGACCGACCTCCTGAGAATGTATCCCCTTGAGCCTCATCTCGGCTACCCTCACCATGACCCCTTCCATTCCAACCCCTTCCCATCTGTACCGCAACTTTCTGAAACAGTTCTGGGCACTCACCTCGCCAATGCCCCTCCTTTTTACAAGATGCACACTGATTCAGCCGAAGTGGCACACCACCCCTACCGGCACCTTGAGACCTCTGAGCCGCACCAGCACCATGACCCCTTTCAGATCCCCTTTTAACTTGCTGCAACAACACCTTCATCTTTAAATCCTTACTCTTTTTCTCCACCTTATCCTTCTCCTCATTTTCTTGATGTTCATAATATTGAGCCATGCTCAATATCACTGAAGGAGAGGAAGTGGTCCATGTACTCTCAGAGGATTGCAACCAAGCTGCAATTTCAGGAAGTAGATTTGTAAGAAACCTGTTAGCAAACAAACAAACCCCGCCTTCCACTGATAAATCCTGCCCACTAAAATCCCAAAGAATCAGACACACTCTCCTCTTTCTTTTGGCAACATGCCGTCAGCTTATCCCAATCCACTCATCCGGGTGGAATAAGTGAATGCAAGTAGGTAATAATACAATTTTGTAAAGCCAAAATCTCAGCACTAGGTTTGTTGTCAGGCTTCCGTTCCTTACCCAATGCCTTACTCTTGTCCCATGTACCACACAATTCCACTATGTGATCCTGTGTCTGCAGTTGCCTCCATATATCTACTGACACTAACAGCCCAAAAAACATCTCAATATCTGCTAAGGTCATAACCGACGAGGAGTCAGCCTCTGTTGGTTCTTTATAATATGTAGTAGTATTTTTTCTGGGGTCCAGTAACTGACTCTCAAGGGCAAGCACCTCGCTTCTCTTCCACAGGGCATAGACCCACTGCTCCTGAAAATGAGCATCTACCTGTTGCTGAGTAATGGCATGTAATGCATTACGCTGCTCTGGAATCTCAGGGTGGTAAATGAGATGCACTTCCCTCATCAGAAACGGAGATACTGGAATCGGAGTGCTGTGATATTTCGCCAGATAACTAAGTAATGTCCCAACATTACTATGGACTTCTGCAGAGACGATACCAGCAGAATATACACGATCTCGAATATCATAAAAAATTTGAGGAGCTCTACCTCCAATACACTGTTCCCACTGACCAATCAATGTAGTTCACAAACGCTGAAGGGCATGTTTTTGCACAAACGGATCAAAAAACTTCAACACATGCCATATATCCTCCAAACTATAAATCACACTCCAAGCCCACTGTGCTCCCTGAATTGTAACCATTCTTGTCTCTACCTCACCCACATCAGATCAAATCATTGCCCGCTCTAATCAATCCCGTGCAGCCGCCCAATTTCATCCATCTGACCGTCGCCCGGTGTCCCAGCACCACTCAACACTGTGAGTGACACATCTAGGGGGAACGCAAATGATGCAGATGCAGGTGACAGTGTCAACAATTGCTGTGTGGTAGGCGTAAGAGAAGGTGGAGAAATGGAAACAGAAACAATTGACACTGTGGGGGTGCTTGCAGTCACAGTACCCGTAAATTGCAAAACCGGAGGGGAGATGGATACGGCTGGAGCCGCAGCTGTTGAGGCTGCGGAAAAACCAAGGTAAGGCGAGGGGACAGCGGAGGACTGAGATGATGGGACAGCAGGATATATTCTTTGAGGGGCATAGGGAGGTGGGGGTCGAGTTTCCAACAGATCCTCCACTAAAGGATCCTCTTCTTCTCGAACAGTATGTTCATTGTACACATTGTACACATTGTAATCAAAACTTTGCTTCCTATCTGTAAACTCAATAACCTTTTCTGTCCTTTTCATTATCATAAGCTACCGCTTTCGGCACCACCATTTGCATTGCCTTATGCCTGGACTCTTTCTCAGCATGTATATATCTCTGCTTAGCTTCCTTCTGCCATACCTGCAAAGTATCAAACATCGACTGCCTACTTCTTCTAGCAAATTATTTATCCTGAAAATAATTAAATTTTTGTTCATCAAAGGAACCATCCTATGGCCACTGAAGCTCAGTATTGTCCCTCGTATACTTGTGCCACAATGTACGAAACATAATAGGGCCAATACCGTGCTGCACATACATATCAAAATTCAGAGTGCCTTCCGAAACCACAGGCTGCCACTCCCCCTGGTGATGTTCTGCAGAGCAGCATCAGCACCCCAAAACACCACACCTTACTCCAACAAGGCATCCTAGCATCAGGCACATTCACGTATTCACTCAATCAACACCCGCACACACAATAAAACACACATAAACATAGAGCTCTCAAGAACAGTCCATAGACTGTATCAAAACAAGTCAGTGCTTAGACTGCACCAAGGCAAGATAGGCTCTAGTCCCAGGCCTTTTCAAGAATAAACCAAATTCAACAATTGGCCCGGCAGAATGTTCAAAAACGCTCTGTATTACAAGGACCTACCAAATTTACCATAACGGGCAGCACTTACCAAGAATTCAAGATGAACTCACCCGGTGCACACAGGTTAAACAAGATTATTCTCCACTGCCGACCCTTCGGACCAAACAGTCAGATCCAAGGGTTTCGCCTTTTCAGGACCCCAGCCAAGGTAACCACTAGATGAGGAGCCGCCCGATCAGATGGGTGGGGCAGCTGGGAGAACCAGGCTTGATTGTGTTGGGAGCCCGGATCCGCACATCTGACCAGACATAACCCCGACCTCTACAACCCAACTATGGGTGAGATGGGTCACCTGGTGGAGTACCTGTTCGGGCGCCAACTGAAGGAAGTGACCTGATTAGGGCCACTCAGGTCACTTTCTACCTCCTCTAACCTTCCAAGAATGAAGAGTCCATGACGCTGTAGAGAATACAAGCAAACTAGTTTGTTCACAAAATACACTACAGTGGAGTCCAATCTGACCAGCCGCCTATGATGGCTGACGAGGGACTGACTTTAACAAGCATAAAGTTACATTTTGTATGCTGCGGAGTCCACAAAGACCCACCGACCATGGAAAAACACTGGTAGGTGTCGTAATACAATGAGGGTACAGAACATAAGTCTCGATTCTGCAGCCTTGTACAAGCTATCTGCATTTCAAGGTCGTCAGGCTTATCCTCCCCTATAGACAGGTGGGAGAAGGCCTTGATCTAAAAGCAAAGGCATGCACTAACGAGTTAACGTGAACATCTAAGAAACTAAACTTACCAAGGACTATTTCTCGTAAATGAGCTAACAACAGTTTCAAATGTGCAAGTAACAGTTACGATTCTAACAGAACATGGCGTTTTCTCAAACTAAAATGGTGGCACAAATGACAACCCAACTAATGTGACATCTGTATCAACTGATTACGTCTTAAACACAATATGTAAATATAATGTATTAGCAATATAAATGCTAACATAATATAGGGTAAAATACGACTAAAATAGTAAAACTACATTTCAAGTCTATCAGTTAGGAGAACATATTTATTTATTTGTATACAAAACTAACTTAAATGGCAATGGCAGGCCTGAGAAATTTTTAAAGGGCTACTCAAGTGGGTGGCACAATCAGTGCTGCAGACCCTGATAGTAGAATTTCATTTTCAGGCCATGTGCACACTTAGTGTACTTTTCTCTAGGGACTGGAACCATTCCCCGACAATGGGGATGACAATGAGAGAAAACTTCTAAACAACGCCTTTCCCTGCAAAAGGACGGCCTCAATGACTCTATACCGTGGAACTCCCTCAACCCATAATTTTGACTGCCTTTTGCAATCTAACTCACTTCACACGAGCACGCGCACACGCTAGACTCAACCAACCAGTCACAGAGCCTTCGCGCTTGTGCACACCCCAGCAATGGCTGTCTCGGCCACACGCATGCACAGAAGTCTCTCTTCTATTACTGCCTCTTCACAGGTGCAGGCAATTTACGAACACATAAAAACAGACCGCTATCGCCAGTAAGTTTCTGGAGTGCAAGGACGGCACACAGGTATCCCGCAGGTCCTGACCAAGACTGTTTTGAGTATGCTGTTCGACCAACACATCTCCCGGGTAAGTGTTTCTTCCATTATAGGTCTCTAACCACCAGTGGTCCCCCGTTTTTCATTCCAGGGTCACCCCTTTGCCGACCCACTCCTGGAAGCATCACAGACTAATCGTCAGTGTGAGAACCCTTGTCCTTACGCCGATTTCTCCACATAATGTGTGTGAGCTGTCCGTTTTTTCTAGCATCACCATGACATTTAGAAACCGATTATTCCCTCTAACAGTACCACCAGTACTGTTACACTTTCGCCGCGTGTAGCCTCCACACGAATCACTTATAAGACGGCAAATTCACTTGACTTGTGCTATATGCTAATGAATATCTCTATACATGTCTTGTCTATGTCTTACATGTTGTACGTTCAGGTATGCTTGAGGAGGGAATCTTCCCCTTTAACACCTAGAGCACCTTAGTGAGTGTGACACATAGCCCACAACACTCACTTAAACTTTTAATATGCACCACACTTCTTATGGTCCTGAGGAAAGCCAGAATTAAGACCGGATGTAGTAGGTCGTAATTACGCCACCACAACATCCATCTTGCCTTGTTTTTAACCGCTGATAAGGGCCCATTTATTAAAATGTAATTAGCCCTCATTGATTGGGACCCCTATCAAGCTGTTTTAATCTCACTTCACCTTTCACTACACTGCACTCTCAGTAAAATACCTGCTCCGCTGTAACCAGGCGTTGAAGCACACCCGGGACACATTAGGTGTCACTGGGTGGGCCCCGATGATGAAGCATGCCACCAACCAGGTTTGTGGGTGAGAGCTTCATGACGACACCAAATAGATGCCACCGGACAAGATAATTCAGAGCCCTACATACAAGTCATTATTAGCTAGTTCTTTTTGATACATATAAACATCCTTGGGGATATGGACTAGCTTACTAGTCCTCTCTCTCTCTTGATACATAATTATAGACTGACAACATTTGGAGTAAATTTAGAGCAAAAATCCAGTTCTCAATTTCCTGCATTGTTCAATGGCAGTCTCGGGTTTGTTAAGAAATTTTGAACACAAAATCATTTTAAAGAATAGGGCAATAACGGTTGTGAGGAACAACTCAACTCCAGCCTCAACCATGACACACCCACCACGTCGACAGACGCCAACCTTGCAGCCAAAGGACTCCACTGATGGATCTCCAGCTGCGCAGACAAGCTTGCACCAATACGCAAACGCAACAGAAAATGTCCCAGAAAAGCCACCTGGTTCACCGCCGACCTCCAAGAATCCACACGCACTTGCAGACGTCTTGAGAAGAACTGGAGAAACAGCAAAACACCAGAAGATCGCACCACCTACAAAAACGCCATGACAGAATAGCACCAACTCATCAGGTCCACCAAACAGACCTTCATCCAAAACAAGATCCTCGCCAATGCCAGCAACTCCAAGCAACTCTTCAGCATCATTCAGGAATTCACAAAGCTCCCCAAGCTCGGATCCTACTTCCAACTAAAAATCAAGTCACTCCATGACAACTTCAATGACCAGACACCCAACTTCGAAATCACTTCCCTCTCCTGCAATGCCATCCAGCCCAACATCTCCTCCTGGACCCCAGTCACCACTGAAGACACCACTTCGACCATGAAAGGCATCCACTCAGGGGCCCCCATGGACCCCTGCTCCCCACACATTTTCCACAGAGCCGCCACTGCCATCGCTCCCGAACTATAACACACCATCAACACCACCTTCAAGACAGGCATCTTTCCCGATGACTGGAAACGTGCAGAAGTGAGACCCTGAAGCCCCCAGCTGGCCCTACCAACCTCAAGTACTACTGACCCATCTCCCTCCTCTCCGTTACGGCCAAAGCCACTGAGAAGACCGTCAATGCACAACTAACCATATTCATTGAAGAAAACTCCATCCTTGACCCTTCCCAATCCAGATTCCTCAGCAACCACAGCACCAAAACCGCTCTACTCACGCCACAGATGACATCCGCACCCTCCTCGAACAAGGACACACTGCGGCCCTGATCCTACTTGACCTCTCTGCAGCTTTCCATACCGCCTCCCACCCCATACTTACCTCCAGACTCCACGACGCCGGCATACAAGGAACTGCCCTCAACTGTATCTGCATGTTCCTTATCGGCAGAACCTAAAGAAACAGACTACCACCTTTCCTCTCTCCGAACCCACCAAAATCAACTACGGGCTCCCCAAGAATCATCGCTCAGCCCCACGCTCTTCAACATCTACATGGCCCCCCTCGTCACCATCGTCAGACAGCACAGACTCAGCCTAGTATTCTATGCCGACGACACCCAGCTGACCCTCTTCCTCACCAAGGACCCGATCACCACCAGGCCCAACTTCCAGGAAGGAATGAAGGACGTCCTGGATGAACAGAAAATTCCTGAAGCTCAACTCGGAGAAGACAGAAGTCCTCATCCTCGGACCCTCCCCCTTGGCATGGGACAATACCTGGTAGCCTACCGCCCTCAGAAGCCCACCCACACCCACAAACCACACCCAAAACATCAGCATCATACTCAAATCCTCCCTCTCCATGACACGAAAGGTCAACGCTGTCGCCTCCAGCTGTTTCAACTCCCTCCGAATCCTCTGAAAGACATTCAAGTGGCTCCCCCCCCCCCAAAATCAAGGAAGGCCATCACTTGCGCAGTCAAAACCAGCAGACTGGACTATGGAAACACGCTCTATGCCGGGATCAAAAAGTCGCTGCTCCGCAAGTTCAATACCATACCGAACACCACAGCAAAACTCATCCTTGGCATTCTTCAACACAAACGCACCATCCAACACCTCCGGAACCTCCACTGGCTTCCCGTTGAGAAGAGAGTCATTTTTAAGATACTCACCCACGCCTACAAATGCCTCCACAACACCGGACCCCAATACCTCAATGAGAGAATCTCCTTCCACGTACCCAAGAGAAACCTGCGATCCACCGACCTCACCATCTCTGAATCCATGCGCATCCGCAAAGCCAGAACAGTTGGAAGAACCTACTCCTACTTCGCAGCCAAGACCTGGAACGAGCTCCTTCCTAACATCAGATGCACCCCCTCCCTGAACATCTTCAAGAAGACACTCAAGACCTGGTTTTTCGACTGAACTGAGCTGCTTACTCTCCCACCACGGCCCCCTCCAGCACCTTGAGACCCTCACAGGTGAGTTTATTTTATTTTATTTTATTTAATGCGATTTTATATAGTGCGAACATTACCCGAAGGTGTCGGAGTGCTTTACATAAGAACCAGTTGCGATACATAAGGATTTAGGATTACATGCGTTACATAAAAGATACAAACAGAAAAAAAATTGCAAATGTACAAGTTAAAAAGTCACACAAGGAAGAGAAATAATCAGAAAAAATTGCAAATGTACCAATAGTAAAGTCACTCAAGGAAAAGATACAAACGGATATACTCTAAGAGTCACATAGGAATGGTAGAGAGTACAAAGGTCTACTGCATATACTAGTGGTTAGAGTTATCTCTATATACATATAAATACAAATAGTAGATTTTCTTAGGTCAAGGCCCAAAAAACCAGGAGAGCAGAGTTCCATTAAGTGGGGTCGGAGGGGCACGCAGTCACTGCACCAAGGGAGGGTGGGAGGATACAAAGGTATGGAGAAAAGGCAAATCAGAGGATCGTCAGGGGGGAAACGCGGGAAATGGGTAAAGGACAAGGGAATGGACAAGATGACGGGTCAGGGTCCAGAGAAAAGCGGCTGAGAACAGCAGCAAAATAGCGGGCAGGACAAAAGTAAAGAAGTCCATGAGAGTGACCCAGTGAGTATGAATTAGAGTGCCAAAAGAAGTCAGGGGGTACATCATTAAAAAATCAAAGTCAGGAAGGGAGAGGAGGCGGGTAGGCTCGGGTCCACTGAAGTAACGTCGGCGACAATCAGATTCGGCGGGTCGTGGCTCCCGCGCCCCCACACCTGGGAAAAGTTCACTGATACTCGCTCCTGCACAGCAGCAGCAGCATTTTGTTTGCATGCAACATAAGTTATTGGAGAGCGGGCACACGGGGGTAGAAGGGCTGAAGGAAGGCCGGACTCAGCTGTCCTTGCGCCTCCAGTCCCAGAAGCGGGGGCTGTGTGCTTAGACTCCTGGGTGGGGGCACCTCTGCGGGAACATCTGCACCCCCCGATCCGTGGTGGGACAGGCCGCTCTGATGAGGAGTGATCTCTGGGGGCCTGGGGTGGGTGAGGGCCTCCATCTGCTGCCCAGTGCACCCCCATTATGCAAACAACAGGAGTCCCCCTGTGGTGCTCAGGTGTCGAGAAGCGTCCGAAGAGTATTGACCCGGTCACTCCGCAGGTACCGGGGGACCACTGGGTCACTCTCAGGTTGCAAGCAGTGAGGGCCGCATGCCGCCGGACAGTCGCTCCCGGGCGGGAACACCCACAGCAGATGTCCGGTGGGGGAGGGGTCGGAGCCTGAATCGTCGCTTCTCCCTCGGGCTACACTATACAAATCAAAATAGCATGCCACTGGCTCAGCCCCTCGCCTCCTTGGTACGGCTGCTTCCGAAGAGAACGAGGTTTCATAGAGCCTGGTGTTGCGCAGATTTATGGGAAATGTGCATTCTAAGCTTACATTTCGTGAGAAAACAAATGCAGTTTTGAGGAGTGCCGGTGTTTTTTTCATAAGAACCCCACAGCAACTCTTTTCCCTGTCTCAGTTGGGCAAAGCAGTTCTGTCAAGCTTCAGAATGCACATTTCTCCTGATTGATTGAGCAAAGTAAGAACAGTACCTCATCTGATGTTGGAGTCTCTTGAATGGGATTTAAAGAAGTTGTTGGAAGCTGGAGTGATTGGGGAGATTTCAATTCTCAGAGTGGTTGGCTCTTGTAGTTTTAGCCTCAAGAGATGGAGGAAAAGAAATCCGGATGTGTGTCGATATATGTGGACTGAAAAAAACACATTGGGCAGACAGGCAGCCACTATCAAACATCTCAGAGACATTGGCTTTGATTAAGTATGATAAGTTCCTTTATGTCATGGACTTGTCCTCATTTACCACCAGGTATTACTCAATCCCGATTCTAAGCACCTGACTACATTTGTACATCCTTTGGGTGCCTATAGATTCATTTGAATACCTTTTGGCTTAGCCTTCACAGCTGCTTGTTTCCAGAGGGAGGGTCATGAAAAAAGTGCTGGCGGGTTTGCATAAAGTGCTGTTTTCCCAGGATGATATCCTGGTTTACAGGAAGGATCAGCAGGAGCATGACAAGCAGTTGTGGGAGATACTAGGCCGACTGCAAGAGCCTGAGTTGGTAATGAAGAAGGAGAGGTGCAAGTTGCGTCTAACCTCTGTGAATTATATTGGACATAAAATCTTTACTGAGGACATAAGTCCAAAATTGGATTTGGCCAATAGTTTTGTAAATTTTTAATAACATAACATGACAGAGGATGTGACTTTTCTTTATCTGGCTCAATTCCATTGGAACAAACTCCCCTTTACTATTAGAGCATGCACTGACTCAAGAAACAGCTTAAAACCTAGTTGTTTTGATTAGCAGCTCCTGACACTATGCTACCTTGACCGCTGAGATGTCCCTGGGGGATGAGACGTGCCCTATATAAATTTTGAATAACATAACAAAGGCACCTACACTGGAGAACAAAGATCAGGTATGTTCCTTTTGGGGTTAGCAGAGTTCTGTTCTAAATGTATCCCCAATGTTGCTGCCTTATATCTAAACGTTTCCCCCAGTTCATAGCATTGTTCTGTCATCAATGACTAAGAAATTGTTCATGTCACCAGGGAACAATGAAATAGATAAAATTTCAGGTACTTAGGGCCTGATCGTGAGTTTGACGGATGGGTTACTCCATTACATGGATATCCCGTCTGCCGTATTACATGTTCCATTATATTTAATTGAACATAGTGGAACTCATAATAAAACAAATGGGATATCTGTCAAGTTTGTGATGGAGTAACCCGTACGGGAAACTCTTAATCAGACCCATAGTGATGATACAGCTGACCAGGCATACTAAGCAGGTCATAGCACATGAGCAGGTCATAGCACCACCTTCTAAGTAAAGGCTGAGAAGAGGAAGAGAAGGACTAGAAGTAATGAAGATTACAGTACAAAATCAAAGTATTAAATGCCACCATTAAAAATTAGCTAACCATTGCGATGCACATCAACAAACACGGACATTGAATGGGGTTCTGAGACTATGCACAGAATATGCTCCACGCCTATTAACAACACATGTCATGAAGCATGGTCAGGAAACTGAACTTTTGTCTTTTCTAATTGTTCCAGGAAGCTTTTCTGAGCTCAATAGACTTGTCTGGAAATGAACAGGCTCACTGCCAGTGATCGGTCAATCAAAGCACGTCAGTTGACCCTAAACTGGTAAAGGAACAATTATACTTATCCACTGAATGTTCCTGTGCTAGCAGGAGACTTATGAGCTAAACATCAATAGGAAAGTCCAGCAGAACTCATGACTGCAGGAAGAAAAGCAAAGAAAGGGGAATCACATATTGCAAGGCAGATTGTAATTGGACCATTTCTTTTTTGTGAAGCCTAGAAATGAAGTGCATCATTGAAGTCTGTCTCTCTCCTTCAAAGGGCATAGTTAACAACACTGTAGCAGGTAAAGTGGCATTTAGGTCCAGAGGTGTGAGGTGCCCTCTGAAACCTCAATTAATGCTGTATTGGGCTATCAGGCTGAGACAATAGGACCCACTTTCCTTGCTTGCATGGGGGCCCATGCCTCCCTTGCTAAGCTACTGGTCGGGCCTTTTACTCCACCAGGCCTTCCCCAGGTAGGCTGGAGCTGGAGACCTTTGCCACTTTTCCCATCTCCCTGATGCTAATTGCAGCAGGCATGGGAAGGCTTGAAGTGTGAGATAAAGAGAGGGAAGAAAGGAGAAAGTGAAGGGACAACGATCAGACAGGGAGAAGAGAGAGAGCAGAGAGAAAAACATGTATATATGTAAAGTGAAAGGTTGTGCGAGGAGACAAGAGAAGTAGGACTGGTTTCAGCATTTTTGCCGTGGCTGTTTTTGGTTCCCCTTCCAAGGCCTGCTACTTTCTGAAGTTCATATGCAAAGAACACTTTGTACCACCATTCTGATTCACTGAGCAGTACCTAATACACTGTCCTCGGATGGTAGAAACAATAACGAACTGTAAATAGTTTGTCATCAAACACATGGGGGCATATTCTCATGGAGTTATCGCCGAGTTAACGACACTTTATTGCAGCCAAAGTGGCGATACATTTATCGCCCCATTCACAAGCTGGTGCTAACAGCCCATATCACCAGTTTTACCTGCGATAGCAGCCGCAAAAAACATCACCACAGATGACCCCTGCAACTAATGCTATTGAGATGCAGAGTAGACGTTCCCGTGCAAAAAGCAGCGACAACACCACTCCGCAACATTGTCAATGACCAGCCAGATGGGCAATAAGATTCTAATAAATGTGATAAGGCGCGTTAGCAGCAGGAAATTAACACCTGTCCTGACCTGGTGTAAAGTCAGACGACAGCCTGCACCACAAAAGGGAGCCCAGCCTGCGCCACACCTAAAGGGCAACAGATGCCATGGAGCTACTTATCATGCAGCTCTGAGCCCCAACATGGCCACAACACCCACCGCCACCAACCCAGGCCCGCCACCCCCCCAGATACCCTCCGCCCCCTCCCCCGCGGTCCACCACAGGGGCAGTAAAGACACAGACCGGGGACATTCAGAAAATGCACCAGCCTTACAGACTTAAAACCAGAGTATGTCATTGCCCACTACAGGCTCAAAAGGACAACCATACTCCGCATCCTTAACATCATAGCCCACAGACTGATGGTACCAACACAGCGGACAACTAACATCCCTCCACAGAAAAAACTGCTAGCTGTGCTGCATCTGTTGACCTCTGGTACCTTCCAACCAACAACAGCCAGAGTCGGAGGAGATTCACATACAGCCCTATCAAAGTTTCTCAAACCTGTCCTGGATGCCATCATCAGCTTGGTAATCCAGTCCCTATACTTCCCCCACCCTGCGCAGGAACAGCTGGAGTCCAAGCAAGGCTTCTACACCATAGCTGGCTTCCAGCATGTGTTGGGGGCAATTGACTACACACACGTCCTACTTGTGCCCCCTGCCAACACTGTACACATTTACCGCAACAGAAAGCACACGCATTCCATCAATGTGCAGGCAATAGTGGACCACCGGGGACTCTTCACCAACGTTGTCGCCAACTACCCAGGCAGTGTGCATGATTCCTACATCTTCCGATAGTCCATCATCAACCACTGTTTCCTGGATGGCACCTACGGAAATGCTCTGCTTGTTGGTAAGTACCAAATGAACACACCACACCTCTTCTCCACAATCATGCAACTCATAACACATGGAAGGCACATGTTACAAACTCACAGTCAACATGCCAAAAAACATGCCCACGCACCATACACGACAGCACAACTCACTGTGGGAACCTGGGATAGCCATGTACAGGAGCCATCAATGTCATGGCACCTCAGCTACACATTAGCAGAATGTGGGAAGAGGAGGGAACCAGGCAAGTGCGAAGGAGGCGATGTGACCGATTAATGAGACTGCACACAATGCCAAGTGTGGCGTGGATGTGCTGGACAGACAGCAGTATGCAGACCACACACATATCCATGTTGACATACACTGCTGGTGGTGATAGTGTTGTGAACAGTGGACGCAACCATGTCACCCCAGCCAGTGGGAGAGATCAAGGAAATGTAGCTTGTTACGTCCCCCCCTGTAAGTGTGTGCGGAGTAGGCTGGACAGGCGTACGCCAGGCTAGTGTAGGGGTGTGAATTTAAAGCATTTAGCCCTGGGTGTGGTTCTATTCCTGAATGGCCAACGTCCCTGCCAGGGCGGCACCTCTCACCCCGCCATGAGGCCGATGCTGTGAGCGCTGTTGCCTGCGATCCTGTGCGCCTGCTGCACCCCGGGCCGCTGGTCCCCGAAGCTGTCATGCATGCCCCTGCGCATCCAGGCATCCCTGCTCACCTGCAGACACCGGCGTGTGTCAAAAAGGGCCCACCATGTGCCGCTATAAGCTCCAAGCCTGAGGCCCCCCATCTTGGCAGCCTCCTCAGACCATCACGGCCCACAGTACTCCTTTCTCGTTGACATACTCCACTGGCTGACACACCCAACTAGTAGGTCACACATTTGGAACTGAGTCTTGATTACACCATGGCAGAGAACATTATTTATGGCAGAGTTTATGTCACTATACTCCCTTCGATGTGGTGCCATCAAGTCTGTGCCTAGGACTCCAACCAAACGTGTCTGTGGGCCCTTGCTGACTGCGGCCTTCGGCCTACACAGCGGTCCTGCAGGCCTCATACCAATCCAATGCAGTCCATCACAGGTAGGACACAGCATCATCGCAGGCTGCACACCTGCTCAGCTCTTGTGCCACTACCTCCATCATCCACAAATCTAATCCACATGCCATTCCAATGTCGTGTGTTAGTGATTCTGGAGGAGATGGCTGGACAGTGGTTAACCCGCGCTGACAGCTGTCTCTGTCCGACACTGCGGCCAACTAGGTCACACTTTTGGAATTGAGTCCTGATCTCTTCATGGCAGTGTTCATGTCACAGTATGCAAGGAGAGGAGTAAGAGGAAGACGCACTTCAGTCCGGAGGAGAAAAGGCTCACCTTTACGGAGGTGATGGGAAACTACCAGCAACTTCACTGGTGCCACTGACTCAGTGCAGCGCAGGCCTACCACACGTGACTGTGGGTCACTGCTGACCGCTGCCTCTGGCACACACTGCGGTGGAGTAGGTCACACAATTTGGACTGAGTCTTGTTTTCCTCATGGCAGAGTTCATGTCATTGTACAGGCTTTATCGCAGACTGCATCTCCTTTCAGCTCTGGTGCCACTGAGTGTGTGCCCTGAAATTCAAGGACAATCTCTGGTTGGACTTCGGTGACACCTGAGCCCATGGACCGAGGGTTGTCTCCGTCTTCATGTAGCTGATAATGACACGATGGAAAAGAGGAGTCTGTAGCATTCAACTCCGCCATTTACCTGTATCTGCTTGCTTCTGCCCTCTGCATCATGCCCTGGAAGGACACCTCCCACTGTCCCCCGCAACCCTCCACAACATTACCCTTGGACATCGATGAGGACCCGCTCAGCTCACGTGGCCCTACCTCAGTGCACTGCAAGTCACCGTCCTGTGTTCCAGCTGCTGTGCATCCGGAGCCACTAACTCTGTGCTGTTCTAGTCAGGGACCCTTGCTATTCATACCTTGTACTGCTGATTGTCTGCTCACTGTTGTGGTTTTTCCCAGCACCAACCGGACCCTTAGGGGTGGTTTACACTACCCAACACCCATTTAGCACAGGCATTACTGGAGATGTGCCCATAGCCAGTTCCACAACTCACTCTGTGTGTCCTTGTGGTCATTATGCATGCATGAGGGAACTGAGCCATACCACATTACATTTTGCTGTGTACAGAGTGCGCAACCATGTCACCGCAGGCAGTGGTGTAGACCTCGGACATGTAACCGTGTCGCACCTCCATTTGAGCGTGAGCAGGGTGGACAGGCGTACGACAGTACAGCATAGGGGTGTGGCTCCTCCACAAGTGGATCTGGGTGTGGTTCAGTGTAGGCCTTGCCAAGGATGTGGCTTATGTGTGTGTCTCTGTTGTAGTGTCTGCGCCACCCATCCCACAATGGACAATGTTGCTATGTGGCATGCCCCCTGGTGTGCGTGCTCGGCTGAAGAGGTAAATGGGGGAGAGCATGACCGCTCGGGGTCAGGGATCACATATGCCAACTCCTGTGTGTGTCGCTATTAGCGCAGCATGAGCCAAAGATGTACCCTCAACTGCATGTTGAGTCCAGCCAGGTGCTCTACATCTGTTTCAGCCCTGTCCTCACAATGGGCCTACACACACCTGACCATCCACCTTCTGCAAACATCATCAATATGTCGTAGTCAGGCTTGTGGACATGCGCAGACAGGCATGACAATGGTGTGCTGGAGGGGTGCAAGTGATGCAACCGTGCTGTGCACACTAGTGAATAGGCTCGGGAGGGAGGAGCAGCAGTGAGGGTACGTAATACACATTGATGCCTCTCATTTGCAAAAAGCAGTACATGTCACACAGTAATCACTAAGTCACACATGCCACACACCAATGAACCAGTGAGCCTGCCAACACATCATGCAGTACGTAGTATTGACTCATGTCTCTCTGTACTGTCACAGGTGACCAAGGATATGCACTCTGCGCTTGGATGATGACGCCCCGAACACACAGGCCCAGAGGCAGTATAATTTGGCCCACAAATGCACCAGGGGCATTGTGGAGCGCACTTTTGGAGTGTTGAATTTACGATTCAGGAGCCTGGACATCATAGGTGGAAGGCTCCTGTACAGCCCGGCCTTGTGTGCAAGATGATTGTTGCATGTTGTGTGTTTCACAACATATATGTATGCAGCAGAACCCCATGGATGCGTGTGCCAGATGCACCGGACGATGATGATGAAGATGAGGCAGGTGGACCACACCCCACTGCAGACGCAGCAGGAATAGCCCATAGGGACTACATCTTTGACAATTTCTTCTCTGGTTGACGTCACATTGTGACGTCCTTAGTAGTAATGGGACAGTACGATGACTGACCACAGGCATAGCATGTGCAAATAAATGCATTCCAATACACATTCCCTGTGTGCATGTCACTCATCTGTACAGGCCCTTCACTAAGACAAGTGTGGGTGCGAAATGTAGTGCGGACAATTTTGGAATTTGTTAATGGATGGTGGGTGTGTCACCTCTGTGCAGTGAGGCTGTTTAGGGTGTCACGTATTCAAACTGCCAGTTCTGTATCTCACAGATGTTAGGGTATCCCAATATTCGGCATTTCACATGTTTCCCAATTCATTCCATTTTAGCTGTCATTTGTGGCCTACAATTGACAACAGGATTTCTTTTGGGTACTGATATGTGCCGCCATGAAGCAGGGATGCACCCTGTGACTCATGTACCATGACATGGTTGCAATGTACGTAAGGGGGAGTCACTGCCCCAACATTAGTCAATGCTTTCATAATTGTTTGATCATGGACATGGCACGTCGGGGTGCAGGGGGTGTTGATTGTCCCTCTGCAAAGTGAAGAGGAGACAGTGTGTTCCATGTATGTTTCCGCATTGGCGCAGGTTACATACTAAATGCATGTCAATGTACATTGTGTTAGTGAGGAAATGCCTATCTGATGTGAGATAATGGTCATTTGTTCTGCGTCACACCGTGGGGTTGTGCTCATACGTTGTCATCTCACAGTTTTTTTAATCTGCTTTTATGGTGCATTTTCCTGCCTGGCGCATGGGATTTGCAGGCCTGTTGCTGGTTTTCTCTGCTTTTTTTATCACAATTGGCCTCAAACACGACTTTTTTTTGTTCGTGTTTCCCATTTTTGCGGTCGTTTGACGCGTTATCTGGAGACTATCGCATGGTAAAGCCGTGTTCTGAATACTTAGTTAACACTGCGTCATTTTCCCACAATAGACTGCAAAGTTGAAAGTTGCATTAAGTTAATTTTGCGATGGTTACCAGACGTTCTTGAGAATATACCCCATATTTTCTTAAATGTCTTCACAAGTTCCAACCCCCACTGCGTTCTCACAGCTCCAGTGGCATAACACAAAACGATTGGGCCCCCTTGCAGAATATGAAGAGCGGCCCTTGCGTTTCCCATATATCACAGATATTCTTTGGTCTTCAGCTCAGTGAGGTCCCCCTGAAGAGTTGGGGCCCCCTGAAGGGTTAGAGGTTTCAGTGCGCCACAGGGGCTGCAGGTGCCTGTTACGTCCCCGCAAATCTCACCATCTCGACTGCAGACTTCTTTGTCCCAGACTCTGCAGTGCATCCCAATGAATCAGTCGCATAGCTGACACTGATGCTCTCTGCCTCCTGAGACATCAACTCTGCATGTGTACACAGCGTTCTGCACTCATGCACACGCATGAAAAGCCACAAGGAGAATGCTGCTAAGTGCTGCACATTGTTCTAAGAAATCGCCAAAGCATGCTTTAAACACACAGAAAGAAAATTCAAAAAGACAAACATTTTTGTTAAGCCAGTCCAGCCCATTAATCATAGTAGGACTTTCCTTACAACATATAAACTCCGTGGGGTTTCGGTACAGTTGAGGGTGTCCTACAATAGTTGGAGATTTATTTTTCGCTGGCAGACATAGCCATGGTGTTTCTACAAAACCTAGCAGGGCCCAGAGGCCGTTGTTTTGCAAAAGAGTATTCCCACCGACATGGAATCTGACTGGACAGGCAGCAGGGTGTTGATAACCCCTGGATGCTCGGGTAGTGTTTGTTTAGCAGGGCCAGACCGGGGAATCAATAGTAGCTCTGACAGAAAAATTCAAACCAGCAATGCTCCCTTTGACTCCTTGCGCAACCTCTCACTTTCCATCCATCAACTCTCTCTCCTTCTCTCCTCGCTCTCTGACCGCTTTCTCTCTACCACCCCTTTAACTTTCCCCCCTCTCAAACTCTCTTGAAGCCTCATGGTGCCTGCTGCAGTGACCCTGGGGGACCTGGCGAAAGTGACATTGAGGGGAGAGGATGTGGCACAGTGACCAGAGCTGGCGACTCGGGAGGTGGGGATCCAGGTTCAGTCTCGGCGTGGGCGGTACATCCTGTGATTCTGGGAAATCACTTAGGGGCAGATTTACAAGCCCCTTGCGCCTCTTTTACGCCGTTGCGTCACTTTTGTGACGCAGAGGCGGCGCAAAAGATGCGCCATGCTGCGGGGTATTTACAACGTGACGCATCTGGGAGATGCATCATGTTGTAAAGCCCTGTGCCAGAAGTAGGCGTTCTTGCGCCGGGGGGGTGTGCGTTCCGGCGCAGGAACGCCTTTCAAAAGTGGCTGAGTGAAATCTGCAAGATTTTACTCAGTCACTTTTGAGTCCATGCTGTGTCAAAACCATGCGCCTGCTTGAAGCAGGCATAAGGATTGACACGGCATTGTAAAGAGAGGGCCCCCCATAGCATTGCTGGAGCTGCGTCGCATTCTGTGCCGTTTTTGCCCCATTGTGCGCCGCATTGTAAATGCGGCGCATCCATTTTGGCGGAGCCGTGGCATACAATAACTGGCGTATCTCTGCTAATATGCAGGGATGCACCAGTTATTGTAAATCTGCCCCTATATCTTCCCGTGCCCATGGACAGCGCCTAGATACCCTCAGGGTTGAGAAGCTGCGATAGTTATGTCTAAAAGCAAACTGGGCTTTCACAATGAGCCTCCAATGACTTCCGCCCTCCGGAGAAACGTCCGGTGGAATAAAAGGCCTGTCTGGGCCTGTTTTTGATGACAGAGGGCCAGGGTTTTGTGTGCAGGAGCTCCTGACAATGCTTTGGGATGAAAACAACACAAAACGTACATTTAAAAGTGTCGGTAGAAGTGCCTATATATTTATGTCCGTAACTTAACAAGCAAAAACACTGCTCTCTTTCTCGACAATGAGCTAAAGTACCCCTAAGGCAATCCAAGCCAGCTATACAGTCCGTATTTACAGCTCCACATTTTACTTCAGGTAACATAGTATATGTGTATGCAATAGAATATTTTTCATGCAACATGAATCTTGCATCGTCCATACAGTGAACTGAGATGCCTCTAGATTTTAGGGTGACTTCAAGGTGTAGATCTGGGAACATGGTGGGGGACAATTGAGGGCTCTGGAGCTGAGGATGAAGGCAGTTTCACTTTCCACAGTATCTGACACTCGGCCATGAAGGTGTTCAGACTACATGCTCAATCAGTTTTTTGACTTTCTGCAGAACGCACAGAGGGATGCTTACAAATGTAACACTTGTCATTGGGATTTTAAGGGAAAGCGTGTGAAGGGGAGACAGAGCTGTCAAAATATTGGCAGCACCAAAGGAAAGAAAATGCAGTGTTTACAGGTGGGGAGTGTGGGTGTGTGCGTGCATGCATGTGTGTCTGTATCAGCAAAAAAGAGGAAGGCGAAGACAGATGGAGGAATGTTCGGAAAGAGAGATGCAGGGAACAAAGATTATATGAAGAGAGTACATAGGAAAAGAACACCCCCTTCCAAAGACCTTGTAATAATCTCCGATTTTCAGAATTTTTCGTAATTTCATATTTTCAGAATTATTCACGAGATTATCACTATTACTTGGTTCTCTGACCATGAATAAATATCAGTGGTAACATGAATTGGCAAAGCCAATAGGGCTGACTTGTTTGAAGTGTATGAGTTCATTGTTGTGTGATTTGTTTGAATGCACTAAGAGAAAACGCAAAATGAGGAACCCAACCACTGATTACATTCCATACTGTGTCAAGCTTACACTTATAGTTCAAATATTTCAGGCCACACCCTTATTTACATAGGCTACTCGTCTTGTGATTTCCTGTTTCATTTATTTTTAAGAGACAGTGTACCTTTTGCAAACCCGTAAAGAACATTTATATATTTTTATTTTACATTTACATTTATATTTATTATATATTTTTTATTTAAATTATTTTTTTAATGTATATTATATGTATATTTATATTATAGTGAGCTTTTTTCACTTTAATCTTTACAACTTTTTTATGTTAAATACAGATATATGTGACATATTGTTTCACATGAATGTGGCGCATTGAAAAAACTTTGCAATTTTACACTATTTGGCAACCATTTTCTCAACCTCTCTTTAGGTAAGTGACCACCCCTGGGGATTGAGCGTTTTCCTTTGAACGTCAGGGATTATTGGAAAATACCATTAGTGCTCCTTCGAAACTTTGAAAATTGTGCTATTTTACCACATATATTAACTAATATATACTAGAGGAACCCAGCCCCATCAACTGAAAAAACTTAAATTAATACTTTGTCCTCATATATTTCTGTTGTTATTGCCATTCCTGAATGCTTTACCATGTTTGAAATGCACTTCACTTTCAGAGAAGCATTGCATCCGATGAGAGATAAACCACCCTAATCATTCAACGATACATAGAGTGCCTATTGATTCCAGAATGTATTTATTATTTATTTAGGAGTTGTGTCAACTTGAAGCCTGTAGGAAACGCAGAATGTAATATGCATTACACTGTTGCTGTGTTTATTATCGTTTAGTGCTCAAGGAAACATCAGCCTGAAGAAATCTATCTTCAGGTGTTTTATGAATGGAAGTGACTACGGGCCTGATTTATATTTTGGCAGATGGGGTATTTCACAACAAATGTGAAATATGTCCCATCCTCCGTATTAAAACTGCCATAGGATTTAATGCACTTGTAATAAGGCGGACGGGATTTCCATCACGCTTGTGACTAAGCATCTCATCCGCCAAACTCTAAATTAGGCCTACATTATGCTCATAGGTTTGGATACAGGTATTGAGAGTCAGAGGGCCATCGACATCCAGAGACCAGCCTCTACCTGTAGCTGATGTGGAGCCACATTGTGAAAGTGAACAGGTCCTCTATTCCAACACCCTTATGGATGGTTCCATGGATTTTTAAACGTTATCCCATTGGGAAAAATACACAACTTTCAAAGCTGATTTCTATTGGTTGTTTTTCAGAAGGATTAGAGGGAATTTGGCTGCATTATTTTATAGCGTTTCAAATCTGTCTATGTGTATTTTGGGGAGTGCCGTACGAACCATATTACAGTAGCCCACCTGTCTCTTTTTCTAGGATGCTTGCAGCTCAATCCCATGGTTTTGATGCTTTACTGGGAAGAGTTTCCTGAGCATGAGCAGGTAAGGACATAAGGCACTAACTTTAGTCATTTTCAGATTTCTCCATTTGCATTATGTGGGAAGTATGAAACATAGACTTTTAGGTAACTCAAAATGAAGCATTCCATGATCCGACCTACCAGTATGAAGAACATGTTTTGTCTCTGTTCGCGCAGAGAAAATTTGCGATCCTCAACTGGAATATGAGGTTTTAGCAATCTGTGATGTTTGTCTAAATCTTAGACTTGTTTTTCATTCGCAAGTGGAATTTGTTTGGAAAGGAAAGTGATGGTGCTCAACTTTGAGTGATTGTGGTGGCTTATGAAGATGAAGGTTGTGTGATAGTACATTGAGGTTGAAAATATCATATCCACTGTTTCTTCATACCAGTACATTTATACTATATTTACTTTTTGTTAATTCAACTCAAACCTGCAGTAAATATAAGTGGAATTATGAATAGTAATTATATACTAACCTAACAAATATTTGGTATGTCAACGTAATGGATCTTATATTACTGCCATGCGAAAAATCGCATGTGACACAGTGACCCTCCCCGCCCATATGAATATTGAACATTAGTGGTTTGATCTAACGGACACTTACTGACTTTGTTGATAAGGGAAGGAGTGAATCCATCCTCAGAAAAAATGTAATAGAAAGATCAGTTCCAGGTAAAATCAGTGCTTAATTTGAGCAGGTGGTTTACGGTGCTCACCACCAGCACTTAATTGTCAATACTAGCACATATGACAGTCTGCCACATGGTGGAGCTGTCTGACTACTTTAGAAATGATCATAACAGTACAGTAAATTTTTATTCTTTAGTTATTTAAAACCACAACAATTTGGACATAAAAGAACCAAGGTAAACAGACGATTCAATGTTAAGTCATCCAACTCAATTCATTATGCACAAAGTGTTGATTTTTTTTTGGATAATTTAAAAGCGTAAAGTGCATAAGGCTAGCAAGGGCTAGAAAACGCAGGCTTCATTAAACTAAAACGTAATAAACACTTCATCTAAAAACTGATTCAACACGCAAAGTGATCCAGTAACTCTTCGAATAGTGAGAGCGTAAAGTGCATTCTGCTGGCTAGGGATATCACATTAGGTGTTCCTCTTTTTTGCTTCTCCAGTGGTCTAGATAGCAAGCTAGAGACTGTTGAAAGTGTAAAAGTATATTGAAAAAAAGGTGCAATGCTGCACATGGGAGAACCCTGAAAATTCTGCCGACGAGGCATTCTTATACATAACTTTATAGGTATCCTTCAGGAATTTAAAAAATCTAGCGGCTAACTGGACATGTGTAGCATGTTGCTATTGCATTTTGGCATTGTCTGATTCCTAAGGGGCGAAATGACAAACGTAGCACAACAGCAGTTGTTTATGAATTTAATACACATTAAAACGAACTAATACCTGTACTAGCCATTCTTATAGCTTTGATGATCTGAAGTAGTTTGAATTGTCACACTTTGTATGAGTGTGATGGTTGGTAGGTGTGTTGGCACTGTCAGTGGCACCTCTGGCGGGGACATGGTGTGGTGCAAGCTGCAAGCTGCAGTGGCCTCATGACAAGGGACCCGTCACTTTTTTTTTTTTTTTTTACAAATTAAGCACTGAAAAAATTAATCAAATGCATGGTGGTGTGCATAAAACAAACTTTCTTACGACCTACTTTCTCTGCAATTGCTCTAAAGTCATCATTCTGCCTACCTACAAATCATTTAACTAGAATAATCCAGCGGTAACAGGATTATTGGTTATAATGTTCTTCATCGGGAAAAAATAAAATAGCTTTCCTGAGCAGCTTCATGAATGCAATTACAGGGATGCTACTTTAACCTCCGTATCTCGTTACGAGAATGTCCATCTATAAAGAACCTCGGTACTTTGTACCTTTAGGAAGGAGCTTTTCTATTCTTTGTCGTGAAAAAGATATTTTTGTACTGTGTTAGAAGGAGACGCGGGTCTTAGGTGCGCTGTTTATCATGGCCCCTGAGCGGGAAAAGTGCCAGCCTCTGTGATGTACCGTCGCGAGGCTTGCAGCGGACAAAATGTCTCCTCGATTCAAAATAAAAGTCGTTTCCGTGTCTGCAGTTCAGAAACCTGGCAAACCTTGAGTGGTTTTCTGCAATGGAAGGTGACAGCCCATCTGCTCGTTCAAAATAATTACCACATTTATTAGGTCATTGTGAGGAATTGCAAATTATTTCCCCTGCATGGAGAATTTTTCTTGCTGCTTTATACCTACAGCTGAGAATCAGAAAATTCATAAATCACATTAGCCTCAGTGAATTCTGGATGCCTGCCAAATTAAAGGATAAACAATCCTGCACTGAAATAATGAAAACAAATCATGTTTTGTTAAATAAAACAAGAGGTCATTAATACTCAAAGCGACGTATAATGGAGCAGAGCCTTGTCACATTCTGTTTGAAATGTAGCATAAATATGACATTGCCACAAGAACTTCAAACCGTGGTCAGATGTGAATTCCTCTTTTCAGCCCCGTGGCAGTGCATACGGTCCTTTTAGAGAGTGCATCGGATTTTCGTCAGTGCGACTTTCCTGCAGGCCATGAGCAGTCACAGCTGCGTTAGGCCAATGGGGAGGATGTACTTCCCCGTCCGTGAATACAACTAAGAGACAGTGCGAGGAAATTTGAAATATGTGCAAAGCGACATATGCTATTGTTTGACGTTTAGAATGTATCCTATTGTGTATCTAGGAGAACATTAGGACCCTCAATATAAGGAAAGTGCAATTTGGGTAGTAAATGGAGTGACTGGACGTAAAATGCAAATACGATGCAGGGTGCGCAACAAAATTAGTTTTATTTATTTATATGTTTACTTACCTCTATTTGGCCGTATTCCGTACGTTACTGAGAGAGCGCAAACTGACCAAAATGTAGAAATACATCACACTTACAAGTAGTAAGCACAAATCATGAAGAGAAATGCCATGAGTGCTGATAGTATCCAAAGTTATATTCTAAAATGTGTAGTTAATATAGAAGTTTAAATAGAAGTGGAACTAATACAGAAATGTGTGAAGTAATAAGCTTTTATTAAGCGTGATTGTTCCTGAATCCATGTTGTGTAGCTGCTAAATGTAAGATGGCATACGGAAACGTTGAAATGTGGTAGGCCTCAGGGCCTGAGCAAGGCGGGAGGGGGAAGGCGATTAAAATGCACAATATGGATTGCACTAATGTTTAGTATTAATGAGTAGGCTTTTTGATTTATAGACGTGTTTACCGAAATCAGTAGAATATGAGTACTAACATGCTAATAATTAAAGAAGAAGTTGAATGCTATAAAATGTAGTAGAGCTGGAAAGCTTTAAATGTTGATTTATACGTATTAGTTTGGGTCGAAGAATGTTGCAATGCGGTTGGAAAACCATGAGAATGGGATTAGGCTGCAGAATGTCTGTCTGGAAGAGAAAAGGGGGGTATTCAATTATTAATATAATGAATAGAAGCTTGTTCAAGAAATGGACCAGACATGGAGGAGGGTTCCGGAATGTTTAAGGGGTATCAGCGGGCCGGAGACGAGTCTGGGAAGCAAGGTCGACTCTAACCACAAGGCCTCATCATGGAAAAAGCCAGAAGCTACACCACGTGAGGGGCGTCTCGCGAGGGGCGTCCTAAATGTTGTTGTATTTCTGTATTAGGGACAGCACCCCTGGGGGGAGTTAGAGCAGACGCCAGCGGACCCTTTAGAGAGCGGATGGGTAGGCAGAGAGGGGCCATGATTGGAGAACTATAGGTTTTCACCAAGAGTTCGAGAGTGAGTGGCTTCCCTTGGGAGTCATTCACTGCTGACACCTTTGATAGGTTGAGACCTGGTTAAGTAGGGATACCATCTAGAGCAGGGTAGGGAAAGCCTAACCTGTATTTTCCTTCCGCCTGTCAATGAGCGATAGATTTCAATACGTGTCTATGCTAACGGCACTATTGTTTTTAGAACTGGTATTGATAGTTTCCGTTGTTCGTCTGAGGGCTTTCAGAGAACACGTGTACGTAGTTGGGCCCGTGTATTTGGTGAATCTCATCTTGAGATGCTTGTACCTGCAACTTATAATAAATCTTTGAAAGCTAGAAGTTGTTTGTGATCCTTCGAAGCAGAGTCCTTTACTGGGGGAGCTAACTTGGTAAGAGATGCACTTTCTTTCCTCAATGACAGGCAATAAAGATTCAGTCGACCTGAACGGGGTTTTAGATCGATGGTGATAAGGTATTGATCAAAATCTCAACCCTTCCAGTTGGTAGCTATAGAGAATGGTTGCCTTCTTGAGGAAGGTGATCTAGGCCAGGTTAGATTACCCCAAGCCCCCTAGAGACCGATGATCGGAAGAACCGCCGGTGGAAGAAGGACCGGATGACGTGAAGCGGAGAAGCAGCAGTATCGGTCGAGAGTGAGTATAAAGGGTCATGCGTGTTAAGATTGCGGTGTTTTGTATTGTATCTATGTTGTAATGTTTGGCGGAGTTGAATGACTGTAGAGAGACTGTGGAACAGGTTGTGAGCGCGCGCAACCGGTGGAAATCTTAGGCTCAAGGAGAGCTTAAGTGGTTCGGGTGTATCGGACACCCAGAAGTAATTGTTAACCAGGGTGAAGGGGGTCATGAGGTACCAGTGACCACCCGAAGGACCAGATAGGGGGAGTGAGTGCGCGAGTAACAGACGCTGGTCGGAAGTTACTGTGTGCGTAAAGAACCTATCAGGGTGACGACAGACATCTCGTCAGTTGTGTTGATAATTACAGATAGACTGTGGACGTACAGTCGAGGGAAGTGACCGCTTGGTCGGAAGTAGTCATTTTTCGGAGTATGAATGGGACGCATGCATGACCGCGAGGAGAGCTGAGAAAGGAGGGGTGCTGCTGCGAAGCGGAGACTAGTGACGTCAGAAGGTGCCGCGCTGGGATTGGCCGGCCGGTGAAAGACCGCGCTGCGATAGGCCAGCTAGCAAAGCCGCGCTAGGATTGGTGGATTGTCATCGGGAAGTAAACAGAGTATTCAAGCTGGAAATCTTGCGCATAATTATGAAGTGTTTTAAATGGTTAAAAGCGCTGTTTAAAAGAGAACGTAGGGGATCGTATGAAGGGGAAGAAGCCCCGCCGGAGGGTACGCCAGCTCATTACATGGGGGTAAATGTTGGGCTGCATACGATTCTGTGGATCTCAGAGTGGAGTAAGATGACGGATGGAAATGAGGAACTCACGTTCCCGAAGTACGGGACGTATAGACTAGAGGTGCTACACAGATTAAAAGCAATTATGACCTCTACGAGACCCTTGCCTAGACCAACACAGTTTGAAGCCCTCAATGCATGGATTAGGGCAGCGCATGAAAAGAACATGAACAGACGGCAGGAAAGAGTGAAACGCTCGGTAAGAGCAGTGCAGGATGCCAAGTGGGATGAGGATGCTAAAAGATGGAGGGCGCATAACATGGAAGTAAACAAATTGTATCCAGTGTTAGAGATGCCCGGAAATAAAAGCCCCCTAGAAGAGGATGACGAAAGCGAGACAGAGGATAGCCTGATAAACAGATTATTGACAGACAGGCCGCCTCCGTATAACAGAGCAGAAGGAGATGCCGAGAAAGGGGGGGGCAAGGCAGGAGAGCATGGGCCACTTCCCAGTTCCGAATGGGATCCCGCTGCAAAGAAAGAACTGTCCCAGCCTAGCCAGGTGCAGCAGGTGGTCGGGAGGTTTGTGGTGCAAAGAGCGCCAGAAATGGAGTGTGCCACATCCTACGCGTTACCTGATGCACTACAAGTACCTGTTACCATAGGTCCTATAGTATCGATATATGACCCGGAGAGAGCTAGAGGGGAGGAACGGGTACGGAGGGACAGAGAAAGGGCAGAGATGGCAAGGAGGAATGATACGATCAACTCCCCAAGCCAGTTGCCGATACCAAGAGAGTGGAGTACCCCAGTACCCACGGCAGGGGATCTGGGGAACATTAGATACCCAGAGGATATGAGGGGACCAGGACGGAAATCCTTTCAAGAGTTAAACGAGTACATGAAGCAATGGGACGAGGCAGTTGAGGCTCACAAGAGCATCATAGCGGCGGAAGCTGAAAGAGAAAGGCAGGACAGCAGAGCCCGGACTCACTGCGGGGCTGAAGAGAGCAGTCCGGAGTGGAACGGGAGGGAGAAAGACAGTAGGAGAGGCACCCATTGGGCCCGGAGTGGAGGTAGATCAGACCTGGAAAACGGGGGGGTGTCTCGCCCACTATGTAGTGATGAAGATAGAAGGGCTCGGGAGTACAGAGACAGTTTTAAGTGTATCCACTGCGTGCCAGACAATAGAGAGCAGAGCGGGAGTTGCGAAAGGCCGCACCATAGTCCCTGTGATGACGGACATGAGCGCAGCCCAGGGAATATGGGAAACCAAGAAGGATCGTATCAGATACTGAGTGATACGAGGCCAAGAGAGAATGGAGATAGAAGGGAGAATATCAGGGAGTCCTACTGTGAGAAAAGAGGAGAGAACGGACAGAGTAAGATAGGGGGTAACAGGCCGGTGTTCCATCACCTTCCAAGATCGGATGGCCGAGCATGGGATCTGGAGAGATGGGAACAAGAGAGAGCGCTCCCCAACTCCCCAGAACCCAGACGAAGGGCCCGGAGTTGGGATGGGAGAGACACCTGTGAACCTCCCTCGAAGGAGATATTACGAGCAGAGATAAAAGCCAAAAGGCTCGATGTCTCCAGCTTAAAGTCAGATTTGGATGACATGATAGATGGTACCCTGCCCTTAGAAAGAATAGACATGTATGAACAGGGTGAGGTTCTGTTCATAGCAAAGGACGTAACTCGAAAGGCGAGAGCAACCCATGAGAAATTAGTGGAACTAGCAGGCAAGTACATGGTAGACCTGTCAAGAACTAAAGCCTTACAGGGCAACCACAGGCTACATTACACAGACCGAGACCTAGATGAGAGGCGAACCATCGGATTGAAAACACACATAAGGGAACTGATCACTGGAATAAGGACATGGAGGGCCCTAGATAAGTGGGAAGAGAGGTGGTCCAAGAGAGGGACCGTCAGGAGAAGCACACTTATGATGACACCAGGAGGACAGCAGGGAGTAGAGACATACCCTTTGAGGGAAGTCGCAAATGGGACCTATGTCCACGTCCCTTGGAGTAGGGGGGATTTAGCTGCTTTTACCACCTCTTTCCCCAAATTGCGGGAAAACCCAGTGGAGTGGTATAAGCAAGTTGAGAGATTCGTAAAAATCTCAAAGGTCTTATGGATAGATTTGAACACGCTGTTTGACATAGTAGTGCCAGGAGATTTGTGGACCGCATGCAAGGTTAGCGCTGAGTGGCCCACCATAGAGCCCGAGAGAGATGCTAAGACTAATGGGCCGTCCGAGAGTGTGATGGCAAAGTTCGAGAGAGTAATGACTTGGCTGAAAGATAAAGTGCCAATGCAAGACATAGATTGGGTAAAAATTGACCGAACCAGACAGGAACCCAAAGAGACAGTTCACGAATACTATGAGAGATTGCTGAAGGCGTTCAAACAGTATAGCGGTCTGGATGTAATGGATCCAAAGGACATAGGGCAATTTGTGTCCAAATTCGTCTTGGGTCTGAGACCGGATATTAGTTTAATGATACAGCAACACTTGATTTGTTGGCAAAATAAACCCCTAGATGAAATACTGAGGTATGCCAGGTACTGCTGTGATGAGATAGACTCCAAGGCTAAGAAACTAAAGGAGAAACTGATGGTGGTACAGATGCAGGCAGCAGGGAAAGGGGGACAGCAGCAACAGCAACCAGGTACAGGAACAGGAGGAAAGAAACAGTACAGTCAGAACAAGGGCAATGAGGAGAACTCCACCTTTAGACCCAGAATAGATATAACTGCCTTAAAGAAAACAACTAGGTGCCACCAGTGTAACGAGGTGGGACATTGGAAACGCGAGTGTCCCTATAATGTTGAGATAGGAGACCAAGAGGTAGAGGAGGACGAGACCCAGAGTGTGCCTGCAAGAGGGGTAACGCAGTACCAGGGAAAAGTGCTCAAAGGGGGGGGGCCACCTCCCCGAGCTCAGTTCCCACAGCCACCCAGATTAGGGACTATGGGTAAGACCTATAGACAGATGCCCCTGTTTGTCGGGGGAGAGGAATGCTATTATGTGGACCCACTAACTGGACAGAGGGTAGAAAGGGATGACTGCACCCTCGGGGCAGCTCTAGAGGTAGATCAGAGGGGACCCTATGTTGAGGCCGAAGTAGCAGGGTTCCCTACGACATTTCTAGTGGACACAGGAGCCACCCGTTCCACGATCAGGTCAGCCGCCGTGCCAGGCCTGCCTATGTCTGGAGAGACCATACAAGTGGTGGGGGTAGCAAACAGGAGAATGACCAGTCCTCTGACGGAACCCGTACAGGTGAAAATAGGGAAGTACAGTGATGAGCACCAATTTGTGGTTTGCGATTCTAGTCCTGTATGTCTGCTAGGAAGAGACCTTTTGTGCAAGTTAAATTGCACTATATATTGCACACCACAGGGCGTGGAGGTATTGACTAATGATGATGATGCTGACTTCAAAGTCGCCAATTCCAGAATATGTGTGGAACTGTATCCCACTTTGACAGTAGACGAGCTACCCTGGGATCTGAGGGAGACCGTTGCTCCAGAAGTATGGGATTTCACTGGGGAAGAGATTGGGTTGGTGAAGGGAGTAGACCCAGTGAAAATTGTAGTGAAACCACATGCTGAGTTCCCAAGAACCCCTCAGTATAAATTGACACCAGAAACGATTGCAGGCATACAACCCGTGATTGAGTCCATGATTAAGCAGGGAATACTGAAGGAAATCGTGGGTAGTCCATGTAACTCCCCGATTATGGGTCTGCAGAAACCAAATGGGAAATTCCGGATAGTGCAGGACCTCAGAAAGATTAATAACATAGTCGTTTCGTGTTGTCCAGTGGTACCAAATCCATCAGTGATACTGTTTCAGATACCGTTCCAAGCAGAATGGTTCACTGTAATTGATCTTTGCCAGGCTTTCTTTTCGATCCCTTTGGACGAAGAAAGCCATTTTCTTTTCGCATTTAAGCTGGAAGGTCGCGTCCTAACATGGTGTCGTATTCCTCAGGGGTATACAGAGAGCCCATCGATCTTCAACCAGCTCCTGAAGAAGAATCTTGAAAGTTTAGTACTGCCCCAGAGGTCAGTTCTGGTCCAGTACATAGACGACCTCCTTGTGGCGTCAGAGACAGAGGAAGCTTGCAGGGAAGACTCTATTGCTTTGTTAAACCATCTAGCCGAAAATGGGCATAAGGTGTCCCCGGGAAAATTGCAGTACTGCCTGACAGAGGTACAGTACTTGGGACACAGGATTGAGAAAGGGAAACGGAAGGTGTCACCAGACAGGATAGAGGCCATCATGAAAATGAGTGCGCCTAAAACGCAGAGAGAAGTCAGGATGTTTCTAGGAATGGTGGGATATTGCCGACAGTGGATCGCAAACTTTTCACTGAAAGCAAAGCCCTTACAAAAACTGACGCACAAGGAGGTGAGTGATCCGGTACCATGGGACAAAGACTGTTTGATGGCATTCCTGCAGCTGAGAGAGGACTTGTGTCGTGCTCCGGCTCTGGGAATGCCAGATTACGATAAACCATTCTTGCTCTACTGCTGTGAGAGAGAGGGATGTGCGCTGTCTGTGTTAGTCCAAATCCATGGGAATGCCCGTAGACCAGTCGCATATTTCTCGGCTACTCTAGACCCAGTAGCCGCAGCGTTGCCCGGATGTCTCAAATCCGTTGCTGCAACAGGTGTCAGCATTGAGAGGTGTGAGAATATTGTTATGGGGCATCCGTTAGAGGTGCATGTGCCCCATTCTGTTGAATTATTGATGACCAGGACTAAAACTCAGCATCTGACGAATAGCAGGCTCACGCGCTATGAGCAAGTCATTCTTGCTGCAGAGAACGTGACCCTCAGGAGATGCTCTGTTTTAAATCCTGCTACCCTAATGCCACTTCCAAATGATATTGAGGATGATGAAGAATGTACAGACCATGACTGCCTCGATGTGACTGAACTATGCACCAAACCAAGACCCGACATCGTAGATGAGCCACTGACCGACCCCGATGAAATTTTCTTTGTCGATGGCTCATGTGTAAGAGACGAAGTTGGGCAGTTAAGAGCAGCTTACGCTGTTTGTACAATTACTGGAGTAGTGGAAGCTGGATGCCTGGAAGGAGTACACTCCGCTCAGGTAGCCGAGATTATTGCCCTGACGCGTGCCTGCCTGGCAAGCAGTCAAATCCGAGTCACCATATACACTGACAGTCAATATGGTTACGGGGTAGTTCATGATTACGGGCAGTTGTGGTCTCAAAGAGGGTTCATGACCTCTTCAGGCTCTCCCATTCGCAATGGAGAGTTTGTGCGCCTGTTGTTAGAGGCATTGCAATGTCCAGCAGGTATCGCAGTTGTGAAGTGTACCGCACATACCAGAAATATGGACTTCGTGTCACAAGGCAATAGATATGCCGACGAAGTCGCACGGTATTGCGCGGAGACAGGGTACTCTTTCACCGAGGCGGAAGTGGGTGGAATAAATGTAAGGACTGAATTAGCTATGATATTGGAAACTGTTGATACTTGGGACGAACTGAAGGAGATACAAGAAAATGCTCCTGACTGTGAAAAAGAAACATGGCAAAAGGCAGGATGTGTAGTGGGGGAGGCCCATTTCTGGGTTTCAGCAGATGGCAGAGCCGTGTTGCCCAATGAGATGGTGAGCCCAATGGCCCGACAAATACATGGTCCTGTCCACTTAGGAAGAGATGCTATGCTGAGAGTGTTTAGACAGACCTGGTTCAACCCCAAGTTCAGAGTAGCAGCCGAAGCAGTGTGCCAGCGTTGTGTGACGTGCCAGCAGTTGAATGTAGGGAAAAAGACCCCAGTTGCATTGAGCCACATAGGGAGGTCAGGAGGTCCATTCAACAGAATGCAGATAGATTTTATTGAAATGCCAAGGTGCAGCCGCCTCCGTTATATCCTGGTGGTTGTTTGCGTTTTCTCTAGATGGGTTGAGGCATATCCTACACGCAGGTGCGACACCCTCACAGTAGCTAAGATATTGCTCAGGGAGCTTATCCCGCGCTTCGGGGTGCCGGCCTCTTTGGAATCAGATAGGGGAACGCATTTCAACAGCTCGCTTGTGAAAATGATTTGTGCAGCTTTAAATATAGACCAAAAGCTACATTGCAGTTATCGACCAGAGGCTTCAGGAATTGTGGAGCAGATAAATGGCACCATCAAGGCCAGAATTGCGAAGGTGTGTTCATCAACATCCTTGAGTTGGCCTGATGCGCTGCCATTGGTCCTTATGAGCCTCCGTAGTACCCCGGATAGGAGAACTGGTTTGTCTCCTCATGAGGTACTGATGGGAAGAGCAATGAGGTTACCTTCTGTCCCAACTGCTGCATTGATTAGCATCACAGATGATATGATCCTGGACTATTGTAAGGGGCTGTCTGACGCCATTCATTCTGTGTCCCTTCAGGTGCAAGCTGCCGAGGTACCATAGTGCCAGGACCCTTGTCATGACTTGCTTCCTGGGGACTGGGTCCTGGTGAAGAAGCACGTGAGAAGCAGCTGCTTGGATGTTCGTTGGCGTGGGCCCTTTCAGATCATCCTGACCACAAACACAGCCGTGAAAGTGGGAGGCCTGCCCAATTGGATCCACGCGTCGCATACGCGGAGAGTTCCAGCACCTCTGATAGAAACAGCTCCTCTCTCGGATAGACGTCCAGCAGCGGACCGAGAAGCCATAGAGGGGGCTAGCCAAGCTGTAGAGGTGCCAGCGGAAGCAGGGAACGAGTCTGACCAAGCTGAGGACGGTCAGTACAACAGCGAAACAGACAACGCTACTGAAGGAGAAAGTAGCTGGGAGTACGAATCAGACACTGACAGGTCTGACAGAGAGCGTGAACCAACGAGAAGAAGACGGAGTAGAAGGGTACGCGGAGAAGCTGATTGGCCGCAGAGAAGGAGCTCGAGCCTAAGGTCAACTCTGGAGAGAACCCTTCCTCCAATATCAGAAGACTCGGACCCAGAAGACGGTGCTCAGGGCGCTGGAGCACCAGAGTTGAGGAGGTCAAGAAGAGTGCGTGTGCCTAACAGAAGATACTCCACCCCTGAGTGGACATATCTGGCGACAGATGGCTTCGAAACCAGTGACGGGGAGGATCAGAGCGGTGGTGGTGTCCAGTTCTGAGCCCATCGTAACAGTGGAGATAAGATTGTTAGTGCCCGGTGTCGAACAAGAAGGGTCACTGACATTCATGCTCCCCCGTCCTCCCCGCCTCAGCAAGATAAAGGACATGTTTCTCACAGAATTGCAATTCCCTGATTTTGGTTCAAAGATATCAGCTGCAGAAGAGCACAATCTTCGTCTGGAAATATTGAATTTTGCTGTCGAAGCTGCAGGCGAGCGCCTGATAGTGGATGCTTAAAAAGACTTTGTAAATAAGCGTGAAGAAAAGAAGATTACCTAGCGCCTAGGAAGCAGAGAATCTTAGGGACTTTCCCTGAGTGGATGGAGAAGGGCTAGGGTTGTCTGTATTGAACTATAAAGAACTTTGATGGGAAAGGTTGTCAGCTTCCAGTTGCGTGGTTCTCAAGACAAAAGGAGTAAAGAGACTGTAAAGGAAAGAAAGAAAGAAAGGAACTTTGTGCAGAGTTACGAGAGAGCCACACTATCTGATGAAATGGAGGCTGGTACTCAGAACCGCAGAGCAAAATGTATAATAGGTTCACTAATAGTAGGAGTGATAATATTAATTGCTTTAGTAGTGACTGTCTCCTATGTAAAGGGACGTGAGGAAGAGGCAAAGGTAACTGATGTGAAATCTGTAGAGGCGCTTACACCCGCCGTTGCTGGTGGGAAAGGGGAGAACACACAAGAGAAAGCGTTATTAGCTGCAGAAGCTCGCAGGTTACACGTAGATGAGTCCCAAGGTGACTTTAGGTCAAATGCTTATGCAAAATTATTGTATGAATATGTGGATGCCATGGAGGTCAAGGACTGCTATGTCTGCATGCAGTTGCCGGCATCTGTAGATGAAGGCATTCGTTATCATCACCTCCCGCTGACATATGGCATTACATGTAGCTTATTGCTTAGTATATTTTATGGGAGAGATAGTTTTGAATACTATTTCTCCAATTATGACTCAGTGTTGCCAGAAGTCCCAAATTATAAACAGATGAATAAATGGGACTACTGGAAGAGCGAAGACAGGTTGGCAAAGTTTTTCATTCCTTGGATTACTTTAGATACTTCACATGCCCGCAGAAATAACCTGACATGCAAGGTGTCAGAGGTCGAGAAAAAGTTCATAGGGCAGGTGGATGATCGAAATAGGAGACAAAAGATTTTGAAAAAATCAGGACAAGGGAAAACAGATTGGACCGATGAAGAAAGGGTGCACAAAAGAAAGGGTAGTAGTGGTCCAATAGCTTTAGATAGAACGCAGAGAGGAAAGTTATGTCTTCACAGAGCCAAAACGTATTATGAAAATGTATACGTGGGAGAAGTTAGCTGTGAACATGCTTTCAATCTAGAGTATTACACCAAGGACTTCCTGAAGGGAATGCAAGTGATTCCAAATGTATATTTCGTATGTGGAAGAAATGCCTACGTGAAGCTGCCTGATAATTGGTATGGCTCATGTTACTTGGCAATTATCTTCCCTAAAATATACCATGCCCAAGACTTAGAGATCATCGAGGGCAAGACATCATCGAGGGGAAGGAGAGATGTAGGAGGTGTAGAAATGGTTGGAGATGTCTTTGGAGCTGTGTTCCCTTTCCTAGGATTAATTCTTAATGATGTTAAAATTAGACGGCTAGCAACAGTCGTAGACAGGTTGTCTGCCAGTACTGCTCAGTCCTTAATGCTGGTAGAAGGAGAGATGCAATCGATAAGGGCTATGGTTCTTCAGAACCGTCTTGCCTTAGATGTTCTATTAGCAAAAGAGGGCGGAGTCTGTAAGGCTTTGAAGGTCCAAGAATGTTGTACTTACATTCCAGACAATTCGAAGCCCCTTGAAAAGGTTATTAGGAACATAACTGATATTCACAAGGAGATCGAAGACTTGAGCAGAGAAAATGTCTGGGAAAAGGTGGGCCAGGGGATAAGTGACGCAGGAGGTTGGCTCACCACCTTAGGCAAAAGCTTTGTGTGGAAAATACTGAAACCTATCATCATAATATTGATCTGTGGGATCGTGTTGTGGGGATTGGTGAGGGTATTCAAATGGTACAGATCAAGAAGGTCAGAGAGGGCTCGGAGAAAACAGCTGCAGAGATTGGCTGCCATACAAGATAGTCAGTACCGGAGTCTGAGGGCTCTGGAAACACAGAAACGAGTTATGCTAGCAATCACTGCAGTTTGAATATTAATGATGACCCCGAGAGGTCATCAAAGGGGGGAACTGAGAGAGCGCAAACTGACCAAAATGTAGAAATACATCACACTTACAAGTAGTAAGCACAAATCATGAAGAGAAATGCCATGAGTGCTGATAGTATCCAAAGTTATATTCTAAAATGTGTAGTTAATATAGAAGTTTAAATAGAAGTGGAACTAATACAGAAATGTGTGAAGTAATAAGCTTTTATTAAGCGTGATTGTTCCTGAATCCATGTTGTGTAGCTGCTAAATGTAAGATGGCATACGGAAACGTTGAAATGTGGTAGGCCTCAGGGCCTGAGCAAGGCGGGAGGGGGAAGGCGATTAAAATGCACAATATGGATTGCACTAATGTTTAGTATTAATGAGTAGGCTTTTTGATTTATAGACGTGTTTACCGAAATCAGTAGAATATGAGTACTAACATGCTAATAATTAAAGAAGAAGTTGAATGCTATAAAATGTAGTAGAGCTGGAAAGCTTTAAATGTTGATTTATACGTATTAGTTTGGGTCGAAGAATGTTGCAATGCGGTTGGAAAACCATGAGAATGGGATTAGGCTGCAGAATGTCTGTCTGGAAGAGAAAAGGGGGGTATTCAATTATTAATATAATGAATAGAAGCTTGTTCAAGAAATGGACCAGACATGGAGGAGGGTTCCGGAATGTTTAAGGGGTATCAGCGGGCCGGAGACGAGTCTGGGAAGCAAGGTCGACTCTAACCACAAGGCCTCATCATGGAAAAAGCCAGAAGCTACACCACGTGAGGGGCGTCTCGCGAGGGGCGTCCTAAATGTTGTTGTATTTCTGTATTAGGGACAGCACCCCTGGGGGGAGTTAGAGCAGACGCCAGCGGACCCTTTAGAGAGCGGATGGGTAGGCAGAGAGGGGCCATGATTGGAGAACTATAGGTTTTCACCAAGAGTTCGAGAGTGAGTGGCTTCCCTTGGGAGTCATTCACTGCTGACACCTTTGATAGGTTGAGACCTGGTTAAGTAGGGATACCATCTAGAGCAGGGTAGGGAAAGCCTAACCTGTATTTTCCTTCCGCCTGTCAATGAGCGATAGATTTCAATACGTGTCTATGCTAACGGCACTATTGTTTTTAGAACTGGTATTGATAGTTTCCGTTGTTCGTCTGAGGGCTTTCAGAGAACACGTGTACGTAGTTGGGCCCGTGTATTTGGTGAATCTCATCTTGAGATGCTTGTACCTGCAACTTATAATAAATCTTTGAAAGCTAGAAGTTGTTTGTGATCCTTCGAAGCAGAGTCCTTTACTGGGGGAGCTAACTTGGTAAGAGATGCACTTTCTTTCCTCAATGACAGGCAATAAAGATTCAGTCGACCTGAACGGGGTTTTAGATCGATGGTGATAAGGTATTGATCAAAATCTCAACCCTTCCATTACTACCCCACACCCTGCCCCTCCCTGCCCCACATCACCACCCGGCAGCACTCCCACCACGGACCGCTACTGGGTCCATATTTATGACACAGTTTGCGTTGCTCTCGCACCACGCTACATGGTGCAAGGGCAACACAACCCTCGTCATATTTTTGAAGCCACCTTGCATGATTTTGAGAGGCTCCAAAAATATGAACTAATGCAATGCAGTCGAAATCTCTATCCTGCAATAACCTGCCCTGGGTAGGTGTTCCATGGGTGTTGCGTGGGAGTTCACATGCAACTCGCATGGTTTTTGATGCAATCCAAGATTTCCAAGACCTTGCAAACCTGTGAATGCTCCAAAAAAAACCTCCTGTCCAGGTGAGGCATGACAAGGAGAAATATATTTATTTCTCCTTGTTTTTTCGTCTTTCTATGTGTGCTGCATTCTACAGCACCCATAGAATGAAGAAAGTGCAGCACACATAGAATGAGGAAAAAGCCTCTCAGAATTGTGTTCGTGAAGGAAGGTGTCCCTTCCTGCACAAAAGCAATCTCGCCTACAACACATGCACCCTTGCATAATGGAGCAAGGGTGTCTACGTTGGCCCTAGTCAGCCAAAACAGCACAAGTGCAAGAGATTAGGACAGGAATGTGTCATATTGGTTAAATACGGCACATTCCTGCCCTTTCCCTGTGACACAGGGCAGTGCAGCAAGGTGACTTGCAGCACTGCCCTGCACCACAGAAGTCATAAATATGGCCATAATATAATGTAGGAAAATGCACCCAAAGGTATCCATTTCTATTTTTTCACAAAAATATGAGGCAAAATGAGAATGGGGAAAAGTGCACAGTATTTGCAGAAAAACTGCAGAAGTTGGTGCAGACACACAAATTACTACAGTTTCTACACATTTAAACCCACATATGGGAATCACTTATCCTTGTAAATGGGTGATTCCAGAGGTCAGGAATTCCAACCAGATTAGAAGGCCACTCATAATGATATTTGAGTCCTATTGATGCTACGCAAAGGCATAGACTACCACTGAATTTTATGGCCAAGGAGTGATAGGATGTGGACTGATTCAGTGAACAGGAGCATCACTTGTATTGCAAATATAAAGGGATTCGTTTTATATTTTTTTCAGTATGAATTAAACTTAATATGGAATTGGAACACATTTATTTGTCTACTTTATACAACCAAAGTCCCCCTTGGAAGTGGCTATGCCATCTATAATGAGTGTCCTGTCCTACAGACTTAAACAGTGTCTGCACATATTACATTCCAAAAGAAAAATAATTACAGTACTATAAAGTGCACTTAGGCCCTGATTATGAGTTATTTAGAGCATATGGGGTGCAAACTTTCCTCGCAAAATGTTAATTTATTTGCAATAACACAGTGTCAATTACAAGTTAAAATCAATAAAATGGGAAATAAGTGTGTGGAATTTACTGGTTCTAAAACTACATAGAATTCCCAATTCCCTGGGTTTTAATGCATCTAGGTGGGGTGGTGGGAGGGTAATATTGAGAGGAGGGGAGGGAAGGGAAGGGGAAGCTACATTCTGGCAGAGGGATCATTGAATGTTCCCCACACCATAAAATAAAATACTGGGTAGAGGCCTGGCTGTTGTTTCAAAGAAAGCCTTTTGCAATTCTTCCAGGAAGAATTATTGAATGATAGAATTAGGTCTGGTGATCCAACAACTGGACATACTATGGGGTATATTCACAAGGAGCCATCGCCAAATTAACAGGACTTTATCGCAGCCAAAGTTGTGATAACTTTACCGCGCCATTCAGAAGCTGGTGCTAACAGCCCACAGCACCAGTTTACCCGTGATAGCATCCACAAAAAACATCACCAAAGAGGACCCCAACAACCTTAGCTAATGAGATGCAGAGTAGGCATTCCCATGAAAAAAGCCACAACAACACCGCACCTCAACATTCCCAACAACCAGCCAGATTGGCGAAAAGAACACAAAACACGCAATAAGGCGTGTTAGCAGCAGTAAGTTAACACCGGCTCTGACCAGGTGTAAAGTTGGACTCCAGCCTGCACCACAAACGGGATCCCAGCCCAGGGCGTCATCGGAAGGGCAACAGATGCCATGGAGCAGCTCATCATGCAGCCCCGACAACCAAGAGGGCCATAACACCCACCCTGCAACCTAGGACCACCACACAGGCGGAGCAGACAAGGACAGCGGCCCCCCAGGAAACGCACCTGCCTCACAGGCCCAACATCAGACAATGTCACTGTCCACCACAGGCTGAAAGAGACAACCATCCTACACATCCTGGCAATCATCACCTAACAGGCCTACGGCACCAACACAGCGGACAACAAGCATACCACCCCACACTAAGCTGCTGGCTGTGCTGCATCTGTTGGCCCCTGGCACACCTCAACCAGCACCGGACAGAGTCGGCGGACTCCCACAGCCAGCCATATCCTAGTCCTCCACACCTGTCCTGGACATCTCCATCACCCTGACACCCCATTCCCTGTACATCCAACACAATGCGCAGGAACCGCTGGAGACCAAGCAAGGGCCATATGCCATAGCGGTATGCACGCACGTGTTGTGGGCAATCCACTGCACACATGTCCCACCTGTGCCCCCTGGTGACACAGCACACACTCAGTGCAATAGGAAGCACACGTCACACATCAATGTGCAGGCAACATCAGAACACCTTGGGACCTTCACCAATGTCGCCTCCAGCTACACAGCCAGGGTGCATGATCACTTTACCCTCCGACAGTCCATCTCCAACCAGCGTTCCCAGGATGGCACCAAGGGAAATGCACAGCCCCTTGGCAAGTTCTAAATTAACACCCCACTCACCTCAACTCCACAATCATGCAATCCACAACTTTGGCAATGCACACAACACAAATTCACCCACAACTTGCACAACAACATGCCCACCCACCAGACATGACAGAACAACTTACAATGGTAGCCTGGGCAAGCTGTGAACATGACCAATCAACGGCATGGCACCTCAGCCACACAATAGCTGAATATGGGGAAAGGTGGCAACCAGGCATGTGTGAGGGATGCAGTAGAACCATGTTTGAGAAAGTACACAATTCCAAGAGTGGCGGCGATGTACTGGACAGACCGCAGTATGCAGAACACACCCATATCCACACCGACATACACCTCCGTGTATGGAGTGTAGTGGACAGTGGATGCAATCATGTCACCCCAGCCAGTGCAGTTCCTCATGGAAATGTTGCCTGTTATGCCCCCCGTAAGCGTGAGTAGAGTGGGATGGCCTGGCATACGCACTTAGCCCTGGGTGTGGTCCTCTTCCGAAAAGCCCAATGTCTCTGCCAGGGTGGCACATCCCACCCCGCCACGAGGCAGACGCCGTCCTCGTTAGCGGAGTTGCCTGTAATCCTGTGCGCCTGCCATACCCCAGCCCGCTGGGAGCACAAACCCTTCAGGCCTGATCCTGAAAAGCCAGGCCACACTGATCACCAGCCGACACCGGCATGTGTCAAGGAGGTTCCACCATGTGCCTGTGTAAGCTCCAAGGCAGAGGCCCGCAACCCTGCCAGCCTCTCAGACCATCGCAGGCTCCCCGACGCTGGCCCACATTACTCCTTCCTCGTTGACATATTCCTCCGGCGTCCTCTGCGACCCAGTGAGTCTCATATGTGAAACTGTGTCCTAGCTCCTGAATGGCAGTGACACCAAATCCGGGCCAGGGGCCAAAGCACCAGACCCCCCCGATCCGTGAGGCATAGTTTCATATGGGCATCTTGTGACACGTGATGCCAATAACCCTGTTCCACACCACCCGGTGACACAAGCTGCCACAAACCCTGGTCTATGCCATTCGGTGACACTTGCTGCCACAAAAACCCGTTCCACTCCAGCCAGCAACATGTGCTGCCACAAACCCTGTTCCACGCCAGCCGGTAACCCGTGCTGCCACAAACGGTGTTCAACGCCAGCCGGCGACACGTGAATGAGGGACCAGGACTGCCCTGTGGACCAATAGGTCTCACATGCAGCAACTAGTCACGAATCACGAATGGCAGAGTCCACACCAGTGCTCGCACGGAGAGGAGTAAGAGGAAGATGTGGCTCAGTCCAGACGAAAGCCGGGTCACAGTCAAGGAGGTGAACGAACACGTGGTGCCACTGAACCTGAACTACACAGGCGGGTGGGGCCACCAACCTATGCCGGCGCCACTCCATGAATGACCCGTGCTGACCGCTGCCTCCGGCCTACACAGTGTCCAGTAGGTCACAGATTCATGATTTTGCAATGGCGGAGTTCATATCAGTGTACCAGCATCATCACAGACTGCATCCCCTCTCAGCCCCAGTGCCACGAGCATTCATGGACACACTCTGGTCGAACTTTGGTGGCGTCTGAGTCTATAGACTAGGGGTCAGTTTTCATCCTCATGTAGTTGATATCGAATTGGTGGTGGCAACGAGGCTGTCGCATTCCACTCCTCCATTTGCTGCTTCCGGATAAAATCAAACCTTTCGGCGTCATGCCCTGGAGGACACCTTCCACTGTCCCCCGCTACCCTCCACAACATACACCTCGGACATTGATGGTGACCCGCTCAGGTCGCATGGCCCATCTGACTGCACTGCAAGTCACCGTCCCATGGCTGGGTGCCTTTGCCGGCCGCAGTGCATCCGGGGCCACTAACTCTGTGCTGATCCGGGCAGGGATCACTTCTCCGGAGACATTGGATGGCCCCTGAAGCGTAGGCCTTGGGGTGATCAATGGCATTTCTCTGTGGCCTTGCGCTGTACGTGGCCTCGGGCCCAAATGCTTCCCACCAGGGCTTCACACACCAAAGCAAGTCCAGACCGGCCCTGACGTCGCATCACCACAGGAGGCACATGCCACCACCGCTAGGACCACCTCAAACTGCCATCTGCCAGAGTTCGAACAGTGGTCCTGACAGACATACGAAGTTGCTCAGACCTGTCGTGGATGCCATCATCAACCAGATACTCTGCTTAGCACTCCAGACGACAGTGACTCAGTGCACCGCAGGCCATTGTTCGTTGCTGATTGTGTTTTGTGCTGTGGAGCGGTTGCGCAGCTATGTCACCTCAAATAGTGTGGCGCCCTGAGACGTTGATGGGGGAGATGATGCAGGTCTAAAACACCCCACTGCATCTGCATCAGGAATATTCTGAAGGGACACAATCCAAGATATTTTCTTCACATGAGCTCACACATCATTAGTGTCCCAAACCCAGTGCACCGCAACTCGCCGACATTTCTGTTTTCATGTTGGCTATCCTCTAGACTTGCTCCGGCTCACTCCATGTTGCTCAACAGTTGACTCTGATATGCATGTGTTTTCTGTTTACGTTTCACTGGTATCCATTGTTCAAGTGGTTGCCAGCACCAAACATTCCGTGCGGAATGGCTTACACTCACCCCACACACATCCAGCACTGGCTTCACTGTACATGTGGCCTTGCCAATAAAGGGGCTGGGCGTATGTGCCCGGCACCAGTTCAACATGATATCTGCATGTGTCCCTGTGGTCTTGTTGTATGCATGAGGGCCCTGGGCCCAACAACATTACATTGTGCTCTGTACATCACATGAAGACATGTCACCGGAGGCAGCGGGTTGGAGCTTGGACATATAGCTTAGTCGTCACACAATTCGTAAGGGAGTGGCCAGGGCTATCGTACGCAGAGCCAATACGGGTGTGTGTCGGCTATTCAAGCACCCCTGGGCGTGGTTCTGTACAGTGAATGTACATCTGCATAAGTCTCTATGGAAGTGTGGGTCTCCTTAGTGGGGTATGGGTGGACCCTAAAGGGTGATAGACCCCTACGTATGTGTCCTGTTTCGCATTCCATGGGTTCGGTCCCTACCCACACCTGTTGGGCCACCTCCTTTTGGCATGCTGACACGTGGCATTGGGGTGCCATGTGTGGGTGGGTGAAGTGTTGTGAGCCAGCTGTGCTTGCGGGTGCTTCCTGCTGTGTGGTCTGTTGCAGGCTCGGTGTTCCCCCCTGAGTAGCTTGGCTGGCCGGGTCCTGGTGGGGGGTTGTGTGAGATGTGCATGGGCTGTTGTAGGGCATCGGTGTCGACGGTGTTGTGGTCCTCTCCGGCATCACTGATGTGTTGTATTCTGTGCTCTGCTGAAGGTGTTGTGTGCCCCTCTGCGACGTGAAGGAGAGGTGCGTGTTGACTTGATGTTGACATATATGTTGGCGCATTGTGCTGGTTTGCATGCAGACTGTATGGCAATGTACATTGTGAATGTTTGGGGGTGCTGGATTCATCTGCGGGACAGTGTACATTTGGGCTTCATGAAAGATGTGAGGTCGTATGCCGACATTTCCATTTCAAAGTTTCCGGCTCTGTCAGATGTAGCAGGCATGGTTCTGTGCATGTTTGGAGCCAGTTGTATCTGCTGTTCTACAGTGTCAGCTAAGCGCGTTTTTCCACGTTGTCGTCAATGTGGGTGTGCAGTTTGTGTTATGTGTGTGTGCTGCAGTGTGCCAAGGGGATCTGGGACATGATCCTGGGTTATTGTGAGTGTGTAGTGTGCTACACCGCGTTGTACATGTATGTAATTGTACCCATCTCCCCCCGTACTCCCAGTCCCTGTTCATTGCAATCCCTGTTGCTGTTGTGTCAGGTCCTCTCGTGCTGTGACCGTACTCCCTACTCCTTGCGCAGTCTCCACACTGATGACTGTGGACTGGATTTCCTCCAGCTCCTCCGTTGGCGCTGGACTGCCACCTCCTGACACCGTTGTTTCCTTCCTGTTGGTAGCGGGTTGGTGCCTGGTTTAGGTAGTCACGTCATGCCAGCGTCTATTGGCCTCCTGGATTGGCCTCCTCAGCATTCCGACTGCAATCCAGGTGGTCTTCTAGTGGGTCAGTTGCTTCTAGTGTTCAGTCACCTCCGTGATGCTGGTCTTGTTTTCCTGCGACCTGCACCCCGTCTTCCTCTCCCTCTTCTCCTTGCCCTTCCTGACCCCATTGTTCCTTGCTGGTAGTCTGCAGGGGTTGTAGGGTTCGAGTTGGGCTCTGCGCTGGGTCAGGGTGCATCCATGTTGCTACGTGCTTTGGCTTGTTTCTGTTGTGTTGTTTCTGTGTTTTTTATGGTGCATTGTCCCGCCAGACGTGTGGGATTTGTAGGCCTGTGGCTGGATTTCGCTACTTTTTGTACCCCAGTTGGCCTCATCGCATGTTTTTTTGTGTTTGCGTATTGCATTTTTGCGGCGTGGAGTTGTTTTTCATGTGGACATTTGCCACGTTATCTGTTGTCTATCGCATGCTACCACCGCGTTGTGAATTCCAGGTTGCCACAGGGTTATTTTCCTGTGATAGGCTTCGATGTTGAAAGTTGCATTATGCTACTCTTGTAGTAGTTATCACACGTTCTTGTGAATATACCCCTTTGTGTTTGAACACCAAAGCACTCAGAATCAGCCGGAGTGGAACTCTATACAGTAAATCTACTCCACCTGATTTATAATCAGGGCATTAGAATTTAAACAGTACTGAAAGTGCCATGTAAAGAATACCTAATGATGCCTTCTGCATCTTTGACTGTGGGACAAAAGGAATGGATGCTCTTGGATTTATCTGTTACATTTGACAGGGTAGCTCATAAAGCTCTTCTGGACAACGAGTAAATATTGTTTGAGCTGCAAATGAAAAGTTCTAAATTGTTTCTCTGGGAAGGAATTTCCTATCTTCAACAAATCAGAAAACTGCATTATTATTATTTTTGCATGGTACTCAATCTGACTTAAATATCCCAGGGTTCACTAATGTAACATAGTGAAGGACAAGATGAGCAGAGATTGTATGTCAAAATACCATAGTATACAGTAGTTAAGGTGCAGTTACTAGACCAATGGATATATATCCAAAACTTTCATTTAATGGAAAGAAACTTGTCAGTGGTACTCAATTCAATTCAAAAGGTCTTTATTTCGATTTTTGAATCATAAAAGACAACATTAAAATATTTAACAAATTTAAAAAAAAAACAATAAGGTGACATGTAATATAGTTAATTTCATAATGCAATTTGAAAAATCATATCAGGAGATTATAGCAAATTTAAAGTCGTCCCACAGAATAAAAATATATTTAAGTTCATCAATTGAAGTGTATCGTACATTTTAGCTTCAGTTATATACACATTCCATTAAAACTAAAATGTTATTTTAAAAAGACTACAGATAAAAAGGGAATACAGAAGAAATCTAAAATATTCAAATTAAACATAATTTACGTGCGCGGATTATCCACATCCAGTGTAGAAACTTTGCGACTGCAATAACCGCAGGCTGAGAGGTATTAGTTTTAAGAATCCTTAGAGCCTCACAACCTGTTTGGAGACCCAACTGCAGACAAATAGGTTTCAACCAAGACCGCCTAGGGGCTTTATAGTCTGGACAGATAAATTGTATATTCCCAATACTTTCCTTTTGAGTAGGACAGAAAGGGCAACTGGGATCAAGGCCTGCTCTCCATTTAGAAACGAAGGAATTAATTGGTAGGGTTCCCATCCTAAATTGGTGATATCTCTTTCTGTCCTCAGGAACAGTAATACAATCCCAATAACTCTCCAGAGAAGTTGAGTGTTTAAGTTCCAAGAAGTCCGTAGTCAATGACGGACCCATAGATGTGCCAAATCTTTTAATTGAAACCATGCTCCAGTAGAGTTCTCTTAGAGTTTTTCTAAGTGGGAAGGTATGGGCTGTTGGATCTTCCCATAAACTGGCTAAACCCATAGCGGAATAGGTTGCCTTTACCTCACACATCCAGGGAATTTTATGGGCCCTGTCGGCATTTCTAACATCTAGGAATGCCCGAGCATACTGTGAGAGGTCTGGGGTAACCCGCAATCTCCTCCAGTATGCCACTGGTCTGTAGCGGACATTGACACTGGGATCTGCTGCGCCGGGAAATCCTTTGTTGGGTAGCTGTGCGCCATATAAATGCAAACAAATAAATAAATAAAATAAATAAATAGCGGGCCAATATCCTCCAGGCGTTGGGAGCCTAGGTCATAGAAGAGAGGAATCAACGGGGTCGATACTGGAAGGCCCGTGATCCCACGTAAAAACTTGTTTTGGGCCCTAGTCAGAGGGGCGAGATTGCTATAACCCCACAGTTCCGCCCCGTATAAAACTGCTGCGCCTATCTTTGCATCGTAAATGTTAAGTACTGGCGATATAGGCCTTGTATGGGAAAGAAGTAGCTCTTTTTTTAAGGCTCCTCCTAACTGTGCGTGCTTCGTAACCAACTGGGTGATGTGCAGTTTCCAATCTAGTTTGGATGCAAGGGTTATGCATAGATAAGAAAAAAACTGACTCTGTTCTAATTTGACCCCATTCATTACCACATTCCCTCTAACATGTTTTGACTTGTGAAGCACCATAAACTTGGTCTTGCTCACATTTACTACAAGTCCGTGATCCTTGCAGAAAACCTGAAACACATCAATGGCTTTTTGAAGGCCCAGTTGTGTTTTTGAGATTAATAGAGTGTCATCTGCAAACATCAACAGGGGGGTCAACTTACCATCCAACTTGGGGGCATCGGTCGGGTGTTGCTCATAGTAGTTGATCACCCTGTTGATGTATAGTGAAAAGAGGGTCGGGGCAAGTACACACCCTTGGCGTACTCCCCTCGCTATAGGAAACTTATCTGTAACACTCCCCAGTTGGTTCCATCTAATTTGAGCAAAATTATCCTCATGTAGTTTCTTTAGGAAGGACAAGATGTCAAGTGGCATTGCCTGATCTTCAAATACTGCCCACATTTTTTCTCGAGGCACTAGGTCGAACGCTGATTTAAGGTCGACAAGTGCCGCAAAGAGCATACCTCCCCCCCCAGCAATACCACCCGCCCGTAAATTAAAAGGAATCTAAAAACCTGGTCTACAGTGCTTGTGTGACTGCGGAATCCTGCCTTGAGAGGTGATATACTTCTTCCTCCTCTATCCACCCTTGAATTCTCTGCAGAACAAGCCTTGCCACCACCTTCTGTATACAATCTATCAAACTTATAGGCCTGTAATTTCCTGGATCTGAGCACTCCCCCTTTTTGTAGATCGGTATGAACTCAGCGCCCTTCCAAGTTTCCAGTATGGGTGAGCCATTGGCAATACCGTTTTCTAGAGAGTGAATATACGGTGCCCAAAGCTCCTTATTGTGCATAAACAGATCTGCTGGAACCGAGCCCAGTCCTGGTGCTCTACCCTTTGGGATGGCATTCAATATCTTTCTCACCTCAATTCTCTCGAAGTATAAGGGGTTATAACCTTATGGGGGGGGGGAGATCTTTGCTCATTTCACTGGCCGTCTCCTGAGATGCAAACTGTGATGTGTAATGGGAGACCCAGAGGTTAGGCGAGACATAGTTTACTGGTTCTCCTATTTGAATCCCCCTACCCCACTTAACCATATCCCAAAAAGTGCAGATCGTTCCTTTTTAGCGCAATAAAGCTCCCTCCAATGATCATCATCCCAGGCGTGTTTAGCATCATATTGTGCTTTTTTGTAGAGGGCACGGGCGCTCTTAACTCTATCTCTATCTTTGGTTTTTATTGCCTTAGCCAGGGCTTTATACGCAGCCCTGCACGTCTTCCCATACCATTGGTCTTCCTTCTTAACAGGCCTATTCGGTTTAGAAGAAACCTTTTTTGGAAAAAAAGCCCTAAGTTGATAAAAAAAATGAGTGTGGATCGGATTGACATTTGCCACAGCCTCCTCCAGAGTGATGCATTTTTGTATGTCAACTGTCGCCTGGATTGTCAGTTCCTTCATTGCTGCTATCTTGTCCTCATTCACTAAGCAATTTTCCCATCTAATCCGCCTGATATCATTCGATAGGATGATGTCAAACCTGTCAGGAAATACTTCCTCACAAAGAGATGTAAATAACATAAATGATAAAAGTAGGGGATCTTATCACTTTCAACCCTTTCCACTACCATAATGTCCTTGATATTGGGCAATTCTCTTTATTAGTGAACATATAATCAATTCGGCTCTTAGGTAGACCATTATTAAAGGTAAAAGCCCCATGCTTATCAGAAGCTGATCTACCATTTATTGCACGTAGCCCTTGTCCAACACATAGGACCTTAAGCCGGAGTGCAGCCTCTGTCCACTTTTTAATTGGCAAGAGTGTCAGCTGAGAGATATTCCATGTATAATCTTCTTCCAGGGTGAGATCTACATCATTACTGTCCAGCGGTTCAAAACAGCAATTGAAATCTCCCGCTACTATAATGTTACCTTTATTGGAATATAACTCAAGGAGTGCATCTAATTCTTCAACAGTGTTTGAGGGTTTGATCCCCGGCATACCCCTTGAGTAAACGTTAAAAACAAAAAGATCCTTCAAATCAGGACACTGAACTTGAATTAATAGTATATCGCTGCTTTTTGAGTCCAATTGATTTACATTATATCTACTATCTTGTTTAACCCACGTTAGAAGTCCCCCTTTTGCTCTCCCATGAAGGCTTGGAATCGCAGGAACATTAAAGCTAAGAAATCCAGGCCTGAACTCAATAGGGTTAAAGCGGGGTTGACAACTCTTTTCAGCTGGCCATGTGATCCCCCATCAGGTTGGTCTACTCCTCCTCTTTGCCCCAATTGAGAAACTTCTTTGAGCGTAATGTTAATGTTGGTAGATCCGCTAGATAGGGCTCTATCTGTCAATGCCGGAAGATTTATTTCCTGTATGCCTGGACCCAGGGATGAGCACACTCTATGATGGTTATCAATCGTTAGTATCTAGTGAGCTAAAAACCTCAAATCTGTTACTCAATGGAACAAAACTAGTGGGGGGATCGGCCTGAATAGCATGATCTCTCTTGCTATTTGCTCCAGTGTTAATAGGTTGGTAGAAATACCCCAGTGGTAGTACATTGATGCGATCTTGATGGATCCTAACTGATCATGCCTGTCTCAAAATGTGGTCTACCAGTTCTGGAGAACCAAAACTCACAACAACCAAGTCTCCCTTCATACCCTTCTTGGTCTTTCCTACCCATGCTACCCTTCTCACCATCTTAACATTTTTAAACAGATGTTCACCTAACTCTGTTTTATTTTTCAGGAAGTGGAGGACTTTATTTTTGAGTGTAGACCAGTGTTCCTCCCTACCATCATAAATATCAGTAAAAAAATGATTTATTGTATAAATAATAAAAACCGTTACAATGTGAAATGCAATATTATTTTAAAAAGAAAAAATATGGAAAAATACTTTCTTATGCAGGCGTTAAAACAACCGTCACTTAAAATGGTAAAGAGCACTGGTGTTCTTGATGTCCTAATAATTCAAAGAGCTAGTTCAATATTCAGAAAATACAAATTAAAAGTTCAGGAAATTCAAGTTTGTATTAGCTCTTTACAAAGTTTTTTTTTTTCAAAATTAATAACATATTTAATTGTTCAGCAAATGAATTGTGAATCCACTGAGTCCAACGCCTGTAGAATCGCTGAGCGGCATGTGAGAATTCCTTTTTCATAAAATTTTGCCTTTAGTAAGCTCCGGCGTTCACTATCCAATGCAGGACAAATGCAGATCAGGTGGATCATGTCTTGTACAGCAGCACCACATAATTTACACTCCTTTGGGCCTGCTGTCCTCCAGCCAGGTTGGTCGGCATTTGTTGGCAATTTGCCCATACATAGATGTAGGTATTTTAATTTGAAATATGATGGAAAGGCAAGCCGTAGATAGGCTGCAGGTGCCGGCTTTTTGTAGGATTGTATTATCATCCAAGTGTGTGAGCGATGTCTCAGAGTTGTTTTATCATCGACCAACTAATGCATGTTAGCTGCCTTTTTTACAGCCTGCTTGAATGAAGATACAGGTAGCTTCCTTTTCCACAATGACGCCAACTCAGTGATTTCAAGGGGGGAGTTTAGGTACTTTGCATACTGAGAATTGGGATTGCTTTGCATGGCTTCCCAAATGGCGAAGTTAATTTCTGTTTTGCGGTTCAACCAGATGGTATACCAAAATTTGACTGTCTCATATTTATTGTGCAAAGTTTGGGACTGCAAGCCAAATTTGAGCCAAACCTGTGCGGGTGAGGCGTCACATGGTAAGCTGAATACACGTTTATACACTCTTGTTTGAATTTTATCTAAGAGCGGTGCACTCCTACCACAATGTACCACACTGCCATAAGCTATTGTTGGAAGTAGCTTGGCTTTGATGACTGTTAGGAGGGGAGTGAACAAAGGGCTTTTTAGCTGTTTAGATAAAATGCTGAATGCGTGTAGTAGGGCTGTTCCTTTCTTCTCGATAGTATCAAAATGCGTGGAAAAGGTGAACCGTCTGTCCAGATGTATCCCCAGGTACTTGTAGCTTTCCACTACTTCCAGATTCTTATTGTCGATTGTAAAGTTCAGCGGTTTTATACGGCGATGGGTTATTATCATGACCTTTGTTTTCTTACTGTTTATTTCCAAAAGGTTCTGTTTGGTATATTCAGCCAGTTCTTGCATGAGATGTTGCGGTCCTATTTTTGTCTGACTGAGGAGAACAACGTCATTGGCATAGGAAAGGTGCGTGAAGGGCAATTTTCCCAGCCATGGAGGGTGTGCATTGATCCCGTCTAGCCTTGGTGTCAGATCTGCCATGAATAGGTTAAACAGATGAGGGGCCAAGACGCAGCCTTGCCTTAATCCTTCACAAGTTCTGATCTTTCGCGTAAGCCGATGGCCATTATCAATCTTTACTTGCATCCAGGTGTTGGTGTATAAGTCGAACGTTGGATTTAAGATCGCATCCGGCAGGCCCTGCTGCTTTAGTTTAGCCCAGAGTAATTGTCGGCTAACAAGGTTGAAGGCTGCCTTGAAGTCCACGAAGCATGCGTTTAATGCTTGATGATTTTGCAGGCTTTTTTCAGCTATCAGGCTTATTGCTATGGCGTTTGCCATAGTGCCTACGCCGCGACGAAACCCTGACTGATTTACAGGGATTTTGTTGTTATCATCGGACAATTTTGTGAGGTTGGTTAACATCAGTGAGGCGTAATACTTGGCCTCGGCATCAATGAGCGCTATCAGCTGTAATTTGTAGGATTTTTTCGATCACCGCCTTTATATATTGGGTTGATGATCGCCCCTCTCCAGCTTTCCGGGATTCGACTGGTGATGTTTATCGTCCGGAACAGTTTGATGAAGTTACTGGCCGAAAAGTATGGATCTTCCTTATAAATTGCCTGGGGGACGCCATTCGGTCCTGGTGCACTGTCTTGCCTGCTTTTCTTTATTATTTGTAGTATTTCTACTTCCTCATATGGTCGTGGTATATGGTCTGGTCCTTTCTGTTTGTTATACGAGATGTTTATCAGATCGAAAACCATTGTCAACAGAGTCTCTGCGTTAGGTGTTTTAAATACGGGAATTTCTGTTGATGGCGGAGAGGTCATGGTGTTTATTGAAAAGGTATCAATTAGATGCTGCACCCATGCCATTTCTGTGATGCAGGTCATGCTTATAGAGTTTGCGGGTCTGTTCAATGAGTTTACTTGCAACCAGAATGCTCTGGATTTGGTTTTTTTTGCGTTTAATAATATTTTGGTCCAGAAGTTGGTAACCTCATTTCTTTTCTCGTTCCAAATTTGTTTCTTGTATTGTTTCTTTATGAAACATACATCCTGCCATACCTTGGATTGTGGTCTGTGACCTTGTGCTTTCCTCAGGTACTGTCGCAGACGCCTTCTCACAGAGCGTGTTATCTGGCTGAGATGGCTGGTATTCTTTTCGTTGTGCCTTTTTTTGACGTTGACTCCAGTCTTCGGTAATTTATTCACAAAGGCAGTCCATGTTTCAACGGTCAAGTCATTATCCGGGGTAAGCATTTGTATTAGGTTCTTTGCATCCAAAGCTATTTGCGGTAGTGTGACACTCGTCCACCTTAAGCGTTTCAAATTTATTGTTGAAATTTCCCCTGCTAGTATTGGGGCATTTAGATGTTTGGGAGGAGTTAGTTTGATTTCAATATGCTGAGCCGAGTGATCACTATCTGGAGAGCATATGATTTGAAACTTTTTGATTAATCCAAGGAGTGGGAGGGAGACTATGGTGTAATCCAAAATTGTGCTTGGACTAGGACCAATATAGGTACTATTGGCAGGTCTGTCCTGTTTTATTCTTCCGTTTAACACTCGCATCCCTTGCTGCTCGAGCTCCCACATCAGCTGCCGGCCTACTTTGTCCATTCTCTTCGCGTACGGGATCTCCTGTGTTTCGATGGCCCAGAGTTCGTTTGCCGTAACTATGTTGTCTTCGTCTTCATGGGGATGTATTAGGTTGGCATTAAAATCACCTGTGAGAATTATCTCCCAAGTTGGCTCTTCAAGGCGGAATCCTGATATAACACCGCTAACTTTTTTGAAAAGCTCTTGTTTTACTTTGTTTTTTGGGTGGGCGTATATATTCCGATGCCAACCTGTGGTCCCATTTCCAATTTGATTATTTGCATGTCTGCGGTGGATGCGGATGATTGGGAGGACTTAATGTTTAGTGCTGTGGAAATATAAACCTGCAGACCCCCCCTTTGCTCGCCCGTAGTGCTGAGTTCGAGTAGTACTAACGTGAAAACCTATTCTGCCTGGGATATCGACTGGAGCAGTTAGCCATGTTTCCTGTAGTGCAATGATTTCGTAGGTGTCCCAGTAATCCGTTTTTCTTTTGTAACTTACGATGTCTTTTGCTCCAGCGATATTCCAAGATAGAACAGGGCATTAGTCCATTTTTCCGGCCTGGGTATTATTTCAGACTACTCTTATTCCACGGTTTGATCTAAACTGATGTTCTGATTTCGAGTTTTCCGCACCCCTGCCGCCTTGCAATACCGAGTATATAGATTGTTTTACCAGTGAACTGTTTTCTCTTGTGGTGTGTTTCATTAAAAGGGGGGTTGGGTAACCTGGTGTTACCTCTGCTTTCAGAATGATTCCCCACTCATCGAATTTGGTCCTACCATCATACGTTTTAGGGACGTTTGCCAAGATAATGGAGTACGGACATGCCTCCGGAGGGAGGTGAAGAAATGAGTCTTTAGAAGAGCCATGTTCTATAGGATGTAATCTCCCCACAGGAACCTTAGGACCAAGCTTTGCTCCTTGATTAGCTCCTGTTGTTGAAGGTCGGTATATTCGGTGCTTGTGCTTGGGCCACTGGAGTTGCCGTGGAGTTACTTAGACCAGTGGCTGTGGATATAGGGGCACTTACGGGATGCACTTCTATTGATTTTGTCCCGTTCTTTGGAGCTTGCTGGTGTAGTACATGTTTTTCTAAGACATTAAGTCTACGATCAATTTGATCAAGTTTTTCCATTACTGGAAAAATGAGTACCCTAAGCCGTTCCTCCATATGGCCTATGAACTCTGACATATCACCCCCCACAGTAGTATCTGCTACAGGCGTATTAAGCTCACTTCCTCCTTGAATCCTGGACTGAGTTTCCTGATTCATTACGTTTTCTGTTTGGCTACCCAGCCCAAGTGTGGAATTTTTTTTCCCTGCTTGTTTTGCATTTTGACGGCTTCCTTTTGGGGCGCAATTTGCTTTTCTTTTCCCCAGGGGATCTTTACCTCTAGTAGCCGGTAAAGCCCGTAGCTGCCTAGTGCGTGTAATCAGAGGTGAGGGAGGGGGACTGGATGAGGATGATCAGGTGGTATTTGATATATGTAGGACTGCAAGGGCAGCAGCGGTAAGAACCCGCTCTGCTGAGGCTCCCCTCTGCACTTTAAGCGCCTCTGGGTGCGGTCTGGGCGTAGACTGCTTCCTGCCGCTGGGGCAGCTGGGACCTGTAGTCCCCCCCCTCTCTGCGGCTGTGGATGTCAGCTGGCTTGCGGCAGCGGGGGGAGACCGGTCCTTGGAGCGGGAGCGGAGAGCAGGGCTGCGCGGTGGTGCGTGGTGATGCGAGGCACAGGAGAAGTCCCCAAAGAAGCAGCAAAAATCAAGGGCAGCAGCGGTAAGAACAGTTTACAGTAGTTAAGGTGCAGTTACTAGACCAATGGATTTATATCCAAAACTTTCATTTAATGGAAAGAAATTTGTCAGTGGTACTCATTATCATGATTGTTGGACTTGGCCCTTTTTGCAGGGTCATCCCTGAACGTTTTGCCTTCCTCCTGTATTTAGTCTGACCTGTTTTTGTTGGTTTAATGACTCTGGCCACCTTACCACTGCTGATCAGTGCTAAAGTGCATATGCTCTCCCTATTGTAAATTAATGTATGAATTAGTGATTCCATAATTGGCTGGTTTGGTTTACTTGTCAGACCCTAGTACAGTGCACTGCGTCTGCCCAGGGCTTGTGAACCAAATGCTGCTAGTGGGCTTGCTGCACTGGCTGTGCCACCCACAGAAGCAGCCTGTAAAAGTGTGTCTAAGGCCTGCCATTGCAGAGACTGTGTGGAGTCTGGTACTGCCATGCTGACTGGTCAAGTGCACCCACTTGCCAGTCCCTAAACCTTCCCTTTTCTTCATATCAGACACCCCTATGGTAGGCCCAAGGGCAGGGTGCATTGTAAGTATAAGGTAGGACATGCCCTGGGGTGTGTGGCATGTCATAATAGTGAATTACAGCCATTTTCGTTTTTCAAAATTGCAAGGCTACCTGTTCTCCATAGGGCAGAATGGGCAGTTAGATTATTACATCTTATAATCCTAACTGACTCAGGGAACATGGTAGAAATTCGAGTTTAGTATGCCTGAACTCAGAATGATAAAATAAATGTTTTAGTGAAGTTGGTTTTAACATTCTGTGTTTGAAAATACCACTTTTAGAAAGTAGGTATTTTCTTGTCTAACTATCCAAACCTGCCTCTGCTAGGTTGTGTTTTTCTTGTCTGGAGTTTGAGTGACCGGGCTGGGGGATTCCAGGAGATTGAATGTGTCAGCCCAGTGGTGAATAGAGAGATCTGCATCTAGATAGGTGGGAGGAGTTGCACCTGGGACCTGAATAGGACAGTGCCTGCCCCCCACAGTGCTGGTTCCACCCCCTGTGGTGCGTCTGATGTCTCTGCCCTGCACTATGAAAGAAGTGAAGGAATCATGTCAACAAAGTGCTCGAAGGCTGTGCCTACCCTCCACAATGCTGGCTCCACCTCCTGTGGGGTGTCTGATGTTTCTGCTCTGCACTTTGAAAGGAAAGAAGGAGTCATGCAAACAGAGTGCACCAGAACTGGTTTGGACTGGGCATAGGCCCCTCTGCCCTCAGAGGACAAAGGATTTTGGGGTACAGATATTGGGACCCTGATTCCATGAAATTAGATCACTTTTGGACTACAAGAAGAAACCTTTACTGAGGAGAGGAACCTGAAGAAACTGAGGAGAGACTATTCCTAAGCTGAAGTGCTGCTTGGGGGATTGGCCTGCAGTGGTTGCTTTACTGCCAAAGAAAGGAGAAAGGAACTTTGTGTACTTTGCTTTCATCTTGTGAAGGATCTCCAAGGGCTTGGAAAAGCATTTGCCTCCTGCTGAAGTCTGAGGGACAACAGACTTCAACCCCCAGCTCCCCATAGTTCTTTTTGGAAGTGCCTGCTGCTGTTTTGGGTCTTCTGAGGAACTGCGAGTCGCAAGGAGCTGGAAGCGCAATGCAACAAGATCGAAGCGTGTCGCCGTCGCTTCTGCTGCCGTTGCACTTCTGAACAAGGGTGTCGCTGCTGGAGCTGTCGCACTGAACCGCATTGAGAGAAGTGTGCCGCAAAGAAGAGGAAGAGTGTCACCATCGCTGCTGCCTGCCGTCGCACTTCTGAACAAGGGTGTTGCGCTGGAGTTGTCGCACTGCACCGCATCAAGAGAAGACTCTGGCAACAAGGTAGAAGCGTGTCGCCATCGCTGGGCCTGCCGTCACACTTCTGAACAAGGGTGTCGCAGCTGGAACTGTCGCATCGCACAGCATCGAGGAAAGCGCCTAGCATCCCTTAGAAGCGTGCCGCCGTCGGAGCTGCTGCAGTCGCATTTCTGAACAAGGATGTTGCCGCTGTAGTTTATGCATTGCGCGGAAACTTCACGCATCGTGGGAGAAGAGTGTCGCAGTTGGAGCTGTTGCCTTCGCACTTCTGAACAAGGGTGTCGCCTCTGCAGTCCACGCATTTAACCGAGAACTTCTCACATCCCCGGAGAAGTGTCCCGCATCTGGAAGATCTTCACGTCTTTATTTCTTTGCACTTGAACTTTGCCGCAAAGTGTTGCATCTTAAGAACTGAACTTAACTAAGCTAAAACTACCATCTTAAAGTAACAGTATTGTGTAATTTTGTCGTTTATGGTCTTGTGGTAAATCTATATAAAGTATGCTTATTTTTTATATACTGTTTCTCTTGTATAATGTAATTTGTAAATACCAATAAAAACATTAAAAAAATAATTTAAAAAAACCTTGTGAGGTGTCCATGTGTAGTGTTGTCACTGGGTTACTTTATGTGGTCAAAAATGCTTTACACACTGCCTCTGAGATAAGCCTGTCTGCTCGTGCCAAGCTACCAAGTACCAAGGGGGTGAGCAGGGGTTATTTAGGAGTGTAATCCCCTTATCCTGACTAGAGGCAAGGGTCCCTATTTGTCACAAGTACCTACCTGTGCCAACTAGAGACTCCCAAATCTAACAATGATCTTTTGAATCTATTGTTGAAGCAAATGCATATGCTTTTTAGAAGCAATGGGGTTTTGGGGGCGGGGGGGGGGGGTGTCCAACTGGGCGGTTTACGCCCCTGGGGTTTTAGGGCTGCTTGGTGCAGCCCAAGACCAATCGCGCTGTCTTTGGCTTTTGCTTGGGCTTGGCAATCAGGGGGTATTCAGCCTGCCATTTTGTATGCCATGTCAACATTTTTGGTAAGGTGACACAGCAGTCGGTTAGCTAGAGGAGGATGGTTAGATATTAGGAAAATTGGTTATATTAAGAAAATTAGGGAATTCAGAATTTGTTCAAGCCCCTTCATTATAGCGCTCACCTGCAAGCTCTGTGGCCGTAGTGGATGGCGAGTGATGATCCCCGCATGAATGAGGCCATGCAGCTGGTAGCTGAGGTCGGCCGCATGGACCTCGTCAGGAAGTCAGAGGAAGGGCCGGAGAGACCTACACCGCATGCAGCCAAGTTTGTGGCTGCATCAGTCTGGGCTTGCTCATCGCCGCAGCCACATCTGGGTGGAAGATCAAAGCAGGTATGTGCCAGGGGCCACAGTACAAGAGTGACCCCAGGCAAGACGGGAGCAGGGCGGGCAGGGTGCGGCAACGCATGGATTCCTACTCTTAGTTTTGCAACGCTGAAGACCTCAGAGAATGAGGCGCAGTGGCTGGGAGAGCCATGCTTGTCACAGGGGATAGGGGGACCTCAGAGAAGGGGGAAGAAGGCAGGGGGCACCGAGGAGGTGCAGGGCATAGACATTTGAACAGGGCTGGGCCAAGATTGAAGGATAGATTGCTAGCACTGTCAGAACTCCGAGAAATGGAGAAGCAAGGGGGTCAGAAGAAGGGAGAAGGGGGGGGCTCTGAAGAGCAAAAAGCCTAGCAAGGAGGGGAAAAGGACCGGCCGGGGTTGGGGGTTCAACAACAGGAAGCAATAGAAGGGAAAAATGGGGGAAGAGGTCAGAGTCCTAGAGGGATGCGTCTGGAGCATTGGAACTGAGGGTGTGCTTGGACAGGGCCCCTCAGGGGTTGAGGGGCCCGATGGTCTGAAGAAGGGGGTGGAAGCAGGAGATACAGAGGGGGACAGGGAGGGGACAATAGATAGAAGAGGGATGGGCTGGAGAGAGGAGAAAGAAAAGGGTTGCGTCCAGCACTAAGAAGGTTAGCGTCATTGCTGGAATGGTGTGAGGGGGACGATTCAGAGAGGGGTAGGGAGAAGGCGGGACAACAGGCACGGCCTCTCCAGCGAAGGTACACACAAATAGGTGGACAGGGTTAGGTTGGGGCCCAGCACGCAAGGGGATACACTCTGCGGGATTGAGAAGGGAAGGCTTGGTACAGTCTCAGTGGGGAGAATGGAGGCTGCGAGGGCATAGAGACCAACTTTAAGGGTAGGCAGGGTTCTGGGGGTGATTAGCAGTGGTGCCCAACCCCAATACAGAGAGGGGTATGTAGGGAAACTAACCCCAGCTTGCCGTACCTTGCAGTTTCTTTACCGGAGCCACAGAAACAGGAGGCAGGAACCTCAGTAGAGTCACATGCGGCTCCATGATACCGAGGGGAATAGATGGCAGGGTCTAGGGCAGCCAGCCGGATTAAGATAGGGGACAGAAGGGACACTGCTTTACGGAGGTCAGTGATGGCCACAAAATGCCGACAGCCAGGCTGTGTCGATGCAGTCCCTAGAGGAATGGTGAGATGGACATGGCAAAAAAGGGAAGTAGGGATGGAAGGGTGCGAGAGCCACCATAGCACTCAGTAATCGATTTGGAGGAGCTTATTCACAGTGGGTGGCAGTGTGCGGAGGCACGCATGGGAGAGCAAATAGAACAAAGGGGGCCATGGAAGACACACAACTAGACTATGATGAAGCTTAGAGGATGGTGAGGTCTTGGCAGAGGAAGAAGGAGGGACACGAAAAGGATGGGGGTACAAGTAATGATGTGCCTAGTACATTACAGAGCAAAGACACAGGAGTTGGTTACCTGGCCCATCTCACGCGACACAACCCTCTGCACGACTGGTGTGGCGGCTGGATACTGTGAGGACACCCACCTTAACGCCAGGTAAGGACAGGGGGGAGTATGGTCGCCAAGGTATTCCAAAGCAGAAGGTGTTAATGCGAACAGATAGGGGCAAGGAGGAAGCAGATAGGGAGGTCAGTAGCAGTTATGGGCGATGATGGAGAGAGTAGAACAGGAGAGGGCAAAGGGAAGGCAGAGATTATGTAGAGATGTTGAAGCTCCTACATAGGGAATTGATGTCAAAAGAGGTATCGAAAGAGGAGTGAGAGTTGTCAAATAGGCCCAAGATGCCCATGACCATAGAGAACTGTACAGCAGCTTTTCTGATATTTGCGAGCATGTATTGTGAAAAGTACCCCGACAGCTGCGTGTCTTTCTTTAAATACATGGACATAGTTAGGAAGGCACAGGTGACCTACAAGGTTATGCATGGTCACACTACGACGGGGAGTTCAAAACCAGACTGGCATGAAACCCTGAAGCAAAATGAGTGGAGATTGACACCAATATGTACCAGCAAACGATGGGGTCATTCAAGTTTGGAAAAACAAAATACATGGCCAGTGGGCTTCCGTTAGTTTCTCCCCCCTTTCAGAATCGCGCCACCCGGGGGGATGGGGTGCACACTGAAAGATGCAGTGAGTAGACAAGGGGCATGTGGGGATCACAATAAAGGAACCTGCACAAGGGAGTATTGCAGATTTAGAAACACAAGTGTTCAAAATGTGGCAGGCACCCATTAGTTCACTGTTTTGGGACAGGATACACTGGAGAGGGATACCAAGGGGGTCAAGGTTTCCCGCAAAACAGTGCTTACATTGGACAAAAAGGCCAACACGGGGCAGGAGCGGTAAGGGATCGCATGTTTACATGGGCAAAGACTTATACACCCATGATGCAGGACTGTCTGGATGCCTGGCTGACATATTATCCACATGAATTGATAAGAATGGGATAAATGCACTGCTGTTTCTGATTATTTTGCTCAAAATTAGCCTAGTTAGTTGGTGCACCGGAAGGTAACGTCGAGAGTCCAACAACGTTCAGTAAATATCATCCAAGAAGTGGGTCTAGAGATGCTCTAGAACCATCCCTTCACAGGCACTCAAAAGGTTGTCTCCCATGTGTAAGAAGACTTTCACTCTGTTATTCAGATCATTCTTTAAGTTTTTATTTCTTTGAAATTAGATATATTCCGTTATATGCATGTTTCTTGTATAGTTTACATGATTATTATCATCTTTTCTGTTTCAGACATTGTCATCAAAAGCATCCAATGCATTTCGGGCATTTAAGAACATGCCCTTCGTCAGGGAAAACGACACTGTGAAAAATAACAAGGCATTGTCACTGTAATGAGATTGTTGTTTTGACACATGTTACAGTATTTATCATTACAGTGACAATGCCTTGTAATAACAGAGTGAAAGTCTTCTTACACATGGGAGACAACCTTTTGAGTGCCTGTGAAGGGATGGTTCTAGAGCATCTCTAGACCCACTTCTTGGATGATATTATCCACATGAGCAGGATGCATTGCTATTGAGTAAAGGGTTTAAAGAAGGGTTTAAAATAGGATATGAAGGGCCCCGGTCCCCAAGATGGGCAGAAAATGTAGAGTCAGTCGCATCACATAAAACAGTGGTTTGAGACAAATTGTGGAAGGAACTTGATGAAGGGTGCATGGATGGCCCTTTCTCAGTGTGCCTGATTAAGGAATTGATAATTTATTCTATTGGGATAGTGCCGAAAAAAGAGCCAGTATCGGTTGAGTCAGCACCTGTCATGGCCTCAAGGTGGATCAGTGAATGATGTCATATCAGAGGAATTAACATTCTTATCATACTCGTCAGTGGACGTAGCCAAGGGATTGGTTGAAAGGGTGGGTAGAGGTGTCAAGATGGCAAAATGTGACATCACGGCTGCTTTCTGGCTACTGCCAGTTCACCCTGTTGATGTTCAGCTGCTGGGCATCAAATCTGATGGAAAATAAATTGTGGATAAGGCCTTACTCATGGAATGTTCTATATCCTGTTCCTTGTTTGTGTGATTTAGTTACTTCTTACAATGGGTCTTCTCTTGGAAAACTGGCAAAGAAATGATGACACACTACCTTGATGAGTTCTTCCTGGTGGGTCGGCCTGGTTTGTTGGACTGTCAGAAGAGCTGACAACTTTCCATGAGCTTATGGGGGCACTCGAGGTGCCCCCTGTGCCAGAGAAGACACAAGGCTCAAGTATGGTGTTGTCATTTCTAGGTATTGAATTGGATTCTGTGGCTATGGAGGCATGGCTACCGACTGATAAGAAGCTGTATATGAGATTGTTTATTGATGACATGTTGGCCAGGAAAAAGGTGACAGTGAGGACAGTACAAGTGCTGCCAGGGCACCTGAATTTCGCATGCAGGGCGGTCAGGTCAGGAAGTACATTTTGTAGGAGATTGAGCAGGTCATTTGCAGGTCTTATGTTGCCACACCATCACATGTGCCTGTCAGCAACGACAAAAGAGGATTTACGCATTTGGTGCAAGTTTTTGGAGTAATTCAATGGTATTCTGTTAGAATGGGATTTCTGGTTGGCTAGGGCTTGCGCCTAAGCCAGGCAGAAACCACCATTCCAGTCTGGGCACCCTGAAGATAACTCCTGCTCACTCTCTTGGAAGCTTTGCATGAGCAGTCAGGCTTATCCCAGAGGTAATGTGTAAAGAGTTTGCGTAACACACTCACACAGCAACAACACACTAGGCACACCACAAAGGAAACTCTACACAAGGTTATATAAAAAAATAGCCTTTGTATTATCATAAACACTTAGAATCATAACCACAAATGTACACTGTGCCACCTGGCACTAGGCAATACTTCATAGGGGATTATATACATGACTGGGCCAACTGGGCCGCTGTCAGAATCATCAGAATACAAGAAGTGAATGTTAAACATCCAGTAACTACTGGCAGTAGCACTTAGGCATAACCATCATATCACAACACTTAGCATATGCAGAACATATTAGGCATAAACCATAATATGCATCACATTTGGCATAAATACATTATGCATCACATTAGGCAGAAACACATTATGCACCACATTCTGCATAAACACATTATGCACCACATTTGGGCCTTGTGCACTACCAGCACCTCAGGTGCTCACACGCCAACTGGCCTTCCTCTGGAGTCCATCTGGGACTTCCCCGTTATTCCCTATTTCCACAACGTCAGGGCGCTAAATGGGGCGAGGGTGCAACTAACCCTTGTTCCTCTGTTGCCAAAAAAAAGGAAATGCCCCCGTCGTTGCAGCTTCCCACAAACTTGTGGTGAAGCTGTGAAGCCTGGCACCATAGTGCCACTCAAGCCCCTTTTACTGGGCCTCTAAAACACACTGCCCCTACGTTGCAGCTGACCGTGATCAAACAGTGCAGCTGTGGGACCCAATGGTTATAGGTCCCTGTAGTGCTCATTAGCCCCCTTACTGGGTCTTAAATTGTGGGCCCAAATGGAGGGATGCCCACATTGTTGCAGCTGACTGCGCCCTGGTGGAGCAGCTGTGAAGAATCAGCACCAGCACCCTCCGTGCCTGGGGAGCCCCATTAACCGGGTTCTTCCCAGTGCAATCACTCGGCCCAACTGTGAGCCCTCTCCAGCCCCACTCAGCTCACCTCTGAAAGAGACCTCCAGAAATGTGGGTTGTAGTAGCAGGGAGCCTGCGAGGCTCCGGTCCGTCCTCTTTACCCGGAGAGCCTGCAAGGCTCCCTTTCCTTCTCAACACGACACGGGGCTCTCCTCATTGCTACGGGAGCCCCGCCTTGGATCAGGCACAGGATTTGCCTGACTTCCGTTTCGCCGGCACAAAACCAGGCCACAACTGCCGATCACTCGCGTCTCAGCTTTTAGGCTGGCCAAGACTTTCGTCCACACTCGGGGACTACGCCGCGGGGCTTTCCTCGAGGGAGCCCTGCCCACCAGGTACCAGCCACCTGGCTTCCGACGCCTGCAACGTTCACTTTCAGCTGCCCCACCCACAACCAGGTATAGACGGTTGCCTGTCTTACGGCGAAGACTCAGGTGGCTTGGTTTGCTGGGCAATGCTCTGGGTTCCTGCAGCGCTCTCTTAGCAGACAAGTGGCTGCATTTGGTTTCCTTTAATAGCTTTGGCATCGTGCTATTTAAACACCCCGCTCACTATGCACTGTCCCCAATCAAGGGCGCCTTGTCACGCTTGCCCTGTTAACCCATGACAGGAGGAATGGGGAAAGTTCTCCCATCTCTGCTCATCAGCGCTCCCATAGCACTAAGCCTGCAGGGCAGTATTCCCCAAAGTCCAGAGAGCAGAGCTGGACACAGGAAGGCCAGCACATAAAGACTTGTAGAAGACAGCATATGGGGCCCACGGCGGTTCCTTCTTGCCCAGCAGTCCTGCAGCGACACAGCTCCAATTAGGTACAAAGCAGCACACTTCATGGGGTCACAGCCCCAGGACTTACAGCCTATATGTCTTTGTTCTGCCCAGGCACAGGGCTTGGTGAACCAGTTCCAACTGGTTCTGATGGTACTGAACACTTACTATACAATGCTCACACCCTCCTTTGTCAGGTTAGGCTGGGGCCCAGACATACCACAGGGAGGCGGAGCTAGCATTTAATCAAGGCAGGCACAGACCTATTCAGGTTCACCGGGCTACTCCTCTCCTTACTCTAAATGCATATCTGCCTATTCAGCCTAGCGCTGACTCACCCTGCCCCTCTGGAGCCACACACCTCACCAGCCCCTGTCACTTCAGAGCCAGACATGCAATACACATCAGGCAGGCAAAACACCTAGCACACAGAAATGACAACTTCTAAAAGTGGTATTTCTATAATAGTGCTGATAAACCTGCGCACACTATTACACAGTATTCATTATTACTATTCCAAACATACCAAACCTGACCAAACAGTTCCTCTAACATCAGGAATTACCACTGAAACACGTATGTGGGAATCCCCAATGCATTCCTATGAGAGGGCAGCCTCACAGTAGTGAGAAACCAAAATCGCTGTTAGTCACTAAGAGGACATGTCACGCAATTAAGGTACATGTCCTACCTTTTACCTACAATGCACACTGAGATACCACTTAACAAGGGACTGACAGGTAAAATATGCCAAACAGATGTAGACCAATCTTACCATGTTTACCACAGAGAGCACACACACTTTACACTGGACAGCAGTGATAAAGTGCTCAGAGTCCTGAAACCACCAACACCAGGTCAGAAAAAATAAACTAGGAGGAAGGAAAAAAGTTCAGGGATGACCCTACAAAAAGGGCTAAGTCCAACAGATTCTCATGTCCACACCAAAAAATTGGGAATGGGATATCGAGATATTATCGGACGCTGCAGGAGCCAGTGGCTTCGGGCTTTATTGGCAGCCAAGAATGGGGGCAGGAGTATCACCTTCTTGGAACTGTTTCTCTTAGTAGTAGCGGTCAGTGTGGGCCAAAGCATGGCTCAAAAGAAGGTCATTTTCAGAGTGGACAACATGGCTGTGGTACATGTGGTTAACAAACAGTCAGAGAGGGATAAGCAGGTCCTTAAGTTAATGATAGTGTTTGTACTGAGTTGTTTGAAGCATGACTTTCAGGCGCGACATGTCCCTGGGGTGGACAATGATATTGCAGATGGTTAGTCTGGTTTGCAGTGGGAGAGGTTCCCAGGACTGGCCAGAGAGGTGGACATGCATAGGACACAGGTGCCAATGGAGATGTGGTCCGTAGGAGACAAAGGATGCTGCAGTTGGTGATACAGTAGTTTGCAGTTTCTACGAGGAGGGTATACACTCAGGCGCAGGCGTGGCTGGAGTTTTTAAAGGGAGGGGTAAAGAAGAGGACTGAAACTTGGGCAAGAAAGGATGATGCCACACATATCATCATGTCGCGGATTGACAGGGGTTTGTCTAAAGTCACCATTGTGGCAAAAATGGCAGGGATTGCATTTATGGGCAAGCTGGGGTAGGGCTATGGTCCTTCCGCTGGAGATTTAGGTAGACGCATTCTTGAGGGCTGGGCCAGAGAGGTAATCCACTGGCTCAGCATCAGGAGGCCGGTGTCGAAGGAAATGTTGGCTAGGCTACTACAGGTGCTACAAAAGATATGCAAAAGTGAAGAAAACACATGGTTATTTTTTTTAATTAAAGTCAGAGTTGAATTTGGAGGTTTCAGAGTATTGGAATTGTTCGGACGAAAAGGGATTACAGGCCTGTATTGGGAGGAGGTAGAAGTATGTGACAGCGGAAGAGCAGTGGTAAGAATACTACTCAAGCACTCAAAGACGGATCGAAGGGGGGTGGGGAAGATAGTGGTAATTAGGGCCAGTGAGGAACTATCGATATGTCCTGTACGATGGGGGTGTGTCTTAAAAGCTTGGACCGGGGTTGGGGTCAGTGGAAGTATTTTGCTTGTCTCGCTACTGGATGGAGCTGTACTTAATACAGATAAAGGAGGTTTTGGAAAAAATACTAGATATCAGCAGGTACCCCGAAGTGTCTTAAATGGGGGGGCGCCAGAAAAGTCTTAATGACTGTTTCTCTGTGGTGTCATTTCAACTAGTTCTTTACAGGTTTACAGTTAACTTTATGGTTGGTAACAAGTTAATCAGGGGGCAAGTAAGGTTAAGATAGGAGAAACTTAGTTAGGTAGATCTTTAGAGAAGTAGAGAAGAGGTTGCAGGAGTTAAAGGTTCAACAATTAATGACTGAGTTAGGGTTGTTAAATAGTTGCAAAGAAAGGAGAAGTGTGGGGAAACCTTATGGGTGGGGGAAGAGGATACGTAGTCGAAGCAATGTATGGCGAGGTGTAGTTTTGTTAGGCAAAGGGTATGGTTGTGAAGTGCACCTGTCTTCAATAAAGGCTTGAACCCCCGTGGTTTTTTGGCCGCTTGGTGCAGCCCGAGCCCAATTGGGCTTTCTTCGGTCTTTTACTTAGGCTGGTGGGCAGGGGGTATTTAGCCGGCGGTTTTCTATGCTGTGTCACCATTTTTTGGTAAGGTGACATGGTTAGCTAAAGGGGGGTGTTTAAAAATTAGGAAAATTCTCTCCCTCCCACCGTGGAGAAGAGAGGGTCTTTGCTTAAATTTGAGTAGGGATAGGTTATTTTGTTGCACTCAGGTGCACCGGGGAATGCATTGTGCTGGGCTGTTCCTTGAAGCAGGTTCATGGTGTCTGGTAGCTAGTTCTTTACAGGTTTACAGTTTCCTTTATGTTGGGATCAAGTTAATCCGGGGATACTTAGTTAGGTAGATCCTTAGAGAGGTAGAGAAGAGGTTACAGGGTTTAAAGGTTCAACAGTTTATTGAGTTGGGGTTGTTAAATAATTGCAAAGAAAAGAGAAGTGTGGGGAACCATGGGGGTGGGGGTAGGAGGATACATAATTGAAGCAATGCATAGCGGGGTGTTGTTTTGTTAGGCAAAGGCTAAGGGTATGTTTGTGAGGTGCCCCTGTCTTCAATAAAGCAGCCTTTTTCACACAACCTGGGTAGTCTTGGTGGTCTGTGCTGCTCCTTTTTGGCCCATTGGGCTTTTGGGGGGGCGGCTGACCAATAGGGAGGTTTGCACCACCAGGATTTTTGGGCCACTTGGTGCAGCCCAAGCCCAATTGGGCTCTCTTTGGGCTTTTGCTTGGGCTGGCGGGCGGAGAGTATTTAGCCAGCCATTTTGTATGCTGTGTCACCATTTTTGGTAAGGTAACACAGCAGCTGGTTAGCTAGAGGGGGGTGATTAGTTATTAGAAAAATTACCACCCTCCCACCCTCCCTGGAGAAGAAGGGGGGGTCTTTGTTTTAATGTGTATAGGATAGGTTATTTTGTTGAGCTTGGGTGCACCGGGGAATGGAATGTACTGGGTTGTCGCTTGAAGCAGGTGCATGGTGTCTGGTAGCTAGTTCTTAACAGGTTTACAGTTTACTATTGAGAATAAGTTACTCCTGGGGCAGATAATAAGGTTAAGATAGGAGATAGGGAGATCTTTAGAGAAGTAGAGAAGAGGTTAAAGGCTTTAAAGGTTCAACAGTTAATGACTGAGTTGGGGTTGTTAAATATTTGCAAAGAAAGAAGAAGTGTGGGGTAAGCTTATGGGTGGAGGGAGGAGGATACGTAGTTGAAGCAATGCAAAGGGGGTGTCATTTGTAAGGCAAAGGCCAAGGGTATGTTTTTGATGTGCACCTGTCTTCAATACAACTTGGAGAGTCTTGGTGGTCTGTGCTGCTCCTTTCCGGCCCAACCCTGCTATGGAAGAAGCGTCTCCTGAAAAATCTGATCTCAAATCTCGAGCTATGCTAAATCTTACTGGTTCCATCTTTAAATGTTGCCCTAAGGAACATGTGAAATCTTTAGGCATTAAACAATGTATTAAGGGTATCAAGTATCTTCAGTGCAAAAATACTTTATTTCAGCAAAGCCATAAAAGTTTCACATCTGCACCATGAATAGCAATCATAAAACCTGTAGATACTACAGCTTAAACCAATTCTCAATTAATTAAATACATTACTACACATTTAAAATATTTTAAAACATAATATGTGTAATTCTAAATCAGTATTTGAAATTGCAGTTTAAAAAAACGTCAGCATTTAATAGCTTGCTTTCACTTTGTCCACATCCGACCCAAACATTTTCCTGTAGCACAAACATAGAGTGCCAAGGTATCCGATCTTAATATCCATAGGCCTACATAGAGGTGCCAGCCAGACTGAACAAATCCAGGTGTAGGCAAGACATACAAACAACACATGAGGTACAGTCTCTGTTGAACTCATCAAAGATTGTAGGGCCAGATGCATCAACCAAAAATGCGATCGCAACTGGTGCGAATTACCAATTGCGATCGCAAAGTAAAGAAACGGCATGCATGAAGTGAAATCGCAAGAAAAAGCGAATTCGCAAACGCAAAATTGCGAAATCACATTAAATCGCAGAATCAAGGCCAAACCCCTTTAGCGACTCGCAAGTAGCGAGAAACCAATAAATTGCGAATCATATAGCGAAATCGCTATATCCAAATAGCGATTTCGCTATAAAATCGCTTTTCCCCATGCATGTAAAATCGCTATTTGCGATTCTGTCATTAATCGCTATTTTGCAAGAGCAGTTTACAGGGAATCACAATCAGGTGGTAAAAAAAAAAAAATCCTACTCACCTGCCTGACATCAGAGGTGTATTTAAACAGACCCATGAGGCCCCAGTGGCCTTCCACAATGGCAGGACTCTACATATTTGCGAGGAGGAGGAGGATACTTGCAGCAGGCCAGGCCAGAAGGAGAATCCAGGATAGAATCTTCCGTCTGCGCATCACATTGTTAGGACAGACAGCTGAGCAAATTTATGATAAGTACAGGATGAATGCTGCAATGATACTGGACTTAATAGATGAATTGGACCCACTATTGCAGCGCCAAACACATAGAAGCCAGGCTATACCTACTCATGTCCAGGTGCTATGTAGCCTCCACCTCCTTGCCTCAGGTAGCTTCCAGGACATAGTGGCAGAAGCAGGAGGGGTATCACAGAGCTCCCTTTCGCGGTTCTTCAAATCCTTCCTGGCCGCCATGATGACTGTCATCAACAACCACATCACCTTCCCCACCACCCCATAGGAATTGAGCCAAACAAAACAGGATTTCTAACAAGTAGCAAGGTTCCCACATGTGATTGGATGCATTGATTGCACCCACGTAGCCATATGTCCCCCTGCCGTGAATGAGTATGTATTCCGCAACCGGAAAGCATATCACTCAATTAATGTTCAAGCAGTGTGCAATGCTGAAAACATCATCACCGACCTAGTCGCACAATACCCAGGAAGCACTCACGATTCATACATCTTCCGCCATAGCGGCTTGCACACACGTCTGCTCAGGGGAGATTTTGGCAATGGACACCTGCTAGGTAAGTGCAATACTATACACATCACTGACTTAGTCATGGCAATGCATACGTGACTCTGACATCTTGCCTCTTACTATGTAGGTGACAGTGCATACGTGGTGAGGCATTACATCTTGACTCCCTACCTGAACCCAGCCAGCCCACAACAACAGAGGTACAATGCAGCCCACATCAGGACACGTAACGTAATAGAACGGACATTTGGATTGCTCAAGAGTCGCTTTCGCATCCTGCATAAAACTGGAGGAGCTATGCTGTACCAACCAGAAACCTGCTGCAGGGTAATTGCGGCATGTGCAATGTTGCACAACATAGCAACAAGGAGAGGCATCCCCATTGAGGAATCCGACACAGAGGGCAACCAGCCCCCAGCACAACCACGCCGTGCACATCTTGGTAGTTCAGCGGAGGGACAGAGGAAACGTGCAGACATCACCCAGCATTATTTCTAAGGTATGTAACAATGACACACAACACTCATTTGCATTTGAAGGTGAACTATTTATTATCACGGCTGGCGGTATGGGGTGTCAATACAACCTGAAATGGTGTCCATTAGCACATTAACTCCATGCACCAATGGACAGAGGAGACACACTAAGGACTTGTCATGCAGTCACAAAGATAGTCTTGTACATGGTTACGTCACCATGAGGTCTAACACCCCTCCAATTTGGTTTACCGTCTCCTCCCTCTCACACCCAAATGTCTTTCTCCTGCTTCAGCATCTGCATTCCTAGATGCTGCGGGAGGTGCCTGTCTACGGCTACTGCTCCTCCTGACAGTGTTGAGTGGCGCAGTGATGCTGCTGAGGCTGGAAGCCTCACTACCCTCTTCCCCTGTAACGTCGCCCTGAACACCAGTGCTAGCCTGCATCAGTTCAATGGCTGTTGTAATTTGCCCCAGTGCCTTGGACACATCCCCACTACAATGGGCCATATCAATCTGCATTCCCACAGACCGACGTGACAGGTGTGACACGCTAGTGCTGATCTTGTTGTTTGACCTGGTATAGGCCTCCATGCATGTGAGAAACTGGCGATGCCTCTTCCTCTGTGTGGTGTGTCCCTCGTGCATCACACGCGCAACCTCCAGCAGGGCGTTGTTGGATTCCCTGTGAGCCTCCACTATTGCAGTTGTGAGCTCCCTCACACTGTCAGCCATTGCAGTAATGTTACTGTTCATTTTTGTCATCTGCAGGTTGATTGCTCCCATGTGCCTAGCTTGCACGCGCTGAACCCGCACCATCTGTGACTCCACGCCACCCCACTGATTGTGACTTCCTGCTTCCTGTGACATAGTAGGGCTCCTTGGTCTGCGTCGTGATCCTGCCCGGACATGTGCCTGCGGTGTTGGTGTGTGTCTGGCACTTTCACGGCTTGTAGTAGGTGCGGTAGATGTATCCTGTTCTACCTCCATTGGCTGTAGTGGTGCAACTGTGGCCCTGCGTTTTGCTGGTGCCTTGCCTTTGGGTGGTGGTGACACAGGTTTTGACACCGCAGTCTCTTAATTGGGCTGTGTGCTGTCTCCAACATCACTGTCATCAGTGTTTACTTCAGCTGCATCTGTGATGTGAAACAGTGCAATGTTATATACATGTGTTTCAATAGTTCTGCAACCTTAATAAAATTATACTTTTATGTTATAACTGTCTCTCATCTGTCACTGTACTGCTTATTGTTAGCATTTGGGCTTACTGTGTTGGATTCTAACTGGCAAATGGGTACTACTGACTACAAGTCCCATGATGCATTGCTCTCCCTATGTTAAATGTGTGCTGGACTATTTTTGCTGTTCTTTTTGCAGGTGAAATCACATTTGGGCACTATCAGTATGTGCTTTGTGCTGTTGATAGTCATGCATCTTACCTTGTGTGCTACAGGCTGCCCCAGATGTGTCCAGGATCGTCACTCCTACCACTGCTTCTGGCTCAATTGTGGCCTCAATCATGTCCTCCTGGGGTGTGTTGTCTGGGACTGTTGGGCCTCCTCCTCCAGTCCCCTTCGCCTCCTTCAGCCTTTCAGCAACCTTCTCCTTTGCACGACTGCGCAGGTCGTACCAGCGCTTCTTCAAGTCATCGATGCTGCGGTGTGTGACCCCCACAGCATTCACCTTGTCCCTGATCCTGGTCCAGATCCTTCTCTTGTCTGCCTCTGGCACTTTAAGGGAGAGCTTGCCAAATAGCTTTTCATGGTTGTTTGCAACCTCCTCGATGAGGATGTCAAGTTCACCCTCACTGAACTTGATTTTGCCCTTCCTGGCCACTGCTCCCTCCTCTGTGGCTGTTTGGGACATGGCTGTTTCCACCAGTTAGCAACCTGCAGTTTGTTTTCTTCTGCTCTCACTCCCTGCACTCAGCTTCTGCCTCAGTGTTCCACTGTGCACAGGTGGCAGCATGGGCTGATTGACTTCCTGGTTGTGATGTCATCAGCCTGCTCCCAATGCGACTCTGTAGTTTTCACGCTCCCGCTTTTTGCGAACTCGCAATTTGCGATTTCGCAATTTGCGATTTCGCAAATAGCGGGATCGCAAATTGCGAGATCGGAATTATTTTACTATTGCGATTTCTTTACATGGAATCGCTAAAGTATTTAGCGATTTTTAGCGATTCCTTGTTTTTTCGCATTCCACATCATGCATAGCCAATAGCGAGTCCTTATTTGCGATTCCTTAATAATCGCAATTAAGGAATCGCTATTTCTTTGCATGATGCATCTGGCCCGTAGTCTTTAATCTTTAGAACACAATAAAAAAAAGTGTAAGCTATTAGTGATTTAGGTAATAGGCACCGATTACACGCATGAGTCAGCAAAAAGATTTAGATGATGAACGGAGCGAACACACACAACACTTTCGTTTAGACAGAATACATGTCTAAACATACGATTGACAAGTCCTTCAACACTAGGAAAGAGGTTTGGAAGAGACTGTGGTTTGGCAGACCTGGAAGAAAGGATGAGGGAGCCTGGCGAAAAACTAGGACGTTTGTCACGTAGCATATAAGATCAATCACCATCCTTTTTAGAAACAATGACCACATATTGGTGCTGAGTCAAGCTGGGCAGTATCAGTATCAAGATTGTGGGCACTCACTACACTGTCTGGTAACGTGCCTGAATTGCTGAGGTTGACTTCACTTGCTCAGTTCTTCCACTGGCCTTGCAATCCTTCACCATTAGTATTTGTAACTCTACCTGGTTCTTAGGTGCGCCCAGTTCCTCTCTATTGTGATGGTGTTGGGTACTTTGAAGGCTAGCTGCGTTTGTGTTTTATCTTCTACATGGTATGTACTCTTTAATAGCTGGTGTCCCAATACTCCTTGGGGTTCATCACAGCTTTATTTTAGTGAACGCTGGCAAGTGATTTAATGTCTACAATTGAAAAAGTATATAACATTATTTTTTACTTTTGCATAGAACTCAATCTTAGTCATCTTGCCCAGGGTTCTCCAACTATCTGATGTAACACAGTGATGGGATGAGCCGAGCAGACATTTGACATCATCATACTAATCACTGAAAACATATATATATCCCCACTTTCCGTTATTTATTTCCTTCCTTTCACTTGAAACCTGCCCCAGTGAACTTTATGGAATGGCAAGGGCATAACCAGTCAGAAGGCCATGATGTGTGTCCAATCTTCCCCCCACAATACTCAATTGTATTAAGATGTCTTGACAAAGTGAATGAGCTTTGACAAAAAGACTAAACTTTATCCTACCTTATGGAGCATGATAATATTATAAAAATTAGTGCACTGCCCTGGTTTTATACAATTTTTATTGTATAAGACATGCTTCAGGCAGGCGTAAGGGTGACTCAGTACACTAAGTATAGACCTCCCCATGCATTGCGGGAGATGCGTTGAGCTTGCGACACGACTCCAGCAATGCGTGACTTTTGCGCCAACCGATGCGTCCAAATTTCTGATGCATCTGTTAATCCTTGTGCATTGGTGCGCCGCATTGTAAATACGGCACATCCATGGTGGCGCAAGGTTTTCGCATGGAGGCGCAGGGAAACTGACTCATCTCATCTGACTGATGCGTCAGTTTCTTGAAAATCTGCCCTTTATGTATTTTGCATTGCATGATTTGAGTTGCCTTTTCATCATGGTCTGATGTGTCGTGTCCTTGGACTACTCTCTACATCCTTAAGGCAATAACAGCACCCACTTGTTTGTATGTGGCAGTGAAGTGTTCCTGGCTCTCAGGGCCAACACCTATTGCCAGAGCTGTCTTTCTGTTTTTGCCAGCTTTTCTTTAGTGTGGTGCACCAAATCATCCAAGTACAATCCTCCTTGTGAATGTCTTGCAATTATTTTGCACTAGATGTTGTGACACAAGGCACTTATTTTACAGGGGTAGTTTTATTGAAAAATATTTTTCTTTCTTGTGATTACCTCACTGATCAGGATTTCGGCATCATCCTTAGTAAATGTTGTCTTTCTCTGCCAAAATCGCCTTTCTTGGGTTTCTGACTTCCTAGGTCCTCCGTTAGCTTCTGAATCAACATGTTTGGGGTGCCCTGGTCACATCCTACACTCAGCAGCACCTTTCCTGCAGTTTTATGTTTCTTACCATTATTTTACTGTGCTATTTATCGTTTATGTGATGCAAATTGTGCACAGAGAAATTTCATTGTACATATATATATATATCACCTAAAAAAACCATAGGTTTCAGGCCTTATATAGTTAGGAATTAGCATTTAAAAAAACATTGAAATTGCTCCTATATAGTTAGTTGTACTAACTATATTTCCCGCACCCGCAATCCACTGCTGATGATGTCACATATTACATCATTCATGACATGGTCGGTGACATCACTGATGACATCACTGATGACATCTCAAATGACATCACTGATGACATCACTGATGACATCTCATTTGACATCACTGATGACATCACTGATGATATCATTCATGTGATAATACGATGCACCTCCTCACACTCTAATATAACCTTTGATATACCAAGTGTTAAATACAGACTACCATTCTTGAAACCATTGACACACCAATACCAGTTACTACATACGCACTCACTGATTCCTAGGTCTACACACACATTCACTCATTCACCCATAGAATCACTCATACATACAGTCACTCATCAATACAACACTATCATATGCACGCATACACCTATATAGACACTCACACACTGCCACTCATCCATGGAGTTACTCACACACCTAGTCAGTCATGCAAAGAATCAATCACACTTCCATTTCCTCAACTATACATTTATTGTTTTGTAAATGCTAATTCTATTAGCGGATAACGTTTACATATGTTATTATCCTTCTGGTACCATCTGAGCAGCCATCTTGTTTCTCAGGAGAAGTGAGGCTCAAGAGAGCACAAAACAAGAGTGGAAAACACGAAAAGGGGGCAGGGTAGAGACCCCCTGACCCCCTAGTCCTTCTCAGGTGGTCCCAGAAGGGGTACGCCGGTTGAAAAGCGTAGGTGGAGAAGAGTGCTGTCATTAGCAATGGCTTGTTGAATTAAACATGTTATTTGAAACTCTGGATGAGTGCGAGTGTAAGTTTTGGTGGTGAAAAAAATAAAAAAATAATATATATATATAAAGTGGGTCATTATTTGGGGTGGACAAGTATCCACCTGAGAGTATAAGGCCATCACCTGCTAGATGTCACACAAATTAAATAAAATAAACCTGTGCTCAATCCCTAGTAACATAATATGATGCCTAAATCGAAAGCAATGTGTAAATTATTCAAGGTCTAAAAAGTCACACAAACACAGTAAAATTCCACAACCAATTTTTTCAAAAAACAGGAAATGTTTAAATGGTTCAAAAAGAAAACACCAAAATCCAAGAAGGGGAATCAGCGATATGGCATTTAAAGATTTAAGGGAAAAAACTCAAAAAAGCACAATGCACCAATGATAAGCTACGGGAGCAGTAGATCAGGACCTGAGTAGAACTTGATGCTGACCTTGATGGAGCCCAGCTTGGATACAACAAGTGGATTGGTCGCTGTGAAAGTCTGAAAGTCAAAAAGTTTGCAAAAACGTTTTTAAGTCCTAAAAGAGAAAGGGACGTTGAGAAGAAATATCCTCCCTGAGTGGGCCACCGCTAAAATTGCTGCTGCCACTGTGGGGCCGAAAGTTGTATCATAGAAGCAGGTCATATACTTGAAGAAGATTTATGCTTCTCCAGAACGTTGGAGATTTCTTGCTGAAAATGTTTGAAGTTCTAATATAGAATGGGACTTTTTTGTTTTTTAAGAGATGCTGAAGGGTTTGAGGCAGACAAAGCTGAAATTCAGTCGAACACCATTGAAAATGCCAGCGGATACTATTTCACATAGGTACCACATAAGCTTTGGAGCGCTGCAGGAAAAGATTTCAAAGTTACCAAATTTCTTCTGGTGCACAAACAACAACAGGAGTGTACTTTTAAGGCCCCAAGGACCTTATTGGAAGCTTTCAAGGTGTCAGACAGAGGCTAATAGCAACATCCAGTCCACGCCCAGTTGCCAGTTGTCAGCTGGGCATTTTAGGGAAAAGGCCTCTTGAAGCATGTTGTGTCTATTTACGGGGTCAAGGCTGATTTGCATATGGCCATGTCTGAACTTGGGGTGGTGCGGAGTGCAAAAAAACGATGGATTTGGGCCCAGATCTCTGTACTGGGGTGAATGTATGACATTGTTCTGCATTCGGTCCATCAACTGTTGTTTTTGCATTTGTCACCCCGAGTGGGACGGGTATGCTCAGACGTGAGTCCCGTGCTCTCCATACCTCTGGAGTCAAGCTATCCTGACTGATGACTGCTGATAGCCAGAAACCGGTCCTAGGATGCTTGATTCAGGTCCATGGAAGATATGGCTTGGCAGTTCTGGCTGGACTGTTCCCATGAGGCACAGGGTCAGACTGATTTGCATATGGCCATGTCTAAACTGGGGTGGCAGAGCGGGCTAAAGAACGGTGATAGATTAAACCCAGATCTTTTGACTGGGTGTGAGTGTTTGATTGATTCAGATGCTCCGTCCATCACCACCCCCTTTTGTACCATTTTTGGCCGCCATATGTGTGGCAGGGTATGCTCAGACGTGAGTACCTTGCTCACTTTGCCACTGTATTCAAGCAAGCCGGGCTGAAGACGGCTGGAATGCCAGAAACCGGTCCTCGGAAGCTTGTTTCCGATCCAGGGAAGACATGGCTTGGCAGTTCGGGCTGGACTGTTCCCATGAGGCACAGGGTCAGACTGATTTGCATATGGCCATGTCTAAACTGGGGTGGCAGAGTGGGCTTAAGAACGGTGATGGATTAAACCCAGATCTTGGGTGTGAGTGTTTGATTGATTCAGATGCTCCGTCCATCACCACCCCCTTTTGTACCGCTTTTGGCCGCCATAAGTGTGGGAGGGTATGCTCAGACGTGAGTCCCTTGCTCACTTTGCCACTGGATTCAAGCAAGCCGGGCTGAAGACGGCTGGAATGCCAGAAACCGGTCCTCGGAAGCTTGTTTCTGGTCCAGGGAAGACATGGCTTGGCAGTTCGGGCTGGACTGTTCCCATGAGGCACAGGGTCAGACTGATTTGCATATGGCCATGTCTAAACTGGGGTGGCAGAGTGGGCTAAAGAACAGTGATGGATTAAACCCAGATCTTTTGACTGGGTGTGAGTGTTTGATTGATTCAGATGCTCCGTCCGTCACCACCCCCTTTTGTACCGCTTTTGGCCGCCATAAGTGTGGCAGGGTATGCTCAGACGTGAGTCCCTTGCTCACTTTGCCACTGGATTCAAGCAAGCCGGGCTGAAGACGGCTGGAATGCCAGAAACCGGTCCTCGGAAGCTTGTTTCCAGTTCAGGGAAGACGTGGCTTGCAGTTCGGGCTGGACTGTTCCCATGAGGCACAGGGTCAGACTGATTTGCATATGGCCATGTCTGAACTGGGGTGGCAGAGTGGGCTTAAGAATGGTGATAGATTAAACACAGATCTTTTGACTGGGTGTGAGTGTTTGATTGATTCAGATGCTCCGTCCATCACCACCCCCTTTTGTACCGCTTTTGGCCGCCATAAGTGTGGCAGGGTATGCTCAGACGTGAGTCCCTTGCTCACTTTGCCACTGGATTCAAGCAAGCCAGGCTGAAGACGGCTGGAATGCCAGAAACCGGTCCTCGGAAGCTTGTTTCAGGTCCAGGGAAGACGTGGCTTGGCAGTTCGGGCTGGACTGTTCCCATGAGGCACAGGGTCAGACTGATTTGCATATTGCCATGTCTAAACTGGGGTGGCAGAGTGGGCTAAAGAATGGTGATGGATTAACCCCAGATCTTTTGACTGGGTGTGAGTGTTTGATTGATTCAGATGCTCCGTCCATCACCACCCCCTTTTGTACCGCTTTTGGCCGCCATAAGTGTGGCAGGGTATGCTCAGACGTGAGTCCCTTGCTCACTTTGCCACTTGATTCAAGCAAGCCGGGCTGAAGTTGGCTGGAATGCCAGAAACCGGTCCTCGGAAGCTTGTTTCCGGTCCAGGGAAGACATGGCTTGGCAGTTCGGGCTGGCCTGTTCCCATGAGGCCCAGGGTCAGACTGATTTGCATATGGCCATGTCTAAACTGGGGTGGCAGAGTGGGCTAAAGAACGGTGATGGATTAAACCCAGATCTTTTGACTGGGTGTGAGTGTTTTATTGATTCAGATGCTCTGTCTATCACCACCCCCTTTTGTACGGCTGTACTCAACCAGGGCCACACGGTGGCCCTTGTCTTACTAGACCTCTCTGCAACCTTCAACACCGTCTCCTGCTGCACTCTCACAGCCAGCCTCCATGACGCTGGCATACAGGGAACTGCCTTCAACTGTATCTGCTCTTGCCTCACCGGCCGCACCCAAAGAATCAGACTCCCGACTTTCATCTCTGAACCCACAGAGATCAACTGCGGAGTACCCCAAGGATCATCACTCAGCCCCACACTCTTCAACATTTACTTGGCTCCCCTCGGCAGACAGCATGGACTCAGCATAGTATCCTATGCCGCTGCCAGACTCATCTTCGACATCCCACAACATGACCACATTACTCAGCACCTACGTGACCTCCACTGGCCCCCATTGAGAAGAGACTAACCTTCTAGCTACTCACTCACGCCTACATATCACTCCACAACACCGGACCCTAGTACATCAATGGAAGAGTCTCCTTCCATGTACCCAAGAGAAACCTCTGCCCTGCCGACTTCGCCCTCGCCAATACCCAGCGCATCCGCAGCACCAGAGCTGGATGAAGAGCCTAGTTCTACATCGCGACCAAGACCTGGATGAGCTCCAGCTAAACATCAGACGTTCCCCCACTCAGCACACCTTCAGGAAGAGCCTCAAGACCTGACTCTTTAGCTGAATCAGAGCCTCACCCCCCGCTCCTTGAGACCCTCACTGGTGAGTAGTGCGCTTCTCAAATCCTTGATTGACTGATTTATTGATTAATTGACTTGGTTTGGTATCATACTGGGAAACAGCAGGTGGGACCTTTCCAGGTGTCAACTAATGTGTACTTGTGACAGGCAGGCCCATTTAATGTAATAGAGTTCCTGAGCCCACCCCAAGTTGTCTTCCTGCCAGGGGAAGAAAACACCTCCACTATTCCAGGACATTGTCTCTGCTCTTTCACCCCAAGGAATATATTTACAAGGAGGTTTGCACTGCATTTGCACCACGCAGCGTGGTACGTGTGCCACAAACCTTATGCAAGATTTATGAAGCCACACAAAGCCACTTCGCCTAGCCCTGAGTGGCGTCATAAATCTGGAATAAAACAGCGTAAATCACTGTGTTGTGTTACTTTACCCTGGGAAGTCATTCCATTGGCATTACTTGGGTTTTCCCACTCAACTCCCAAGGTTTTTGATGCATTGACAGTTTCCAGAACTGGTAAACCGGATAATGTGCCAAAAAGGTACATCTTTCCAGTGGAGGCGTAAATAGGAGAAATATCTCTATTTCTCCTTGTTTCTTCCTCTTTCTATGTGTGCTGCAGAATGCATTACTTCCCTTTTCCAGTGGAGCAGCAAGGTGACTTGCAGAGTTGCACCATATCCTCGTAAATATACCCCCAAATTCAGTCCAAGAACAGGATGGGTAGTTGCTTGCGATCAAATGCAAACTAACCTCCAATTATTTCAAACAGGGTAAAGGTGACTTTCTACAAGTAAAATTTCCAGTACATGTAATCAAAATCTCATTTCACCAATAGAATTAATTTTTATTAAATATAAAAATAAGTCTTTGAATGGAATCTGTAGCTGGTATAGGTGGTATAGGTCAAATGTTGTAGATTTAAATATATAATCTATACTTGTTGTATGTACCAGTTACCACAGGCTAACAAGCAACAAAGTAATTTTGAACCTAATCACAAAGGGAACATGCCATTTCTAATGTTACACATGATACCTTATCCCGTTGGCAGCAAGGTATGCACAAGGGTGATTTATTGTAAAGTAGGTTTTCCTACCCATTAAACAGTGTTCATCACATTTTAACCAGCTGCTGCTGGCTAAACAGGGTACGCCATATATGTTTCACTGCCTCTGCAGTGGATTGAACATAGGTGATGCAGTCCACAAATGGCATATAACTTTCCATTCCTTGGGTGAATTTCTGCACTACATACCATAGCACGTTAACAAAGTTAAATGTGCCAAATAGGTTTCAAACACATTTTGATATGTTTTAAGGGTCAGCGCATGTGCATTGGACACTGGATAGCAGTTCCAAAAAGGGGTCACTTTACATCAAGGCACAATTCACGTTTTGCCTCTGTTCTGACCGACTTTTTCGGCCCTTTTTGACGGAAGATGAGTGGAGGTGACTTTAGTCTACTATCATTCTAATAGAAGGATTAGAACCATAACTAGAGCCTATTCACAAGGCGTGTTGACATAATCCCGTACCCTTTTCCTTAGATCAGGGCTTATAAATATATGTTGAGGGATAGATTCATTAGTATTAGTGAAAATCTGTCCTTTTGTAAGAGTGTTAGTATACTTTTCATGGAGTTATGCTGACTTCGGGCCTTGTAGGCCTCAAATGGGAGAGACTCCATCTTTCCTTCTGCCCCGGCAGCTTGAGATGCTTCAAGGTCAAATGTAATGTTTTAGTTACGAGGTGTTGTTCGCTTGGAGAGAACCGGCTCAGGCTGGCCCTTATCGAAAGACTGTATTTTTCTCCATTCCGAAGACATAACATCAGGCCGGCCGGCTGAGAACGTGTCCTTGGTACGGGGAGGTACAAGAATTTGGTGGGCGGCAGGTTACTGGCCGTAACTTTCCATGAAGGGACAAGCTTCCATATTAGCGAAGGCATGAGGCAGTGAGTCAGTCAGTTGGTAGGCAGCAGCTAGTTGTTAGCATCAATGCGATTAATTATTCCAAGGCAGACAGCCGCCATTTTGAAGTCCGAGGAAGACCGAGAAGCTGATACTCTCTTAGAAAGATTGAAGTTATTTTAATTGGAACAGCTGGCGAGCTTTGACATTAAGATCAGAGCATACAAAGTGAAGCAGTTAGTTGAGGGAACGAATACCAGAGTGGTAGAAACTGAGTTACTAGATCGAAGCTGACAAGTGAAGATAGTCCGTGATTGAGAGGAGAGAGGAGTAAAGCAGAACAGCTAGAGAGAAAGCAGCTGATGAGAGGAAGGTTCCAGTGACTTGGAGGGAAGCAGAGGAGACAGAGCATAGCGGTGCAGACATGTATCCGTGACTGCAGAGGTGTGACCTTAAGACGAGCCAAGGCACAGACGAGAAGGGAACCCAGATGACTGCCGAGTCCAGACTTCATAATAATAAGGTGACGTCGACCCTTTCTTTTTAGCGTGCGCACATTCTAACCTTTCACTTTCCTTTTCAGGCTATATGTTATAGTATAGTATTATTTTATATTTGATGTTATTGATCAATAAAGATACCCCAGTTCTTAGTGAATCAGTGTGTGGACACACTTCATTCTTATATAGTAAAGTTAGCCTTTCTTCTAGTCGGGTATGGTGCATGAACGGATGTTATTCCCGATCAGGTAAATGGTAACTGAATAATGAGGGAGAGAGGAGCCCTTGAAATAGAGAATACGTTGTACACCGTGTAATTCGGCCATTTTTGTGTGATCCATAATATTGTAGTATTGTACCTCTAGTGAATAGTGAGAGATTCTCCTGACATGAAGAGCTAATGGTATTCATAGGAAAGTGATTGTCGTTGTAAGGCGGCGTTAATGAGACCCTCAGGGGGGACATTGATGTCTATATCCACAGGATTTTGGCTTGGATGAAAATAGAGAGAGCATCAGGGGGGATACTGATGACTATACCCACAGGATTGGGGCTTGTAAGAAATAAGAGAGCACCAGGGGGGACACTGGTGTGGATATAATGAGAGCACTGGTTGTGGTCAGTGTGTAATGGTAAGTAATCAGAACTGCCCTAGGGTAGATTAGTCCGGGTCCGTGTGGTCGCGAGGCTATAGTGTATTGTAAAAGATCCAAGCATGTATATTGCTAATTCCCCATCCTTGGGTAGGAAACATAGATACCTGTTGTAAATAGGTCCTAAGGAGGGAGGTGGTTACGTTTCGGCTGGGTTAGTGGGGCTCTAGTGAGCTGATCCTATCTGGTCCGAAAATCCAGTCGTTACATCTGGCGTCACGAACTGTTTACGAAGCCTGTGTGCGCTGTATTGTTTCTATCTTGTTGGTTTGCGCTCGGCTCGTACGAAGTTTACTTTGTATATTATTTGTTTATAGTTGTATATATCTTTTTGGTTTGTCAAAATGTTTTTGCGGAAGACTAAATCTACTTTCAAATTGCCTGTTGAAATTCCCGGCTGGGAATCGACGCCTTACGAGGCTTTGGCCCGTGAGTGGGCCGATTCTACTGGCTTGAGCGAAAATTTGAGTTCTTCTTTGGAGCTGGCGGAGCCGGCTAATGTGATTTCTTGTTTGCAGAAAGCGCCAATAGTGAAGGGTGAGGAACTTCCTATTTTGGGACGCAGAGGTTGGATTGTTTTAACTGCGTACAGGATTGTACATGAACATTTTTGAAATTGCAGAAACAATATGTGGATATGGAAGAAAAGTTTGTTGAAGTGCAAAATGCTCATACTCTTTTGCGATGCCAAAATAAATTGCTTGCTGACAAAATTGAAACTTATCAGACGATAGCCGAAAGGGCTGCTGTTCGTATTGTGAAATACAAATATAAGAATCGTTGTGGTCGTGTTTTTAAACAGAAAGTGCGTCTGGTCGTGGCGAAAGCCGGACTGGACTGGAACCCCGATGAATGGGATGGTAATATCTGGGACTCGAATGATTCTGGCTCCTCGGCTGAGGAGTCTGACAGGCTCGAGTCTTCTCGCTCCGGACGTGACTGTAAATCTGCTTCTTGTGACAAACATAATGATTCCGGCGACCGTGGTCGCTCTTCCCATTGTAATGACGTTTCTCATTCTGATTGTTCCTCTAAATCTATGGATCGGGCTTCTTCTGATGCTCGTCCGGAGGTTTCTGCGCATCCGGTTTTTCGACGAAAATTACAACAAGCTCCTGGTAATCCAAATGGTATTCCTTTGGATAGTTTAGAAGATTTTACTCAACAGGAAGTTAGTGACATTTTGCAACGATTTCGACAACGGACTGGTGAGGCCTTGCTTATGTGGATGGTGCGCCTTTATGAGTTAGGCGATGCAGGTATCATGTTAGATGCAGGAGATGCCTTGAAATTTTGTTCTTTGAGTTCTGATTATACCATACAAGATCATTTTCGAAATTTCAATGGTGTCGGTCAGACTAGTCTGCTCCAGTTAGCGACTGATAGCTGTAATCACAAATACCCTACTGAATCTGATTGGCCTGTGAATGACAAGCCGTGGTACACCTTGCGCGATGCGACGTAACGGCTGAAAGAGGAGGTGATGAAAACTGCGATTTTTCTGAGTACAGCTGATAGATTGTTGGATGGTTTGTTAAAATCTTCTGTGCGCAATCGCATCATCCGTTCTTCCCCTGTTGCTTATAAGCAGGTTATGATGACTTTGTTGATCAATCAAACTGGCAATCCTTTGTCTATGGTGCTTGAATCTGTCCGTCAGCTTGGTGAGTTGGGTGACTGGTTTAAACCTGAGAGACAGTCCAGACCTGAGGGTCGTACTGCTGGAGATTATAAGTTCTCTATACGTGATATGTTTCTTGCACTGTTGGCTGATGGTGTGAAAAAGGAAGACATTGATGATGAACCTAATAATCGCTTGTGGGACATGTTTCGCAGGCATGGTTTGGATCGAAAGGAGGGTGCCCGACGTGTGCGAAAGAATGATTGTGATCGTGGGTTTTCTGATGATAGTGGAGACGACAGACGTCGTGATGATTCTGATCATCGTGATGAACGACGACATGAGCGTGATGTGTCCCCTCGCCGTGAAAAAGAGAGAGGGCGAGAGGGGGAAAAGGAAAGGGGGAGAGATGACCGTGTTATCGGGAGATATAGGGATGAAAGGGATCAGTCCCCCGAGTTGAGGAGAAGGGAGGATCGACACAGACTTTTCGATCGAAATTCACAGTACCATACAGATGACAGGAATCCATTTTGTAATGGAGATGGATATGAACATGATGTTTTATCGCCCAAGAAATATGAGAGCATTCACCCTGATTTGTCCTGGTTATCAGAACGCAGTAAAAATGACTAGGAAATAGGTCAAGCTCCAGTACGCAGGTGGGCTCACAAAGATAATAGACCCTATGTAGATATTGAGATTTTTTGGAAACATCGTAATATCCAAAGGGCCCGAGCATTAGTAGATACAGGAGCGGAGGCCACTCTTATTCATGGAAAATCAAAGAAATTTAAAGGCCAATTTTTCACAATTACTGGTTTAGGTGGAAAGGAAACCCCCGCAGTGCAAACTACACTTGAAATGAGAATAGGTAGTATTCCCCGAAAAGAATATTCTGTTTTAGTTGTGCCACTTCTGGAATACATAATTGGAATTGACATTTTGAAAGGAATGACATTGCATTTAGATGACGGCTGTTATCAATTTGGAAGTAAAAATTATATATCATCCAGACCTGTACGAGTTGGTCGCTTAAGAATGCCCCTATAAAAATTCCTCGGGCTACACAAGTTGTTTCCCAAAAGCAGTATCGTATCCCAGGTGGCCATGAAGAAATTAGTGCTACGATTCAGGATTTGGTGGATGCAGGAGTTATAACTCTGGTTACTTCTGCTTGGAATAATCCCGTTTGGCTTGTGCGTAAGAGTGATAATTCTTGGCGCATGACGGTTGATTACCGCAAATTGAATAAACATACACCCCCTTTGACTGTTGCAGTACCAGACATCATTACTTTAATTGAAAGAATTCAAAAGCATCCAGAAACATGGTATGCATCTATTGATATTGCTAATGCTTTCTTCTCAATTCCGATTGCCCCTGAGTGCCAGGAACAATTCAGTTTTACATGGAATGGACGTCAAATAACGTTTAGAAGTCTTCCCCAAGGCTATGTACACAGTCCAACGATTTGTCACCGGCTGGTGGTGGAACATTTGTCCGAAGTACATGTACACCCGCAAATTCAGATATGTCACTATATGGACGACATTTTGATTCAAGGTGAGACACAAGACCAAGTCCAGACCCAGCTAGATCAAATCATTGATCGCTTACGCGAAAAAGGTTGGGAAATCAATCCCGATAAATTGCAAGGTCCATCCCAAAATGTGAAATTTTTAGGCATCAATTAGCATGAAGGTCACAGAGAGGTGATTCCACAAGTGAAGCGGAAAATTCTTGATTTTGCAGTTCTAAGAAATAGGAAGGAAGCTCAAAGCTTTATTGGCTTATTTGGCTTTTGGCGTCAGCATATTCCACATTTGAGTCAGATATTGGCCCCTTTATACAAAGTCACTCGTAAAAAGAATGTGTTTGAATGGGGTAAACCACAGCAGGATGCGTTTGATTTGGCAAAAGAAGCGATTCAGTATGCTTTGGATTTGTGGCCCGTGTGCGATGGTGATGTGGATCTGAATGTGTCCGTGCAAGGTCTCTATGCAAATTGGAGTTTGTGGCAAAAACAAGGCAGTAATAAAGTACCATTAGGTTTTTGGACTAAAAAGTTACCCGATGCTGGTGAGCGTTATACACCCTTTGAGAAACAATTGCTTGCATGTTATGGGGCTCTGGTGGATACCTAGCAATTGACTTTGGGACATGATGTGATTTTGAGACCTGAAATTCCTATTATGCAGTGGGTTTTGAGTTCGCCGAAAACTCATCGAATTGGACATACTCTAGAGGCGAGTGTGATTAAGTGGAAATGGTACATACAAGATAGGGCACGTGTGGGACCGAAAGGTTCAGCATCATTACATGAGCAAGTGGCGCAGGCGCCACCGATTGAGACTGGGAGTGATTGCTCCGTACCTGTAGTACAGGAATCCCCTGTTAAGTGGGGTAAGCCATTTGATGATCTGTCCGCGGAGGACAGAAACCATGTGTGGTTTACGGATGGTTTAGCAAGGTACATAGGAGAGAAAAGACACTGGAAGGCAGTGTCCTATAATCCCATCACACAAAAATTGCTGAGTACAACTGGTGAAGGAAAGAACAGCCAATTTGCTGAATTATATGCTGTTTATCAAGTTTTAAAACAAGAGTTACCTGGTACATGTCACATTTTTACTGATTCCTGGTTCACTGCTAATGGACTGGCCGTTTGGCTACCAACTTGGCATTCTCATAATTGGGAATTGCATTCTAAAGAACTGTGGGGAAAAGAATTATGGCAAGAAATTTGGGAAATGCTCCCACAAAGTACTGTTACAATCTTTCATGTGGATGCTCATACCCCGATAGATTCCCTTGACAAATTCTTTCATAACATTGCAGATGAGAAATCTAAAATTGCTGAGGCAGTGGTGGATATGCAGGATTCTGATTTGGCGGGATTGGCGAAATGGGCCCACCAGAAAGCAGGACATTTTGGAGAGAGAGCCACTAGCAGGTGGGCTGCCGATCAAGGAATTTATATTCCTTTAAATTTGATTAAAGACACAATATTGCATTGTCCTATCTGTCAACATTCTAGACAACGAAAAGTACCCCAAATTGTTAAAGGACATTTACATCGAGGGAAATTGCTCGCTCAAATTTGGCAGATTGATTATATTGGTCCACTCCCTATGAGTAAAAACTGCCAATATGTTTGCACCATTGTTGACACATACAGTGGCCTTTTAGTGGCCTTTCCCTGTAATCGAGCTACCCAATTGAATACCATTAAAACATTGGAATTGATTATGCTCTATTATGGTGTTCCATTCCAAATTCAATCTGATAATGCATCCCATTTTAAGGGAAGATTGGTGCAGGAATTATGTGTGGAGAATAACATTGAATGGGTGTTTCATATACCATATTATCCACAGGCATCAGGTCTTATTGAAAGAATGAATGGTTTGCTAAAAGATCAATTACGAAAATAAACTGATAATAAATACAAAAATTGGAGAGATTATTTGTTTCAGGCACTGTTAATTCTGAATAATCGTCCCTTTTTGAATGCTGAATCTCCATTAATGCGTTTATTTCCTCAGCTATTGATGCAAAGCCAAACACCATTGGCAATACTGTAATGTATTGGGAAATTTCCCCTGGAGCATTAGCTCCATGCAGAGCAACCCCACGACCTGCATGCCATGAATGACAGCATAATCAAAAGCAGAGATCGAGTTATCATTGAAACTGGTGTTGGTGTCAGTATACCACCTGGAAGTTTTGGATTGGTTGCCTCTAGATCGGGCCTGGCCTTAAAAGGCATTCAAGTACTTGGAGGAGTCATTGACAGTGATTATCAGGGAGAGATTAAGGTGCTCCTGCTGAATAGCAGTGAGGTTGATTTACCAATTCACAAAACTGACCGAATTGCTCAGTTGCTAATCATGCCTGTTTCAGTGGAATGATTCAGAAAGGCACTGCCCCAACTTTGCTAACTGTACGAGGACAAAAAGGTTTTGGCTCCACAGATAATCCAGGAGCGAGAGTGTGGGTGCAATCGCCTAAAAATCCCACTGAACAAGCTGAAGTTATTGCAACCGGTCATGATAACACAATTCTTGTCATGAGACCAGGGATAGATAGCTGGGAATCTGTCCCGGCTGACAAATGTTACTTACGAGAATGAATAATGCCTGTATTTGATTTTCTTTTAGATCATTCTCTGGACTGTTGCTGCAGGATGTGCCGGCGTTGGACTCCTTTTGGTCTGCTACGTCGGGAGAGGAGGGAACCCACAGACTTGGGTTGATTCGATAACCCGAGTACCGCGTTCCTTTGCTGCGTGGGATTCATCATCTAACTTTTGGACTACTTTAGCTAAACAAGTTACCAACTCTCCACATTTCTGTTTAACACCAATGCGTTCGGTGACTGACATTCTAGCGACCTGTTTGGTTGCTGTCCCTGCTTCGTTGGAAACTCTAGCCCATATCTTTAATATATCAAGTGCCCGTCCCAATGTTATCCTTGGAGATTTCGCCACCCATGAGTATTGTCCTTTGTGTACTGTACTTTTAGATCCAATACCACCGATTCATTCCCAAATAACTACATATAATATCACCCAGGGTGATTTATGCTTTTTTCTTACCTGCGATCCCAATGCAATTACTGAATGTGTGCGTTTAAAATTGAAAGCAGCAACTTCCTTTTCAGCTCATGAACGAACTTTGTGTTCCCGAAGACCCCCGAGATCATGTACTTCTGTTAGAAATAATATGACCTGTAAGAGTTTAGTAGTTACCCCTAGTCATTATCGTACACTGCTTTTACCTTCTGGATGGCTTTTCTCTTGTGGTAATACTTCCTGGCCCTACATTCCCGCAAACATTTCTGGAGGACCTTGTGCCATCACTAGACTGAGCCTATTGATGTTTTCTTCACATCCTAACACATATTCCCGTGTTGTTCGTGATACTGTAATGTTACATGATGACTGTGATTCTTCACTACATTTATATTCCAAATCCGAATACCTTAGTTTAGCTTTTTCAATTATTGGTGTTCCAGCCTTAGCTGTTTATAACGTGAAATCCATTGGAAAAATGGCCTGCTGGATGGTTAAGTCCATCAAGCAAACTTCTACAATTTTATCTGACATGTTACTAGATGCCCAGGGTGAACGCAGAGCTCTTCTGCAGAACCGGGCTGCCATTGATTATCTTTTGCTCAAACATGGACATGACTGTTCTGACTTTGAGGGCCTCTGTTGCTTCAACTTATCGGATCATACCAGATCTATTCAGGCTCATATTGACAAACTGCATGACTTGACTGAAGAGGTTAGAAAACACATTGACCAGGGCTGGTTTGACTGGCTCTTCAATTGGTTACCTGACTTGCATGCTTTACGACAGATATTAGGGGGTATCATGATTACTATTAGCGTTTTAATAGCCATTTGCTGCTTTATTCAGTGCATTCCTTCCCTACTCCAGTTCTGTAGATGTGGTACAAGAAATAGATCAGTTAATTTTGTTTCATATTATTCCTCTACGGATGTTAGTTCCATTTAGCGAATGATTAGTATCCTAAATTCAAGGGTGAAATGTTCTGACCGACTTTTTCGGCCCTTTTTGAGGGAAGATGAGTGGAGGTGAAATTTAATCTACTATCATTCTAATAGAAGGATTAGAACCGTAACTAGAGCCTATTCACAAGGCGTGTTGACATAATCCCGTACCCTTTTCCTTAGATCAGGGCTTATAAATATATGTTGAGGGATAGATTCATTAGTATTAGTGATAACCCGTCCTTTTGTAAGCGTGTTAGTATACTTTTCATGGAGTTATGCTGACTTCGGGCCTTGTAGGCCTCAAACAGGAGAGACTCCATCTTTCCTTCTGCCCCGGCAGCTTGAGATGCTTCTAGGTCAAATGTAATGTTTTAGTTACGAGGTGTTGTTCGCTTGGAGAGAACCGGCTCAGGCTGGCCCTTATCGAAATACTGTATTTTTCTCCATTCCGAAGACATAACATCAGGCCGGCCGGCTGAGAACGTGTCCTTGGTACGGGGAGGTACAAGAATTTGGTGGGCGGCAGGTTACTGGCCGTAACTTTCCATGAAGGGACAAGCTTCCATATTAGCGAAGGCATGAGGCAGTGAGTCAGTCAGTTGGTAGGCGGCAGCTAGTTGTTAGCATCAATGCGATTAATTATTCCAAGGCAGACAGTCGCCATTTTGAAGTTCGAGGAAGACCGAGAAGCTGATACTCTCTTAGAAAGATTGAAGTTATTTTAATTGGAACAGCTGGCGAGCTTTGACATTAAGATCAGAGCATACAAAGTGAAGCAGTTAGTTGAGGGAACGAATACCAGAGTGGTAGAAACTGAGTTACTAGATCGAAGCTGACAAGTGAAGAGAGTCCGTGATTGAGAGGAGAGAGGAGTAAAGCAGAACAGCTAGAGAGAAAGTGGCTGATGAGAGGAAGGTTCCAGTGACTTGGAGGGAAGCAGAGGAGACAGAGCATAGCGGTGCAGACGTGTATCCGTGACTGCAGAGGTGTGACCTTAAGACGAGCCAAGGCACAGACGAGAAGGGAACCCAGATGACTGCAGAGTCAAGACTTCATACTAATAAGGTGACGTCGACCCTTTCTTATTAGCGTGTACACATTCTAACCTTCACTTTCCTTTTCAGGCTATATGTTATAGTATAGTATTATTTTATATTTGATGTTATTGATCAATAGATACCCCAGTTCTTAGTGAATCAGTGTGTGGACATACTTCATTCTTATATAGTAAAGTTAGCCTTTCTTCTAGTCGGGTACGGTTGCATGAACAGATGTTATTCCCGATCAGGTAAATTGTACTGAATAATGAGGGAGAGAGGAGCCCTTGAAACAGAGAATAAGTAGTACAACGTGTAATTCGGCCATTTTTGTGTGATCCATAATATTGTAGTATTGTACCTCTAGTGAATAGTGAGAGATTCTCCTGACATGAAGAGGTAATGGTATTCATAGGAAAGTGATCGTCGTTGTAAGGCGGCGTTAATGAGACCAACAGGGGGGACACTGATGTCTATACCCACAGGATTGGGGCTTGGATGAAAATAGAGAGAGCATCAGGGGGGATACTGATGACTATACCCACAGGATTGTGGCTTGTAAGAAATAAGAGAGCACCAGGGGGGACACTGGTGTGGATATAATGAGAGCACTGGTTGTGGTCAGTGTGTAATGGTAAGTAATCAGAACTGCCCTAGGGTAGATTAGTGTGGGTCCGTGTGGCCGCGAGGCTATAGTGTATTGTAAAAGATCGAAGCATGTATATTGCTAATTCCCCATCCTTGTGTAGGAAACATAGATACCTGTTGTAAATAGGTCCTAAGGAGGGAGGTGGTTACGTTTCGGCTGGGTTAGTGGGGCTCTGGTGAGCTGATTCTATCTGGTCCGAAAATCCGGTCGTTACAGCCTCTTAGGCTACAGTGCTTTTGTTTTATCCCATCTTAGTTCTTTCTTGGGTGTTCCTTACTTGGCAAATCTAGGTAGCTCTCCCTGGGGTTGAGTTTATTTTAGGCAGTATCAAGGCTTAGGTGCAGATTACCCTAAGATCAGTTCTTAGCATTCAACGCCTTTAAAAATTCTCAGGTTTTGCAGTCTTGAAGGCCTCAGAGTTCAATTCCAGAAGAAGTGGGTGACTGCAGCACACATTTCACTTCATTTCCACTTCAGGGAGAGATGTGCTGACGGAGGCTCAACAGTAATCGAGAGAGGGCCACAGCAGATCGGCAGCTTGAGAAGATATCTGTCATCCTCATAGGCATTTGTTGACTCTGGCAAGTGAAGGGCCCTCTTCCAGGTCATTGTTGAGTGCCAGTTGGTTGGTCACCAAGGTCAGAGGTCACTGTGTACATGTACAACCACCATGAGAAAAGCCACCAAGAGGGTCATAGGGGCATCAGTCCTCGGATGCAATTGCTGAATGGCCATGGTATGGTCTGCTTTGCCACAAACCTCTTGATGGCGGTACTCTCTGCATTGGCATAGATTTCTTGGGAGCATCAGGGAACATTGTCTGCAATCCCTCTCAGAATGGTCGACATGGAGAGTCTGCAGTCCATGTGCCCCAGGGCAAACAGACCACTCTCCTCAGTCTTACTTTAGCTGGCACACACTCAAAGCACTGCAGGGTCAAGCTGCTCTGGTTCTTTAAGTAGTCAGTTACTCCTCTGTAGAGTTGGCAGGCTACTTCTCTCTCTGAGCACCAAGTTGGCTTCAAGCTGCTTCAGGTCAGAGATTTAACTTCTTCCAGTAAAGCTGAACTCCACATGATGTCTCTTCACCTCCGGGAAGCTGACTGTCAGTCACACACCAGCTCTGGTTGAACAGCAGTCCTATGAGTACACTGCGTATCAATCCCTTGGAAGAAGAGAACTGCTACACCAAGTGGGAAAGTAGCTCCCACTTTTAGACAGTCAAAGTACAGAGAGGTTGTTTATTCAATTTATGCACCTTAAGAACTAGTTTTGGGTGGTTCTTCTATCATCTGTCCTGAGTCTGTTCTACTGAAACTTCCTTTGTGAACAGTGATGCTCCTCACAACAGGGTAGTCTCCAGTCTGTACCCAGAACAGCGGCATAAATAGCTGTGATATTTTTGTACCAAGCTCACCAACAGCCACACTAACAATGATCAGAAAAAAGACAAAAGGTTGGCATCACCTATTGAATCATTTGCACGCTTAGCAACAGAAACTTCAGTCCTACCCTTCAAATCCATCATTCACTAAAAAGCAGTGCTGAGGAAGACTGTTGTAAAAACAACAATTGATGGATAGAATGCAGAACAATGTCAAACATTCACCCCAGTACAGAGATATGGGCCTACATCGTTCGTTTTTTGCTCACCATGCAATTCCCTTTTGAACCCAGCCGTATGTAAATCAGTCTTGACCCTGTGCCTCATGGGAACAGTCCAACCCGAACTGCCAGGCCAGGTTCTCCCTGGACTGGAAACAAGCATCCTAGGACCGGTTTCGGGGTTTCACCCCTCTTCAGCCAGGATAGCTTGACTCCAGTGGCATGGAGAGCACAGGACCCACTCTGGGCATACCCGTCCCACTTGGGGTGACAAATGCAAAAACAACAATTGATGGACATAATGCAGAACAATGTCAGATATTCACCCCAGTACAGAGATCTGGGCCTCAATCCATGTTTTTTTTGCTCACCATGCCATTCCAGTTTAGACCCAGCCATATGCAATTCAATCTTGACCTTGTGCCTCATTGGAACAGTCCAGCCCGAACTGCCAGGCCAGGTTCTCCCTGGACTGGAAACAAGCATCCTAGGACCAGTTTCAGAGTTTCACCCCTCTTCAGCCAAGATAGCTTGACTCTAGTAGCATGGAGAGCAAGGGACCCACGTCTGGGCATACCCGTCTTACTCTGGATGACAAATGCAAAAACAACAATTGATGGACAGAATGCAGAACAATGTCATACATTCACTCCAGTACATAGATCTCAGCCTAGATCTATTGTTTTTTGCTCACCATGCCATTCCAGTTTGAACCCAGCCATATGCAAATCAGTTTTCTCCCTGTGCCTCATGGGAACAGTCCATCCCAAAATACCGTCCATCCATCCATCATCCCCTTTGGTATCGCTTTGTTTGCCCTAAGTTGGCAGGGTATCCCCAGACTTGGGTCCCTTGCTCACTTTGCCACTGGATTCAAGATAGCCTGGCTGATGAGGGTTATGAACCCGAAACTGGACCCAGGATGCTTGTTTCCGGTCCAGGGAAGACATGGCTTGGCATTACTGGCTGGACTGTTCCTCCGAGGGACAAAGTCAGACTGATTTGCATATGACCATGTCTGAACTATGGTGGTGGAGTGAGCTAAAGAATGATGATGGATTAAACCCAGATCAGTTGACTGGTGGGTGGGTGTTTGATTTGCTCAAACGCTCCGTCCAGCGTCCCCTTTGGTATCGCTTTGTTTGCCCTAAGTTGGCAGGGTATGCCCAAACGTGGGTTCCTTGCTCACTTTGCCACTGGATTCAAGATTGCCTGGCTGGCGAGCATTATGAACCTGAAACCGGTCCCAGGATGCTTGTTTCCGGTACAGGAAAGACATGGCTTGGCAGTTCGGCTGGACTGTTCCCATGTGACACAGGGTCAAACGGATTTGCATATGGCCATGTCTGAACTGGGGTGGTGGAGTGAGCTAAAGAATGATGATGGATTAAACCCAGATCAGTTGACTGGTGGTGGCTGTTTGATTTACTCAAATGCTCGGTCCATCATTCCCTTTGGTATTGCTTTGTTCGCCCTAAGTTGGCACGGTGTGCCCAGACGTGAGTCCCTTGCTCACTTTGCCACTGGATTCAAGATAGCCTGGATGATGAGGGTTATGAACCCGAAACCGGTCCCAGGGTGCTTGTTTGTGGTCCAGGTAAGACATGGCTTGGCAGTTCGGGCTGGACTGTTCCCATGTGGTACAGGGTCAGACTGATTTGCATATGGCCATATCTGAACTGGGGTGGTAGAGTGAGCTAAAGAATGATGATGGATTAAACCCAAATCAGTTGACTGGGAGTGGGTGTTTGATTTACTCAAATGCTCGGTCCATCATTCCCTTTGGTATCGCTTTGTTCCCCCTAAGTTGGCAGCCCAGAGGTGAGTCCCTTGCTCACTTTCTCACTGGATTCAAGATAGCCTGGCTGATGAGGGTTATGAACCCGAAACCGGTCCCAGGATGCTTGTTTGTGGTCCAGGTAAGACATGGCTTGGCAGTTTGGGCTGGACAATTCCCATGATGCACAGGGTCAGACGGATTTGCATATGGCCATGTCTGAACTGGGATAGTGGAGTGAGCTAAATAATGATGATGGATTAAACCCAGATCAGTTGACTGGGGGTGGGTGATTGATTTACTCAAATGCTTGGTCCATCATTCCCTTTGGTATCGCTTTGTTTGCCCTAAGTTGGCAAGGTGTGCCAGACGTGAGTCTCTTGCTCACTTTCCCACTGGATTCAAGATAGCCTGGCTGATGAGGGTTATGAACCCGAAACCGGTCCCAGGATGCTTGTTTGTGGTCCAGGTAAGACATGGCTTGGCAGTTTGGGCTGGACAATTCCCATGATGCACAGGGTCAGACTGATTTGCATATGGCCATATCTGAACTGGGGTGGTAGAGTGAACTAAAGAATGATGATGAATTAAACACAGATTAGTTGACTGGGGGTGGGTATTTGATTTGCTCAAAAGCTCCATCCATCATCCCCTTTGGTATCGCTTTGTTCGCCCTAAGTTGGCAGGGTGTGCCCAAACGTGGGTCCCTTGCTCACTTTGCCACTGGATTCAAGATAGCTGGGCTTATTGGGGTTATGAACCCGAAACCGGTCCCAGGATGCTTGTTTCTGGTCCAGGGAAGACATGGCTTGGCAGTTCGGGCTGGACTGTTCCCATGAGGCACAGGGTCAGACTAATTTGCATATGGCCATGTCTGAACTGGGGTGGTGGAGTGAGCTAAAGTATGATGATGGATTAAACCCAGATCAGTTGACTGGGGGTGGGTGTTTGATTTGCTCAAACGCTCCATCCATCATCCCCTTAGGTATCACTTTGTTCGCCCTAAGTTGACAGGGTAGGCCCAGACGTGGGGGTGGGTGGTTGATTTGCTCAAACGCTCCATTCATCATCCCCTTTGGTATTGCTTTGTTCACCCTAAGCTGGCAAGGTATGCCCAGATGTGGGTCACTTGCTCACTTTTCCACTGGATTCAAGATAGCCTGGCTGATGAGGTTATGATACCGGTCCCAGGATGCTTGTTTCCGGTCCAGGGAAGACATAGCTTGCAGTTCTGCCTGGACTGTTCCCATGAGGCACAGGGTCAGACTGATTTGCATATGGCCATGTCTGAACGGGGGTGAGCTAAAGAATGATGATGGATTAAAGCCAAGTCAGTTGACTTGGGGTGGGTGGTTGATTTGCTCAAACGCTCCGTCCATCATCCACTTTGGCATCGCTTTGTTCGTCCTAAGTTGGCAGGATATGCCCAGACGTGGGTCCCTTGCTCACTTTGCCACTGGATTCAAGATAGTCTGACTGATGAGGGTCATGAAACCGAAACCGGTCCCAGGATGCTTGTTTCCGGTCCAGGGAAGACATGGCTTGGCACTTTGGGCTGGACTGTTCCCATGAGGTACAGGGTCAGGCTGATGTGCATATGGCCATGTCTGAACTGGGGTAGTGGGGTGAGCTAAAACATGATGATGAATTAAACCCAGATCAGTTGACTGGGGGTGGGTGGTTGATTTGCTCAAACGCTTCGTCTGTCATCCCCTTTGGTATCGCTGAGGAAGACTGATGAGCATGTTCTCTCAGAAAAAGTATCTCAGTAAATTTCTGAAGAAGTCATATCTCCTATTACACCACATCAGTGTCTGGTTGTCATGCCTCCAGCAACAGGAATGTCCGCAATACACTTCCACTGGATGGAGAAAAAAAAACACCTCCATAGTTTACACAGGAACCTGCAGGCCTCTATTACTCTTGTTCACTCCTACATATACTGCACGTACAACACAGGTGGCTCAGTAAACCTCTACTCCAGAAAAACATGTAGAAAGTTTTCGTCCTCACTACTGATTTACAAAACATGGTATGCTATGACCACTCCTCTCCATGCTGTACCCCTGATAGGGATAGTAGTCCTGAGTCACTTAATTAAGGGAAGGTTTGGTGCACCTCTGTGGGTCAAAATCCAAGATAGGTCCAGGGCCTCACTCATCTCAAAGGACACATGGGATTCACATGATGCTAAAAAAACAGGCTACTAGATACTCATAGTTGGGCAGTCATGGCAGGGGCACACAGAAGTACACAATAGAGGAGATATTCCCTTCCCAACAGCCATGAAGTGAATTTGGTACTGCGCTACATTTTTCAGTTCTCTCAGTGCAGCTGATTCCATTCACAGCATTTACTAGATCCAAACATCAAGTGTCTAAATTATTTCTGAACCTGGGAGGTCATCTGTAAAAACACTAATGGCTCCCACTTAAACAAAGAGAAACATTTATATTAATTAGTAAGCCTTAGAATAGTCAAAAGAAATGCCGAGGAAAGGATTTCAGAGTACGAGGCGTTCATTATTCAAATAGATTGCAGTATAATACAGAATATCATAATGTTGAGAGTGAATTCAAATCTGCTTTCATAATGATATCATTATGAATTTCCATTTTAGACAATAATTTTTCTTTGCATTTACTCAGATGTGGTGAGACTCACATACCATTTTACTTTTTTCTCAGGCTCCTAGCCTTTATTTTCTGTTTATTTTTGGTACTTTCTGTATCTTTTAGACTTCTCCTTCCCTGTGTTTTTCACCTGTGCATACTACTCTTTTGCATCTGGTGCCAGATACGTGAATTGCTGGTTGCAAAATACTGGCTGTAAGTTGTCAACAATGTTTTGTGGGCCAGTAAAATATGTTACTAACCAACCTATATACTAATAGGTCAGTTTGTAAAACGGACCATTACACGAATGGTGGACTTCCGGGTCAGCCATCAACTGTGTCTATGATCACTTCTCAAATAAAGCAAGCCTTTTTTTACTAATCCTTGGAGGAAATGACTCTAAGTTTGTAAAGACTAAGGGGCAGATTGACAAGCCCCTTGCAACTCTTTTGAGCCACCGTTGCTTCACTTTTGTTATGCAGCGGCAGTCTAAACAATGCGCCACGTTGAGACACAATAACAAAGTGACGCATCTAGAGAGCTGGATCACGTTGTAAAGCCCTGCGTCACATTATGCCTGCGTCAGGTATAATGTATGCAGGTTGGGTGTTCCAAGGCAAGAAAACCTTGTGAAAGTGATACAGTGAAATCTAGAAGATTTCACTACGCCACTTCTACAATGGCACTGCGTCAAAACCTTTCGTGTTTCGCCTGCTTAAAGCAGGCGTAAAGAATGATGCAGAACAATAGGTATAGGCCTTCCTGAACATTGCTGGAGTTGCGTTGTGCTTGCGACATGACTCCAGCAATGCATGACCGTTGCGCCAACAGATGTGTGATGCATCTGTCAATCCTTGCGCCATGGTGCGCCGCATTCTAAATGCGACGCATCCATGGTGGTGGAAGTTTTTTTACGTGATGCAAGTAAACTGGCGCATCTCTGCTATGATGCAGAGATGCGTCAGTTTCTTGTAAATCTGCCTGCAGCTCTTTTTCTATGTATGCTTGAGAGATAGCATTAGTCCTAGCAATGATTGCTTTTCACCAGCCTTTTTTAAATTCACAATGGGCAAAGAGTCCGAAGGATACCCCTTCTCTTTTGTTAATGGTTATTGTAAGGTCATGTAAATATAAAAAAGTTGGAACTTTTTTGGTTCCCACTGTACCCCGTAGCCCTGTGACGTAAGCTTTGGAGAGATGAGTTAAAGGCAGGCCTAATATTTTGAGTTTTGATATACATGCAGCATAATAAAGACGTGTGAAAGTGAGCTCTGTGTGTGTTGTGGTTATTTGTACTTGGGCTGTCAGGATGCTACATTCATGACCTCCTTTGAAGTCCCAGTAACTTTTGATTATTTTGCTACCAGATTTCTGTCACAAAAACTGGGATGTACCAGACAGAATTGCTATTGGGTATAGATGCCTACAAAAACAGCCCTACCAGATATTAAATCGATATTCAGTCGCAATCCTTATTTTAAATATTTTAGACTCCTAAATGGGATTAGTACATAGGAAATAGCATTTTTACTACTGCAAACGCCAAATTGGAGCATTTGAAACTATAAAAATGATCTGTATATCTGGTCCCTAGGCTTTCACAGTTTAACCATTTTGTTTTTGTGTGTCTCAGCTCATTTTCTTCGAAGTTCTACTCTATTCTGTAAAGTTAACTTGCAACAATCAGCATGGTGTTTGATGTTGTTTGTTAAATATTTTTCAGTGGAATGAAACAGCGGTGTAAGCCATACATTAAAAGCAACTAGCATTTCTTGCAACCAATTGCTTTTAATAAGCACTCAGGAACTTTATTATTCGAGGAGGTCTTTCCTTATCTTTTTAGGTACAGCTAAGTCTTCAGTTTGTAATTCATCGTGATGGTTTTATTTGCAATATATGACGTCCTTTGGAACACATTCCTCTCTTACATAATGGCTCTGCCCAGCCTTTTGGTCTTCGAATTAGCAATGAAAATCACCTTCATCACATACCTTCCAAACGCTCCACCTCACTACTAATAAATCCCTCTCAAAGGAAGGATCAGCCCCTACAGTCCAGCGTCATGCCCCAGAGAGAACCCCGGAGCATATTATCAAGGATGGCGATAAAATGATCGCCGCTTTAGCGGCAGGAAACTGCAGCTAAAGCGGCGATAATTGTGATATTGTAATCTGGAGAAGTGTGGCTCAATGGTTAGAGCAGCAGACCCTGATGCAGTGGTCTGGCCGGGACCAGGGTTCAATTCCCGATGCTCCACGGTCTTGGGCTCAATGTCCACGGACTCGATAATTCTCGCCTCAGTGCCTACTCTAATCATGGGTCCCCACTCTGCAACTCTGGGCAATAGCTTGATGAATCTCCACAACGGCCCTAAAGCGCTGGGATGCCTGGTCTCACCTTGGGGGTGCCCAGTAGGGAGCATCTCACAGGGAGAGACAGGACAGGTTCCACAGCGGTATACAGCGCCAAGATGCCTGTCAGGTGATAGTGCGCTTTACAACTATACATACATTACATTGTCTTGATAATATGCCCTTGAGCATTCCAATAGAAGCCCATGTTCACACCAGAAAATGGGCTTCTATGGGAATTCACAAGGGTGCTAAAGCAGCGATAATTTTAACCCCGTTTCTTGATAATATGCCCCCCAATTTTCTCATGGCCGACTCAATGGGGCGGATTTACGAACATTTTGAATTGTGGGTTTTTCACTTTTGTGGCGCAGCCACAACCCAAAATGCCAGTAGAATTTCATAAAGCACTCAAGGGGCGATTTGTACTGCCATTTGTGTTTTTTTTAAGAAATGTTATGCAATGCAGTAGCATGTACTGCATTGCGTTACATTTCATTTTGGGAGGCGTTCCATGGGTGGAGCATGGACGTTTCCGTGAATCAACCGATGGATTTTTCACAATCCTGGATTTACATAGGTTTGTAAACCTGAGATTACGTAAAATTGCTGCACATCCCAGAGGGTGGCATAATAAAGAGAACAATCTTTTTTCTCCTTGATATTTACACATCTATATGTACTTAATTTTACAACACATAAAAAGAAGAAAATGCCTCTATGGATTGTTTTTCTACAGTATGATATCTTTTCCTGCAGAAAAACAATTCTCCTTGTACTACAGGCACCATTGCACCATGGCCTGCATTGGTGCTACGCTGCCTGAAGTGTGCCAGATCTATGAGAGAACAGAATTGTCCCATATCTTAGTAGATATGGTCCATTTCGGCTCTCTCCCTTTCACACGACGCAGAACATCAATTTGCCAAGCTATACTCCGTATCTTGAAAAGATTGGTAAATCTGGCCATTGTTTCCAGATGCATAAGGCATTTGCCTGCCATTGTCAGTTTCATAGCAGACTCATTAAAATCTAGTGCTTTGAAGTGGTCAATTTGTAAAAGAGTAAGGGGCATATTATCAAGAACGTTGATAAAATTATTGCCGCTTTAGCGGCAGGAAACTGCTGCTAAAGCGGCGATCATGGACTTAATAATATTCTCTTGTGAATTCCCATAGAAGTCCAAGTTCTGGTGTTAACCTGGTCTGCTATGGGAATTCACAATGGCATGTTATCAAGACCATTATTGCTGCTTTAGTGGCAGTTTCCTGCCGCTAAAGCGGCGATAAGTTTATCGACGTTCTTGATAATATGCCCCTCAGTGCCTGGACTCAACGTTTTGCCGCTATCGGATGTCCGAGATGCCGCATACCAAGGCTGCATAGTCTAATTTCACTGCGGGTGTCTTTAATCCACTACCAGACACTCCCTGTCCCTTTAGCTCACTCCTGCAGGTTCCTGCTTTCTCTATTTTGCACGTTTTTTTGTCTTTCTCTTCCTCGGAGTGTGTTTTTTTCCCTTTTGCTCTGGGCCAAAATGTGATGGGGAAAAATAAATACCTGTCCCCAAAAATGAATTGTGGTGGGCCGAATTGGCAATCATCAGCTCAAATTAAGCACTGGAAATGGTGTTTGGCAAAGTGCTTGAATAATACAAAGCAAAGAAAATAAATAACCAAATAAAAAAATAAATATTAAAAATACAGATAATCTAAAAGAAAACCTCACCCACTAATACCTTTTGAATAACATCAATGAGATCTACTAGCAAATGGCATACTTTAATAGGCCACACATACAACCTGTACTCCAAATCAAAGCAACCGCAATGCCATCTTCTTACACCGATGGAACACTTCAGCATAACTGATAAACTCCTGTGAAGAAAATATAGCCCTGTTAAAATACTAAAGTGTCAGTTCCTTATTAGGTAATGGTACATTCCTATCAGTACTAACACCTGAGCAGATTACGCCCCATTGAAGAAGCCCACACTTGACCCGATGAACTTGTAAAGTCTTGTGCCTGTCTCTAAACTTTCTTTCCTTGATAAAATGGGGGCAAAATCAGTTTCATTACAACTCTAGTCAAACATATAGAAACATTAGCTTCTGAACTATTTTCAGTATGGAGCCTGACAAAATGTAGCACTGAAGGCGTGACCCTCCAAGTACTAGACTACAGGCACTGAGCCGTGGACAATGATGATGTACGCCTCTTAACCCTTGTTGAGCTGTCAACTGCACTTGACTCCCCTAACCCTCTAACACAAGCCACCATCCAGTCCTTCAGGATAGGAATAGATGATCATTTTCCAAAATGTGTCTCATCCTTTCTGTCTTGATCATCCTAGTTTGTAAAGATATACTCATTCAGATAACCTACATTTCTGCAGAAATTGCGAGTTTCTTAAAGATAACCACTGTCTCCATATTCATTCAGCCTCTACTTGAAAGCGCTTGGCACCATGCGCTAGGAAAAAGAAGGCAAGTATAATTAATATGCTGAAAAGGTCCTACTTTGCCTGAGAATCTCCAACCAATGTGGCAGACCAACTCTTCCTGGACAAACTAACAATCTGAAACAAAGCCCACCAACAACACAGTTGCTTCACCTCAGTACAAGGACCTTCTCAGCCTGTATAGACATTGCACGTAATCTGGATATCACCAACAAATTGGGCCTATCTGCTGAGTCACAGGCCTTCAGTATTGCCACAAAAATATATCTGGCTGTCCACATATGAATACTGACCAAAATCGCTGATTACAAAATCTCCTATCATTTAAGTGAAGTCTACTATCCCCAATCTGATTTCGGAGCAGCAGCAAAAGCTCTAGTAATATTGCACCTTAAAAGTAGCTGGGATCTGGTAGGCGGCCTCTCCAAATCTCACATGGTACCCTTTGATGCAACACTCAATGCAGCAGCATACATTGTCACAGGGACATATAAATAAGACCACACCACCCCTTTTCTGAAAGACCTTCACTGGTTTCACCTTAGAGGCAGAAAACATTTCGAAACAGCAGAAAAAATTTCGAAATTGCACGTGTCAAACAAAGTCATGCACCTCACACTGCAAAGCTACTGGAACAAGTATTTGCAATGCAATAGGTCTCGCAGTTCCGAGAGTTTGAGCTACTGGCATTGTAAATGACAATCCCTTTTATTTATGTGTTGTTTTTAAAACAGTTAAATAAATGGCATTGTCATTTACAATGCCAATAGCTTAAACTCTTGCAAATGGGAGAACTATTGCAATGCAAATACAAATACATCCCTCCCAAGCTTTGTGTGCACTCATATGACATGCATGCTCGCTTCATGCAAGGTATTAGGGAATGTGGAATAAGTGGATTACAGAATAATCGATTGCGAACTATTTCAGTTACTCTCTGTTAGAAATAGAGATCTCTGGTTGGCTGAAGCTTGCGCCAAAGCCAGGCAGAGACCACCATTCTAGTCAGGGAAAGGGAGTTACAAGCCAAAGATAACCCCTGCTCTCACCCCCTTGGTAGCTTGGCACGAGCAGTCAGGCTTATCCCGGTGGCGATGTGTAAAGCATCTGCACAACACACCCAGTAACAACATACTACGCACACCACAAAGTGAACTCCACGCAAGGTTATATATAAAAATAGCCTTTGGATTATCATAAACACATTAGATGGTAATCACACAATATACACTCTGCCAACTGGCATGGGCAATACTTACAGGGATTATTTACACATGACAGGACCGCGTGGACCACTGTCAGAATTAGCACTTGGTAAAACATCATAAACAGAAGAACACGTCATACTCTCGTAACACAACCAATAATCACTGGCAGACTCAATACTCAGCCCCAACCTGTAACCTAGATCTTAACAGGCTCAGCATCACATAAGGAGAGAACTCTATTCTGCGCCAACCTCATAAGTCTAAATCTATTAGACCACAACTAAACATAACTTGCATAAGGAAATACACTTAGTAACATTACCTAAAATCGGGAATAAAGCAAACCTAGACCACAGTAGAGAATCACAATACAATCTAAGACAGTAGGTGAAACCTAGTAATCATAAAAGCACATCTATGAGCATAGATCAAGTTGCATAAATCATACTACAAACATTACATCTCCTAGCACCTATAACAAGTACACTAGGGCCTTGCACCCTACAAAACCTAATAGTCCCCAGGGCCAACTGGTCATCTCTAAGGGGCTCAAATGCCCTCTGTCCAAAGTCAGGGTGCGCTGCCAATTCAGCGAAAGTCAAGGCGGCGCACTTGGCTCAAACCTAAACTTGGCAGCTGCCCACTACTTGCTGGCAGCTGGGAGTCTGAAATTAAAGGCCTAAACGTTGCAGCTGGCACTAAATGCTGCGCAGCTGTGCAGGACAAGGTAGGGGCAAAGGAGAGCATCTCACTCCTGGGTTCAGAAAGCATGTCCCCTAAAATACAGAGCCCTAAACGGTGCAGCTGCCCACTAATTGCTGTGCAATTGAGGAGTAGAATTGTGGCATGGGCACTCAGGAGCCCTGAAACAAAGATGCGCCAAACGTGGGAACCTTTTAGGCTCTGAAAGTAAACATGGGTCAAGGAGGGGAGCCACACAGGGTGCAGTAAATAATTAATAAACCACTGGAGCCATCTGGCTCTTGAAAGAAACTAATGCGAAGTGTTAGAGCCATCCAGCCTCTAGGAATAAGGGGGAGCCGTGGAGCCCCCTAGGCTCTTGGAACAAATGCTACGCGCATCGGAGCTCTCTAGGCTCTGGCAGCAAAAATGCAGAACGTCAGAGCGGCCCACTGCCATCCGGGGCCGCTCGGGAAAACTGACACCACTGGGGTGCCTGGATATGTAGCGAGGCACGGGCCCTTTAAACAACCTGCCCCTATCATGGAGGCAGCCCTCTGTTAAGCAGGGCTGCCCGGAAGAGGAGTACCGGTCATGTCTCCCGCCCCGCCCTCACTCACCGGCTCAGGCAGGCTCTGGAGCGGCTTCAGGCAGCACAACGGGGGGCTCTCTCCTTCACCACGGGAGCCCCGCTCTGTTGTCGGTGGGCTCGGTCGCTGCTTCACTTTTTCACCCAGGCCGCCTCCTGGGACCCAGGGCTCTATCCTCTCCACCCGCTACTGCGGGGCTCTCCCCTCCACTCGGGAGACCCGCGACATCACACTGTAGCGTCAGTTCCTTTTCCTTCTGGCAGCCCCACCCACAACCAGGCGGCAATGTTGGCAGCAAAAAAGGAGGGATAGGCTCCCTCGTAAATAAAAATAAAGTTAGTGTGCGGGGTGGGCACCCGCTAGGACGCTAATAAGCGGGGTGGGCACCCGCAGTCACCACAACAGCAAACCATAGATGCAGAGTATGCACCTGCGCACTCAACACCAGCCAGCTGCCATCAAGCAGAGTGGGCACCTGCAACTAAATATCCCAATAAGCAGGGTAGGCACCCGCAAGGTCGGTGTTACAGGGGAATCCCCACGCTGGGGGTTCCTTACCAAAGGGGGTCAATAAGGAGAAGGAGCACAACGCTCCCAGGGCGCAAAAAGGGGCTCCCAAAGTCTTTGCAGGGTCCAGAAAATAGCAAGCAAGGTCAAAGGGTCCCAGAAGAAGTCCTCCAGGCATCCAGGGGCTAGGCAAGGCCCAGGGAGGCAAGCCTTCCCCTGAGCCCCAGCAGGAGCACACACCTGGTAGATTCAAGTGCACAAACAAGAACATTTTCATGGGGGTCACAGCCCTTCTTTTATACACCAAATCCTTTGTCTCCAAAGGTGCAGGCAAGGAGCGAAACAGATGCAACTGGTTCTGGAGCACTCTGATTTGCTCAGCTCCCCTCTCTATTCACAAGACAGGCCAGGGACATCAGGCACACCACAGGAGGTGGAGCTAGCATTGTGGAGGGAAGTCCCAGCCCTATTCAGGTCCCAGGTGCACTCCTCCCTCCCATTAACATGCAGAGCTCTCCATTCACCACCGGCGCTGACCCATCCTGACTCCTGGAGCCAGGCACACCAGCCAGCTCCAGCCAATCACAAGCCAGACAGTCAATTCACATTTACTGCACAGACATGCCAACTTTTAAAAGTGGCACTTCCACATTAGACACATTAAATCCGCATACATCATCGCTCAGCATTTAATCTCACGAGTTCACACATACCAAACTCGCCCCTGTACTCCCCACACATCAGGAACTACCATGGAAACACATATCCCCCATGCATTCCTATCGTAGGGCAGGCCAATCTCACCACACGCACTCAAAGAGCGCACGCACTTTACACCAGGCCACAGTGATAAAGTGCGCAGAGGCCTAAAATCACTACCACCATGCCAGAGGCTAAAGGCAAACAGTCTAGGGGTGAACCTGCCATAGAGGCCCAAGTCCAACACAACCCCCTTCCAGCCAAAACGCAGGGTAGACCAATCACCACCAAGATGGGCTTCCCTGCTTGGGGCGATAGAACACGGACGCGGGCCCGCACTGCATGGACACCCTCCGGTACTACACCACTCTGACCTCCCGTTGTTCCTTCAAAAAGATAAATACATAATTAAGATGGGGAAAAAAAGATTTCGGGCTCAACTAGGCTACCTCACTGGTACCTCCTAGTTGTCCGCGGCCAGGACCAGGCACTAGGCCACCCAGATACCACTGGCCCTTGCCGATCCATACAATAGCCATTCTCCACCCTCCCTCTGAGTGCAGTTCCAAACTACCACTGATCCTTCAACCTAGGGTCCTCACCCTCAGGCTGGCCAGAGGTCACTGGCAAGAATGCCCCACTCTACCTCTACTTCTGGGGTTTGGCCCCCTCCCAGGGGAAGCACCCACCAGAACACTACTCTCCCACCAGATCAGGACCTCTCGTCATCAACTGGTCTACCCCCTGGAATCCACATTCACCAGTTGCACCGGGGTCAGAGGCGAGGACTCCCTCCCTCTGCACCCTCTTCCAGAGTCCTGTACCCTCCCACTGTAGAACAGGGTCTCTTCACTTAAGATGGGCCCCACCTGCTCTCAGGGGTACCCCCAGAAGGCAAACTGGCCAGTACACTGACTACATCTGCCCTGACGTCCAGATCCGGAAACACCGGCTACTGGTTTCCCAACCGAGGGACGTACTCTTTGGTCAGATGCCTGGCGAACCAGGACTTCACGACGGTGACACATAATTAATGTGGCATGTGACAGTCTGCCTGGCGCAGAACTCACAACCTCCTGTGCAACTGACCGTGCGTGTCCCCCAGGACAGAAATGGCGCCACCACGGCCAATCATTGGCGACCCAGCACTTTTGACTGGTCCCTGGCCTACTGGTTCCCACTGGGGACTCCTTCCCCCTCTCACTTCTCAACACGGGACCCCCACCTGCATTCAGGGGGTTACTACTTCACAATTGCCCGGAGAACCAAGACTTCCTGGGAGTACATCTACCCCCGAGGGTGACACCTGGCTAATGTGTCACGTGACAGTCTGCCTGGTGCAGAGCTTATGACCTCCTGCCCCTTTGACAGTGCGTGAAGATGCCTCAGGACAGACGTGGCATCCCCATGGTCACTCCTATAAGGTTCAGCCCTTCCAGCTGCCAACTTCCAAAAGTGGCACTTCCACACCATACACATTAAATCCGCACACATCAACGCGCAGCCTTTAATCTCACAAGTTCGCACATACCAAACTCGCCCCTGCACTCCCCACACATCAGGAACTACAATGTACACACATATCCCCCATGCATTCCTAGGGGAGTGCATGCCAATCTCACCACACGCACTCACACTCAGAGAGTGCATGCACGTTACACCGGGCCACAGTGCTAAAGTGTGCAGAGGCCTAAAATCACTACCACCATGCCAGTGGCTAAAGGCAAACAGTCTAGGGGTGAACCTGCCGAAGAGGCCCAAGTCCAACACTCTCCATGGATATATTTGATTCCCCTCTCTAAAAAGCTTGTCAGCAACTGGTTGGTACTCGGCCCTATAGCAGCTTCTTGGTCCTACTTCAGCTCTCAAATAAAAATAAATCAGGTATGAAAGTAAGTCATTGTTTGCAATTGCGGATAAAACTTCCCAACACTCGTACTTTCTCTAAGCAAATTTAAACAATTTAAAAGCAAGCTACAGCTTAATGGCATGCAGGAAATTTTGCAAGGATCAAAACTTGTGGGGTGTCCTCATCCTGCCTACCATCACATCAAACCCAGACCTCGAACGATTTATAAAGTAATCGAATTTCATTAAAAAAAAGAAAAAAATACATACATACCAGAGGGGAAAAAGCATTTTTGTGAAGGAACTTAAAACAAATACTGAAAACAATAACCACAAGTCCAAATTTGTGTATGTGTAGAGTTTTGTAGTGTCTCTGCAGTGTTCAGAAACACACTTGAACTACTGTTCACCTCATTACCCTGAGACTTGATGTCTCACACATCCGAGTTTAGTCTCGCCCTCTGCCAGACTCATTTGACTTTTGGCAACTCGGTTCATACCTTGGATCCTCATGTTTTCTAGCACAAGCTCTTGGTAGGAAGCCAAAGAATTCCAAACAAATAAACTGCTGGTTATATACATCTTCGATCAGCAGTTGGAAGCTCCATCAAAACACTGTTCAGCCCTGTGATGGACCCAAAAGTGCTGATCCCGCAACACAAGGGCTGCCACAGATGTGCCTAGAGGCCTTTTACCGGTGGAGGTTCTGGATCCCTGCTCTGGAGGATCATAGAGGAGTGGAGGGGATCTGTAGGCATGCCCTGGTGTTAGAACCTGATCACAGAGTAGATTAACAACACAACCCCACATTCAAAGAAAATGACCCTGCTACCTCCAATACACAGGGACTGCTGCTGAAGAAAGTGCAGGACGCGTTCAAATCGGCTCCCTGAGTGGGATTCCCTGGTCATGTTCCCCGGGATGGGCACCCCAACGCTCTTCAACTCTGCTTCATCACCTATACATGAGAAAAAAAGTCCTGCCTGGGACTGTAAAAGATCATCATCTGTCAGCCCCAGTGTACACATAACTGCCGCAAGCCAGAAGAACCAAAGGTACAGCATCGGCGGTGGGCAGAATTGGGCCGGGGAGCCGGTCAGTGCCGGGGATAGAGGGGAAGCCCCTATCCCCATGCCGACTGTAACAGTAACTGTGCCTTGCGCTCATAGCCCCAACTGCTTCCCCCCTCATGAAGAACACAGGAGCAGCCAGCGCTCCATCCAAGTCACTGATCCACTGACGTGAATGTCCCTGGTCCTTCCAGATCAGATGTCTTCAAGCTGTGCAATGCGTGTCTTGCTTTACAATGCGACGGCAGCTTGGTCAGTCCATTCCTGAAGGAGGTTTTGGTGGGGGCGGCAAACATTAGCATGTTTTTGGAAAGCAAAAGAGTGCTGTCGTAAAATGCCCCCAGCATGCAAGCAGAAAAAATGGAGCCAGTTGTGCCGCTCCCATTTAAAACAAGCGGTCAAGATTGTCCTGACACCTTCGAAACAGAAAGTGCGCACAGCGCGCTGAAAGTAAACAAAGCACGTCCTGGTGACTCAAGTAGGACAAACTCAATAAAGAAAATAGTGCTTACGGTATAGGAACCAAGGTAAACGGGCCAGTAGCTATGGGAGAATCCAAATGATGTCATGGCTGTACTAAGGAGGGACTAACAAGCCTATTCAGCAATCAGAAGACAGAATTTGCAAAGAAGACACAAGAAGACACAAGCCAATAAAACGTATGGGCGGGGAGTGGGCGGGTCTTCTCTTCCGTACTGAACTACCACAGATTATCCCCTGAGTAGCGCTTGTGCACTGGCTCTGGCTCGACCTTAAAAAAAATCTCAACTACTGATTGGCTGAAGTAGATCCTCACAGCCACCATTCCCGATAGCACTGCACCTGCTGCTCAATTGACAGCTATGCATGCCCAGTGTACATAATATGTGCTGCAGGCAGGTGGTAGGAACTAATCATTAACCGACGCACAGCTCAGCCTAGAGCATATTGAACCCTAATTTACAAGTTCACTTCTTAGGAGTGAGGCAGCGTTGAGACACATGAAGCATAAAGAGGGGCACCTGCCACCAATGTGTCAAATGTTTTTCTAATGTAACTATTTTACTCTCTGTGATCAAATTCCTAGTGCACAAATGAAGCCATGAAGTTTGTATGCTTAAAGTCAGCACTGTTGCCAGCCTGCAGGCACAACTTGCCCGGTCTCAGGCCCAGTCCCTGTAGTACAGCACCAGATCGCCAGACAGCGGCTCTGCCTGGGAGGGAGTCCCGTGGAGAGCACACACCAATGGTGCAGCAGCTTCTCCCCGTGTGCCAGGTCTGACTGTGATTTGCAGCAGCTGCTCCAGATTCACTCAGAGCCTCAAGATTTCCAGGTGAGTAACTCATACAAGCAACAGTTTTCTGTGCATGACAGGACTAGAAATCATGTTTCCATAATGGGATAAAGGGAGTGACAGGTCAAATTATATGAAACAAACACGACTGGGTAGGCTACTCATAGATATTATGAGCAGCCTGTCAACAGTGCCTCCAGGCAGGAGAAGGATGACTTGAGGACCAGTGAGGGGGTTCTGGTTGGTAGACCACCTAATTTCGGGTCATTGTGGACAATTTCGAATCTTGATGTGATCACATAATTTATTGTGGGGGTGGCTGTCTTTCTTTGCTTTCTTTGAAGTCATTGTAAAAATCACACCTTTAAGCTAATGAAAAGATTAGGACTGGGGACTCTTCCTACGGAGCTAGAGTGAGTTGCCCACCCTACTTCTTCTGTATAGTGCCCTACTGGTTCCACTCATCACATGGACTCGCAGGGCTTCCCATGTGCACGCACTTCTGATCTTCATGTGCACTGTACATGCACGGTTCTACCCTTTTGTCCTAATGATTTGCACATACTCCTGTGCACACAGGTCAGCCAGAGTACCACAGTCCTAGCACACATTTACAGTGAGCACACACAGGTCTGCCAGTGCATCTTCTGAGTGATCTACATTTACCCTGGTCACAGAAGTTTTATCTGTACATCTCAATCTGCACATATCCACAGCTCTACTAGCACACCTCAATTCTAAGCTTATTCTTAGCCTCCAATGTAGACACAGCTGTCTGTGCAACTCATTTGTCGCTTTTATAGTTGTGCATAATACTAGTACCTCAGCCTTCACCCGCATGTACACTATATACACACACACACAACTCTGCAAGTGCATCTTAATGCAGAAATGTGCATAATCTGTGCACGAAGTGCACTCACTACTGAACCTCAATCCTGTCCTGGACATAAAATATGCAAAAATAGATCTTATAGAACTTTTTCACATATACCGGTAGGATCTATGTGCACATATAACTTTGCCACTTGTATGAGCTGCATCTTTTGCTGCTATGCAGGTGACTGGGAACATCAGTGACTTGAGAGTGAGCTCATGCCTCAGGAAACTGAGGGCAAGCCGAGCCTGAGTGTGGGTGAGCAGGAGACACAGGGAAAAGAAGGGCAGCAGGACTAGCAGAGAAGTGATGGTGACAAGGGACCTTGTAACTAAAATTGAACAGGGCCAGTTCTGGCTTTAAAGCGAACAGAACATTTCTCGCTGGGGGTATAGACTCTATATATATTTTTAAAAATAGAAACTGCAGGGATCATAACGATTTAGAAAAGGGGGTGGTGATGAACAGAGTGTCTGAGTTAAACAGACCACTCTTACCCAGTCCAAAGATCAGGGCTTGATCCATCACCGTTATTTATCTCACTGCCCCATCCCAGCTCAGAACCTGGCTATATGCAAATCAGTCTGTCCCTGGCCCAGTGCATCATGGGAACAGGGCAGACTAAACTACCAAGCCAATTCTTCACCAGAAAGGAGACAAGCTACCGGGGACCGGTTTCTGGCATTTCAGCCTTCTTCGGCCCGGCTTGCTTGAATCCTGATGGAGCAGTGAGAAAGGGACTCATGTCTGAGTATACCCTGCCACACCTATAGTGGCCAAAAACGATTTAGAAAAGGGGGTGGTGATGAACAGAGTGTCTGAGTTAAACAGACCACTCTTACCCAGTCCAAAGATCAGGGCTTGATCCATCACCGTTATTTATCTCACTGCCCCATCCCAGCTCAGAACCTGGCTATATGCAAATCAGTCTGTCCCTGGCCCAGTGCATCATGGGAACAGGGCAGACTAAACTACCAAGCCAATTCTTCACCAGAAAAGAGACAAGCTACCGGGGACCGGTTTCTGGCATTTCAGCCTTCTTCGGCCCGGCTTGCTTGAATCCTGATGGAGCAGTGAGAAAGGGACTCATGTCTGAGTATACCCTGCCACACCTATAGTGGCCAAAAACGATTTAGAAAAGGGGGTGGTGATGAACAGAGTGTCTGAGTTAAACAGACCACTCTTACCCAGTCCAAAGATCAGGGCTTGATCCATCACCGTTATTTATCTCACTGCCCCATCCCAGCTCAGAACCTGGCTATATGCAAATCAGTCTGTCCCTGGCCCAGTGCATCATGGGAACAGGGCAGACTAAACTACCAAGCCAATTCTTCACCAGAAAGGAGACAAGCTACCGGGGACCGGTTTCTGGCATTTCAGCCTTCTTCGGCCCGGCTTGCTTGAATCCTGATGGAGCAGTGAGAAAGGGACTCATGTCTGAGTATACCCTGCCACACCTATAGTGGCCAAAAACGATTTAGAAAAGGGGGTGGTGATGAACAGAGTGTCTGAGTTAAACAGACCACTCTTACCCAGTCCAAAGATCAGGGCTTGATCCATCACCGTTATTTATCTCACTGCCCCATCCCAGCTCAGAACCTGGCTATATGCAAATCAGTCTGTCCCTGGCCCAGTGCATCATGGGAACAGGGCGGACTAAACTACCAAGCCAATTCTTCACCAGAAAGGAGACAAGCTACCGGGGACTGGTTTCTGGCATTTCAGCCTTCTTCGGCCCGGCTTGCTTGAATCCTGATGGAGCAGTGAGAAAGGGACTCATGTCTGAGTATACCCTGCCACACCTATAGTGGCCAAAAACGATTTAGAAAAGGGGGTGGTGATGAACAGAGTGTCTGAGTTAAACAGACCACTCTTACCCAGTCCAAAGATCAGGGCTTGATCCATCACCGTTATTTATCTCACTGCCCCATCCCAGCTCAGAACCTGGCTATATGCAAATCAGTCTGTCCCTGGCCCAGTGCATCATGGGAACAGGGCAGACTAAACTACCAAGCCAATTCTTCACCAGAAAGGAGACAAGCTACCGGGGACCGGTTTCTGGCATTTCAGCCTTCTTCGGCCCGGCTTGCTTGAATCCTGATGGAGCAGTGAGAAAGGGACTCATGTCTGACTATACCCTGCCACACCTATAGTGGCCAAAAACGATTTAGAAAAGGGGGTGGTGATGAACAGAGTGTCTGAGTTAAACAGACCACTCTTACGCAGTCCAAAGATCAGGGCTTGATCCATCACCGTTATTTATCTCACTGCCCCATCCCAGCTCAGAACCTGGCTCATTGCACCATCAGGATTCAAGCAAGCCGGGCCGAAGACGGCTGAAATCCCAGAAACCGGTCCCCGGTAGCTTGTTTCCTTCCAAGTGTAAGAATTGGCTTTTGTAGTTTGGTTTGCCCTGTTCCCATCATGCACTGGGACAGGAACAGACTAATTTGCATACAGCCAGGTTCTGAAACTGGGATGGTGCAGTGAGCTAAAAAACGGTGTTGGATCTAGCCCTGATCTCTTGACTGGGTGAGAGTATTCTGTTTAATTCAGAGACTCTGTCCCTCACCACCCCTTTTTGTAAATATTTTTGTCCACCCTAAGCGTGGAAGGGTATACTCAGATGTGAGTCCCTTGCTCATTGCACCATCAGGATTCAAGCAAGCTGGGCAGAAGACGGCTGAAAAGCCAGAAACCGGTCCCCGGTAGCTTGTTTCCTTCCCAGTGTAAGAATTGGCTTTTGTAGTTTGGTTTGCCCTGTTCCCAACATGCACTGGGACAGGAACAGACTAATTTGCATACAGCCAGGTTCTGAAACTGGGATGGTGCAGTGAGCTAAAAAACGGTGTTGGATCTAGCCCTGATCTCTTGACTGGGTGAGAGTATTCTGTTTAATTCAGAGACTCTGTCCCTCACCACCCCTTTTTTGTAAATATTTTTGTCCACCCTAAGCGTGGAAGGGTATACTCAGATGTGAGTCCCTTGCTCATTGCACCATCAGGATTCAAGCAAGCCGGGCCGAAGACGGCTGAAATGCCAGAAACCGGTCCCCGGTAGCTTGTTTCCTTCCCAGTGTAAGAATTGGCTTTTGTAGTTTGGTTTGCCCTGTTCCCATCATGCACTGGGACAGGAACAGACTAATTTGCATACAGCCAGGTTCTGAAACTGGGATGGTGCAGTGAGCTAAAAAACGGTGTTGGATCTAGCCCTGATCTCTTGACTGGGTGAGAGTATTCTGTTTAATTCAGAGACTCTGTCCCTCACCACCCCTTTTTGTAAATATTTTTGTCCACCCTAAGCGTGGAAGGGTATACTCAGATGTGAGTCCCTTGCTCATTGCACCATCAGGATTCAAGCAAGCTGGGCAGAAGACGGCTGAAATGCCAGAAACCGGTCCCCGGTAGCTTGTTTCCTTCCCAGTGTAAGAATTGGCTTTTGTAGTTTGGTTTGCCCTGTTCCCATCATGCACTGGGACAGGAACAGACTAATTTGCATACAGCCAGGTTCTGAAACTGGGATGGTGCAGTGAGCTAAAAAACGGTGTTGGATCTAGCCCTGATCTCTTGACTGGGTGAGAGTATTCTGTTTAATTCAGAGACTCTGTCCCTCACCACCCCTTTTTTGTAAATATTTTTGTCCACCCTAAGCGTGGAAGGGTATACTCAGATGTGAGTCCCTTGCTCATTGCACCATCAGGATTCAAGCAAGCCGGGCCGAAGACGGCTGAAATGCCAGAAACCGGTCCCCGGTAGCTTGTTTCCTTCCCAGTGTAAGAATTGGCTTTTGTAGTTTGGTTTGCCCTGTTCCCATCATGCACTGGGACAGGAACAGACTAATTTGCATACAGCCAGGTTCTGAAACTGGGATGGTGCAGTGAGCTAAAAAACGGTGTTGGATCTAGCCCTGATCTCTTGACTGGGTGAGAGTATTCTGTTTAATTCAGAGACTCTGTCCCTCACCACCCCTTTTTGTAAATATTTTTGTCCACCCTAAGCGTGGAAGGGTATACTCAGATTTGAGTCCCTTGCTCATTGCACCATCAGGATTCAAGCAAGCCGGGCCGAAGACGGCTGAAATGCCAGAAACCGGTCCCCGGTAGCTTGTTTCCTTCCCAGTGTAAGAATTGGCTTTTGTAGTTTGGTTTGCCCTGTTCCCATCATGCACTGGGACAGGAACAGACTAATTTGCATACAGCCAGGTTCTGAAACTGGGATGGTGCAGTGAGCTAAAAAACGGTGTTGGATCTAGCCCTGATCTCTTGACTGGGTGAGAGTATTCTGTTTAATTCAGAGACTCTGTCCCTCACCACCCCTTTTTGTAAATATTTTTGTCCACCCTAAGCGTGGAAGGGTATACTCAGATGTGAGTCCCTTGCTCATTGCACCATCAGGATTCAAGCAAGCCGGGCCGAAGACGGCTGAAATGCCAGAAACCGGTCCCCGGTAGCTTGTTTCCTTCCCAGTGTAAGAATTGGCTTTTGTAGTTTGGTTTGCCCTGTTCCCATCATGCACTGGGACAGGAACAGACTAATTTGCATACAGCCAGGTTCTGAAACTGGGATGGTGCAGTGTGCTAAAAAACGGTGTTGGATCTAGCCCTGATCTCTTGACTGGGTGAGAGTATTCTGTTTAATTCAGAGACTCTGTCCCTCACCACCCCTTTTTGTAAATATTTTTGTCCACCCTAAGCGTGGAAGGGTATACTCAGATGTGAGTCCCTTGCTCATTGCACCATCAGGATTCAAGCAAGCCGGGCCGAAGACGGCTGAAATGCCAGAAACCGGTCCCCGGTAGCTTGTTTCCTTCCCAGTGTAAGAATTGGCTTTTGTAGTTTGGTTTGCCCTGTTCCCATCATGCACTGGGACAGGAACAGACTAATTTGCATACAGCCAGATTCTGAAACTGGGATGGTGCAGTGAGCTAAAAAACGGTGTTGGATCTAGCCCTGATCTCTTGACTGGGTGAGAGTATTCTGTTTAATTCAGAGACTCTGTCCCTCACCACCCCTTTTTGTAAATATTTTTGTCCACCCTAAGCGTGGAAGGGTATACTCAGATGTGAGTCCCTTGCTCATTGCACCATCAGGATTCAAGCAAGCCGGGCCGAAGACGGCTGAAATGCCAGAAACCGGTCCCCGGTAGCTTGTTTCCTTCCCAGTGTAAGAATTGGCTTTTGTAGTTTGGTTTGCCCTGTTCCCATCATGCACTGGGACAGGAACAGACTAATTTGCATACAGCCAGGTTCTGAAACTGGGATGGTGCAGTGAGCTAAAAAACGGTGTTGGATCTAGCCCTGATCTCTTGACTGGGTGAGAGTATTCTGTTTAATTCAGAGACTCTGTCCCTCACCACCCCTTTTTGTAAATATTTTTGTCCACCCTAAGCGTGGAAGGGTATACTCAGATGTGAGTCCCTTGCTCATTGCACCATCAGGATTCAAGCAAGCCGGGCCGAAGACGGCTGAAATGCCAGAAACCGGTCCCCGGTAGCTTGTTTCCTTCCCAGTGTAAGAATTGGCTTTTGTAGTTTGGTTTGCCCTGTTCCCATCATGCACTGGGACAGGAACAGACTAATTTGCATACAGCCAGGTTCTGAAACTGGGATGGTGCAGTGAGCTAAAAAACGGTGTTGGATCTAGCCCTGATCTCTTGACTGGGTGAGAGTATTCTGTTTAATTCAGAGACTCTGTCCCTCACCACCCCTTTTTGTAAATATTTTTGTCCACCCTAAGCGTGGAAGGGTATACTCAGATGTGAGTCCCTTGCTCATTGCACCATCAGGATTCAAGCAAGCCGGGCCGAAGACGGCTGAAATGCCAGAAACCGGTCCCCGGTAGCTTGTTTCCTTCCCAGTGTAAGAATTGGCTTTTGTAGTTTGGTTTGCCCTGTTCCCATCATGCACTGGGACAGGAACAGACTAATTTGCATACAGCCAGGTTCTGAAACTGGGATGGTGCAGTGAGCTAAAAAACGGTGTTGGATCTAGCCCTGATCTCTTGACTGGGTGGGAGTATTCTGTTTAATTCAGAGACTCTGTCCCTCACCACCCCTTTTTGCAAATATTTTTGTCCACCCTAAGCGTGGAAGGGTATACTCAGATGTGAGTCCCTTGCTCATTGCACCATCAGGATTCAAGCAAGCCGGGCCGAAGACGGCTGAAATGCCAGAAACTGGTCCCCGGTAGCTTGTTTCCTTCCCAGTGTAAGAATTGGCTTTTGTAGTTTGGTTTGCCCTGTTCCCATCATGCACTGGGACAGGAACAGACTAATTTGGATACAGCCAGGTTCTGAAACTGGGATGGTGCAGTGAGCTAAAAAACGGTGTTGGATCTAGCCCTGATCTCTTGACTGGGTGAGAGTATTCTGTTTAATTCAGAGACTCTGTCCCTCACCACCCCTTTTTGTAAATATTTTTGTCCACCCTAAGCGTGGAAGGGTATACTCAGATGTGAGTCCCTTGCTCATTGCACCATCAGGATTCAAGCAAGCCGGGCCGAAGACGGCTGAAATGCCAGAAACCGGTTCCCCGGTAGCTTGTTTCCTTCCCAGTGTAAGAATTGGCTTTTGTAGTTTGGTTTGCCCTGTTCCCATCATGCACTGGGACAGGAACAGACTAATTTGCATACAGCCAGGTTCTGAAACTGGGATGGTGCAGTGAGCTAAAAAACGGTGTTGGATCTAGCCCTGATCTCTTGACTGGGTGAGAGTATTCTGTTTAATTCGGAGACTCTGTCCCTCACCACCCCTTTTTGTAAATATTTTTGTCCACCCTAAGCGTGGAAGGGTATACTCAGATGTGAGTCCCTTGCTCATTGCACCATCAGGATTCAAGCAAGCCGGGCCGAAGACGGCTGAAATGCCAGAAACCGGTCCCCGGTAGCTTGTTTCCTTCCCAGTGTAAGAATTGGCTTTTGTAGTTTGGTTTGCCCTGTTCCCATCATGCACTGGGACAGGAACAGACTAATTTGCATACAGCCAGGTTCTGAAACTGGGATGGTGCAGTGAGCTAAAAAACGGTGTTGGATCTAGCCCTGATCTCTTGACTGGGTGAGAGTATTCTGTTTAATTCAGAGACTCTGTCCCTCACCACCCCTTTTTGTAAATATTTTTGTCCACCCTAAGCGTGGAAGGGTGTACTCAGATGTGAGTCCCTTGCTCATTGCACCATCAGGATTCAAGCAAGCCGGGCCAAAGACGGCTGAAATGCCAGAAACCGGTCCCCGGTAGCTTGTTTCCTTCCCAGTGTAAGAATTGGCTTTTGTAGTTTGGTTTGCCCTGTTCCCATCATGCACTGGGACAGGAACAGACTAATTTGCATACAGCCAGGTTCTGAAACTGGGATGGTGCAGTGAGCTAAAAAACGGTGTTGGATCTAGCCCTGATCTCTTAACTGGGTGAGAGTATTCTGTTTAATTCAGAGACTCTGTCCCTCACCACCCCTTTTTGTAAATATTTTTGTTCACCCTCAGCGTGGATGGGTATACTCAGATGTGAGTCCCTTGCTCATTGCACCATCAGGATTCAAGCAAGCCGGGCCGAAGACGGCTGAAATGCCAGAAACCGGTCCCCGGTAGCTTGTTTCCTTCCCAGTGTAAGAATTGGCTTTTGTAGTTTGGTTTGCCCTGTTCCCATCATGCACTGGGACAGGAACAGACTAATTTGCATACTGCCAGGTTCTGAAACTGGGATGGTGCAGTGAGCTAAAAAACGGTGTTGGATCTAGCCCTGATCTCTTGACTGGGTGAGAGTATTCTGTTTAATTCAGAGACTCTGTCCCTCACCACCCCTTTTTGTAAATATTTTTGTCCACCCTAAGCGTGGAAGGGTATACTCAGATGTGAGTCCCTTGCTCATTGCACCATCAGGATTCAAGCAAGCCGGGCCGAAGACGGCTGAAATGCCAGAAACCGGTCCCCGGTAGCTTGTTTCCTTCCCAGTGTAAGAATTGGCTTTTGTAGTTTGGTTTGCCCTGTTCCCATCATGCACTGGGACAGGAACAGACTAATTTGCATACAGCCAGGTTCTGAAACTGGGATGGTGCAGTGTGCTAAAAAACGGTGTTGGATCTAGCCCTGATCTCTTGACTGGGTGAGAGTATTCTGTTTAATTCAGAGACTCTGTCCCTCACCACCACTTTTTGTAAATATTTTTGTCCACCCTAAGCGTGGAAGGGTATACTCAGATGTGAGTCCCTTGCTCATTGCACCATCAGGATTCAAGCAAGCCGGGCCGAAGACGGCTGAAATGCCAGAAACCGGTCCCCGGTAGCTTGTTTCCTTCCCAGTGTAAGAATTGGCTTTTGTAGTTTGGTTTGCCCTGTTCCCATCATGCACTGGGACAGGAACAGACTAATTTGCATACAGCCAGGTTCTGAAACTGGGATGGTGCAGTGAGCTAAAAAACGGTGTTGGATCTAGCCCTGATCTCTTGACTGGGTGAGAGTATTCTGTTTAATTCAGAGACTCTGTCCCTCACCACCCCTTTTTGTAAATATTTTTGTCCACCCTAAGCGTGGAAGGGTATACTCAGATGTGAGTCCCTTGCTCATTGCACCATCAGGATTCAAGCAAGCCGGGCCGAAGACGGCTGAAATGCCAGAAACCGGTCCCCGGTAGCTTGTTTCCTTCCCAGTGTAAGAATTGGCTTTTGTAGTTTGGTTTGCCCTGTTCCCATCATGCACTGGGACAGGAACAGACTAATTTGCATACAGCCAGGTTCTGAAACTGGGATGGTGCAGTGAGCTAAAAAACGGTGTTGGATCTAGCCCTGATCTCTTGACTGGGTGAGAGTATTCTGTTTAATTCAGAGACTCTGTCCCTCACCACCCCTTTTTGTAAATATTTTTGTCCACCCTAAGCGTGGAAGGGTATACTCAGATGTGAGTCCCTTGCTCATTGCACCATCAGGATTCAAGCAAGCCGGGCCGAAGACGGCTGAAATGCCAGAAACCGGTCCCCGGTAGCTTGTTTCCTTCCCAGTGTAAGAATTGGCTTTTGTAGTTTGGTTTGCCCTTTTCCCATCATGCACTGGGACAGGAACAGACTAATTTGCATACAGCCAGGTTCTGAAACTGGGATGGTGCAGTGAGCTAAAAAACGGTGTTGGATCTAGCCCTGATCTCTTGACTGGGTGAGAGTATTCTGTTTAATTCAGAGACTCTGTCCCTCACCACCCCTTTTTGTAAATATTTTTGTCCACCCTAAGCGTGGAAGGGTATACTCAGATGTGAGTCCCTTGCTCATTGCACCATCAGGATTCAAGCAAGCCGGGCCGAAGACGGCTGAAATGCCAGAAACCGGTCCCCGGTAGCTTGTTTCCTTCCCAGTGTAAGAATTGGCTTTTGTAGTTTGGTTTGCCCTGTTCCCATCATGCACTGGGACAGGAACAGACTAATTTGCATACAGCCAGGTTCTGAAACTGGGATGGTGCAGTGAGCTAAAAAACGGTGTTGGATCTAGCCCTGATCTCTTGACTGGGTGAGAGTATTCTGTTTAATTCAGAGACTCTGTCCCTCACCACCCCTTTTTGTAAATATTTTTGTCCACCCTAAGCGTGGAAGGGTATACTCAGATGTGAGTCCCTTGCTCATTGCACCATCAGGATTCAAGCAAGCCGGGCCGAAGACGGCTGAAATGCCAGAAACCGGTCCCCGGTAGCTTGTTTCCTTCCCAGTGTAAGAATTGGCTTTTGTAGTTTGGTTTGCCCTGTTCCCATCATGCACTGGGACAGGAACAGACTAATTTGCATACAGCCAGGTTCTGAAACTGGGATGGTGCAGTGAGCTAAAAAACGGTGTTGGATCTAGCCCTGATCTCTTGACTGGGTGAGAGTATTCTGTTTAATTCAGAGACTCTGTCCCTCACCACCCCTTTTTGTAAATATTTTTGTCCACCCTAAGCGTGGAAGGGTATACTCAGATGTGAGTCCCTTGCTCATTGCACCATCAGGATTCAAGCAAGCCGGGCCGAAGACGGCTGAAATGCCAGAAACCGGTCCCCGGTAGCTTGTTTCCTTCCCAGTGTAAGAATTGGCTTTTGTAGTTTGGTTTGCCCTGTTCCCATCATGCACTGGGACAGGAACAGACTAATTTGCATACAGCCAGGTTCTGAAACTGGGATGGTGCAGTGAGCTAAAAAACGGTGTTGGATCTAGCCCTGATCTCTTGACTGGGTGAGAGTATTCTGTTTAATTCAGAGACTCTGTCCCTCACCACCCCTTTTTGTAAATATTTTTGTCCACCCTAAGCGTGGAAGGGTATACTCAGATGTGAGTCCCTTGCTCATTGCACCATCAGGATTCAAGCAAGCCGGGCCGAAGACGGCTGAAATGCCAGAAACCGGTCCCCGGTAGCTTGTTTCCTTCCCAGTGTAAGAATTGGCTTTTGTAGTTTGGTTTGCCCTGTTCCCATCATGCACTGGGACAGGAACAGACTAATTTGCATACAGCCAGGTTCTGAAACTGGGATGGTGCAGTGTGCTAAAAAACGGTGTTGGATCTAGCCCTGATCTCTTGACTGGGTGAGAGTATTCTGTTTAATTCAGAGACTCTGTCCCTCACCACCCCTTTTTGTAAATATTTTTGTCCACCCTAAGCGTGGAAGGGTATACTCAGATGTGAGTCCCTTGCTCATTGCACCATCAGGATTCAAGCAAGCCGGGCCGAAGACGGCTGAAATGCCAGAAACCGGTCCCCAGTAGCTTGTTTCCTTCCCAGTGTAAGAATTGGCTTTTGTAGTTTGGTTTGCCCTGTTCCCATCATGCACTGGGACAGGAACAGACTAATTTGCATACAGCCAGGTTCTGAAACTGGGATGGTGCAGTGAGCTAAAAAACGGTGTTGGATCTAGCCCTGATCTCTTGACTGGGTGAGAGTATTCTGTTTATTTCAGAGACTCTGTCCCTCACCACCCCTTTTTGTAAATATTTTTGTCCACCCTAAGCGTGGAAGGGTATACTCAGATGTGAGTCCCTTGCTCATTGCACCATCAGGATTCAAGCAAGCCGGGCCGAAGACGGCTGAAATGCCAGAAACCGGTCCCCGGTAGCTTGTTTCCTTCCCAGTGTAAGAATTGGCTTTTGTAGTTTGGTTTGCCCTGTTCCCATCATGCACTGGGACAGGAACAGACTAATTTGCATACAGCCAGGTTCTGAAACTGGGATGGTGCAGTGAGCTAAAAAACGGTGTTGGATCTAGCCCTGATCTCTTGACTGGGTGAGAGTATTCTGTTTAATTCAGAGACTCTGTCCCTCACCACCCCTTTTTGTAAATATTTTTGTCCACCCTAAGCGTGGAAGGGTATACTCAGATGTGAGTCCCTTGCTCATTGCACCATCAGGATTCAAGCAAGCCGGGCCGAAGACGGCTGAAATGCCAGAAACCGGTCCCCGGTAGCTTGTTTCCTTCCCAGTGTAAGAATTGGCTTTTGTAGTTTGGTTTGCCCTGTTCCCATCATGCACTGGGACAGGAACAGACTAATTTGCATACAGCCAGGTTCTGAAACTGGGATGGTGCAGTGAGCTAAAAAACGGTGTTGGATCTAGCCCTGATCTCTTGACTGGGTGAGAGTATTCTGTTTAATTCAGAGACTCTGTCCCTCACCACCCCTTTTTGTAAATATTTTTGTCCACCCTAAGCGTGGAAGGGTATACTCAGATGTGAGTCCCTTGCTCATTGCACCATCAGGATTCAAGCAAGCCGGGCCGAAGACGGCTGAAATGCCAGAAACCGGTTCCCCAGTAGCTTGTTTCCTTCCCAGTGTAAGAATTGGCTTTTGTAGTTTGGTTTGCCCTGTTCCCATCATGCACTGGGACAGGAACAGACTAATTTGCATACAGCCAGGTTCTGAAACTGGGATGGTACAGTGAGATAAAAAACGGTGTTGGATCTAGCCCTGATCTCTTGACTGGGTGAGAGTATTCTGTTTAATTCAGAGACTCTGTCCCTCACCACCCCTTTTTGTAAATATTTTTGTCCACCCTAAGCGTGGAAGGGTATACTCAGATGTGAGTCCCTTGCTCATTGCACCATCAGGATTCAAGCAAGCCGGGCCGAAGACGGCTGAAATGCCAGAAACCGGTCCCCGGTAGCTTGTTTCCTTCCCAGTGTAAGAATTGGCTTTTGTAGTTTGGTTTGCCCTGTTCCCATCATGCACTGGGACAGGAACAGACTAATTTGCATACATCCAGGTTCTGAAACTGGGATGGTGCAGTGAGCTAAAAAACGGTGTTGGATCTAGCCCTGATCTCTTGACTGGGTGAGAGTATTCTGTTTAATTCAGAGACTCTGTCCCTCACCACCCCTTTTTGTAAATATTTTTGTCCACCCTAAGCGTGGAAGGGTATACTCAGATGTGAGTCCCTTGCTCATTGCACCATCAGGATTCAAGCAAGCCGGGCCGAAGACGGCTGAAATGCCAGAAACCGGTCCCCGGTAGCTTGTTTCCTTCCCAGTGTAAGAATTGGCTTTTGTAGTTTGGTTTGCCCTGTTCCCATCATGCACTGGGACAGGAACAGACTAATTTGCATACAGCCAGGTTCTGAAACTGGGATTGTGCAGTGAGCTAAAAAACGGTGTTGGATCTAGCCGTGATCTCTTGACTGGGTGAGAGTATTCTGTTTAATTCAGAGACTCTGTCCCTCACCACCCCTTTTTGTAAATATTTTTGTCCACCCTAAGCGTGGAAGGGTATACTCAGATGTGAGTCCCTTGCTCATTGCACCATCAGGATTCAAGCAAGCCGGGCTGAAGACGGCTGAAATGCCAGAAACCGGTCCCCGGTAGCTTGTTTCCTTCCCAGTGTAAGAATTGGCTTTTGTAGTTTGGTTTGCCCTGTTCCCATCATGCACTGGGACAGGAACAGACTAATTTGCATACTGCCAGGTTCTGAAACTGGGATGGTGCAGTGAGCTAAAAAACGGTGTTGGATCTAGCCCTGATCTCTTGACTGGGTGAGAGTATTCTGTTTAATTCAGAGACTCTGTCCCTCACCACCCCTTTTTGTAAATATTTTTGTCCACCCTAAGCGTGGAAGGGTATACTCAGATGTGAGTCCCTTGCTCATTGCACCATCAGGATTCAAGCAAGCCGGGCCGAAGACGGCTGAAATGCCAGAAACCGGTCCCCGGTAGCTTGTTTCCTTCCCAGTGTAAGAATTGGCTTTTGTAGTTTGGTTTGCCCTGTTCCCATCATGCACTGGGACAGGAACAGACTAATTTGCATACAGCCAGGTTCTGAAACTGGGATGGTGCAGTGAGCTAAAAAACGGTGTTGGATCTAGCCCTGATCTCTTGACTGGGTGAGAGTATTCTGTTTAATTCAGAGACTCTGTCCCTCACCACCCCTTTTTGTAAATATTTTTGTCCACCCTAAGCGTGGAAGGGTATACTCAGATGTGAGTCCCTTGCTCATTGCACCATCAGGATTCAAGCAAGCCGGCCGAAGACGGCTGAAATGCCAGAAACCGGTCCCCGGTAGCTTGTTTCCTTCCCAGTGTAAGAATTGGCTTTTGTAGTTTGGTTTGCCCTGTTCCCATCATGCACTGGGACAGGAACAGACTAATTTGCATACAGCCAGGTTCTGAAACTTGGATGGTGCAGTGAGCTAAAAAACGGTGTTGGATCTAGCCCTGATCTCTTGACTGGGTGAGAGTATTCTGTTTAATTCAGAGACTCTGTCCCTCACCACCCCTTTTTGTAAATATTTTTGTCCACCCTAAGCGTGGAAGGGTATACTCAGATGTGAGTCCCTTGCTCATTGCACCATCAGGATTCAAGCAAGCCGGGCCGAAGAAGGCTGAAATGCCAGAAACCGGTCCCCGGTAGCTTGTTTCCTTCCCAGTGTAAGAATTGGCTTTTGTAGTTTGGTTTGCCCTGTTCCCATCATGCACTGGGACAGGAACAGACTAATTTGCATACAGCCAGGTTCTGAAACTGGGATGGTGCAGTGAGCTAAAAAACGGTGTTGGATCTAGCCCTGATCTCTTGACTGGGTGAGAGTATTCTGTTTAATCCAGAGACTCTGTCCCTCACCACCCCTTTTTGTAAATATTTTTGTCCACCCTAAGCGTGGAAGGGTATACTCAGATGTGAGTCCCTTGCTCATTGCACCATCAGGATTCAAGCAAGCCGGGCCGAAGACGGCTGGAATGCCAGAAACCGGTCCCCGGTAGCTTGTTTCCTTCCCAGTGTAAGAATTGGCTTTTGTAGTTTGGTTTGCCCTGTTCCCATCATGCACTGGGACAGGAACAGACTAATTTGCATACAGCCAGGTTCTGAAACTGGGATTGTGCAGTGAGCTAAAAAACGGTGTTGGATCTAGCCGTGATCTCTTGACTGGGTGAGAGTATTCTGTTTAATTCAGAGACTCTGTCCCTCACCACCCCTTTTTGTAAATATTTTTGTCCACCCTAAGCGTGGAAGGGTATACTCAGATGTGAGTCCCTTGCTCATTGCACCATCAGGATTCAAGCAAGCCGGGCTGAAGACGGCTGAAATGCCAGAAACCGGTCCCCGGTAGCTTGTTTCCTTCCCAGTGTAAGAATTGGCTTTTGTAGTTTGGTTTGCCCTGTTCCCATCATGCACTGGGACAGGAACAGACTAATTTGCATACTGCCAGGTTCTGAAACTGGGATGGTGCAGTGAGCTAAAAAACGGTGTTGGATCTAGCCCTGATCTCTTGACTGGGTGAGAGTATTCTGTTTAATTCAGAGACTCTGTCCCTCACCACCCCTTTTTGTAAATATTTTTGTCCACCCTAAGCGTGGAAGGGTATACTCAGATGTGAGTCCCTTGCTCATTGCACCATCAGGATTCAAGCAAGCCGGGCCGAAGACGGCTGAAATGCCAGAAACCGGTCCCCGGTAGCTTGTTTCCTTCCCAGTGTAAGAATTGGCTTTTGTAGTTTGGTTTGCCCTGTTCCCATCATGCACTGGGACAGGAACAGACTAATTTGCATACAGCCAGGTTCTGAAACTGGGATGGTGCAGTGAGCTAAAAAACGGTGTTGGATCTAGCCCTGATCTCTTGACTGGGTGAGAGTATTCTGTTTAATTCAGAGACTCTGTCCCTCACCACCCCTTTTTGTAAATATTTTTGTCCACCCTAAGCGTGGAAGGGTATACTCAGATGTGAGTCCCTTGCTTATTGCACCATCAGGATTCAAGCAAGCCGGCCGAAGACGGCTGAAATGCCAGAAACCGGTCCCCGGTAGCTTGTTTCCTTCCCAGTGTAAGAATTGGCTTTTGTAGTTTGGTTTGCCCTGTTCCCATCATGCACTGGGACAGGAACAGACTAATTTGCATACAGCCAGGTTCTGAAACTTGGATGGTGCAGTGAGCTAAAAAACGGTGTTGGATCTAGCCCTGATCTCTTGACTGGGTGAGAGTATTCTGTTTAATTCAGAGACTCTGTCCCTCACCACCCCTTTTTGTAAATATTTTTGTCCACCCTAAGCGTGGAAGGGTATACTCAGATGTGAGTCCCTTGCTCATTGCACCATCAGGATTCAAGCAAGCCGGGCCGAAGAAGGCTGAAATGCCAGAAACCGGTCCCCGGTAGCTTGTTTCCTTCCCAGTGTAAGAATTGGCTTTTGTAGTTTGGTTTGCCCTGTTCCCATCATGCACTGGGACAGGAACAGACTAATTTGCATACAGCCAGGTTCTGAAACTGGGATGGTGCAGTGAGCTAAAAAACGGTGTTGGATCTAGCCCTGATCTCTTGACTGGGTGAGAGTATTCTGTTTAATCCAGAGATTCTGTCCCTCACCACCCCTTTTTGTAAATATTTTTGTCCACCCTAAGCGTGGAAGGGTATACTCAGATGTGAGTCCCTTGCTCATTGCACCATCAGGATTCAAGCAAGCCGGGCCGAAGATGGCTGGAATGCCAGAAACCGGTCCCCGGTAGCTTGTTTCCTTCCCAGTGTAAGAATTGGCTTTTGTAGTTTGGTTTGCCCTGTTCCCATCATGCACTGGGACAGGAACAGACTAATTTGCATACAGCCAGGTTCTGAAACTGGGATGGTGCAGTGAGCTAAAAAACGGTGTTGGATCTAGCCCTGATCTCTTGACTGGGTGAGAGTATTCTGTTTAATTCAGAGACTCTGTCCCTCACCACCCCTTTTTGTAAATATTTTTGTCCACCCTAAGCGTGGAAGGGTATACTCAGATGTGAGTCCCTTGCTCATTGCACCATCAGGATTCAAGCAAGCCGGGCCGAAGACGGCTGAAATGCCAGAAACCGGTCCCCGGTAGCTTGTTTCCTTCCCAGTGTAAGAATTGGCTTTTGTAGTTTGGTTTGCCCTGTTCCCATCATGCACTGGGACAGGAACAGACTAATTTGCATACAGCCAGGTTCTGAAACTGGGATGGTGCAGTGAGCTAAAAAACGGTGTTGGATCTAGCCCTGATCTCTTGACTGGGTGAGAGTATTCTGTTTAATTCAGAGACTCTGTCCCTCACCACCCCTTTTTGTAAATATTTTTGTCCACCCTAAGCGTGGAAGGGTATACTCAGATGTGAGTCCCTTGCTCATTGCACCATCAGGATTCAAGCAAGCCGGGCCGAAGACGGCTGAAATGCCAGAAACCGGTCCCCGGTAGCTTGTTTCCTTCCCAGTGTAAGAATTGGCTTTTGTAGTTTGGTTTGCCCTGTTCCCATCATGCACTAGGACAGGAACAGACTAATTTGCATACAGCCAGGTTCTGAAACTGGGATGGTGCAGTGAGCTAAAAAACGGTGTTGGATATAGCCCTGATCTCTTGACTGGGTGAGAGTATTCTGTTTAATTCAGAGACTCTGTCCCTCACCACCCCTTTTTGTAAATATTTTTTTCCACCCTAAGTGTGGAAGGGAATACTCAGATGTGAGTCCCTTGCTCATTGCACCATCAGGATTCAAGCAAGCCGGGCCGAAGACGGCTGAAATGCCAGAAACCGGTCCCCGGTAGCTTGTTTCCTTCCCAGTGTAAGAATTGGCTTTTGTAGTTTGGTTTGCCCTGTTCCCATCATGCACTGGGACAGGAACAGACTAATTTGCATACAGCCAGGTTCTGAAACTGGGATGGTGCAGTGAGCTAAAAAACGGTGTTGGATCTAGCCCTGATCTCTTGACTGGGTCAGAGTATTCTGTTTAATTCAGAGACTCTGTCCCTCACCACCCCTTTTTGTAAATATTTTTGTCCACCCTAAGCGTGGAAGGGTATACTCCGATGTGAGTCCCTTGCTCATTGCACCATCAGGATTCAAGCAAGCCGGGCCGAAGACGGCTGAAATGCCAGAAACCGGTCCCCGGTAGCTTGTTTCCTTCCCAGTGTAAGAATTGGCTTTTGTAGTTTGGTTTGCCCTGTTCCCATCATGCACTGGGACAGGAACAGACTAATTTGCATACAGCCAGGTTCTGAAACTGGGATGGTGCAGTGAGCTAAAAAACGGTGTTGGATCTAGCCCTGATCTCTTGACTGGGTGAGAGTATTCTGTTTAATTCAGAGACTCTGTCCCTCACCACCCCTTTTTGTAAATATTTTTGTCCACCCTAAGCGTGGAAGGGTATACTCAGATGTGAGTCCCTTGCTCATTGCACCATCAGGATTCAAGCAAGCCGGGCCGAAGACGGCTGAAATGCCAGAAACCGGTCCCCGGTAGCTTGTTTCCTTCCCAGTGTAAGAATTGGCTTTTCTAGTTTGGTTTGCCCTGTTCCCATCATGCACTGGGACAGGAACAGACTAATTTGCATACAGCCAGGTTCTGAAACTGGGATGGTGCAGTGAGCTAAAAAACGGTGTTGGATCTAGCCCTGATCTCTTGACTGGGTGAGAGTATTCTGTTTAATTCAGAGACTCTGTCCCTCACCACCCCATTTTGTAAATATATGCAGGGATCATAAAGCAGTGTAATGTTAGCTAAGCGTGAACTTAGCTGAGGGTATCACACCTGGCATGGGCCGGTTGGTAGCTCCCTCCTAAGTTTGTTAGCTGTGGGTAGGGCTTTTCTTCAGATCTGACATTGATAGTGGGTAGTCACAAAGGTGATGGGGCTGTGATTACAATCAGAGACTGGCCTTAAGCCCGGGAGTCTTTAATCAGCAGAGCATCATAGCCACAAGCAGAGGCGCGTGCAGAAAGAGTTCTGAATATGGAAGAGGGGGCACCGAACTTCAGATCCAGTGGAGTAGGACCCAGAAGGGCAAAGATCACGTAGTATCCACTGCCGGTACCAGGGGTCCCGAGCTATCCAATACCACATAACAGAGACCAGCCCCGGGTACCAAGGACCTGAACTCCGGGACCCCAAGGATGAAAAGACTCAGAGTAAGCAGGGACCCCAAACTGCATCAAAATGATTACCAGGGACCCTGAGCTGCCCAAAACCAGATACCAGGGTCCCTTAGTGGCACCCGGAGACCCCTAGCTGTCGTCCCCAGAGCAAGCAATGACACTGAGGCTGCCCCCATCGGGTAAGAGGGACTCACAGCTGGGACACCAAGGAGGAACAGGGTTACCAGGGCTTCTGCCGTGGCACCAGGGTCCCCGAGAAGCCCCACTCTGGGTACCAGGTTCCCTGATCTGTGGGACTCCGAGTGAATAGTCCCACATCTGGGGGGCCCTGGAAAGGAGTGGAGGTCGAGGACACCGCTCCGCCGGCCCGAGACACCAAACAAGCATTTATAATGCAATAGGACTTGCATTTACAGGAGACCTATTGTATTGCAAACAGGAGTACGGGCAGGCTGTGGCCGAGAAGGCACGAACAACGGGAGTGCAGGTGAGAAAGCACAGACTGAGGGAGGGAGGAGAAGGCACGGGCAGTAAGAGAACCTTATTAAAGAAAATAGTGCTCACAATCTAAATAACACACACCATTCAACACTCGAAGTAAAGGGGCCAGTAACCTTGGAAGGATACAAATGTCGACGTTGCTATAATAAGGAGGGATTAACAAGCCTCATGATCAATCAGAAGGCAGCATTTACGAAAGACAATGACACCAGCTAATTAAAAACATGGACGGAGAGTGGGCGGAACTTCCACTGCATACTCCATTACTGCATGCCTCGCAAAGCGTGATGCGCATGCGCGATGCCACTATAGGGTCGACCTAAAAATGAACTTCACACAATAGAAAGAAACTTATCAGTAGAGGCACATCTAGTCTCCTATTAGAAATCCTAGAAAATCAGCTATCAATTTGTCAGGCCAAAATCATTGAAACTGCAGTAAACTCCCTGCAAAGCTCCAACTTAATGCACACCTGCTAGTCTTTCAGAAATGGTCTGAAAATAAAATACAACTATTCAAAATATACCTCATGGCCACAGGCTCATGCTTCACATGAAACTCTCCTGTGCACTTTCATTGTGTTGCAGCCCGCATCTAAGAGATATATCTCTCAGTAAAGGCCCCCTCTCCAAGTTATGGCTCCAACCGGCATGTGAAGGCATATAATGAGGGAGAAAAATGTAATGACTCGTATATTATTTGTCTGTTTGTCAGCTTATTATAGTTTGTTCCTGATTCACATGTTACCATTTGCCTAAGCACTAGCTAGAGCAATTACATTTAATTTTCTTTCATCCACCGAAGAAGAAAAATTAACAGAAGCATTCTATCCCTAAATAAGATGATCAAACCACTGAAATGAGTCGGATTATTTTGCCTTTAAGGGGCATATGTACAAGCCCCTATCGCCACGAGAATATCACTTTCGGTGATGTTCTCATGGCACTAGGGGCCTTGCCTTATGTACAAGGCAGCTTTAAGCCACTTAACGTGGCTTAACACTGCCTTGTACATAAGGCACCCTTTCACGCTATGGTTAGCGTGAAAGGGGCGTGCAGTGGGTGATGTGGTGGGCGCTCCACCGCAACACCCATAGTATTTGACGCTGCCCCCTATGTACAAGTGTAAAGGTGTCCCTTCCTGAACATAAACAAACCTTTTAAAAACTGCCATTTTGTAAGTTTCATGTGTGCTGCCTGAAGAAGCACGCATGAAGGTTATAAAATGGCATTTTAGGATTGTTTATGTGCAGGAAGGGACCCCTTCCTACACAAAACCAATACTCTCCTGCACACAAACACCCTTGCACTCTGGTGCAAGGGTGCCCGCGTTTGTGCTAAGTTGTTAAACTTAGCCTCATCGCAGGGGAAAATGCAAGGCTGCACCACATTCTTGTAAATAAGGTGCAGCCTTGCGTTTCCGAAGTGGCGGAGCATGTCGTTAAGCCCAGTAGGCTAAGGACACGCTCCGCCACTTCATTGTACATATCCTCCTAAGTCTTCAGCAAAAGAAAGAGTTTTGTTCACTCTCACTTCAAAAATCTGCATTCTATGGCAGGACTGGAGGGAGGCATTCATTTTGTTTAAGTCTGGCTTCACAGTGAGGCTGAATACATGATCTTCTGTTACCAACTCTTTAAAATAAATACAGAGCGGGCATTGACTTCGCCCAGAGGAGTCTTTCTCTTTCACACCATGCTACTCGGAGCTTGTATCAATCTTCCACCTATAGGGAGTGCTTGTTCAAACTGAAATGCATTAGGATTCTATGACATTTAAAAAAATATCAGAATCTTCATACAATCATTTTTTGATTGTAAAGATGCTTTGTCTACAGAAAACGATAGTTTTAGTTTTAGTTTTGTTTTTTCACTGTTGCAGACATTTTTATATTCTAGCCAGGATTCAATGATCATGCCTTGCCTAATGGCTTTGCTGATGCGTTTTTTTTCAAAGTTTTCTCACAACTAAACAAGCAACTTGGTCAAATAACTTATTGACGTTCTTAAATACAGATGTCTCTAAAAACTCTAGCGCCCTGTTTATACTCCAGTTCCACCCCTTAAAAATGGCAGTGACTAGAGTGCTTACCATTCCTGAAACGATTAATGCTCATTTTGTGACATAACCCATACGGCTAACTTCAGCCTTGTTGTTTTGCAGGTGAGGCAAATGGCTTTGTGAAATAAATAAAATGCAGGATCCTTTGTCTCGAGTTCATGCAAACATGTATGATATGAAAACGTATCCTATGCATAATTTGGCAAAGCCAATGAAACTCTGACAGATCACAGTATTAATATAAAACGTATTACATACATTGGGTATTTTAAACAAAACTCCAATTGGGGTAACCACTGATCCATTCCTGTTCAAAGCACAGTTGTATAAGACACTTCTGCATCTGACCCTTCAACAATTCTTAGAAAACTTACATGGCAACTCATTCCAAGGCAAGTCCTAATCCTGAGACTGTAAGGTGCAGAGTAGTTATGCATATGAATGTTTGCAAGCTTAATGCTTTGTAGGAGAATGCCAGACTGAGATGGCTCATCTAAAAGCAAGTGTTGATCAGTAGGCCTGTTTTTCTCTCCATCAGCCAAACAAGAGATCTAGTACTACTTGAACTACACCCACTCCTAAGGGACCCGCACTAAATTCGATTTATCAGAAAGGTCAAGACTCTCAAGTCCATAAATAATGCTTCTTGGTGTCCAATGTCCCAACATTTTTGAGAGGGATAGCTCATCTTAATTCTAAACTACCTATGCAATCAACTACATGACCTTACCAATAACTAACAGGTAACGCTGTCCACACACAGCAGAATATGTAGTAAGATTGACTATTGCCAGGAGTGGTACACAAGTTATGAAACCATGCCTGCATTTTCCAGAAAGAAAGCTGTCTCAAACCCACCATATCAAATGTGAGATCATCACAAATTCGGAGATGCAATGAGCAATTCCCAGTGGATGAATAATGCAGAATAATGATTTTGCTGAAGCAAGGCATACAATGCTTACACTTGTTGTTCCATACACCCATGGAAGAATCCTTGGGAGGTGTATGCTGAAATGAGATGCAAATATGTGTCTTTCACAAGCCCCTCCTTGTCCACGAAAGACGGGAAGGTACCCCAGTCCAGTCCAGAGTCCACATGTTTCTGAGGTGATTAAAGTTACATTCAGTGATTGCATTTACCAGTCTTGGTATCCAATCCTCCTTTGCAGAAATCTAGAAATCCAGGCGAATATTCCAGAAGTGCCTAGCTAGGATCACTAGCATTTTTTTAACGTTTTCTCACAGAAGGTTTAACTACCTTACTGTTAAGAGGTGCCACAACAGAAGAATCTGTACTGGCTTGGCATTTGACTGCAAAAGAGTCTGCAAGAAGCTCAGAGAAATTGATATGGATTCCTAGCAACTTTGATCATTCGCCTCTGATTGAGATGCCCCAGATTTCACACATCAGACTGGCCTAATGATATTTACCTTCATTACCATAAACAAAGTCCTATACTAGATCTTTACTGTTCCAGGCTTGCTGGATTAGGCCCTTTTTTACAGGGTCATCCCAGAATTTTTTGCCTCCCTCCTGGTTTTTTTTCTGACCCATTTTTGTTGGTTTTGTTACTTTGGGAACTTTGCCACTGCTGATCAGTGCTAAAGTGCATTTGCTCTCTCTTGTAAACTTAGTAGATTGGTCTACACCTGTTTGGCATATCTAATTTACCTGTAAGTCCCTTTAACAGTGGTATCATATATACCTAGGGCCTGCAAATTAAATGCTACTAGTGGGCTTGCAGAGCTGCTTGCACCACCCACCAAAGTAGCCTTTCAAACCTGTCTCAGGCCTGCATGCACAGTTTACTTCCGCAGTGACATGGCATGTAAAGTGGTTGCCACGTCTGAAACTCCCCTTGTACTACATATAAGTCACTCCTAAGGTAGGCCCTAGTTAGCCCCAAGGGCACGATGCTGTGTAGGTAAAATGTAGGACATGTGCCTTAACTTTGTGGCATATCCTGGTAGTGACAAACAGCATGTTTGTTTTTTTACTGCTGTGAGGCTGCCCTGTCATAGGGTGGCATTGGGGAGTCCCTGATGTGTGCCTCAGTGTTAATTTCTGATATGAGAGGGGCAGCGTAGCCATGGTTGGTAAGCTTGGAATAGTAGTGATAAATCCTGCTTAATGGTGAAAGCGGATTTGACATTTCTATTTTAGAAATGCCACTTTTAGAAAAGGGCATTTCTGTGTGCGCATACGTCTTTGTGCCCTGCCTGGATGTGTATTTGCTGTTTGGTTTTGACTGACAGGAGAGAGGGGGATGAGCATTCACTCCAGACAGTCATGACAGGGGTCGAAGTGTGTCCTGCCTTCCTGGGTGACTCAGCGCTATGCTGCATAGACCTTGGCTGCATTTATAGTAGTGGGAGGAGCTTTCCTTGCACCTGAATAGGCCTGGTATGCATTTAGAGTGGTTGGAGGAGTTGGACCTGTACCTGAATAGGGCAGTGCCTGCCTTTTACAATGCTGTCTCTCTCCCCCTGTAGTGTGTCTGGTGCCAGGGTTTGCAATGTGAATGGGGATATTGTGCACTTCTAAACAGTGTTTGAAGTGCCTCCCAAAACAAAGACTCTCTAATTATAAGTACAGGGGCTGTGACCCATGAAGTTGACACTGAGTGGACTTGTAACCGGATTGCTACAGGTCTGCCAGGAGGAACCGCCTTGGAACTTGATTATTCTGAAAGGCTGACATGCTGCCTGCTGGCTTAAATAAGGACTGCCACTTTGCTCTGAGGACACTTGTGCTGGCCTGCCAGCCTGCACCTTGCTGGTGCGCCCCTTTGCTCTCCCAGGAGTTCTGTTATGCTCCTGTCCGTGCAAACTCAATGCTTTTATCCCTTTGGGCTCTTGCCCCTGGACCTATATGGGGCGCGCTGTGCCTTGTTTATCGGAGCCCCAGGCGTGGGCTCGGTCTGCATTAAAGCACATGGTGAACGCTTCATTTATTATGCACATGGTGAATGCTTCATGCCATTGTGCACATGGTGAGCGCTGTGTCTTGCAGCGTGTCCTCTTGAAATATGCGAGGGGAGCTTTTCTCCCTGGAATTCTGGGCTGAGCCCCACCTGCTGCTGTCCTTGCCATGAGATGGTGGGGATAAGAGCAGCTAAGAGCAGCAGGGCCCAAGCAGGTCACTGCAGCGACGAGCGAACAGCAAATGAGTCTGGCCCGCCCCCCTGGTTCACAGAGCAACGCCCTAGTCAGACGAGAACAGGCCTCATCAACGGGAGGGTTGCACATCACCGTGAGGAGGAGGCTGCAAAAAGGACCCTGTGAGCCAGTGGGGGGAGCTGCCGGTGGTTACACTGGAGAACACCGCTGGTAAGAGCCTTTCAGGGAAGCCGGCGCCTCTGACAGATGCAACCTCAGGGCCGGCCTGGCTCTCCGACAGAGCTACTAGTAAGCAGCTGAACAATGCGTTCGCGGTCAGCTGCATGTCTGGAAATCCTGCTGGGGAGGACCCTGAGAAATCTCTTCTTCTATGTGGACTGGGCAACCACGTTTCTCTGCCTTTTCCTTTTGTGGCTAAAACTGCAGGGAGACCCAGCGAGGTCTCCCACTACCAATTGCCATTAGGGTATACCCACCCCAAGGGTAGTGGGTTAGGTGGGATGGAGTAAACCTCAAGGGAGGCCCCCGATCCCTGGATGTAAAGGGATCCCCGGAATGTACTTTACTTCCTCATGTGGCCCAGAAGCCTACTGGAAGTGAGCAGTTACCGGACAAACTATAATAAGTAGTGTTGTTTACTGTTATGGATGGTAATGTGGATATGCGGGGAGAAAGTCCTAAGTCTGGGGCCTAACCTCACTACTGCCTATTGTGCCCTGATCTCCTATGTATGTCATGCATGCCTGATTGGCCAGGATCACAGGCATTGTCTCAGGAGTTGCTATATGAGCAGTATTTACTGTAGTGCACTGTGGTGTTCTTATCACAATTGCCCGATTGGCAAAGTTATGGTGTAATCTATGTGATGTCATGACAAGTGCCTAGTAGCTCATTGATTTATGTGATTGCGGTCTAATGTGGTTTATGAACAATACAAAGGATATTTTTATATAACCTTGTGTGAAGTCTATTTTTGTGGTGTGCCTAGAACAAACGCTTTACACTTTGCCTCTGGGAATAGCCTGACGGCTCTGCTGGGCTACCAAGGGCGTGAGCAAGGGTTGTCTTAGGTGTGTAACTCCCTTGCACTGCCTACAGTGGGGGGGTTCTGCCTGGCTTAGGTGCATACCCAGGGCAACCAGAAACCCCATTTCTAACAAGGTTTCCATGTAGATGAGTGAGCACTAAAGCTGCATGGTGGTCTCAAGTGGTATGGAGTGGTCATTTTCTCAAGTGTAAGTTCCTTAAATGCTGTGGCACCCCATAGAGCAAAGAGACTAGAAAACTATCATGGATGATAGAGGCAGTTAGCTTGATCACTTGAACTAAATCATTCAAGGAGAATATGTCTCATTGCACAATCACCCTGAGCTCCATAGTGATTGCGTAGACAATCCTGGTCACTATGGTGAGTGTTTCTGCACGTCTGCTAATCATGAAATTGAGGTGGGCCATTACCGTCTTTAAAAGTAGATCTGTATGGTCTCAATAAATGGGTCAGTTCAGAAGAGCACAAGAGTAACCACAAGTCACTGTTACTATTTGCATCATCAACCTCTGCATAAAAGCCCTCAATCACTGACTTTTACCTATGTAGAAACTCTGGCAAGCTCATTTCAAATTGACTGGGCCTAACCAAGCATGTCCTGTGTGGCACTTCTAATCCAAACCAGGCACACTCTTGAAATCAGCTGTGTGAATCTTTTTTCATCTGCACACATAATTAGAGAACATTATTAATTATCGCATTTGTGCAATGAATGTAAATAGTGGGAGGGCTGCTTGTCATTTTGTATATTAAGTCAATGAGTTCACAGAAGTGTATGTGCAATCAGCATGTATTTAATAATACAGATGTGAATTTGCTAAAAGTAACAAGGAGTGAACAAGGTCAATCCTCAAGCAATGTGCCGTTTAAGAAACAAGTGTCTTACTGCAGCCAGGGCCAGCTTTAGGGTGGTTTGACAGGTGCAGAAACAGTTGGCTCTCAACTGGGGGAAGAGTATTACACTGTTTACAAGTAACATAGATTTAAAAGCACTGCCACAGAGTTCCTTGTGTGTCCAGTAATTTTCAGACAACAATAAAAGTGCCAAGATAGCTCTGGTGATTAATGTGCCTGCTGGAGAGAGTTGGGAGTTTTGTCTAGTGGCACTTTAAACTGATCATAACATTGTGAGGGAGTTAAAATGCAAAGAATGTGTACCCTGCAGCTAACAGAACTGTATTAAAGCTCAGTGGGTTACCTCTTTTGTCACTGTGATCCTTTTGTTACCAGCATTTCATAAGTTAAACTCCTAATATAGCACAGTGACATATGAACTGCCACCAAGGAGGTGCATGCAAACTGCATGGTATTGGTTATAATGTTATATTGTTTTACCCAGTCTTCCATTAACATACTGTTGCTAAAAAGGGTTTATTTTGGGTAAAAATACATTCTTATGGAAAAGCCAATCCCAACCACTGTAGGTAATTTTAAAACCTGAGTTTGCGTTTCTCCAGACCAAACACTCCTAACATATACTGCCTACTACAATGAATGACATGTGTTTCCTACACCTTGTAATATTAATTGTTTTATGTAACATTTCCTTTAGACTGATTTACACACATATGATTCATTGTCTCTCTATAATGTATGTGTGATTTATAGAGCTTTGACACTCTACACTGGCATGAGTAGCACTATAAAACATATGACATGCTGCGTGTACCGGGCGCCCCCCCCGCGCAAATTAAAAAAAAAAATGTTTTTGCCCCGCTGGGCCCTTTTATGGCCCCCACATCAAACCTAGGGGGTCAGGGGGGGTCTATCCCTGCCCTCTTATGGTCATTTCCCCCTTTGATTTTTCCACCTCTTATGTCTCGATTTTACCGAGACACAAGATGGTGGCCGCTCCGGACTGTTTCGAATGTTTACAGACACCCGAGACCCAATCAGCTTTCTGTGCGCAAGTCGCGTGGCGCGCCCGGAGCGCTCCCCGGTGCGCGTACCGGGGCGCTGCCATAGATATATATATTGTTTTGAACCTAAATTACTCAAAAACCACTGGAGCACATATCTTGAGACATAGCAAAGGCACATTGGGCTACCAGTCCCTACAATTTTGCCAAGTTTGGTGCAAATCCATTTAGCCGTTCGGGCTAAAAGTGAGTTCGACCGCCCGATGGAAATTAACATGGGGAAGAACGTTTTGGGACCCCCCTTTTTTCTCGGCCCCCGCTTGACGAATCCCCATGAAACTTTTAAAGAAGGACCAGAGCTCCGCGAAGCAAATTTGAGGAAGTTTTCAGGCAGATTCGTCAACCGGCGCCAAAGTTATTCCAAATAGAATTTTGAGATTTTGCATTGAAAAAAATCCTAACTATAACTACCTACTGGCGGCCGCCAGTAGGTAATATATACATATATATGTTTTTTCTGTGCCAATAAACCTTAGCCCTGCACTAACATTGGGGGCTTGATGCTGATTTCTTTTCTGAACAAAAGCTGGACCAGGAGCTTTGAAGATTTAGGGGTTGGCAACCCCCGTTGTGCGCCGTATCAAGTGGCAGAAGTACGCAGTTCCGAGAAGTGTTTTTATATATATATATATATATATATATATATATTCCAAAAGTCGCCGTTTACCAACCGCTTCCCGCAGAACAACGAAAAGAGCGAGACCACCACATAAGTGCAGTTTCTTCAGTGATTTATTCGTGCCAAAATTCTAGCCTGCAATCCACCATGACGCGTTTCGCCTCCAACAGCGAGACTTGATCACATAGCGTGTCATGGACACAAACAAGGGTATTTAAAGTGCAAATGCTCAAATGGATTCAGCTGTGTCAGTAACCGACATAAACAGTGAGAAAATACTACACGGTTCCGACAAAAATAAATATAAAGGGCATAGTGCCCTTGAGGTTCAATTGATAAATATACATCAAACAAATCATGGGTTGTACTAAATTATAAAATGCATATGATTAAATTCATATATTTACACTTCAATTAAAATTTCCAACCCAATTAGAAAATTCATATATGTACATTATTTTACATATAGCTATCTACACTATATACAATAGAAGTTACAATAATATATGGTAAACGAACCCAAAAGTAAAATTTTCATTCATTTGAGGAACCAGTCATAGATCTCACTGTTATAAGTATTTAACCCATGTGGGTATAAAGAAAGTAATCACATCCAACACAGACTCAATATATATACACATACACATACAGCTATTTGTGATTTCTTGGAAGGCATAACAATTTCTAAATGCAATCTTAAACATGTGCTTACAACCATAATTACCTTTGGGAATAGACCGATTTATGCCCTTTTGCAGAAATCTTTTTGTTTGGGATAGGAGGCAGCAATTTTTACATTCTTTAAAAATGTGACTTGTGGATATTGTTCTCGATATACTCTCTATATATGTATGATGTTATATTCTACCCATAGAACTGAGACACACAGCTCTGCCGTCAGATAGGGGCTAGGTCGCACAAATACTACTTTTAAAGTTCTTACTGTCCAATCTAACTCCAAGATTATTGTCTTTGAAGTGGGTTTGACAGCTTTCATTTTGGATAAAGGAAATTGTACACAAAGATGTCTTGCTGAATTTGATTATTGCTGCGGCCTGCAGGAGAACTTGTGTGATCCGACCTTTCAATTTCTTCCCGCTCAATCACCTCTGTACCTCGGCATGGAAGATGCCGTTAACAATTGTGTCTGTGTCACAGGGCTAATATGTATCAATGCTGAAATTTAACAAAGTTAATGGGAGATCATCAGTTTCACAAAGTGGAGGAAACAGACATTGAGGATTGTAGTTGAGCCCTTGTGCCAAAGCTTTTGATTATTAACAACAGGATTGATATCACCCACCCATTCCAGGATCTCCCTACAGGTTAGGAATTGTTCATTTCAGTTTACATTAAGCATGAACCAGGCCAAAAAACGTATCCTCAGAGCGCTATAAAAAAAATGAGGGTGTAACAGTCGCTTGTGGTTGAGGGAGCTAGAGGCGCAGAGTATGGTAACATGGGAACTAGGGGGGAAGATATAAGTAACAAAATCAAACAGTAATTTGGATCGGATTCAGGAAGGTAAAAATGTTATTTTGGGGGGGGTAAACAGTAGTACAAAAATACAGGTCAATAAATAACTTGAAAAACTTTAACTCTCAGTACGTATTCTGCAACATACAAATAAAGTACCACATATAAGGTGCAATATGAGGAGAAAGTGCCTAATATAGTGACACACAAAAGAAAACACATTGGGGCATATTATCAAGGGGGTTTATCTCCGCTTTTTTGGCTTTAAAAGCCAAGAAAGCGGAGATAAAAAGATCTCCCTATTACCTAGCTGTCGCTAACACAAGTTAGCGACAGCTAGTAGGAGATAGCGACCATCTTGGGCCCCACTTTGCATGTCAGTGATATTTATCACTAATGACATGCAAAGTGGGCGTGCCAAGATGTTAGCGACAGTCGCTAACATCGCTATCTCCTATTACCAACTTTCGGAGATATTCGCGCTAAGCGCGAATATCTCCAAAAGCTAACACCTGCCCTGAGCAGTTCTTACAAAAACAACAAGTGATGGACCGAATGTGGATCAATGTCACACATTCCCCCAGTCAAAAGATCTGGGCCCAAATCCATCGTTTTTTTGCACTCCACACCACCCTGGGTTAGACAATGGCGATATGCAAATCAGCTCTGACCCTGTTGCCCCATGGGAACAGTCCAGTCCGAACTACAAAAGCCATGTCCTTCCCAGAACGGAATCAAGCATCCGAGGACCGGACCGGTTTCGAGGTAACACCTCTCATCAGCCCGGCTAGCTGGACTCCAAGTGGTGTGGAGTGCCTGGGACCCACGTCTGGGTATCCCCAGCGCACTTAGGGCGGCAATTGCAAAAACAACAAGTGATGGACCGAATGTGGATCAATGTCACACATTCCCCCAGTCAAAAGATCTGGGCCCAAATCCATCGTTTTTTTGCACTCCACACCACCCTGGGTTAGACAATGGCGATATGCAAATCAGCTCTGACCCTGTTGCCCCATGGGAACAGTCCAGTCCGAACTACAAAAGCCATGTCCTTCCCAGAACGGAATCAAGCATCCGAGGACCGGACCGGTTTCGAGGTAACACCTCTCATCAGCCCGGCTAACTTGACTCCAAGTGGTGTGGAGTGCCTGGGACCCACGTCTGGGCATCCCCAGCGCACTTAGGGCGGCAATTGCAAAAACAACAAGTGATGGACCGAATGTGGATCAATGTCACACATTCCCCCAGTCAAAAGATCTGGGCCCAAATCCATCGTTTTTTTGCATTCCACACCACCCTGGGTTAGACAATGGCGATATGCAAATCAGCTCTGACCCTGTTGCCCCATGGGAACAGTCCAGTCCGAACTACAAAAGCCATGTCCTTCCCAGAACGGAATCAAGCATCCGAGGACCGGACCGGTTTCGAGGTAACACCTCTCATCAGCCCGGCTAGCTTGACTCCAAGTGGTGTGGCGTGCCTGGGACCCACGTCTGGGCATCCCCAGCGCACTTAGGGCGGCAATTGCAAAAACAACAAGTGATGGACCGAATGTGGATCAATGTCACACATTCCCCCAGTCAAAAGATCTGGGCCCAAATCCATCGTTTTTTTGCACTCCACACCACCCTGGGTTAGACAATGGCGATATGCAAATCAGCTCTGACCCTGTTGCCCCATGGGAACAGTCCAGTCCGAACTACAAAAGCCATGTCCTTCCCAGAACTGAATCAAGCATCCGAGGACCGGACCGGTTTCGAGGTAACACCTCTCATCAGCCCGGCTAGCTTGACTCCAAGTGGTGTGGAGTGCCTGGGACCCACGTCTGGGCATCCCCAGCGCACTTAGGGCGGCAATTGCAAAAACAACAAGTGATGGACCGAATGTGGATCAATGTCACACATTCCCCCAGTCAAAAGATCTGGGCCCAAATCCATCGTTTTTTTGCACTCCACACCACCCTGGGTTAGACAATGGCGATATGCAAATCAGCTCTGACCCTGTTGCCCCATGGGAACAGTCCAGTCCGAACTACAAAAGCTATGTCCTTCCCAGAACGGAATCAAGCATCCGAGGACCGGACCGGTTTCGAGGTAACACCTCTCATCAGCCCGGCTAGCTTGACTCCAAGTGATGTGGAGTGCCTGGGACCCACGTCTGGGCATCCCCAGCGCACTTAGGGCGGCAATTGCAAAAACAACAAGTGATGGACCGAATGTGGATCAATGTCACACATTCCCCCAGTCAAAAGATCTGGGCCCAAATCCATCGTTTTTTTGCACTCCACAGCACCCTGGGTTAGACAATGGCGATATGCAAATCAGCTCTGACCCTGTTGCCCCATGGGAACAGTCCAGTCCGAACTACAAAAGCCATGTCCTTCCCAGAACGGAATCAAGCATCCGAGGACCGGACCGGTTTCGAGGTAACACCTCTCATCAGCCCGGCTAGCTTGACTCCAAGTGGTGTGGAGTGCCTGGGACCCACGTCTGGGCATCCCCAGCGCACTTAGGGTGGCAATTGCAAAAACAACAAGTGATGGACCGAATGTGGATCAATGTCACACATTCCCCCAGTCAAAAGATCTGGGCCCAAATCCATCGTTTTTTTGCACTCCACACCACCCTGGGTTAGACAATGGCGATATGCAAATCAGCTCTTACCCTGTTGCCCCATGGGAACAGTCCAGTCCGAACTACAAAAGCCATGTCCTTCCCAGAACGGAATCAAGCATCCGAGGACCGGACCGGTTTCGAGGTAACACCTCTCATCAGCCCGGCTAGCTTGACTCCAAGTGGTGTGGAGTGCCTGGGACCCACGTCTGGGCATCCCCAGCGCACTTAGGGCGGCAATTGCAAAAACAACAAGTGATGGACCGAATGTGGATCAATGTCACACATTCCCCCAGTCAAAAGATCTGGGCCCAAATCCATCGTTTTTTTGCACTCCACACCACCCTGGGTTAGACAATGGCGATATGCAAATCAGCTCTGACCCTGTTGCCCCATGGGAACAGTCCAGTCCGAACTACAAAAGCCATGTCCTTCCCAGAACGGAATCAAGCATCCGAGGACCGGACCGGTTTCGAGGTAACACCTCTCATCAGCCCGGCTAGCTTGACTCCAAGTGGTGTGGAGTGCCTGGGACCCACGTCTGGGCATCCCCAGCGCACTTAGGGCGGCAATTGCAAAAACAACAAGTGATGGACCGAATGTGGATCAATGTCACACATTCCCCCAGTCAAAAGATCTGGGCCCAAATCCATCGTTTTTTTGCACTCCACACCACCCTGGGTTAGACAATGGCGATATGAAAATCAGCTCTGACCCTGTTGCCCCATGGGAACAGTCCAGTCCGAACTACAAAAGCCATGTCCTTCCCAGAACGGAATCAAGCATCCGAGGACCGGACCGGTTTCGAGGTAACACCTCTCATCAGCCCGGCTAGCTTGACTCCAAGTGGTGTGGAGTGCCTGGGACCCACGTCTGGGCATCCCCAGCACACTTAGGGCGGGAATTGCAAAAACAACAAGTTATGGACCGAATGTGGATCAATGTCACACATTCCCCGAATCAAAAGATCTGGGCCCAAATCCATCGTTTTTTTACACTCCACACCACCCTGGGTTAGACAAAGGCGATTTGCAAATCAGCTCTGACCCTGTTGCCCCATGGGAACAGTCCAGTCCGAACTACAAAAGCCATGTCCTTCCCAGAACGGAATCAAGCATCCGAGGACCGGACCGGTTTCGAGGTAACACCTCTCATCAGCCCGGCTAGCTTGACTCCAAGTGGTGTGGAGTGCCTGGGACCCACGTCTGGGCATCCCCAGCGCACTTAGGGCGGCAATTGCAAAAACAACAAGTGATGGACCGAATGTGGATCAATGTCACACATTCCCCCAGTCAAAAGGTCTGGGCCCAAATCCATCGTTTTTTTGCACTCCACACCACCCTGGGTTAGACAATGGCGATATGCAAATCAGCTCTGACCCTGTTGCCCCATGGGAACAGTCCAGTCCGAACTACAAAAGCCATGTCCTTCCCAGAACGGAATCAAGCATTCGAGGACCGGACCGGTTTCGAGGTAACACCTCTCATCAGCCCGGCTAGCTTGACTCCAAGTGGTGTGGAGTGCCTGGGACCCACGTCTGGGCATCCCCAGCGCACTTAGGGTGGCAATTGCAAAAACAACAAGTGATGGACCGAATGTGGATCAATGTTACACATTCCCCCAGTCAAAAGATCTGGGCCCAAATCCATCGTTTTTTTGCACTCCACACCACCCTGGGTTAGACAATGGCGATAAGCAAATCAGCTCTGACCCTGTTGCCCCATGGGAACAGTCCAGTCCGAACTACAAAAGCCATGTCCTTCCCAGAACGGAATCAAGCATCCGAGGACCGGACTGGTTTCGAGGTAACACCTCTCATCAGCCCGGCTAGCTTGACTCCAAGTGGTGTGGAGTGCCTGGGACCCACGTCTGGGCATCCCCAGCGCACTTAGGGCGGCAATTGCAAAAACAACAAGTGATGGACCGAATGTGGATCAATGTCACACATTCCCCCAGTCAAAAGATCTGGGCCCAAATCCATCGTTTTTTTGCACTCCACACCACCCTGGGTTAGACAATGGCGATATGCAAATCAGCTCTGACCCTGTTGCCCCATGGGAACAGTCCAGTCCAGATCCTTGTACTGGGGTGAATGTATGACATTGTTCTACATTCTGTCCATCAACTGTGTTTTTTGCAATTTTCACCCCGAGTGTGCTTGGTATACTCAGACGTGAGTCCCAGGCTCTCCACACCACTGGAGTCAAGCTATCCAGGCTGATGAAGGCTGATAGCCAGAAACCGGTCCTTGGATGCTTGATTCCGGTCTGGGAAAGACATGGCTTGGTAGTTCGGACTGGACTGTTCCCATGAGGCACAGGGTCAGAGCTGATTTGCATATAGCCAGTGTCTAACCCAGGGTGGTGTGGAGTGCAAAAAAACGATGGATTTAGGCCCAGATCCTTGTACTGGGGTGAATGTATGACATTGTTCTACATTCTATCCATCAACTGTGTTTTTTGCAATTTTCACCCCGAGTGTGCTGGGTATACTCAGACGTGAGTCCCAGGCTCTCCACACCACTGGAGTCAAGCTATCCAGGCTGATGAAGGCTGATAGCCAGAAACCGGTCCTTGGATGCTTGATTCCGGTCTGGGAAAGACATGGCTTGGTAGTTCGGACTGGACTGTTCCCATGAGGCACAGGGTCAGAGCTGATTTGCATATAGCCAGTGTCTAACCCAGGGTGGTGTGGAGTGCAAAAAAACGATGGATTTAGGCCCAGATCCTTGTACTGGGGTGAATGTATGACATTGTTCTACATTCTGTCCATCAACTGTGTTTTTTGCAATTTTCACCCTGAGCAGTTCTTAGCCATGTTATCCAATGGTAGGTGGATAACATGGCTAAGAGCATTAGCTCGGTAATGCATGAATATCGCTGACTTTTCGGCGATATTCATGCATTGCGGCTGATTTTTATCGCATTTGCGATAAACCTTGGTAATACCAAGGTTTATCTGCGATAAAAATCGCCGCAGCTCAGCGGTAAATTTTTATCTCTAACCAAGCAATTGCGATAATTATCGCTATTGCTTGGTAATATGCCCTAGTAGCCTGATTTTTCTGGGCTAATCTGGTAATCCAGCAGTTCAACTAGGCCTCCAAAAGTTTCAGGCAAATCTTGTCCCCACTTTCTAAAATAGCAATTTTTACACCACAAAAATCAATAAATGCATTCTACCACTTCTGAAACTGTTTGGGAGGCATGAGGCAACCAACTTTTGATTATATAAAGAAAGCTAAAATTAACTGCAACAGAGAATGTCCCCAACCGGAGTTATCAGAGACGAGTGTTCCCAACACAGTTCATTTTGACTATGGCAATGTTTCAACTCTGCTTATTACCTCAGGTGCCCTACATAACTTGATTTAGAACAGATGGAAGTTGTGACCAGTTGCAAACTTGTCAGCTATGACCCATTCAGACAGTGTCAGATTAAAACCTGTTGAGGCCCCTGCAGTCGAAATCCCCCCCCCCCCACACACAAAAGGATCTCCTAACACCTAATGCACTGTGGGGGCAGATTTACAATAACTGGTGCATCTCTGCATATCAGAAAGGATCCACCAGTTATTGTGTGCCACGGCTCCGCCACCATGGATGCGCCGCATTGTAAGTGCGGCGCACCATGGGGCAAAAACGGCACAGATGCGTGACGCATCTGTGCCATAAAGGCGACGCAGCTCCAGCAATGCTCTCGGGGTCCTATCTTTGCAATGCTGCGTCAATCCTTACACCTGCTTCAAGCAGGGACAGGGTTTTGACGCAGCATGGGCTCAAAAGTGACTCAGTGAAATCTTGTAGATTTCACTCAGCCACTTCTGGGGCAGGGCTTTACAACGTGACGCATCCCCCAGATGCGTCACGTTGTAAATACCCCACAGCATGGTGCAAAAGTGACGGAATGGCGGCGTAAAAGAGGCGCAAGGGGCTTGTAAATCAGCACCTGGGTTTTTTACAAACTGCCAGCTGCCAGGAGATAGTCTTTTAAGAGACAAACTGTTATGTGAATCTGATGTCTCTAGTTTATGTCCTTTAAGTTGTTAATGGGTACATTACATTAACACAGTATTTTCTCTATAGAGTCTTTAATGTAAAGTTTTTGTTTTTTTTAGTTGATTAAGTTTTTTTCTGTCTTTCGGAGACAATTTTTTAGGAACGCTTGATTGTAATTTTCTTTCTAGATCAAATGAATATTATTTTGAACCATTGTCGCGAGGCCCTAACCGGAGTGGAGCTCATAGGTCAGTGCCTACTTTGAATATTTGGTAATCCGGAACTGCCTTAAGACTGTCCATAATGAGAAAAGCATGACTCTAGATAACATCCCCAGGCACAAAGCTTCTTGCGGATACAGTAAAGTTGATAAATGATTTTAAAACAATGAATTTTCAATTTGACCGAATCAACAAAACTATGACCCTTAGTTTTAGTGTCGAAAATGTTTTTTAAATTAACAGAGATGTCCAACCAACTATCAGCAGAATATGCTGAATCATCATCATCTACCATTTGTTTGCAAAATATTGTATTCTATTGGCATATTCTAGTTGTTGTAATTTTAGTGAGCATGAGATGGACGAGTTGGCAGCATCTAAATTAATACAATTAATATTATGCCAAATCTCGATTTGTGAAGGTATTTAGAGAAGACATGATTGTGGATGCCATATTTGACTTGCCATTCATCAAAATTAATTAATGGTATACTTGTAAAGCTCACAGCTACCCACACCGGGGTGTCCCGGCGCTGTATACCGCTGAGGAACCCGTCCTGGCTTTCCCTGTGAGATGGTCCCTCCTGGGCACCCCAAAGGTGAGACCAGGCATCCCCGGCGTTGTCGGGGCCATTGTGAAGATTAAGCAAGCTATTGCCCAGAGTTGCAGAGAGGAGCCCAAGGTTAGAGAAGGTGCCGAGGCGAGAATTATTGAGCCCGCGGACATTGACCCAAGACCCTGCCGCGTTGGGGATTGAACCCTGGTCCCGGGCCGATCTCAGCTTCCAGGTCTGCCGCCTCTAACCACTGAGTCACACTTCAGAATACATTACCTTATTATTGAGTACCTGGCCAAAAAATATGAAGCTCTGTTCTATGTTGAGCCACTCGGGGTCATGAAATATCTTCAGTAAGCAAGAAACCTTAACCACAATTTCTATGTTCACAGGAAAGCACCCGGGGTTTGAAAAGAGATCTTCTTAAAGGAATGAGGTTCCAAAAATAAGTTTGGACAGTACCTAGTGGCAAATCCCTATACATCGAAAATGTGGAACCAGTGGGTGTTACCATTGTTTTTCATACCATTGGGGCCCAATAATAGACTTTCAGCTTATTGTTTAAGGTGGCAAATGGTAGATATCAGAGAAGAATGGAACACAGTGATTGTACCTGTATAAGCTTCCATTTTTCTTTGCTTACCATTCAATATATTTGGAACAATGCCCTTATGTCTTTCAAGATGTAGCTGAAAGGGTTCTAAAAAATGAGCAAGACGTGGGTGTGGTAAAGGGAGTCTCTATATTATGTCCTGACTGACAGAAAACTAGAGACGCCCCATATAAATTATTCTAGCATTTGGGTCCAGATACAAAGCAGTTATCTTCCTCCTACAGCAAGGACCAAGTCCCAAACCTTCCATGACACAGCAAAGGAAGGTCCAGAAGCACCTCATGGTTTTTTTTCTATTCACAAACAAATCATTACCTCCAGGCTCCTTTGTACAGCTACATCATATACCAGCTTTGGCAAATCCAACGAGGCTGGCTTTAATGTGCCAACACATGTAAATACAGAAGCTGTTCACAGGTGTTGCATGCTCAAATGTTGTGTGTCACATTAAAGCCTGATCTATTGGCTCCTGTGTTGCTAGGAAAGAAGTGGTAAAGATAATTAAATCTGTATAGAATGCATACTGGAGTTTTAGGACGGATTGTAATAAACAGCATGGTGATTGAGAGCACTTTTAATCTGTAAATCATTCCTTCATGCATTCTAATAGAAGCTCTTGCTGGAACATGGAACATGTAATAGATTATAGACTTCTGGTCAGTAATACGTGCTCAGAACTGCTAAAAGCAGTTAAAGTGTCCTGTAAGGTGGACCCTGTGGGATCCGCAGATCTTAATATCAGTTGTTCATTTCATACACAGACTACTTGTTCAATCCATATCTCATGGCACAGCAACTGTCACTTTGGAACTAGTCTGGCAAAGTGAATCTCGTTAGGTTAGACATTAGTCATTAGTTTTCTTGACATCTAGATGAAGAACAGGGAAGGAGTTCCATGATGTCTGGAAAGCAAAAAAGTGTTCTTCCTACGGGTAGGAGTCACATATCTGCATGAGGACGGCCCTATTGTTGACACTCATCCCACTCAATCATGACCCTGTCACTGGGGGCACTCTTGATGTTTTTACTGTTGTCTGACACATTGAATTTGTAAATTAGGTCTTTCAAACATTCACTTTATATTTTCTTACTCTTTAACTCACATATGGATTATCAGTTGTGTTGGACCTGGCGCTTTTTGCAGGTTGAAGCCCAAATTTTCTGCCTTCTTCCTCCTCATTTTCTGACCTTCTTTCTGTTGGTTGTAGGACTCTGGGCACTTTACCACTGCTAAGCAATGCTAAACTGCATGTGCTCTCTCCTCTACCCATGGTTGGATTGGTGTACACCTGTTTGACATGTTTAATTTACTTGTAATCCCCTTGTAAAGTGATATACTACATACCCAGAGCCTTTATATTAAGTACTACTAGTGGGCCTGCACACTGCTTGTGCCAAACACATAAGTTGCCTTTCAAACGTATCTCAGGCCTGCCACTGCCTCCAGAAACAAGCTTCAGAGGACCGGTTTCTGGCAAAAGGGGGTGGTGATGCTCCATCCATCACCACCCCCTTTTGTACCGCTTTTGGCCGCTATAAGTGTGGCAGGGTATGCTCAGACGTGAGTCCCTTGCTCACTTTGCCACTTGATTCAAGCAAGCCGGGCTAAAGATGGCTGGAATGCCAGAAACCGGTCTTTGGAAGCTTGTTTCCGGTCCTGGGAAGACATGGCTTGGCAGTTCGGGCTGGACTGTTCCCATGCGGCACAGGGTCAGACTGATTTGCATATAGCCATGTCTGAACTGGGGTGGCAGAGTGGGCTAAAGAACGGTGATGGATTAAACCCAGATCTTTTGTCTGGGTGTGAGTGTTTGATTGATTCAGATGCTCCGTTCATCACCACCCCTTTTTGTACCGCTTTTGGCCGCCATAAGTGTGGCAGGGTATGCTCAGACGTGAGTCCCTTGCTCACTTTGCCACTGGATTCAAGCAAGCCGGGCTGAAGACGGCTGGAATGCCAGAAACCGGTCCTCGGAAGCTTGTTTCCGGTCCAGGGAAGATATGGCTTGGCAGTTCGGGCTGGATGTTTCCCATGAGGCACAGGGTCAGACTGATTTGCATATAGCCATGTCTGAACTGGGGTGGCAGAGTGGGATAAAGAACGGTGATGGATTAAACCCAGATCTTTTGACTGGGTGTGAGTGTTTGATTGATTCAGATGCTCCGTCCATCACCACCCCCTTTTGTACTGCTAATGTACTCCCATGGGCAGGGTGCAGATTATGTAAAGGGTAGGCCATGTACTGGTGTGTTTGACATGTCCTGATAGTGAAATATTGCTAACTTCATTTTTCACTTTTGAAAGGCTATCTGCCCAATAGGATAACATGGGAGTTGCTTTGTAACATCTTACAAGTGTAACTTTCCATTGTGATAAGATAAAGAAATGGGGATTAGGCTCTCTGATCCCAGAACTTAATAACACATTTTTTTAGGGAGATGGTTTTCAAATTGTATCTTTGAAAATGCCAGATTTAGAAAGTGGCATTTTCTTGTTTAACCATTCTGTGTCCCTCTGATGTTTTGTGTATTGACTGTGTATAGTTTTGGAGTGAATGGGGCTGAGGATGTGCATTCACTGTTGACAGTCCCAAGGGGTTTTAGGTGTGTCCTGCCTTTCCTGGGTGACTCATAGCTGAGCTTAATAGACCAGGACTGCATTTAAAGTTGTGGGAGGAGTTTAATTTGCATCTAAATAGGCTGTCCCTCATTCGCACAAAGCTGTCTGCCCCTCATGTGGTCATGCTGCACCAGAGAGGACAGAAGTAGTTTGGACTGGGCTCCGAGCATTGCCATATAGACAACAATGGCACAATAGGGTATAAGTAATGGACCTTAAACCCCAGAGATTTAGATCACTTCTGGACTAAAGAGGAACCTTTGCCATGGTGAAGACTGGATAGCTGTAAGGAGGAGTACTGCCCCTTTGCTGTGTGCTTTGCTGGGTCGGCCTGCAGTTGCTGCATCTGCCAAGGAGAGGACAAATATTGGAACTTTGCTGTGAACCTGCTTCAAGAAGAATCTTCAAGGGCTTGTGTGTGCTGGCCTCCTGTTGGGAAGTCTCAAGGACACAAAGACTTATCCACCCGCTTCCCTGAACTTCACTACAGAGAGTTCTGACCTGCCAGGAGGTGCCTGTTCGACGTCTAGGCCACTAGAAGTTATTCCTTGTGTTATTTACTGGAAGAAACCTAATGAAAGCAAGAATAGCAACTCTGATGCTGTCAGCGAGGCCGCCAGTAATGCGGCAACTTGCACTGAGGCCAGGGAACCACTTGTAAAGTGAACAACACACTGCCCCACCTGCACTGCAGCTCTGATGCCCTTCGAAGCCTTCAGTTATGAGCCTTCTTGATGCCAGCATCCGCTCCAACGCCGCCACTGCCAGCAATTACATCCAGGTATTGCAGAGCCGATAACCAATGAGGGTGACTTCACAAACTCTCTGACCTTGTATTGCCTCACTGGAACTGACACCTCACTGCAGATTCAGACGACTTCCCCTGTACTGAACTTGATACATCGCTTCCTTATGGCCACAGACTCCCTCTTGGCAACCAGGGAACCAGCCTTTACCATGGCACCAACACCTCACCTACACGACACTGTGCATCATCCATACACTTAATTTTCCAAGGTACTGTTGTTTGGGGGTCCGTGTGACTTTGTGCCCGTCATCACTCACCTTGCGGTCAGTACCATACTTCGGATTTATGCCTGCCACGACAATGTAACTGCCCCAGGTGTAGCTATTTGTTTCTACAAATGCTATTTTTGAAATAACAGTTCTAAAAGTGATATCTTGATATATGTATGGTGAATATTTGTCGTTTTGGTCTTGTTTGGCTTAGATAAAGATAGTTTATATTTCTAAACTGGTGTGGGGTTGATTGCTGGTGTGTTACTGTGTGTTTTGAGTACAAATACCTTACACATTGCCTTTGGGATCACTAACTGTTTCAACGCTTCCCTTTTGAGAGCGTCCTTCCAATTTCTACAGGCCATGTTGTACTGAGTTCTGACCTCCATCACTGCCTCTTTTGATCTTGGGTTTTGATGCAGGACCATCATCAAATCTTTATGGACATTTGTGAGCTTTTATCGAATTATTTAGGTATGGGACTATCCACCCTTCTTTTCCAAGTGATTGCAGTCTTTACTACTTTACAGATCTATGAAAGTCCAGATTGACTTGATCGGGTGTACCTAGCTGTAAACATGATTTAAAATCATTACTACCTGATTATATCTGCTTTCTAAGGAAGTCCTCTGGGATAATCTTCCCCTAAACTTTCCTGCGACCTTGGCAAACAAGGCTCCTTCTCTGGCCTAGTTTTCTTCCCCCCAAAATTGTACCATATAAACTCTGCAAAAGGAGGATTAGGGTCACTATTGGTATTATATTCTGCTTTCAACTTAATAAAAGAAGGTACAAAACAGGCTGACACATACATAAAATCAATAGAACTAATGCCTCTTCCCTTAAACAATAGTACTAAATCTGGAGAGTTATGCTCTTATTTAGTCATAAGATTGATAAGATTAAATTCTGACAGCATGACATTTAAAATGCCGCCTTGATGGGAGTGAGTAAAAGGAGCCGCTTCTCACTTAGCTAAGGGATCATCCTTCCCCATAATGGGACCACAACATGAGCAAGGATGTATGTTAAAATCAGCTAATAGTAGGATCAATAGACAGATGGTTCGAGCCAGGAGAAAACCATCCAAAACCATTTCTAATTTTATCTCCACTGCTTCCAACGACAAGACTGAATTGTAAACATTCATTACCAAAACACTTGTCTTGTCCAGGAATGTTAGGAGGACACCAAATATATTTATCAAATTGTGGGGGACTATCAATCAATCAATCAATCAATCAATCAATCAATCAATCAATCACAGGACTTGTAGAGAGTGGCTGCTTCACCCATGAGGGTCTCGAGGCACGGTGGGGTCCTGCTGCTGGTTCATGCTGCCTGTACTTAATGGTGGAACATACAGGTCTATAGGTTCTTCCAGAACTGTTGAAGCTATGGTGAGGCTCTGAAGTGCAGGGGAAGGACGTTCCATGTCTGCTGTTTGCCCATTGGATGCGTTGGGTTGTTGCCAGGGAGAGGGATCCAGAAATGAGTTCCCTGGTAGGTTGGTGGTAATTCACTCACTTGTTGAGGTATGCCAGTCTTTCGGTATGTAGTGCCTGGAAAGCATGGGTGAGTAGTTTGAACTGCCATCTCTTTGCGACTGGTAGCCAATGGAGTTTTGTGAGGTGATGGGTGACGTGTGCCTGTTTGGGGAGGTCAGGAATGAGTCTGGCTGCTGTGTTCTGGAGTTGATGATGATTCGTACATACAGGGATGTGCCATAGTAGAGTCTGCTGGTGACAAGCGCTTGTGTGACAGTTTGACTAGTGTTGGGTGGGAGCCAACTGAAAACCTTCTTGAGGGGGGTGAGGAAGCAAGTGGAGGAGACGGTGCTGATCTGCTTCTTCATGGATTGCTGGCAGCGGTGAATGATGCCAAGGTTGCAGGAGTGTTCCCTGGGTTTGGGGCTACGCCCAGCTCAGGTGGCCATCATTAGTTGTTCCAAAGGGTGTCCTTGCCTTTCCAGAAGATGAGTACTTCTGTATTGTCTGTGTTGAGTTTGAGACAGTTGTTGTTCATCCAGACGGTCACATCCTTCATGCATCCTGGGAAGTTGTCTTTGATGGTTGTTGGGTCACTAGTCAGGGATACGATGAGTTTGGTGTTGTGGCCGTAGGATATGATGCTGAGTCCTTGGTTCCTAACCATGTTGGAGAAGGGTGTCATGTATAAGTGGATGAGGGTTGGGCTGAGGTATGTGTCTTGAGGTACACCGCAGGTGATGTTAGTAGGGAGCGAGGAATAGAATGGGAGTATGATATTCTGTGTTTTTCCTGTGAGGTAAGATGCGATTCAGTTGAGGGGTTCTCCTTGGATTTTGATCAGGTGGAGTCTGTTGATCTGGTGGTGGGATATGTTGTTGAATGCTGCTGAGAAGTCGAGGACAATGAGGACTGCTGTTTCGCTGTGAAGCCAACTTGGGAGGGGTCCAGAAGGTCATGGTTCTCCACATGGACTGGTTAGTTAGATGTTGATAGCTTTCAATTACCTTTTATGGGAAGGGGAGAAAAGAGATGTCAGTAATTCTTGGGATCTCCTGGTTTTAGCAGATGGTTTCTTAAGCAACGGGTTTCCATCGGCATGTTGCCATTTCTGGGGGAAGTGGGCTGTGGTGATTGAGTAGTTGAGGAATGTAGGAGAGTGCCTCTTTTGAAATGGTTAGACCCCACTTTTTGCCTGATGTCTGATGTGATTTTGAACTGGATGTGCAAAGGGTCCCTGCTAACCAGTTTCCCAGTGCCATATCTATTTCTGAAAACCTGTACCAAAATTGGCACACTTTTAATTACCTTTGTAAGTCCCTAGTAAATGGTACCCCCAGTACCTATGCATGAGTACTGAAGAGGGTCCTCTGGGGCTGTAGCACTGGTTCTTCTGCCCCAGTGGCCTATTACCAGGGCTCTGCATACTGCCAATGCAGGCTGTGTGTCTTACTGCAGAGAAATCCAAAGAGTTGACATGGTACACAGCCATGTGTGCCATGCCACCCACACACTGTATAATATATAGGTACATTTCCCCTGATGTAGACCTTTAGCCCTTAGTCAGGGTGCACTATATCCTATGTGTGGACATGCCAGCATGAGCGGATGTGGCCCTACAATGTCCAGTCTATTCTGAGATGTTGTGTGCATGAAGAGTGCAATGGCGGGATACTTGTCAACACGAGTTTCATAACTCCATGCTAGCTCACTGACTCCTAAGATGTTTGGGACCAAACATCTTGTCTTAATAAATCCTCATTGATACCATTGGTGGATTTATGAAGAAATACACACAGGAGACCCTTTTAGAGGGTCCCCTGACAACCTACCAAGCACTGGTTTGGTTCCTGACTTGTTTTTGCCAGCCTGCCACTACCAGGCATATTTCTGACCCCATGGGGTGAGAGACAGTTCTCTCAGAGGACAGAGAGAAAGCCTGCTCCGAGCGGAGGGGCTTCACACCCCCTCAAGAATAGGATACCCTACCTGGGAAGCGTCAAAGGCGATGCTGTCTTTGAAATCCAACCCAGGAACCTCCACATAGTGGGGAAGCCAAGCCTCCTTTCCTGCTCCACGTCAGGAGGGAAGAAAGGCAGAATTTGTTCGTTTAGGAGGAGGGTCTCCACTTACCCTACAACACCCTTAGGGTGGGGGCAGGCAACGTGAATCCCTTCCCTTCCTGAAATTTCACCAACTTAAGAAGGAGGGAAAACATCCTATCAGGGCAAGAGTAATTCTTCCCACAGGAAGTGGTTATTAGAGGGTGTAGACACCCTATAGGTAGGTTGCCTATTGACTACAACCTGTCTCCCCTTGTAACACACCTAAATTCTGTATTTAGGTGGCACCCCGAAACCTGAACATTAGATTTGATGGACAAAAGAAGTCCAGGACCAAGAAGACCCACTGCACGAGAACTTAAGCTCTGCTGCAGAAGAAAAAGCCGCCAAACCACGCCTTTTGCTTCAGGGACTCTACAATCACTGACTGCAGTAATGTTCCGAACCTGAAGGGTTTCTATGGTGCATGATTGCGCTTAGAAGTGATGTATTTATCAAACTTTTCAAAATCGTATCTCCAAAAGTACTTACCTTAGAACTGTGTTCTTGGTCTTAAAAATTTATGTAAAAAAATTAATTTTATTTTTACATATTCATCTCAGATTTATGCGTGTCTCATTTATTGCCTCTCTAAGTACAACAAAGCTTATCACTACCCTTTGATAATGCTAACTGAGCCCCACAAAAAGAGAGTCAGTGTTATCTATTTATACCTCAGAATACCCATTGGGGATTTCACAGACTCTCCACATAGTGTACTTCATTTTAGTACACTGTACTGAGAGTCATTTTCCTACAAGAACCTTGGTGAGTTCTTTGCTGATGGGTAGATTGCCAATGTTGAAAATGTGATGGGGCAGGGGTCAGCTGGGCTCCGGAGTGGATGGCTTTCATGATGGACACTGTTTTTTCTCAATGAGGGTATTCTATGAGTTGAGCTGGTGTGGGTGTTTGTCGGTTTGGCTTGAGGAGGTTGATGTTGTCCTCAGTGAGGTTTGGTGTGTGAAGTCTTGGCAGATAGTGTTGATTTTGTTATGGAAAAAGTCTGAGAGAGTGTCGCAGTGAGCTTGTCAGGGTGTGATGATGATTTTGGTTGCCAAGGGGTTGGTGAACTCCTTGACTATGTTAAATGGTTCCTTGCTATTGTTGGAGCTGTTGTTGTTGTGGGGGGCCACGGTGGTCTTTTTGGTGTTTTCAGGAGGTGGTGAAAGCGTTTGAGGGTGTCTTTGGAACCTTTTCAGGCCTCAATGGTCTTGCTAGCACGCCATCTTTTTTCCTTATGTTTGTAATTCTGTTATAGGGTTTTCAGTTCTGCCAAGAACCAGTTGTGGTATAATGTTCATTTCCTGGGGTTGGTAGGTTTTCTTGGTGCGACTACATCAGTGCTTGTTGTAATCCAATTTGTAACGTTTTCTGCTGCTTCTTCTGAGTTTTTATTGGTGGTGGGTGGGTAGAAGTTGAGAGCGCTGGTCCATCATTGCTCTGACAACATTGACCAGGTGAACCCTGTTTTGCTGGCAGTGGAGAAGTGGGTATTGAGGGGGGTTCTGAGATTGCAAATTGGACACAGGGGTGATTGTTCCAGTCGAGCTCATTGGTGGGGGTGTATTTTACTCCGATGCAGGCTGAGAAAATGGGGTTGAGCTTGTGTCCTGGGTGTGATTGGGGTCGGGGACAAGCTGATTGAGTCCAACATTAACCATGCTTTCTAGGAGGTTGGCCATATTGGTGTTGTCTGTGTTCTCAAGGTGAAGGTTGATGTCTCCAAGGAATATGTACAGGTTTGGATCTATGGTGGAATGAGTGATAAAGTCTGGGATTTCATTTCAGATGGCAGGGCGGGGGTCCCACGGTCTGTAGGCGAGATTGCCTCTGATGATGGTTTTGTTGTTAGCTTGGAGTAGGAAGCGGAGGAGCTCCATGAAGGGGTGGTGTCGTCGATAGTGATTGAGCACTCAACGCTCTCTTTGTAGATTATAGCAAAGCCTCTGTGGTTTCTGTTTAATTGGTCCAGGTGCGTGATCTTGTATCCTTTGTCAGTCTTGTTGATGGGTGTATTGGCCGTGGTATGGCTGATTGGAGAGGCATGGTTGGTATCCTTGGAGACGAAGGTGAAGCAGCAGCTCTGGCAGAAGAAAGGGCCTTTGGTGATCCTGGGGAGGAATGAGCACAGTTATTGTTGTCCTGGCATACAGGATTCAGGGCTCGAAGTTTGCCTAAGTCAACAGTGGCGGTCCGTGGGGGCTGCGGACCCAGTGCTAGTTCTGGTACTGGAATTGGGTGTGTCCCAGGAATGCTTGATGGTATTCCACATGTGTTTAGACTGCATGCTTTCCGAACGTCATCATTAGAATAAACATATCTTTAGTACACATTCATTCGGTATGCAAGTCGTTTTATGGACTTGCCTTAGGGGGGTGCTGAATTTCGGAATAGTTTTATTTACTATTCCAACTCCAGTCTGTACAACAGAAGGAAAGACACTGGACTTCAAATCCATCACCATTCCATCAATGCACCCCCCTAAAGCAAGTCGTAACAACCTAAGTGCTGAATGAATGTGTGCTAAATACGCAATTGTTGTATTGCTGGTGCTGTGATGGCGCGTCGCTTCCTCCTCGAGAGATCGCTCCCCTGCCTGCGCTCTGTGTGATAAGTGGTATCGTTATTTCTAAGCTGCACTGTTTGGCGTTTTGAAGGCGTGTGCTTTTACCTGCCATTGCTCGCTCATTTCAAGTAGACCTGCGCATTGTTGTTTGTAAGCTGCACTGTTTGGCGTTTTGAAGGCGTGTGCTTTTACCTGCCATTGCTCGCTCATTGCAAGTAGACCTGCGCATTGTTGTTTGTAAGCTGCACTGTTTGGCATTTTGAAGGCGTGTGCTTTTACCTGCCATTGCTCGCTCATTGCAAGTAGACCTGCGCATTGTTGTTTGTAAGCTGCACTGTTTGGCGTTTTGAAAGCGTGTGCATTTACTTGCCATTACTCGATCATTTCAAGTAGACCGGTGCATTATCTGTGAGATCCCCCGGCGCCCTGCTCTGCCCTCCCCTCCATTTTGAGCTTCTTGTTGTTGTTGTTGTGCTCCGTCCCTTGAGCCCGCCACGCCCCCCAGCTGAGCCGCCCTCCCACTAGCATTATAACGCGCCCTCTGACCACGCAGCGCTGTGATTCTCTCGTCGCTTCCTCCTCGAGAGATCGCTCCCCTGCCTGCGCTCTGTGTGATAAGTGGTATCGTTATTTCTAAGCTGCACTGTTTGGCGTTTTGAAGGCGTGTGCTTTTACCTGCCATTGCTCGCTCATTGCAAGTAGACCTGCGCATTGTTGTTTGTAAGCTGCACTGTTTGGCGTTTTGAAAGCGTGTGCATTTACTTGCCATTACTCGATCATTTCAAGTAGACCGGTGCATTATCTGTGAGATCCCCCGGCGCCCTGCTCTGCCCTCCCCTCCATTTTGAGCTTCTTGTTGTTGTTGTTGTGCTCCGTCCCTTGAGCCCGCCACGCCCCCCAGCTGAGCCGCCCTCCCACTAGCATTATAACGCGCCCTCTGACCACGCAGCGCTGTGATTCTCTCGTCGCTTCCTCCTCGAGAGATCGCTCCCCTGCCTGCGCTCTGTGTGATAAGTGGTATTGTTATTTCTAAGCTGCACTGTTTGGCGTTTTGAAGGCGTGTGCTTTTACCTGCCATTGCTCGCTCATTTCAAGTAGACCTGCGCATTGTTGTTTGTAAGCTGCACTGTTTGGCGTTTTGAAGGCGTGTGCTTTTACCTGCCATTGCTCGCTCATTGCAAGTAGACCTGCGCATTGTTGTTTGTAAGCTGCACTGTTTGGCGTTTTGAAAGCGTGTGCATTTACTTGCCATTACTCGATCATTTCAAGTAGACCGGTGCATTATCTGTGAGATCCCCCGGCGCCCTGCTCTGCCCTCCCCTCCATTTTGAGCTTCTTGTTGTTGTTGTTGTGCTCCGTCCCTTGAGCCCGCCACGCCCCCCAGCTGAGCCGCCCTCCCACTAGCATTATAACGCACCCTCTGACCACGCAGCGCTGTGATTCTCTCGTCGCTTCCTCCTCGAGAGATCGCTCCCCTGCCTGCGCTCTGTGTGATAAGTGGTATCGTTATTTCTAAGCTGCACTGTTTGGCGTTTTGAAGGCGTGTGCTTTTACCTGCCATTGCTCGCTCATTTCAAGTAGACCTGCGCATTGTTGTTTGTAAGCTGCACTGTTTGGCGTTTTGAAGGCGTGTGCTTTTACCTGCCATTGCTCGCTCATTTCAAGTAGACCTGCGCATTGTTGTTTGTAAGCTGCACTGTTTGGCGTTTTGAAAGCGTGTGCATTTACTTGCCATTACTCGATCATTTCAAGTAGACCGGTGCATTATCTGTGAGATCCCCCGGCGCCCTGCTCTGCCCTCCCCTCCATTTTGAGCTTCTTGTTGTTGTTGTTGTGCTCCGTCCCTTGAGCCCGCCACGCCCCCCAGCTGAGCCGCCCTCGCCCCTCCCCCTCCACCTTCCATATATGACAGGAGTTCCCGCGCGCAGCGTCCACGCGCAGCGTCCGCGCCCAACCCGCGCCGAAGGTGCGCCAAAGGTAAGCCCGTCTACGCCCGTCCGCGCCTGGACCGCGCCCAGCGCCAGACCCCCTGCCCCTCGCGCTGCCCAGCCCTCCTGCATTACCTACGATGCCGCCACTCTCCTAGCCCTTAACCCCGGTCGCGCCCCCAACTGCGTCCAAGCCGCTCCTGGTCACACCCATGGACCTTTCTCTTGCTACTCCTGCAAAGTCATCGGCACTGTCAACATCTCCGCTACGCCCACAGCACAGATCCCCGACCCCAATCACCTTCAATGCATCCTTCTCAACACCCGATCAGTCCACAGACATGCCATTGACCTTTGGAATCTACTAGACACCATTTCTCCGGACATCGCCTTCCTGACGGAAACATGGATGAATGCTTCCTCCCACCTGACATCACCATTGCCATCCCTGAAGACTATAAGATCACTCGCAAAGACCGTACCAGCCACACAGGAGGAGGAATCGCTATCGTCCATAAGAAATCAATCCGCATCTCAACCAGCTCTGACGCCAACCTCGCCAACTCCGAACACCTCCACTTCCAGATCCACATCGACCCCAAAACCACACTCAGAGGCACCCTCCTCTACAGACCACCAGGACCCCGCGCAAAATTCAGTGAAGACATCACGGACTTCATCACCCCACACGCGCTCCCCTCCAAAGACTACATCCTTTTGGGAGACCTCAACTTTCACCTTGAAAAGAGCTACGACCGCAACACCACCACCCTCTTGGACAACCTCGCCAACCTCGGACTTAAACAACTAGTCACTTCCCCCACCCACATCGCAGGTCACACACTCGACCCCATCTTCACCTCCAGCAATCATGTCTCTTTCAGCCACACTACGGATCTCCTCTGGACTGACCACAGCTGCGTTCACTTCACCTACAACAAACCAAAACCCAACATCCACCTCCAACCTACCCTGCAAAGAAACTGGAACAAAATCACCACGGACCAAACCTCCGCATCGCTCCTTCGAAACTCCCCAGCCCTCTCTTCTAACGCTAACGAAGCCGCCGCCAACCTCACCCTATGGTTATCCAACACCGCCGACACCTTAGCTCCACTGAAAAAACGTCAAAGTAAACCTGGCAGCAAGAAGGCCTCATGGTTCAACGATGATCTCAAGAAGTCCAAGAAACTCTGCCGTTCCCTTGAAAAGGCCTGGAAAAAAGACCCAACCACCAGCACCAAGGACGCCTTCAAAAGCGCCACCCGCACTCACCACCAACTGATCCGAAAAGCCAAGAAAACAGCATTCAAGGATCGACTTGACAACAACGCTCACAACAGCAAGGAACTTTTCAACATCGTCAAGGAATTTTCCAATCCCTCGGCGAACTCCAACGACATCACCCCCTCTCAAACCCTCTGCGACTCCCTAGCCTCTTTTTTCCACAACAAGATTGCAGACATCCACAACAGCTTTGACAACCAACCCGGAAACCAAACCACCCTACCATCTGCTGACCATCTTCCCCCCGTGAACACCCTTAACGCCTGGAACCCAATCTCCACTGAGGACACCATCCGCCTGATGAATTCCATCCACTCAGGATCCCCCACAGACCCATGCCCTCACCACATCTTCAACAAAGCAGACTCCGTCATAGCACCGCACCTCCGAGAGGTCATCAACTGCTCCTTCAACTCCGCTACCTTCCCAGAAGACTGGAAACACGCTGAACTCACCGCCCTTCTGAAAAAACCAACAGCGGACCCCACCGAACTCAAAAATTACCGCCCCATCTCGCTTCTTCCATTCCCGGCCAAAGTCATCGAGAAAGCCGTCAACAACCAGCTCGCCGCCTTCCTCGAAGCCAACAAATCCCTCGACCCCTCACAATCTGGCTTCCGAGCAAAACACAGCACTGAGACCGCCCTCATCGCAGCAACAGACGACATTCGAACTCTACTGGACAATGGAGACACAGTCGCCCTCATCCTCCTCGACCTCTCTGCAGCATTCGATACAGTCTGCCACAGCACCCTTCTACAACGCCTCAATAACATCGGAATTCAAGGAAAAGCACTTGAATGGATCACCTCGTTCCTCACCGGAAGAACCCAGAGAGTCCGCCTTCCTCCATTCAAGTCCGAGGCCTCTGAAGTCATCTGCGGCGTACCTCAAGGATCCTCACTCAGTCCCACCCTCTTCAACGTATACATGAGCCCCCTCGCGGCCATCGCACGCCAACACAACCTCAACATCATCTCTTACGCGGACGACACTCAACTGATCCTTTCTCTCACCAATGACCCCAGCACCGCCAAAACTAACCTACACGAAGGAATGAAAGAAGTTGCCGAATGGATGAAACAAAGCCGTCTGAAACTGAACTCAGACAAAACAGAAGTCCTCATCTTAGGTACATCCCCCTCTGCTTGGGACGACTCCTGGTGGCCGGAAGCCCTCGGAAAAGCACCCATCCCGACAGACCACGCACGGAACCTTGGCGTCATCCTGGATTCTTCACTCTCAATGAACAGACAAGTCAGCGCCGTATCCTCTTCCTGCTTCAACATTCTTCGCATGCTCAGAAAAACATTTCGCTGGATCCCCTCCGAAACAAGGAAAACAGTCACCCACGCTCTGGTCACGAGCCGACTGGACTACGGAAACACCCTCTACGCAGGTACCACCGCTAAACTCCAGAAGAAACTCCAACGAATCCAAAACGCCTCAGCCAGGCTCATATTAGACATCCCACGCAACAAACACATCTCTGGTCACCTTAAAGACCTCCACTGGCTACCCGTCAATAAGAGAATCACTTTCCGACTGCTTACCCACGCACACAAATCACTCTACGACATCGGACCAGATTGCCTCAACTCTCGACTGTCCTTCTACACCCCCTCCCGCCAACTACGTTCTTCTAGCCAAGCCCTCGCCACTGTACCTCGCATCAACAAGACCACCATGGGAGGCAGATCCTTTTCATACCTGGCTGCTAAAACATGGAACTCACTCCCCGCTTACCTTCGCCTCACCCAGAACCACCTAGCGTTCAGAAAGCAGCTTAAAACGTGGATATTCGACAAATAATCCTCCTCCCCTTCCTAAGCGCCTTGAAACCCTCTGGGTATGTAGTGCGCTATACAAATTTTTTGACTTGACTTGACTTGACTTGATTCCGGCTTCCTGAAGGACGTTTCTCGTGGTCCAGGCATGTGCACGGCATGCTCTCTGTGCATGTCAACTGCGTGGTCGCCCTGTGGTTGCCATGCTGTAGGGGATGGAGAGCTAGAGGGAGTGAGTGGCAGTGGCCTTCGTGGAGGGAGGTATAAGAACAGTGGACGGATGAGCAGGAGGCTGAAACACTGTGGACCTCTTACCCATTGGGTGACGATGAGGGGAGCACCTGTAAATAATAGGTGATAGAGGGGGCAGAAGGAGGGCTTGCCTGGGAAATGGCAGGGTGGGCAGGCACAGGTCTGTTAGGGGCTGGAGGAAGAGCTCGCAGGGAAACTAGTAGTTTGCAAGCTGCTGAGGCAAGCAGAAGCTGGAGAGGCAGGGGCAGACGCTTAGTGCAGGAGCAAAAAAGAAGAATGAGGGGGCAATTAAGGGGGTGACATACCTGAGAAACTGCGGCTCGGATGGGTGTAGGCGGGCCCTGGCTTTACCCGGGCATCACCCGCACTGGTCCAGTGATCTGTGAGTAGGCACCTTCTAAAAAGGGGTTGGTGGCAGGAAACAGCGGGATGACTGAGGCAGTCCTACTCCCAGTAGCAGAGGCTGCTGGGAATTGTGGTCTTGCTGGTAAAGGGTCAAAATGTAGTTCCGTAAAGCAAGAAGGTGCACCCTCTAACAAGGGGCTGGAGGCAGGAAACCGTGGGAAAGCGGAGTTAGTCCTTCTACCAGTTGTGAGACTGCTGGGAGTTGTGGTCTTGCTGGGTGGTGGGTCCAAGTGTAGTCCCACAATGCAGGTGCCCTCCAAAAGGGCCTGGCGACAGGATATGGCAGGAAAATGGAGGAAGTCCTACTCCCAGTAGCGGAGGCTGCTGGGAGTTTTAGGATTGCTTGGTGGTAGGTCCAAGGGTAGTCCTGCAATGCCACAGAAGGCGCCCTCTAAAAAGGGGCTGCCGGCACATGTCAATGTCACAATCTAATCCTAGGCTCACAGCCCCCGGTTGCTCTACCATGTGATGAAGGTGTAGCATGGACATGAAAAGCAGCATAACCATTAAGGAAACAAATCCCAGAGATAAACCAAGTCCCTTGGGGACAAATAATAATCCCAAATATTTTAACAAGCTATCTCACTGTCATCAGCTAGTTAAGATCTTACCCCAGCCACATTCCAGCATAGTATACCAAGTGTATTAAAAGTCCCTGATGACTCAGTTTTACCCCTGTGGGCCTACTCCTGGCTCTCATGAAACGCCATTAGTCAGCCCTGCTCATTAAGCTGGGATAAAGGAGCACATGTATTGCTAAACTGGACAACTGGGTTAGCAGCAACTTTCATAGAGATTGATCTCCCAACCCTCAGGGATATCCATCCAGCACATCCCAGTATAAACCACCTTTTGTAGGTGGATAAAAGAATTCCAGTGGGAGAATTGAGATACCATACCTCATTAAGGAATTAAGCCTAGGATTAAACAGGGTCTGCTGCACCCTCCTAGGGCTCCCTAAAATTAACCACAATATAGTCACCGGGGCCTACTTTATCAGTGCCATCAATCCAGCCCCCCCCCCAACGCACTATAAAGATCTCATTATACAGTAAACAATGTGGTAGTCCCAACTGGTTCAAAAGCCAATGAACAACTTTGTTTTTGATCTTGCTGTAACTCTCTACTGCTCCCCCTTTAAGCTGAGCGTTATTAGCCTTCACACAAACACAGGGTGTTGAAACAGGGTAGCTGTAAGATCACCTTCGATGAAGTGATATCAGTTGGGGTCAGAATATTAGGAGGGTGATTCCATGAACAAATATTTCTAGAGGAATTTGACACCCCTTTTCCGTGTTATGCTCATGGACAATGAGGTTTAAAAAAACATGAGCCATGTACCTCTGATCTGGATCACGGTTTTTGGGTTTCCACATTATATTTTATCTCGGTAGTTACTCATGATGAATTCATATCTTTCCTCATATGTATCACCTTTATGTTATTCAAATTTTCTTGTATACTCTTTAATCCTAATAAAATTTATTGAACTAAAAAAAAAAACATGAGCCATGGGGTTGTGACTGACAGTAGGAAGTATGTTAGAGCAACAGTCACCCTCCTGAGAAATTTGTGGTTTTAGCATAGGGCAACTAGCATTGTCCATGTCTCGTGTATAGACACTACAGGGGCTGTAGTATTTAAAGTGTGGGGGAGCCATATCTGCATGGGATTAGGTGCTTGTAACGTAGGTACAGTGTCATTAGGTGATGGAGTAACTCGATGGCAAAAATCTAGATTCCAAGCTTCTCCAGCAGTTTAACTGCATTATGCAATCCCCCTTCTACTTTTCTCAACCTTTCCTTCAGTCTAATCAAGCAGTTAGTGAGGGGGTGGGGGCATCAAAGCTTGTTTGAGCAATATCCGGGAGAGACCATGAGAAGGTTTTTAACTGCCAGAACATCCTGTACAGCTGACTTCCTTAGCTTTCTCCCCAGGTTCTTCCCCCCTAGAGTCCAAGAAGGAGGGCACAGTGGTTGCATTCTTAGACCCCCTTAGTTCATCTGACAAGGGAGGACTGTAGAGTTTGGCTTGAACAAAGGCAGTACTTCGGTGGAATGTTTTCAGTATCAACCTGGGGTAAAGTCTGGGCGGGCACAATCAGTGTAGGGTTTCTGCATGGTCTTCAACAACCGTAATGCTAGTAAGAAAAGTAGCCAACTGGTCTTCGACCTGGAAAATTTCCCCCTACAAAGTCCCAATCACATTATTGAGAAATGTCAAAATAGTGCTTTGTGTCGTAGGCCTCTTTTCTGCCATATTGATTGCCTCTCCCTTTCACTCTTCCATCCTTCAGAATTAGCAGCAATCAAATGAATACACTCATAAGTGAGCCCCAATGATTTGATAATTGCTTCAGAGACATTCCAAAATCCCAAAAAGCAAAACAGATACTCCCATCTATTGAGAAATTAGGTAGGTGGCCCAGCCAGCATACACAAGCAGTGGATGGGCACATTTGGGCCTGCCCTTGACCCGGACTTTGCCCTTCCGTGTCCCGCACAGCGGGATGTGTGAAGGTGCTTTATGCTCTATGGGCGGCCGCAATGGGAGGTGACTGTAGCCTGGCCCCTCCTAGCAGCAAGTGTTGCTGGGACTTGGAGTCCCTCTCTACTGGCCCAGCAAACCAGCAGCAGTTGCTCTCCTAATCATGCTTGGAATCAAAAAAAGTCTAATCACATTGTATCCCCTTACTACTAAGAAGTTCTGATTTAGAAATCTTAAGACTGATGTACAAAATATCCATTCACAAAAAGTGATAGCAAATTTTGCACCGTTTTTGTGAATGGAATATTATTTTATGAACTGGACAATGTACACATGGGTCAGTTCATAAAATACCAAATCATAGTGGGCCACAAAATTGCCTACTCATCAATATTCAGGAGGTAGGACGTGAATTGTGATTCACTATGATTGGATGCCAACACAGGATTAATGGCCTGCTGAGGTCAGCAGACCACCCTATTTGTAATTGCATTTTAATACCAAAAACTATCAGCCTGATTCATCAAGCCGAAATCGGCTCGCAAAGGGCCAGATTCTGAGAATCTGGCCCTTTGCGAGCTCTATTTTTGCATTTGGGATTCATCATCCCAAATGCAAAAATCGGTAATAGCGATGTCGCAATTTTGCGAGGAACTACATTTAAGGAATCTCTATTTGAGATTCCTTAAATGCAATTCATCATCCATTAAAAAATTGCGAATTCGCAATTTCGGCCTGCTATTTACCGCGAGGTCAAACCTCGTGGTAAGTAGCGAAAACTTAGAAAAATGCTTTTAAAAGCATTTTTCTAAGTTGCATGTTGCACACACACATGTCCTTTGGACATGTGTGTGCGCAACACCTGTTTCAATTTGCATTTAAAGGGTGCTACAGGGTGTCCTTTGGACACCCCTGGCACCCTTTAAATCGCTATCTTATTTGCGATTAGCTAATTGCTAATCGCAAATAAGGAATACTCCCCATTCATTCCTATGGGCCTTTTGGCCCATAGGAATATATGGGGAGTTATTCCTTATTTGCGATTAGCAATTTGCTAATCGCAAATAAGGATTGTGTAGGAATCGCAAATCTTTTTGCGATTCCTACATGAATCCCGTTTTGCGAGTCTGTAATAGCGATTCCTTATGAATCGCTATTATAGACTCGCAAAACGGGTCTATGATGAATCAGGCTGTATGTTTTTTATTTTTATGTAGCTCACATTCCTTAAATGAAATAAAGACTGCCTTTCTGCGTGAAAGGGGCACATGTTTATAAGGCCATAAAAAGCCACATACAGTGTCTTTACGTGGCCTTGTAAATATGCCGGGGCACATTGCGCCACCGGATTATCAAAAAACTAAAAAGTGACATTTCAGCGGCACAAAAGCGCTCATAAATGAGTCCCTCAATGCTTTGCGACTGGATTTTGCTGGCAAAACATCAATACGTTCCTTAACAAATTGCAATTTAGTATGGAGGCCCTAAACATATCCCTTCTAAATAGCTATTCTTTATCAGCCTGATTCATCAAGCTGAAATCGGCTCGCAAAGGGCCAGATTCTCAGAATCTGGCCCTTTGCGAGTGCGATTTTTGCATTTGGGATTCATCATCCCAAATGCAAAAATTGCTATTTAGAAATTCGCAAATTTGCGAGGAATAGCATTGAAGGAATCTCTATTAGAGATTCCTTAAATGCTATTCTTGAAACATTTTAAACTTGCAAAATCGCAAAATTCGGCCGCTATTTACCGCGAGGTCAAACCTCGTGGTAAATAGCGAAAACTTAGAAAAATGCTTTTAAAAGCATTTTTCTAAGTTGCGTGTTGCGCACACACATGGCCTAAGGACATGTGTGTGTGTAACACCTGTTGAAAAGTGCATTTAAGGGGTGCTACAGGGTGGTCTTTGGACACCCCTGGCACCCTTCAAATCGCAATCTTATTTGCGATTAGCAAATTGCTAATCGCAAATAAGGAATACTCCCCATTCATTCCTATGGGCCTTTTGGCCCATAGGAATGAATGGGGAGTTATTCCTTATTTGCGATTAGCAATTTGCTAATCGCAAATAAGGAATCTGCAGGAATCACATTTAATTTTGCGATTCCTACATGAATCCCGTTTTGCGAGTCTGTAATAGCGATTCCTTATGAATCGCTATTTCAGACTCGCAAAACGGGTCTTTCATGAATCTGGCCGTATGTGTTTAGTAAAAAACAAATATGCATTTTGTAGTCGCAAAGACCGTGGTCCGCAACATTGTTTTGTACATCAAGCCCAATGCTTCCATTTTCTAAGTTTCATATCTAAGGGAATGATACATCAACTTTTAATTGAATCCTACAGTTGTTTTCCTTCAACCCCTTTGTGGTCTTGTAAATCAAAAGCAATATATACGAATGTGCAAGGACGTGGTTTCCCCATTATCCGCCATATTCATGAAAATCGGCATTTGCGATTCTGTAATAGCGAAAAAAAGCGAATCGCTATTCAGAAATCGCAAATCCGAATTCATGAAGAATTGCGATAAAAAAAAGCGATTCGCACGCGATCGCAAATTCCGTTAGCGATGACCGATAATCGCAGAATAATCGCTATTTCCGGCTACCCGCGCCTGGACTGCGAGCTGGCAAATAGCGATATCGCTATTTGCGATATCGCTATTTGCGAGATCGCAAACTCGCGAGATCGGGAAAACGGGAAGTCGCATTTCGAGCCCAGTGATGACATCACAACCAGGAAGCTGCCGGTTCCCACCACCATTCTCCACAGTGAGGCTGAGAGAGAGGGAGCATTTTGGAGAGCTGCAGCTAATCAGGAAAAAAACCACAGAACCACAACCCTGTATCAATGGCTGAGGAACCTGCACCTGGCACCAGCAGCTCGTCTGGGCGCAAAAGAAAATTGAAATTCTCGGAGCAGGAGCTTGAACACTTCATAGAGGGGGTGGTGGCCAATCATGACAGACTGTTTGACACAGATTCTAGGAGGGTCCCTGAACAGGAGAAGCGCCGGATATGGCAGGGGATAGCCGCGACAGTGAACTCGGTGGGAGTGGCGGACAGGTCCCTCGAAGAATTGAAGAAGCGCTGGTACGACCTCCGAGGCCGTGCCAAGGAGAGGGTGGCGGCACGCCTTGGGGAGTCCTCGGGCACTGGAGGAGGAGGACCAACTGTACCACCCAATAGTGCCCTGGAGGACCAGGTGGAGGACACCCTGGAGAAGGAGGCCTGTGTTGGATTTACAAGACTGGACTCATCCCGCACCACCCAAGACACCCAAGGTAAGTGGCATGCGACTGCGACCCTGCCCCCTATGGATGTCCATGACCAAATAGGCTCCCCCAATGTCCCATAGGCATGCCATAGTTGCACATCAAGGAATGTCCTGAAGCATTGTGGGAGATGTAGTCTGGCCACAATGTTGTAGTACCACAATGCAGCCAGACAGGTCCCAAAGCACACAAAGCCACTGCCATTCAGGGAATTTCACCCAGCATGTATGTAGCAACTGCACGTCTGCCAGATACATGCAACTAATGATCCACCACTTACCCCCACAGGTGGCGATAGCAGCGACAGCGAAAGGCTGCAAATCGATGAGGGGGTCCAGGAGGAGGAGGTGCCACCACCAACCCAGGCACCAGCCCCTGCCGCTGCATCAACACCAGCAGCAAGAACCACCTGCAGTGTCCCCCCTGCGACTGGTGCAGCACCCACAGCCGCTGCTAGGCCAACCACCATCGTGCCACCTGCTACCACTGCTCCTCCTACAGCCGCAGCCAGGGCAGTCACCACTGTGCCCCCTGCATCTTCTACACCAGCCACACCAGCAGTCACACCCCCTGCATTTGGCGCACCTGCGACACCTGCGTTCATACCCCCAGCAGCTGTCGCCTCTACATCCGGGGCTGCGCCACTTTCCACGCTGCGGCCAGCCACACACTCAGGCCAGCAGGGCAGGCGTGGCAGGTCACGCCGGCATTCCACTCCAGCTAGCAGGCGGGCCAATGATCAGGGACTGGCGCGGCTCAGCGTCGAGAGACGCATGCTTCGGATTCACCAGCGCCAGGCACAGCAGCAAGGAGCTATACAGCTCCAGCTGCATATGATAGGGCGCAATGTGGCCACTGTTGCAGGCCACATGGACGGCATGAGGGCAGCCATGGCAGGTGTGGGAGAACGATTGGACGACATGACTGTAGTCATGGCCGGTGTGGGTGAGGGAATGGCCCGCATGGCTGCAGCCATGGAGGCCAACACCGCTGCCATGTCGAGACAGAGCAGTGGAGCACGCCGGCGCCACCGCCAACTAATGACCCGGCTGGCCACTTACAGCAGGGCAAGTTATGTGGCAGCAAATGCTACATCTCTGTTGGCGCGGCGCTCCCTGACCCAGCAGCACCAAATCATACAGTGCAGCGAGGACATGACTAGGGTGCTGGAGACCCTCACCACGGCCGTCATTGCTCTTCACCCTCCAGCTATTCCATCTGTTGTGGGGGGTGATGATGCGAGTGAGGGGGCGTCCAGCGTCAGCTCTCAATCTCCCTCACAGGTCCCACCACACACCCACAGCACCAGGCCCACCCCATTGCCTGAAGCCCCGGAGGAGGATGCCCCTCAGAGGCGCTATGGCGGAACGCGCACTAGGCTCTCCTGAGAACTGCAGTAAATCAATGGCACAGGCTGAAGTTAAGCCTGCCATGTAGTGATGCACAGCAGTATGGCGTAATACTGTTTGTTGTAGTTATTTGGACTGGAACCTTATTTTTATTTTTGTGAATTGAACAAATACATTTATTTTGCTACACACATTAGCGTTGTGTCATCATTACATTTTGCATGCATTGTTGATTTGTGGGGTGATGGAAGTGGTTGTACTAGAAACTGTTCACTGTGATGTGGTTGCGACGTCTGTGCCCTTCTGCTGGGTTCTCCCCATGTGCATGGCGCGCATGTGCAGGTGGCCGGTTGTCCCCCTCAGATTCACTGCCAGAGATGTCAACAGGTATCCGGCGCTTGGTTGCAATGTTATGTAGTATTGCGCAGACAGCCACAATGCGGCAGCACTTTTCAGGACTGTAATACATGGCCCCACCTGTCTTGTGCAGTATGCGGAACCTGCTCTTGAGCATGCCAAATGTCCTTTCTATGCAATTCCTTGTCCGTATGTGTGCAACATTGTAGCCCCGTTGCTGGGGTGTAGCAGGGTTGAGGTATGGGGTCAGGAGGTATTCACGGAGGGCGTAGCCACTGTCACCTGAATGAGAGGAGCAGATGGTGATTGCCTGTGCTGCGCTGTTACATCTTAGCAATGTGACATTTCCAACAAAGTGTACTTACCAAGTAGGTGTCCTTCCCCAAACTCTCCCCTGACCAGTCGTGTGTGGAGGGCGCTGTGCCGGAAAATGAAGGAGTCATGGGTACTCCCTGGGTACTGTGCGACAATGTCAGTGATGTATGTCTTAGCATTGCAGACCATCTGGATGTTGAGGGAGTGGTAGGACTTTCTATTGCGGAACATATACTCCATGCCAGCTGGTGGGCAGATGGCGACGTGGGTACAGTCTATGCATCCGAGCACATGTGGGAAATGGGCTACATTGTAGAATTGTAGCTTGGTCATGTCCAATTCCTGTTGGCTGGCGGGGAATTTGATGTGACGGTGTAGCTGGGTGAGCATGGCGTCAACAAAAGTGTGGAGGCAGCGTGACATGGTGGGCTGGGATATCCCCCCAGCAGCCGCTACTATCCCCTGGAAACTCCCGGAGGCCAGGAGTTGCAGGCTACACAATACCTGCACATGTGTAGGCACAGCATTGGTACGGCTTGTTGGGTGCTGCATCAGGGGGTCAAGGTCCTGTATTAGCTGCATTATCATTTCCCCATTCAGCCTGTATTTAGCACATATCTGCTCTCTGGTTTAGCCCAGCAAGGTGACCCGCTGGCGGAATATCCTGTCCTGGATCCTGCGTCTCCTCCGTGCTAATCGCTCTAGCCTGCGACGCCTCACCACCATGTACATTCCTGGCATTGTGGGACTCCTAATGCTGCTCATGATGATGGTCCTTATGTGTGATTGGTCAGGCCAGTACCTGTTGGTGATAGGACAACGGTTTTTTGAATGTTTTTTTTGCATGGCTTTCATGGTTACCACCTGCTTTGAGTTGTCCTTATTTTGCGCGGTGCAAATAGTGATTTTTGGGTTTTTCGCTAATAGCGATTTTTCTTGAATACCGATTGCGATTATATTGCGATTTCGCTATTATTTTCGCAGAATCCGTGGTGTGTCGCTATTTCCGATTCGCTAATGCTCACCTGCCGGGATTCTGCGAATATATTAGCGAATTCGCAAATATGTGTTTGCGAATTCGCTATTTTGATGTTGAATGCCGATTACGGAAATTGCGCCCGCATTTGCATTTTCGCAGCGATTGCGGGCGCAATTTTACTTCATGAATCAGGCTGTATATGCCTCTGTTGGTGTGGATCTGCGACTGTGTGCCAGTTTGTCAAAGAAAAAGCAATTAAAGTTGTTTGCAACTTTTTATTTTTTTTCAGCCCAGTTTTTTTCTCGACGGCGCTTTGTAGTTGATTGCCTTGCCCAAAAATAAAAGTCACGTTAAAACCAGAACCGGTGTATCACAATTGTAATCATATCCATGTAAGCTTCAATACTTACGCGCCGCCGCAGTGTTGAAACCAGCTGCCTCAAATCCATCATGGCTTATGCCGCACGAATCATTAAAAAATGCAAATTGGCGTCTGTATCAAAAATCATTATTGCGCCATTTTGACGGCTGTTGGAATAAACTCCCTGGGCTACGCAACGTCAACAAAACGTGGAGCACAATTTGACAGTGCATGCCTTTCATATTTCTGTCAGCCTCATTTTTTGTACATGAACGAACGGGCCCATAATTCCTGTAACCCTTTCTTCAAAATAATGTATCTGCTTTGTGTAATTCATATTGATCCTGTTCCGAGTCCTTTGCAATTTACTCAGCTTAACATGTCTACATGTTATTAAATTTCCTGTCGGGATGAAAATGAGAAGATTATGAAAGAGAGAGTCAATTCTCAGGAGAAAACTCACTCGAGTTAATAATAAACAGCAGCTGTAAATTCTGCGCCGCCATTTGTAGGTAATTAGTCAAGAGGACTAAAAGACCATATGGTCAGGCATTATGCACTACTTATTTTTCATGAGAAAAATTGATGGGAAAAAAATATTTTTTCCCAATTAACTAGGTGTTATCCTCTGATTTATGCACTATGCACCGTGTCTAATTAAAATGCAATTTGCAAATTCATGTAAATATGTCCACACATTTTGTAAAATCTCTACATGCATAATCCTATGGCCATTTATTTGTTTCATGATTACTATTCTGAAAATATGTCCTGTTGCAGAGATTCGGTTGCTGGTCCTTAATACAACATATTGGTCTTACTCCTGCAAAGCACGTTTGTATTTCACGTTGGGCTAGGGAGGCAAAATTCCGAGGCATCCAAATAAATTTTACATTTTGTACACTTGAAAAAGAAGTTAAAACAATATACTGAGCGAAGCATTGCAGCATATGAGTTCTAGTAAGGGATTTGAGTTAAAAAAAAGAGTACAATTTCTAATTTCTGAAACAAAATGTAATTTTTCATTAAACTGCTTTTTAAAAACAATTTCCCCTCACTCTTCCTGAATTCTCTTTTGTTGGCCTTAGGACTCTGAACACTTTACCACTGCTAACCAGTGCTCAAGTACTGCACTCACTCCTCTAAACCACAAGTGACACATTTAATGTACCTATAAATGCCTAGTTAGATGGTACTACATGTACTCAGGGACTGTAAGTTAAATGCTACTACTGGGCCGACAGCACTTATTGTGCCAACTACTTTAGTTGTCTTTTAAAACCTGTATCAGGCCTTCCATTGTGTGTTGTGCAGACTAAACTACCATTTTTACCTGAATAAATCAATCTTTTGCCAGGCCTAAACCTTCCTCTTTAATACATAAAAGTCACCCATAGCTTTGGCCCCAAACAGCCCATAGGGAAGGGTTCATTATATTTAGAAAGCTAAACATGTACTTTTAAGTTTTACATGTCCTACACTGAAAAACTCTTAAATTAGACCTACTTCTCTAACATGATCACATTAAGTTACCTTATTACATTTAATAAATGAAAACTTTTGTTCAGGAACAGGCAGAAATGTCATGTTTGGTCTTTAAGTAAATGTAATATAAACCCCTCTTTGATAGTAAAGTTGCTGGCAGAAGCGAAAGCTGTTTGTAGGCTTCACGCTGCTTGTATGCTCCATTTGAAAACTTTAATTTTATTTTTCTGAGGTTCTACTGCACATTTTAAAAAGGATTTTTATACTTTGCATCAACATTGCTGTCTGGCGCTTTTTACCCATCTGCAATTACCTGTTGTAACTGTGTGTTGTGTGGTCTCTGCACCTCCCTGGTCCATCACTGCCATTAGCGGGCTGATTGTTGTGGAGGGAGTACTGCTCGGGCCCGGCCGACATTGTCATTTTCCCACTTTCGGTCTCCCATTCCACGGCCACCATCTTGCATAGGGAGGCGGTCTAATCTTTTCTCTCGCCCTGCTCCAGGACGCACTATATAGGATGCCCATGGCGTGGGAGTGCAGGCAGCGTGCCAAAGGCAAGCCCGTCCGTGCCCGTCTGCACCTGGACGACACCAGACGTGCTGGCGGTTTGAAATCAGGGGTGCTAATATATATGCCAGGGAGCAGCTGATGTCTATCGGCCAGCAGGTCAGCCCTTGTGGACAATATAAGGGGGACATGATGGAAGGACCTTTCTGCTGCCTCAAATGTGGTTATTATTCCTGCCCCTTTTTCCCCCCTACGTCCTCTAGATCTAATATGAAAATCATACATCTTAACATGCGCTCCTTGGTCATACACTATATGGAGATCTATTATCTCATTGAGGATGAATCTCCGGATGTGTTCTTTATAACTGAATCCTGGTTGACCGATGCCACGGTGGCTGAACCTGGCCTTGCTCTCGCCCCCAGGGTTCAGTATCCTGACACTGAACAGGGAGACTAGAGGTGAGGGCATAGCTGTTATTTTTAAAACCTGTTACCGCTATCCACTATATTTAGTGAGACACTATAAATTGTTAAAGTCCTCCATACAAATATTTATTTTTATATATGCACTCATACTTCAATGCAAATTGCTATATATATATAATACATATTTAAATAACGAAGCAAACCACACTCACTGGATGATGTCATCAGTGATGTCATCAGTGATGTCACTGACCATGTCATGAATGATGTAATATGTGACATCATCAGCAGTGGATTGTGGGTGTGCAAAATATAGTTAGTACAACTAACTATATAGGAGCAATTTCAATGGTTTTTTAAATGCTAATTCCAAACTATATAAGGCCTGAAACCTATGGTTTTTTCAGTGAATTTCAAAGGTTTTTTAAATGCTAACTCCTAACTATATATGACCTGAAACTTATAGTTTTTTAAGTGAATTTGCAAGGTTTTTAAATGCTAATTCCTAACTATATATGACCTGAAACCTATGGTTTTTTAAGTGCATTTGCAAGGTTTTTTAAAGGCTAATTCTATTAGCGGATAACGTTTAAATATGTTAATATCCTTCTGGGACCACTTTTTAAATACTAATTCCTAACTATGTCTGGCGTGAAACCTATAGTTTTTTTCAATACATTTCAAAGGTTTTCTAAATGCTAATTCTATTAGCGGTTTAAATATGTAAATATCCTTCTGGGACCACCTGAGCAGTCCTAGGGGGTCAGGATGTTTCTACCCTGCCCCCTTTTAGCTTTCTACACGTTTGTTTTTCTGCTTCTTTTGTGCCTCGGTCTACCTAGCACAAGATGAATGCCAACACTTCCTCGTTAGAAGTGTTGACAGCCAATGAGCATGCTGCTTTCCTGTGAAAGGCATGCTGATTGGCTGCCACTGTCTGTCAACACTCCAAACCAGGAAGTGTTGGCAGCCATCTTGTGACTCGGTAGAACCAAGGCACAAGAAAGCAGTGAAACAAAGGTGCAAAACACGCAAAGGGGGCAGGGTAGAAGCACCCTGACTCCCTAGGCCTGCTCAGGGGGGTCCCACAAGGACCCCCCAGGCCCCCCAAAAGTTTCCCTTTTTTAGAAAATCGCGGGGTGGGCGCACCGTGCGCGGACCCTGCGATTATTCAACAAAAAAAACATTTTTTTTTTGGGCCTGGGGGGTACTTTTGGGACCCCCTGAGCAGGCCTAGGGGGTCAGGGTACTTCTACCCTGCCCCCTTTTTGAGTTCTACACGTTTGTTTTTCTGCTTTCCTGTGCCTCAGTCTACCGAGTCACAAGATGGCTGCCAACAATTTCTGTTTTGGAGTGTTGACAGACATTGGCAGCCAATCAGCATGCAGCTCGCGCACGCTAATGTCCGCGCACGTGCAAGGACAGTGTAAGGACGGTGCGCGCACGGGCGCGCACAGTGTCCCTCCTATAGATATATAATTTGATAAAAGTCGAATTTCTCAACAATTACTGAAGAGGTTTTTCACCAAATATAAAAAAGGCACTTCTGCATACCAGGCTCTACACTTTTGCCAAGTTTGCAGAAATTCCATTCAGCCGTTCGGGCTGTGGCTGTGTCTAAAGGTCCTAGGGAAAATTGCATTGGACTCAATTTCACATTCAGTTTCTCATAAACTACTGGAGGTATTTACACCAAACATACAAAAGGCACTGCTCCACACCAGTCCCTACCATTTTGCCAAATCTGGTGTAATTCCGTTCAGCCGTTCGAGCTGTAGCCTTGTCAGAATGTCCCTATGGAAATTAACATGGGGAAAACACGTTTTGGGATCCCCCTTTTTTCTCGGCCCCCCCGCTTGACGAATCTCCCCGAAACTTTCAGGAAAGGAGCGGAGTGCAGCAAGGCAAATTTAAGGAAAATTACAGGCAGGTCCCTCAATCAGCGCCAAAGTTATTATAGGAAATCCGCAACATTCTATTTGGAATGACTTTGGCGCCGGTTGACGAATCTTCGTGAAATTCTCCAAGAAGATGGGGCGCTCCACTCCGCTCCTATCCTGAAAGGTTTGTGGTGATTCGTCAAGCGCGGGCAGACAAAAAAGGGGGTCCCAAAACGTGTTTTCCCCATGCAATTTTCCATAGGGACCTTTAAGTGAGGCTACAGCCGAACTGCTGAACTGAATTACACCAAATTTGGCAAAAAGGTAGAGTTTGTTTCGCAGATTATGCTTTTTGTTAAATGGTGTAAATACGTTCAGTAGTTTCTTACAAAATCAAAAGTAAAATCATAGATATATCTATAGGCGAAATACCGTACGCGTACTGTCCGAGAATAGTATGTGTACCATTACGAGCACGAGTTGCATGCTAATCGGCTGTCAACTGTCTGTCAACATTCCAATGCAGGAAGAGTTGGCAGCCATCTTGTGCCTCGGTTCTACTGAAACAAAAAAGAAACATGACAAACCTGAAAAGGGGGCAGGGTAGAAACACCCTGACCTCCTAGGCCTGCCCACAAAGACCCCCAAGGCCCAAACATTTTTTTTTAAATCACGGGATACGCGTAGGGTACGCGTACCCTGCCGATCCCAACAAAAAAAATTAAGGCACCACTCTGCAAACGCGCCCCCTGGTGCGTTTGCAGAGGGGGAAATAATTCACCTTGAATACTGGGGGTCTCTTGGAGCAATGAAGCCCACCAGGAACCTCCAGTATGCGCCAGGGGGCTGTCTTGCAGAGACGTGTAAAGAGAACACACCCCTTTTTACACCTCTCTGCAATGCAGCCCCCTTGCACATACTGGAGGTTTCTGGTGGGCTAGTTGTCCCCCAGGGACCCCCAGTATTCAAGGGGAATTACTTCCCCCTCTGCAAACGCACCAGGGGGTGCGTTTGCAGAGTGGTGAAGGTAGGGGCAGGGGCTTGAGGTGACGGATTGCACCACTCTGCAAACGCGCCCACGCGTTTGCAGAGGGGGAACTTATTCCCCTTGAATACTGAGGGTCACTGGGGGCCAACTAGCCCACCAGGAACCTCCAGTATGGGCCAGGGGACTGAGTTTCAGAGATGTGTAAAGAGGCCATGCCCCTTTTTACACCTCTCTGCAATTCAGCCCCCTGGTGCATACTGGAGGTTCCTGGTGGGCTAGTTGGCTTTCAGGGACCCCCAGTATTCAAGGGGACTTAATCGGCCAACTTAGAATGCGCCACGGGGCGCGTTTGCACAGTGATGAAGGAAGGGGGCAGGGCTTGAGGTGATGTGTGTGCCAACACGCCCTGTGGCGCGTTTTAAGTTGGGGAATTATTTGCTCTTCAATCCAGAGATCCCCTAGGGGCCAACTAGCCCACCAGGTACCTCCAGTAAGCACCACGGAGCTGCGTTGCAGAGTGTTGTAAAAAGGGGCGTGGCCTCTGAACACCTCTCTGCAACGCAGCTCCCTGGAGCATACTGGAGGTACGCGGTGGGCTAGTTGGCCCACAGGGGACCTCAGGAATGAAGAGGAATTTATTCCCCAACTTAAAACGCACCACAGGGCGTTTTGCACACGTCACCTCAGGCACCGCCCCCTTCCTTCAGCATTGTGCAAATATTCCTCTAAAATCAGCCGAACTACGAATTCCGATTTACTCACCAGTTATCAGGAGTGACCTCTGTACTGCAACTTTAAGCCCTGTACTTATCCTGAAAAGTCATTTTAATCGTACTTACCAGTTACTTGAATTTCCTTCCATAGTAATCCATTGTGTGGTTTTCACCAGAAAACTTTCTAAGTGTGGAGTCTTGGAACTTTAAAATATTCCTCTAAAATCAGCTGTAGTACGAATTCCGATTTACTTGCCAGTTATCAGGGGTGACCTCAGTGCTGCAACTTTAAGCCCACTAGTGATCCTGAAAAGTAATTTTAACCGTACTTACCAGTTACTTGAATTTCCTTCCATAGGAATCCATTGTGTGGTTTTCACCAGAAAAGTTTCTAAGTGTGGAGTGTTGGAACTTTAAAAAATTCCTATAAAATCAACCGAACAACGAATTCCGATTTACTCACCTGTTATCAGGAGTGACCTCAGCGCTGCTTCTTTTAGCCAAGCACTGACCCTGAAAAGTAATTCTAACCATACTTACCAGTAACTTGTATTTTCTACCATAGGAATCCATTGTGTGGTTTTCAGCAGAAAAGTTTCTAAGTGTTGATTTTTGAAACGTACAAATATTCCTCTAAAATCAGCCGAACTACGAATTCGGATGTATTCACCTGTTATCAGGAGTGACCTCAGTGCTGCTTCTTTTAGCCCAGCACTGACCCTGAAAAGTCATTCTAACCATACTCACCAGTAACTTGTATTTCCTTCCATAGGAATCCATTGTGTGGTTTTAACCAGAAAAGATTCAGTGTGGAGTGTTGGAACTTTAAAAAATTCCTATAAAATCAACCAAACTACGAATTCCAATTTACTCACCTGTTATCAGGAGTGACCTCAGTGCTGCTTCTTTTAGCCAAGCACTGACCCTGAAAAATAATTCTAACCATACTTACCAGTAACTTGTATTTCCTACCATAGGAAGACATGGTGTGGTTTTCAGCAGAAAAGTTTCTAAGTGTTGATTTTTGAAACATACAAATATTCCTCTAAAATCAGTCGAACTACGAATTCGTATTTATTCACCTGTTATCAGGAGTGACCTCAGTGCTGCTTCTTTTAGCCCAGCACTGACCCTAAAAAGTAATTCTAACCATACTTACCAGTAACTTGTATTTCCTTCCATAGGAATCCATTGTGTGGTTTTCAGCAGAAAAGTTTCTAAGTGTTGATTTTTGTAATGTACAAATATTCTCTGAAATCCGCCGACCTACGAATTCCGATTTACTTACCTGTTATCAGGAGTGACCTCAGTTCTGCTTCTTTTAGCCCAACACTGACCCTGAAAAGTAATTCTAACCATACTTACCAGTAACTTGTATTTCCTTCAATAGGAATCCATTGTCTGGTTTTCACCAGAAAAGTTTCTAAGTGTCTATTTTCACAAACTAAAAATATTCCTAAAAAATTGCATGTGTGACTTAAACACATTCTTTCAACTGTTTACAGGAGATGCACCAGTGCTGGATCCAGGATCCACCACTGCGTAAGAAAAGTAATGATAACACTACTTACCTGCTAAGTGAATTTCCTTCCATAGGGTAACATTGAATGGTTTTACTTGGAAACTCTTCTAAGTGTGGAGTTTTGGAACTTTAAAAAATTCCTCTAAAATCAGCCAAACTATGAATTCCGATTCTGTAGACAGCAAGGAGATTTTCAATTTTAACCAGGGAAATTGGGCGCGCACCAGTGTGTCCGCACAGGTAGAGAGCACTATCAAGTGAGGGGTGTAGGCAAAAGGGCGAGCGGTAATCTCGCAAGACCGCCCAAAGATGGACCCCGGGGATCCACACAAACAATAGAACAGCAATGCCCCTGCACTACACAATAGTGTAACACTTTACAGTAATGACATTTATGGCAACAAATGATTAATAAGTACACATCCACATTTTCAGAGTGGCTGTAAAAGGATCAGTTACTCCAGGTTCAGGTACAAGAGTTCCGTAAAAGAAAGAGAAATGTTCAGTTCTTGGTGTAAAGTAATAGGTTTAATGTTCCTTTGTTAATGCCAACACGTGTTTCATCGCAGGGAACCTACTGCGAATCTTCAGGGCTGGACGGAAAACATAAGAAAGGTGCATTTGCAAACGGTTCATGTTATAAAATGAAATGGTTTGTGACATGCCAAAGTGAGAAAGTGGTTAAGCATGTAGTGACTTTGTGCATTTGTGACATGTTTGTTATAACAGTGAATTTGTGATGGTAAAACCAGTGTGAGTGGTTGAGTGGTTCTACAGTGACATCCTTTATTATTTTTGGTGCCATTGTCTATCTGAACACTGGAATTAGGAACATTGCGTTGGTGAAGGTAGGTCTGAACATTTGCCGTAGAGAAAGTGTAGGTGGTGTGGTGAATAGAGTGCGACTGTGGTTGAAAGGGCGATAATCCCAAGTGACATGGGTAAATATGTGAGTAAAAACAAAGATACATTTGAAGCAAAACACAATTTTATAAGTATATATTTCTAGTAGAACGCTTAACAGGTGCCGCCTCACTGAAGCCTAGCGTCATAGTTACTTCACTATGTAAAGATTGTGGGTAAGTTAAAGAATTCGCCTTGCTGGCTGGTTGAGACATCATAATGGCCGGTTACGGTTTAATCAAGATAGATCAGTTAGCCTTATGTGTTTTGCAGGTGTGTGTTGTTCGTTGGCAAAGACCTACAGGTGACGTGGTGAAGGTAGCATTGACTAACAATGATGGTAGAATGGGATACTTTTTAACGGTTGTTAAAATAAGAAAAAAGGAGGAACTGGTCTCACAAGGTGAAGGAAAATTGGATATAGATGGCGGTGTAATTAGAAGCAACAACGTTAGATTCTATCAGGCTCCAAGGTATGGTTTATGGGATCGAGTATCAAACTGAGTGTCACGCTTACCTTCCTAAGAAAGAATGCCAAATTGTGACAGATGGGTGCGCAAAAGTCCGTGTCAGGACGAAATTCTAATAAGCAACACTGTGTAGAAGAAAGGAAAGTAGCACGCTGCCCGCGTGTTCGCGGAATCTGGGTAGGAACAAGCAATATTTAAATCCACAATAATTCACTCATAGTGAGTGCATACAGTCGACAGACGAACTGGTATAATTAAGGCACACACTCATACCTGGTTCGGTATTTCAGGGTGTCTATGACCGGGAGGAGTTGACGGATTAAAACAGGGTCTCTGGCTGAGGGACACGCATTTCGTGAAGGCGGGTACACCTTCGAAAAAAAGAATAATTAGGTGAAGGTGGGTGCGTGACGAGAATTACTCTTTTGTCACGTTCAAATGAGAGCTGGAAATATTATCCACTAAAGCAGGGGAGCTGGCTTACCTTCTTGGTCTTGAACTCCCTCTTGTGTTTCCCGGTGCCGTTTTCCGATGACGGTCACGTGACGGGAAGTGTGGGCCGATTATATAGCGGAAATGCGTCTTCTAGTCTAAATAGACTAGAGCGTGTCTGTCTTTTCGGAAGGGGATCAATTAGAGTCCCAGAAAAGAAGAGTTACTTCAAGTAGATGGTGATAAGTGTTTGAAGAGGTGGCATGTCGTTCGGGCAGCGTAATGTTTCGAAAAGCTCAGTGCATTATTAAATGCGAGTAGAGCTGTGGGAGCCTATGTATAAAGAAGTGTTATTAAAAATGTCTAGGAGCCATAACTAATAGTTCGTAATATGAGAGTATATCTCATAATTCTGCTGGTTATGAACACAATTTAAATACTAGAGTGATGTACAGAAATTTCTAGTTAACTTCTTTTATATGGGGTTGAAGTGTCTCACAGGGACATTTACTGGTAGGGCACAAAGTGCATAGTGATGCACAAATGCATTAACGTTAGTATAAGAATTATGCTATTTATGTAAATGGGGAAAGAGAGAACTGATCATGGTGTGTCTGTGAGTGAGTAGATGTTAGACGGGTTACACTATTCATACATATTACAAAGTGAGACGAGCATGGGTCATACAGTCTGTTAGCCTAGGAAGTACTGGAGCTCGGGATCGTAGTTAAGCCCGCATTCAATACTCCGAAGACGCATAATCCAGGTAGCTTCCTTCCGTCTTAAAGTCAATTCACGATTACCCCCTCTAACATGGATGGGCACCGTTTCAATTCCGTAGAAAGACACATTAAAGTCCTCCGTGTTTGCTTGACATTTGGCTACATGGAGGGCTACAGGATATCTCGGATCTTGTTTTTGAATGGCCCTCATGTGTTGAGATATTCTGTCTTTCAGCATCCTGATGGTGCTTCCTACGTATTTTTTACCACATAGACATTCAATTATGTAGATCACATATTTTGTGGTGCAGTTGATGTTGACTCTGATGTCGTAGTTTTCTAGTTTGGGTCCTTGAAAGTGCTTGGTTTTGTGCTTTGCCCATTTGCACATAGTGCAGAAGCCACATTTGAAAAACCCATTGCTACGTTGGGTAAGCCAATTGGGGGCCACATCCGCCTGTGGGACGGTGGGGCTCAGTCTATTTCTCAGCGTTCTCCCTTTGCGAAAGGTGATTTGTGGAGTAATGGGGATCAGTTCTTTCAATATCGTATCTTCCTTAAGCAGATCCCAATGTTTGTTAATGCTTCTTCTGACTGAATGGTGTAGACCATTGTACTCGGTGATCATTCTAATAGTAGAGTCTTTTTGTTTGGGGTTCGTCATTTTGAGAATATCTGGTCTTTTGATTTTGGCGAGTCTTTTGCTCGCTGACGTCAGTGTGGTTTTAGGATAACCACGTTTCAAAAATCTAGACTCCATATCTAGGACAGTTAATTCAAGATCAGTGTCATCACTGCAGTTGCGTCTAGCTCGCAGAAATTCTCCATAGGGTATTGCCTTGATCTGGTGAGGAGGATGGAAGCTGTCTGCACGGAGTATCGCGTTACAGGATGTTGGTTTCCTGTAGAGTTTGCTTTCCAGCTTGTCATTCTTAACATAGAGTTCCAGGTCTAGGAATTCTATGTTGGTTTTGCTGGATTTCATAGTAAAACTGAGTTCCCAGTTGTTCTGATTAAGATGGTTGGCAAATTGTTGTAGTTGGTCATCTGTTCCTGTCCATAAAAGAAAACAGTCATCTATGTAGCGACCCCAAAACAGAATCGAATCTGTATATCTGCTTCCATGGGTGCCCCAAATATGGTCAGCTTCAAAAGCACCCATGAAGAGGTTGGCGAAAGAGGGGGAGAATTTAGAACCCATGGCTACTCCACGTTTTTGTTGGAACCATTGTTTATGAAAAATAAAGTAGTTGTTTTCCAGGATTAAGGTCATCATGGAGATGAGCATCTGAGTATGTGCCCATAAGGATGCCGGTCTGTTCGATAGTACGCGGGTAATTTCTTTTAGGCCTAGAGTTGGATTGATACTAGTGTAGAGTGCCACGACGTCCATGGTTACTAAGGTCGTGTTAGGTTGCCACTCCAGGTCACTCAATAGGCTCAATATATGTTTTGAGTCCTGTATGTAGGAGGGAAGATTTCTCACTAAAGGACCCAAAAACAAGTCCACATATTCTGCCAGTCTTTCAGTGGGACCTCCTATTCCAGAGACGATAGGTCTGCCTGGTGGGAAAGGGAGGTCTTTGTGGATTTTTGGGAGAGTATATAGCCAAGGGTACGTGTTTTCTTTTATGGACAGGAACAGATGACCAACTACAACAATTTGCCAACCATCTTAATCAGAACAACTGGGAACTCAGTTTTACTATGAAATCCAGCAAAACCAACATAGAATTCCTAGACCTGGAACTCTATGTTAAGAATGACAAGCTGGAAAGCAAACTCTACAGGAAACCAACATCCTGTAACGCGATACTCCGTGCAGACAGCTTCCATCCTCCTCACCAGATCAAGGCAATACCCTATGGAGAATTTCTGCGAGCTAGACGCAACTGCAGTGATGACACTGATCTTGAATTAACTGTCCTAGATATGGAGTCTAGATTTTTGAAACGTGGTTATCCTAAAACCACACTGACGTCAGCGAGCAAAAGACTCGCCAAAATCAAAAGACCAGATATTCTCAAAATGACGAACCCCAAACAAAAAGACTCTACTATTAGAATGATCACCGAGTACAATGGTCTACACCATTCAGTCAGAAGAAGCATTAACAAACATTGGGATCTGCTTAAGGAAGATACGATATTGAAAGAACTGATCCCCATTACTCCACAAATCACCTTTCGCAAAGGGAGAACGCTGAGAAATAGACTGAGCCCCACCGTCCCACAGGCGGATGTGGCCCCCAATTGGCTTACCCAACGTAGCAATGGGTTTTTCAAATGTGGCTTCTGCACTATGTGCAAATGGGCAAAGCACAAAACCAAGCACTTTCAAGGACCCAAACTAGAAAACTACGACATCAGAGTCAACATCAACTGCACCACAAAATATGTGATCTACATAATTGAATGTCTATGTGGTAAAAAATACGTAGGAAGCACCATCAGGATGCTGAAAGACAGAATATCTGAACACATGAGGGCCATTCAAAAACAAGATCCGAGATATCCTGTAGCCCTCCATGTAGCCAAATGTCAAGCAAACACGGAGGACTTTAATGTGTCTTTCTACGGAATTGAAACGGTGCCCATCCATGTTAGAGGGGGTAATCGTGAATTGACTTTAAGACGGAAGGAAGCTACCTGGATTATGCGTCTTCGGAGTATTGAATGCGGGCTTAACTACGATCCCGAGCTCCAGTACTTCCTAGGCTAACAGACTGTATGACCCATGCTCGTCTCACTTTGTAATATGTATGAATAGTGTAACCCGTCTAACATCTACTCACTCACAGACACACCATGATCAGTTCTCTCTTTCCCCATTTACATAAATAGCATAATTCTTATACTAACGTTAATGCATTTGTGCATCACTATGCACTTTGTGCCCTACCAGTAAATGTCCCTGTGAGACACTTCAACCCCATATAAAAGAAGTTAACTAGAAATTTCTGTACATCACTCTAGTATTTAAATTGTGTTCATAACCAGCAGAATTATGAGATATACTCTCATATTACGAACTATTAGTTATGGCTCCTAGACATTTTTAATAACACTTCTTTATACATAGGCTCCCACAGCTCTACTCGCATTTAATAATGCACTGAGCTTTTCGAAACATTACGCTGCCCGAACGACATGCCACCTCTTCAAACACTTATCACCATCTACTTGAAGTAACTCTTCTTTTCTGGGACTCTAATTGATCCCCTTCCGAAAAGACAGACACGCTCTAGTCTATTTAGACTAGAAGACGCATTTCCGCTATATAATCGGCCCACACTTCCCGTCACGTGACCGTCATCGGAAAACGGCACCGGGAAACACAAGAGGGAGTTCAAGACCAAGAAGGTAAGCCAGCTCCCCTGCTTTAGTGGATAATATTTCCAGCTCTCATTTGAACGTGACAAAAGAGTAATTCTCGTCACGCACCCACCTTCACCTAATTATTCTTTTTTTCGAAGGTGTACCCGCCTTCACGAAATGCGTGTCCCTCAGCCAGAGACCCTGTTTTAATCCGTCAACTCCTCCCGGTCATAGACACCCTGAAATACCGAACCAGGTATGAGTGTGTGCCTTAATTATACCAGTTCGTCTGTCGACTGTATGCACTCACTATGAGTGAATTATTGTGGATTTAAATATTGCTTGTTCCTACCCAGATTCCGCGAACACGCGGGCAGCGTGCTACTTTCCTTTCTTCTACACAGTGTTGCTTATTAGAATTTCGTCCTGACACGGACTTTTGCGCACCCATCTGTCACAATTTGGCATTCTTTCTTAGGAAGGTAAGCGTGACACTCAGTTTGATACTCGATCCCATAAACCATACCTTGGAGCCTGATAGAATCTAACGTTGTTGCTTCTAATTACACCGCCATCTATATCCAATTTTCCTTCACCTTGTGAGACCAGTTCCTCCTTTTTTCTTATTTTAACAACCGTTAAAAAGTATCCCATTCTACCATCATTGTTAGTCAATGCTACCTTCACCACGTCACCTGTAGGTCTTTGCCAACGAACAACACACACCTGCAAAACACATAAGGCTAACTGATCTATCTTGATTAAACCGTAACCGGCCATTATGATGTCTCAACCAGCCAGCAAGGCGAATTCTTTAACTTACCCACAATCTTTACATAGTGAAGTAACTATGACGCTAGGCTTCAGTGAGGCGGCACCTGTTAAGCGTTCTACTAGAAATATATACTTATAAAATTGTGTTTTGCTTCAAATGTATCTTTGTTTTTACTCACATATTTACCCATGTCACTTGGGATTATCGCCCTTTCAACCACAGTCGCACTCTATTCACCACACCACCTACGCTTTCTCTACGGCAAATGTTCAGACCTACCTTCACCAACGCAATGTTCCTAATTCCAGTGTTCAGATAGACAATGGCACCAAAAATAATAAAGGATGTCACTGTAGAACCACTCAACCACTCACACTGGTTTTACCATCACAAATTCACTGTTATAACAAACATGTCACAAATGCACAAAGTCACTACATGCTTAACCACTTTCTCACTTTGGCATGTCACAAACCATTTCATTTTATAACATGAACCGTTTGCAAATGCACCTTTCTTATGTTTTCCGTCCAGCCCTGAAGATTCGCAGTAGGTTCCCTGCGATGAAACACGTGTTGGCATTAACAAAGGAACATTAAACCTATTACTTTACACCAAGAACTGAACATTTCTCTTTCTTTTACGGAACTCTTGTACCTGAACCTGGAGTAACTGATCCTTTTACAGCCACTCTGAAAATGTGGATGTGTACTTATTAATCATTTGTTGCCATATATGAATTCCGATTCACTCACCTGTTATCAGGAGAGACCTCAGTGCTACATCTTTCAGCCCACTACTGATTCTGAAAAGTAATTGTAACCGTACTTACAGTAACTTGAATTTCCTTCCATAAGCTAACATTGACTGGTTTCACTTGGAAATTCTTCTAAGTGTCGAGTTTTGGAACTTTAAAAAATTCCTCTAAAATCAGCCGAACTACAAATTCCAATTTACTCACCTGTTATCAGGAGACACCTCAGTGCTGCATCTTTCAGCCCACTACTGATCCTGAAAAGTAATTCTAACCGTATTTTGGGTAACTTGAATTTCCTTCTATAGAATATCATTACCTGCTATATAAAATATATTTAAAAAATACAATAATACAAAATAAATAGTTTAAAAAATGTAGTAAATCAGTATAAAAAAAGTAACAATTAATACATTTAAAAATTGTCATTTACAAAACCTTCAAAATTCACTGAAAAAACCACAGGTTTCAGGCCTGGTATAGTTAGTAATTTGCATTTAAAAAACCTTTAAAATTCACTGAAAAAACCATAGGTTTCAGACCTGATCGTGGAATTTATGAATTTTTGGCAATTTCATAATCCGCGAATCGCCGAAATTGCCAAACAATTTGCACGTTGGCGAATTTATTTTGCTTGGTCAAAAATACAATCTTGCGTGTGCGGCGTTGACTTACCGTGATTCTGAGTTTGCCGAGTTGTTTTCCTCCCGGTTTGCGTGCCCTGCACCATTTTGGATCTGGCTGCGTGATCGCACTAGAATTTTCAACCGCGAGTACGTCATGGAGTCCCGCCAGCTCGCACTGCGAGACTTTGAGAACGCAAATACGTCATAAGGGCACACGATCACGGATCGCGAGAGTAAACAATTGCGAATACGTAGATGTGACGCGCAGCTGACATCCGGCGGGAGATTTAAACAGCTCGCTTTCCCGAAGTCTATCGCTGGCAGCATAAACCTTCTGAAAATGATGATTTGGATCAGAATAACTCCTCAGATTGGCATTTTGGTGCACTTTTTTGTGCAAGGACTCAATTTTGGGGGGGGGGGGGGTGGGAGGAAAGAAGTGCCCCAGAATCTCCAACTTCCTGTTCCTGTCCCGCAGGCTCCTCCCAGTGCTTTGTCCATGTCCTGGTCACTTTTCATTTGGATCTGGAGCTGGAAGGATTACTCTTTTTGGCTGCTGCTGGATGTTAGTATTTGAGGACATTTTGTTTGGATCACTTTTGGATTTGAGATTTACAAGTAAGTTGGTGTTGTTTGTTTGGGGCATTGCAGTTGCTGCAACTACAATTTATACACTTTTTCACAACTTAAAAAAATATATATTGCGGGTAGCCACAGTATCCAGTAGGCCCAGGGTTAGTCATGGGTGCATGATACAACTGTTTCTGTGAGTTTTGTTGAACTTAAATATGATTTACGGCATGTATGGCATGGAATTGAATAGCTCACTGTTATATGTGGAAGTTTTTTTTAATTTTGGGGTGCGTGTTAAAGCCACACTAGCCAGTAGGCCCACAGGTAGTCAGTGGCGCATGGACCAAGTCTTTCTGAGGGGTCTCTTGAATTTAAACATCATTTAGAGCATGGATGGCATTGGAATGAGGTGATTTTTGTGTGTATTTCGATTTTTTTGGTGTTGTTGGGGCGTGGTCCGGGGCCTGGCCATGTGGGTGGGGGCCATTTTGAGGCCTGATGTGCCGACCAACACTTTTTTTGGGAAAAAAAACTATGCCTGCAGCAGCGGTGTCTGCCGGGGACCAAGCTGGGAGCAGCACCTCCGCTTCATTGGTCTCAGTGCCACCACGCCAAGTTAGGCCCAAGCCCACGAGTGCCGCAGAGGCAGCCACTTTAATTGCTCTTTCACCATCGACCAGTGATGTTGGCGTTGACTCATTGCAAAGTAGCATCCAATCAACGCAGGGTGTAACTCATCTGACGAGTGTTCAACCACAGCCGCAACGACAACCACAGGTGCAACAAGGAGAGGCGCAAGGAGAGGCGCAAGGAGAGGCGCAAGGAGAGGTGCAAGGAGAGGCACAAGTATAGGTGCAAGGAGAGGCGGAAAGAGAGGTGCAAGGAGAGGCACAAGGAGAGGCACAACTGCCCACAATACTTGTTCCTCCAGAAGTAGCAGCACATCAGTTAATCGAGATTCATGTGGAGGTATCAGCCGAGCAAGCCACTCCTGATGATCTATTGTCTTCCAGATCCCCAGCAAGGAAAAGGTCAAGGAGGGCTAGTACAACTTCTTCTTCAAGCCAACTTCCTTCTGATGATCTAGATCTTGATTGGCAGCCACCAATTCAGTCTGAGAGGAAGGCACGCCAGGAGCAAACAAAGCTAGGTAAAAGGAAGGTTCCCGTAAGGCTTTCAGTTATGGGTGATGACGAAGAAGAAGTAGAAGTGGTGTATTCTGCTGCTGATGAAGAGTCTGACGATGACGACCCAGTCATCACAGTCGTCACTCCAGACCCAGTGGGCATGCAGCAGACAGACATTTTTACCCTATCCCAAAATGCTGCGCAGGATGTGGGCGGCGTGGCACTGGTACCACCACCAACACAGGTAACTACTACACCAACACGACCTACAGCTTCCATATTTTCTCTTCAGAAGGGCCGTCAGGGACCTTCATCCAGCTCGACCTCCATTGCCTCAAGTAGTGGAGCTGTAAGTGCACACCAGAGTCAGATTCCGCCACGCCCATCCTCCACTTCATCTGGCACTGAAAGTGGCACCTCCACCACCACCACCAGAAATCTCAACTCCCCAGTTTGGGACTTCTTTAGTATTAGCAAAAAGGCAGAAAACCAAGTTATTTGTTCGATTTGTAAACAAGTAGTTAGTCGGGGTAAGCTTGTTACCAACTATGGTACCGGAGGCCAGAGAGGTCATCGCCAAAAACACCAGAGCATCCAGGCGCACCTAAGTAACATCCGGAAAGCCAAAAGTAGAAATCCAAATGTAGCCATTGATATTGCATCTGATGACGAGGAGCAGATCATGCAGGGGGGAAGTGAAGAAGCGAGAGACATTTTTTCTGGTACACACAGTACCCCTGGCAGCAGCACTGCAGTGGTAGCGCCCCCACCATCCACCCCAGCAACATCTAGGTGACACAGTAAGAGTCTGGTAGAAACACCTATGCAAAAAAGTACATCAATGATCCTAACTGGGTTGAAAAAGTCTGGATCATCATCACATATGAAAACGGTCCATACCACCATTGACCCATTCCATGCTGATGACGGCCCCAGCCGTCATGCACTATGGTGCTCGTGTGCTGATGATGGCTTGGGGCCGTCATAAACCCGCCCACTCGCGATTCTGTCGCACAGGCGCAGAATCGCGGCAGCATGGAAGGGGTTAAAAGCATGTTTTGGTCGGAAGCGCCATTTGTACGCAAACCTCCCAACGCCACGTCTGTATAATGCAATGCTGCCTAAAATGTTAGCGCTGGACCATCTCCCTTTTTCTTTCGTGGAAGGGGTGGGTTTTCTAGAATTTGTGGCAACAGTCTGCCCTAAATGGAAGGTTCCTAGCCGGTCCTATTGTGACAGAGTTGCGGTTCCAGCACTACATCAAGATGTGATGGACGTGATTGGGGCAGCTTTGCAGAAGAGTGCTGTTCACACTACCCACCTGACAACAGACATGTGGACCAGTTGCCAATAAGTTGATTACATGTGCATCAATGCACACTGGGTCTCTTTTGCGGGGGTTAGAGAGAAGATAGCTGCAGGTGTTGACAGTGTCACAATTTTTCAAGCTACTCGGAAACATGCAACAGTAGCCATGTTTGCCATGGAGAAATCTCATACTGCAGTAAACATTTTGGAGGAGTTTAACAGTAAGGTCTTTGAATGGCTGTAGCCAATAAAGCGCATGATTGGTTATGTTTCCACGAATAATGGCAGTAATATAGTTAAGACCATGGCTGATGGTGACTATTTCAGAGTGCCGTGCTTGGCGCACAGCATTAACATTATTGTTCAAGATTTCTGGAAAAAAGAAAACACAGTCAGCAAGTTACTGACCACCTGCCGAAGAATCTACACACATTTCAGCCATTCTTTTAAGGCCCGAAAGCAGCTGAGGATCATTCAACATGACCGTAGAGTGCCAGTCAGAGCACTCATCCAGAAGGTGGCAACACGTTGGAACTCAACTTTCTACATGCTTGAGAGTCTGTTTGAGCAGTACTTGGTAATTAATGAGTATGTCTTTCATGCACGGGGTGCTTCTATGAAAGACATGAGGCTAGAGGTGGAGGAATGGGACCTAGTTAAAAGCCTGACAGACATGCTTCATCCTTTTGAGGCGTTCACGCGTGAAGTCAGCCGGGAGAACTTTGGGGAAAGCTATCCCATTGTTGCACATGCTAGAGCACCAACTGAAGGCGGTGTTTTCAACGTTCCGAGTTGATGCTGAAAAACAAGACGCATATCAGTTGGCGGAGAGCTTATTAAGCCACCTAGTTGACAATGCAAGGCTTAAAGCAATACATTCAGAACAACATTACATTTGTGCTACTATTCTGGATCCCCGGTACAAAAAGGCACTGGCCAGCAATACATGTATTCCTTTTTCTGAAGCAGATGTTTCCAAATACAAACATTGGCTAGCTCTGTCAGCCACTCGGTTCGAAAAAAGAGCGGCAGGAAATTGAAGGAACCACCACAAGTACTTCTGAAGCAGCAGGCCATCTGGCGTCAAGGTCCACTTCTGTGGCTGAAGGCAGTCACTTTCCCTCAGAGCCGTTACCGACCCCAGCAACCGTATCATCATCACCTGCACCAGGCCCAGCCATACTATTGTCGGAAGCGGATTGGATAACTCATCAAGGGTTTGCTCATTCCAGTGTTGATGCAAAGGCAACCGATTGTACGCAAAGTGGAGCAGCCCTGGAGGACCTTGAGTGGATGGTGCAGGCCTATCTGAATGACACAACAGAGGTCTTCTTTGATCAGAACCCATTGGTGTATTGGTATGGGAAAAGGCCTCAATGGCCACTAATCACCAAGCTGGCTATAAATTATTTGGCTTGCCCACTCAGAAGTGTGTCTTCTGAACGTGTTTTCAGTGCTGCTGGTGCCATTATAACTTCCAAAAAGACCCGCCTCTCGCCCAAAAATGTGGAGAGGTTAACAATGATCAAGATGAATCAGCACTTCATTCCACCAGATTACAAAATAAGTGAATCCACGCAGGAAGAAGAGGACGACGTCTTAGGTGACAGAAGTTCTTCTCTGTTAGCTGACCTACTCCCGTTACAATTCACAGAGTTCGAGGACAAGCTCTACTTCCCTGACATCTAGGCTTGAAATACTTACTTTTTTTTTTCATCCTTATTCACTTTTATTTCTGTGTGTCTTTCTTTGTTTTGCAACTTTTAGCACAACAAAACTCTAATCAAAACAAATCCATCAGCAGACCTATCTGGGTCTTATTTCCATATTGAAGGTGCTGCTTTCTGCATTCCTGAAGTTCACAAGTTAGCAACTCAGTCATGCTCCTTTATCCTCCTCCTCCAGACTCCTCCTATCCATTTCCCCCAAGGCAGGTGGCCGGATTATGCAGAATCAAGAAACTGTTGCTTCGTAGACTCGTCCCCTCAAAAGAAGTGGGACTGGAATCACTGACTATGCTGACTGTTACTTCTGAAATTGACACGAGAGGCTGCCCTGTGGCCCTTCACTTAAGAATAAGATGCTGACAAAAGTGGAACAGGTAATGAATGATGAGATGGCATGCAGTGGACAACACTGGCTGTCTGGCTCTGATGAAAGCAATTGCTGTTTGTTTGTTGTGAATGAAATGAATCCTATGTGTTCTGTTATTATTTAATATTTTACACACAAAATGTTACTCAAGTCTACTTTGTTTACCTTGTTTATTGCAAATTGTACTTCTACTGCAGGGGCCACTACGTTACATTTTTTAATATGGGAAATGTCCTTGGACTCACTGTGTGTAGACTGTGGCTGCATGAACAACATTGAGTTTGCCAACACAATGATGATGATGAGTCATGATGACCAAAGTTACATAATATCTTTACAGTCACTCACTGGGATGGAAGGATCATCCTCGTCGATTTACAGAAGAACTATGGCCATTTCGTGAGTGGCAAACAGGTAAACAAGTCAACAACAACCACAGCAGAACTACATGTCTGTCTAGTCGTGGAATGGAGTGGTAGAGCCAGTGTAGTGTTATGCCAGAGTCCAGACAGCGGTTCATGTAAAATTGCGGCTATATGGCTTGCTGTATAAAATTAGATCTGCTTTGTCTGTCTGTGTCAAAGAGGTATGCTACATGGAGGTTGGTTCACTCAGTGGTGCCTGCCTTGACCGTCTGCATGGCCCTGGCCTGCTGTGTGCTAATTATTATTATCCTGGAAACAGAGACTCAAAGTAAGCACTTTAGAAATGATGCATGTATGTAATACTGTCGCCTCTGAAAGTGAAAGTGTTCCTTTTGCACTACACACCGTACCTTATATTTTTCCTCCGGGATGTTTTAATATCCCTTTCTGTTTTTCCATCTCAATTACAGGCCGGCACTTACCCTGTGCGACAGGAAAAAAATTAACTCAGGCTTACCATAGCAATCCGCAATTCCGCATCCACCAGGCAGGTAGTGGACAGTGTGGTCACCAAGATTGATCGACGGAGCGCCCGATGGAATGGAGGAGTACCGCGAATAAGAGGAATGGCTGGATGCAAGCAATTTCCCAATTTGACCAGGACAACTACAACATACAGTTACAGTATCCATTTCACTTGTCCTTATCTTTTAAATAATGTTATTGTTGTGAACTTCTAGGAGTGCGACTCTGTGTGTTTGCTCTCTGCTTCAAATTCATCCCTACAGCTATTTGATAAGTTTCTTTGCTATTTTTAAAACAAATGCTATGTTCTACTAAGTGTTTATTCTCTCCGAGGGCAGATAGGCAAGTGAAATTGCATAATTACTGCAGCCCTGTACTGTCTTATTGTTTAGTACTAGTTAGTAAGTTGTAGTAAGTACTACTTTTCAGTAACCTAACCATCCATTTAGCAAACAACTTCATGCATGCACTTCCTTTATGTCTCTTAAAAGATGTATGGATATCTTCGTATCCAAAGATTTGTTTTTCTTCATTTGTTGTTTGTCCATGCTGTGTGTTTTTTTCTCTCTCCCAAAAACTTTCCCAAAAACTCCCATTCCCATCCATTTTTCAAACCCTAACCCTCCTCCCCCGGGCTGTGTGGTTTTCATTGAGGTGTGACTAAATGACACCAATAATTCCACACGCTTGCTGGGGAGGATAACATCAAAAGTAACAGAAAATCAATTTCAAGGCAGGTCAAGGAATCCGAAGATATATTCTTATTCTTCATTACACATACCAATGAGTATTTGCAAATCAATTCAGAATTTCATGTCCGCCACCGAGTGGATTCATCATCAACAACCTCCTACACGTGACGAAAGCTTACTCTGATGTGTCCTTCAGTACTAGTTCTTGTAGTAGCCATAATCCACGCAACTAGTAGTTAACTTTTGATTGAATACTTTACCATTGCGTAGGCTACAATTTATGGCACTGTTCTTGTGTACTGTACTATCGTACCGTTCTAATGCTCCTCTTAGGTCACTCAATGTCTCATTTCCTTTTTTTTCATAAGCTGCTACTGCCAGTGTGTGCCACTACTACTACCACCACAACAATGCCATTTCATTTGTCCAGGATTCCATAGCCAACCTTAATCGCCATTTGCCATGCAGCCAGCCCTGTGCCTAGCCCTATTCTCAAACTCGAACCACAGGTAAGATAAGCATTTTGGGGAGGAAGAATAATGGAGCAGGAGGAGAGGAGAGACTGACGGTAGTACTAGTAAAGTAGTAGGACAATTGAATTCACTAACTCTGTCAGTGGCACTTTTGTACAAATTTTGGCGATTACTTAGACAATTTGAATCAACCAGCCAGTTAAGTTTCAGGAAAACAAATGTACAGTTAACCCCCCCGCCTCCCGTAGAAAACAGTAAAAACACGTATGCTATGTTTAAGTGGAAAATAAAGAATTATTTTGACCCTAACAAAAATAAACTATCCCACCAGACCCGACCCACCCCCCTCCCTAACCCCAACCAATGTCCATGAAATGTCTCCAAAAGTTCAAAAACCCCAATGCCCAATTCCCCCCCAAAAGTCTTTTAAAAAGGGGCAAGGGACAGTCTCTACTTTGGCCAGCGGTGTCCTGTGGCCAGGTGGTCACGCAGCTCTCTCCGGAGGTCCTTGAGCAGGACTTTCTGCCTCTCCACCTCCTGCTCAAGGTAGGCCACTTGCAGGGTTAGGCAGTGCGCACTCGCCTTGCAGGTACTGTGGGGGCAGCTGTTGGTTTCGTGGCTCGGCGGCGGCGGGTGGCTGCCGGACCACGGTGCCGTACCGCTGGAGGATTGCGCTGGCTGTATGACCCAGGGGCAGTCGAGGAGGATGCAGCTGTTGTTGTTGACTGAGAGTCATCCTCCTCCTCCTGAGCCACCAGCCCGATATTTGTCGACAATTGCCTCCAGCTTCCTTCGCCTGGCCCGGATAGCCAACTCCTTCCTTGAGAGTTTAGGAGTATCTATAGGAAGAAAGACAATAATACTGTAACCAATACTCTTTAAGATTAACACAACATAATTCAACAGAAAGTTGTGTCACAGTAGCACTAGCAACTTGCAAGCACAGTACATAACATTTGTGGCATGTATCTATCTAACCTCCCACTTCGTCGGCCTCTGCTCTAACATTAGTGTGAGTTTCAGGAATTCTACTAGCACTATGGACTCACTACATTAGACTCAGGCAGTACACCAGTCTTCTTCTTCTCTCTTGTTTAGCGAAATTAGTACGTAAACTTATGGAAGCCTGCATAATGCCAGCACAGTCAGCTTGCATCCAAGAAAAACAGACGCAAGCCATGATGACGCAGACTTGCGTTACTGTTACCAGTACATGCAGGTGGGGAAGCTCTTACTTTTCTATTACTGGTGGCACTGGCCATACTCTGTTACAAGGGCTACTGCTCAATTAATTTAACTTTCACCCTGCCCTGCCCCTGACTACTGCAAAAGGAAAATGAAGAAGATAATATGATCATCTATCCCGTCACATGATATTTGCTTATATAAGGGATGACTTTAAGTGCTTTGTTTTTATTGATTGAGTGAACACCGATAGGCCACACATGAATGACAGAGTTGAAAAAAAATATTAACATAGGTAGTGAGTGGTCCCCGTAATCGCCGGAGGAAGGCACTTGTGACTTGACTTGATAATGTGAACTATACAATATAGATACACAATAAATGCTGTGCTTGCAAACTACTGTTAGTCTTAGGAGTATTATGAAAAATGACAACTTCTACTTTCCTCGTCTTTGCTACTCTGGCACGGACGTGATTGTGACATGCTCTTCAAACTAACACTCTTCATCCAGTGACTGTCTACTCTGTCTACTCTACATACACCTATGCTATCTATGAGGAGGATTCCATCCAGGCATCCATCCATTCAAAGTAAATGTCAATCATTCTTCTTAATGTCTCAACTGGACAAACCTTACTTTTTCTCACTGATAAACACCCTTTTTTTTATTTTGTAAACCACCACCCATGCATCCGTGCTTGACTTGCATTTGAATTTGACCCAAAGGATATATTGCGCACACATACAGTTTCTGTTTCCCCCACCCAGGCAGTCCTCTTTTCTATCTCCTTCCACCCATCCTTGCTTCAACCGGCCATGCATCAGATTCCTACCAGCCACCTCTGCCTGCATTCAAAAACACGTATCATTCTTTGCCAGTCATTATTTCAACTTGCTCGTCCTTCCTTACACCCTTATTTCACTTTTTGTTCATCCCATCCATCAAGTTCATCTCTGATCTGACTTGGCTTCTCGATAAAACTTTCACAGCTGAGTTGAAGTCAAATTTAGAGGAAGCCATTGGTTACTCGTCAACTCCGACCACTAATGCTATTGCTAATGCGAAGTCAAGGGTGACGGTCTTCTACCTGGTTGACAAAAACTTAGTTTTAAATTTGTAAGTCTTCTTAACAGTAAAGTGTACTTCTACTGTACAACCTATACACCCCTGCAGCGAGCCTACTCTGCAATCTCAATAAGTAAGGTATATATTAGCTTACCACTGCCCGCCACTACTGAGGCATCACCCACAGCAGTTTCCGCTGGCACTGGTGGCACCGCATCCACCCCTGGAGTGACCACCTCTACGCTGGCCCTGGCACTGGTGGTGGTCTGTGCCGATGGTGTTCTGCCTAGAAAACACATTTCATATTTTTAGATGCCATATACACCACTCCCTATTTTGTCTAGGAATGAAAAAAAATGTTACTACATAAACAAACTTATTTATTTGTGACTCTCTAGTCTAAACTAAAAATTCCCCTTTCGGAAGGGGAGGGTGTTTTTTTTATGCTTAGCCATAATATTGTCCAGTAGTCTTAAGAATAAAATATTTCTCCTATAAGTCATACCAGGACAATTTTTAACACACTTACTTTTTTCTTTCACTCATCATTCATATACCAGCTCCACTGTATACCAGGTGTCGCAGCACACCTCGATGGCACTCGGCTGTCAAGGTGGCCCGATGATGAAGCATGTCACCGACTAGGTCGGTGAGTGAGGGGTTTATTGAAACCAAAGAAGGATTTTCTTCTTTTTCCACTAGAAAACCATCCCACCAAAGTCGCTTCTTGAGCCTTTTATGGTGGTACTCCTCTTGTCTGTTATATAGATACCTAGCCATAACATGCTACACTTTTTGGTACAACTGATGAATGCTTGCTTTTTAACACGCACCATTTTTCTCATAACAGACAGAAGCTTCCCTTCTACGAACAAGAGCAATATGTTACTCATCATCATCACCACCAGTACTTTTAGTTCCAACCAGGTGAAGGGTCTCCCACAATTAATGTGTAATATCAGCCACTGTTCAGTTTTCATGAGTTCACTGTTTCTCTTCCATGAAGTTGATTTTAATAAATGGTTTTATATAATGCGCAATTGAAAATTAATATACAGAGTACACACAGATCTAGTTGTTTTACTTTTAATAAAGCTTTAAAACTTACATAGACTCTGTGGTTTTTGGTCATGAGTAAGTGAGCGAAAGGGTTTGCAATTTGCAAGCATGATTCCGTGACTCTAAGAGGTCGTCACTCTGACTCCGTAGTCTTATGTTCTGGGTTGTATAATCATTGGGGATCAGCGCTGCATTCGGGAGCTAAATAATGACTCTGACAGACTAGCTAGTCAGTAAGGAGTCTGGGGGTTATGACTGAGGTATTTGGTAAGTCTAACTGTGCCTATTATCACCAATGCCCTATTTCTTGTCCATAGTTCTGTATGTGTAGAATAGTCCCTGCAACAGTAGTAGTATGTCCTCCTATCCAATCAAATAGTAAACTAGTATCTTATTGACATTTCATTTTTGGGAATTGTCAAAGCATAAACATTAAGAAGACTTCAATAGACATTATGGAAAACCCAGAGGACTGCACTCAGTGCCTAGAGCTATTGCTGAATAGGAGTTTTGTTTAACACATATTGCCAACTGTGCAAGCTTAGCTAGCCACACAGACAGACTAATAATAATAATAAATAGTAGTAGCACAGAGAGTCATAGTAGAGGCAGGATAAGAATTCAGAAACAGTCTACAAGAAGATCAAAGACAATTTAGGAAAAAATAGAATTATGATGAACCTTTGGAATAAATAGGTGCTGCAAAAGTTTGGAAGTATAATTATTAATATTAACAGGAAAACTTACGGGGCCAACATAATAGCCCTCGGCAGACCGATCCTGGGCTTCCTGCTCCGCCGGCGCGCCACCTCTGTCCTTTTGCCTCTGGGAGGTGCTGATGTACATGAAAGAAAGATACACACATGGATGATTGTTGTCAACAAAATCAAACATTTCAAAAAAACAATAACAAATCATTTCGGGGAAATAAACAACAATTGCACTAAATTTATTGACCTATCTGATGTGGTCTACTAGATTATTAGTATTGCGGGATTCGCGGATCGTACACTTGGAAAGTTATGTAACTCACTAAACCAACTACAAAAAGGTTCTACTAGGACTGGCAGCACTCAGCAGCACGCGAAGTGACAGACACAGTCCGTCATGATTGCAGACCACTAAAAAATTTCCCACTAAATAACAAGTCATAATGTACTCAACCTATCAATCCACCACCACTTGTTTTAGTCTCTTCTTTTAGCTGTCCTATTCTGTCTTCGGCTGCATGTTGTGTTGTGTTCTACCTTGTTGGTGGCGCCAGGACGCTCCTTTGCTGGAGCAGCTGTGCGCACAATAAATGCCTATAACATAACATAGCATAACATAACATAACATCTCTTCTTAGTGGCAGGAGTACAAAGGAAGGACTTGTCTTGAGTCTCTAGTCTCTCTAGCATTACGCAGTTCTGTAGAGTACACTAATACATAATGACTCAGGCCGAATGAGCACAAAATTGAAAACAAGTAAGCATAGTTGCACTGCCACTGAGCAGGCGAGCACCTGCAATCACAGAAGCTTTTGAAACATGATTTACCTGCAATGTAATCGGCAGCATTCTTGCTCTTCGGAAAAAACATATATTTGCAATATAACACAGAGCAGTAGAAAACAAAGTAGTTATTATATAGCTACTAGTACTCACCAAGCCCAGGGATCTTGACGCCAAGCAGGTCGAGCAGGTCTTGTTCCCGGTCCAGTATGTTGGACCAATGGTGCGTACCTGGTTGTAGGTGCGCCGGACCCCTGACTCCTGATACATGGCACGGCACACCTTACCCCATAGCTGGCGACGCTCCCGGAGGTCGTACCCGGTACCGGGCCTGCCGCCTGCTGCGAGGGTCTTAGGGAGGTGGCGCTGCACAAAGAAGACCAGTGCGGCCACCTCCACCGTGCTGAACATCTCCCTGGGACTTACAGAAGCCCCCCTTAAATGCCAGCAAGGGAGCCGGCTGTGGGGTGCGGGACTCTTCCCCTTGGACTTGCAGGCTCCCTTTGCCATGGGCCTGGGTTAAAGAAAGGAAAAATAGGAAAGAATAGGGAAAAAAGTAAAGAGAGAGCTAAAAAAAAAGTAGTTATTAAAGTAACAAAAAGTAGAAGAAAACACAAAATATAGAAGTACAAAAATAGAGAGACAGATAATGAGTAAAAAAGATTTTAAAAAAAGTTCAAACAAACAACGGATTGCAAAGATTGAAGCAGGATAGAAAAGGCATGCCCAGAACCATAGCAATGAATGAAAAACAAGATGGCCGCGCCCATTGTTACCACGTGGGTAAGTTTGCGCGATATTTTCCTTGCGAGCACGCAAAAACGGAGCGAACACGCAATTGCGACCCAGAACAGGAAATGCACAATGCGAGCATGCAACTAGCGACCGGAAACGGAAAAAAGCAACGTGAACAGTTATAACAAGAGGGCCGCACCCATATATGACCGCCAGGGTAACTTCGCGGTAGCCGCAGTAAAAAAAAATCCTGCGAACTCCCAAAAATAAAAAAATCAGCAATCTCACGAAAGTTTGCATATTTTGCAGACCGTGAGTACGCTTTCGAGCAAATTTGCGTACCGCGAATTCGTAAAATTCGCCCATACTTACTGTTAATAAACAATAGAACACTATCAAAAATACTTATACACCTATATCGACATTACACACCAGCACACATCCTATTCACTTATGAAGTCATCCTACTCACTTATGCAAAAAATGGATCATACTTACATACTTACTTAGCTACACACTTATACAAACAGCACTTCATCTATTCATATAGATAGTAACTCATACTTAGTGTATTATAAAATCACTATTACAAGTATACAGTTATCCATACAGTCACTCATACAATCATTGAGTCTTATGTATAATTATTTATATACAACAACTGACACATACACTGCCTTTTATTTTTCTAGTTTGTTGGACATGCACCGTTGAGGGATATATTTGCTCATCACCACACCCATCAAGATATTCAAACACCCAAATAACTGTTAGAACATGTAGTTTTAACTTCATATATCTACTAAATCAACTATTCACACATCTTTAGGCGGTCACACAACCCCCACCGAACCACACACACATTCGCTCTCCCATACAAATACTTAGTTAACTAATCATTAACTAATATAGACTTTCACATAGCTAGTAACCAACTGGAGAAGCAGTTTACACAACAACTGACAAAGTGATACAGATATTCACACAGTTTAGTCACTATCCACTATATTTAGTGAGACACTATAAATTAGTCAAGTAAACAGTCAATTACACTGATACTAAATCCTCAATCCAAATATTTATATTTATATATCCACTCATTCTTCAATACAAATTGCTATATATATAATATATATTTAAATAACGAAGCAAACCACATTCACCGGATGATGTCATCAGTGAGGTCATCAGTGATGTCATTTGAGATGTCATCAGTGAGGTCACTGACCATGTCATGAATGATGTAATATGTGACATCATCAGAAGTGGATAGCGGGTGCGCGAGATATAATTAGTACAACTAACTATATCGGAGGAATTTCAATGGTTTTGTATGAGTGAAATGTCCTGCTAACTATAACACCCCTAAAACCTATAGTTTTTTCATGAATTTCTATGTTTTTTTAATGCTAATTCCTAAGTATATCAGGTCTGAAACCTATGTTTTTTTCAGTGAATATATATATATATATATTCAATGGTATATATATTAAATATATAATGGCGAAGCTCCCACCTGCCATTGCAAACAACAGTGTACCGGGGATGGGCACCCCGGGACACTGAAGAAGCTGGCCCTGGGTGGTGGCGGTCCCCAGGGCCTATGAGAGCTCCAGGAGGGGGGCCACATGGCCCCTCTTCCATCATTTGAGAAGCCCCAGAGGTGGTGGTCCATAAAAGACCCCCAAAATAAAAATGTAGTTCCCTGGGAAGGTGGCGGTCCCTCTGGTGTGTGGGGGGGCTGCGGGGGCCCCATTAGCCCCCGCATACATTAAATTCGAGCTCTGGGGGATGGCAGTCCACTGGGCTGGGGGGCCTGAGAGCCCCCCACCCATCTAAAAAAAAACCTGGGGGTGACCGTCCCAGGGGCTGCGTGGGGCCCCTTGAGCCCCCGCATACATTTAATTAGAGCCCCAGGGGTGGCGGTCCTCGGGCTGGGGGTGCCTCAGAGCCCCCCAGCTAAAGTTTTAAAGCCCCACGGGTGGTGGTCCCCAGGGCTGGGGGGCCTGAGAGCCCCCCACCCATTTTGAACAAGCCCTGGGGGTGGCGGCCCCGTGAGCCCCAGCATACATTAACTAAGAGAATGGTGGGGTGGCGGTCCCTGGTGCAGTGTGGGGGGGGATTGGGACGCCCTCACCCTTTTTTTTTATTAATGCCCCCAGGATTTGGCCTCTGAGGGGCAAATTACCTTATTTACCGCGGGACACCCCGAGCAGTTCTAGGGGGTCAGGGTGTGTCTACCCTGCCCCCTTTTTGCGTTTTGCAGTGTTTGTTTTTGGTTTCTTGTGCACAAGATGGCTGCCAACACTTTCTGATTTTGACTGTTGACAGCCAATCAGCATGCAGCTCATGCACGGCAGGGTGCGTGCAGGTTGCGCTTAGGTACGCGGATAGATACGCGGATCCACCCCGCCTGTATCACAGCAGGTGTAAGACTGATGCAGGCCCTTTCACATGGGCCTGGCCCCATGTGAATGGATGCATTGTTGGAGTTGCATCAATTTTGTCACACACTCCAGCAATGCATTTCTTTTGCGCTTACAGATACGTCTGAAATACTGACGTATCTGTAAGTACTTGCGACATAATGCGTCATATATTTAATATGACGTATGAGTAGAAGACTGAAGGCCTCATTTATGAGGCCATGCGTCACTTTTACGCCACCGGTGCGTCACATTTTGTGACACACCAGTGCTGTAAAAAATGCACCTTATTGAGTCATATTAACAAAGTGACGCATCTAGGTAGATGCATCACTTTGTAAACCCCTGCCCCACATTATACCTACGTCAGGTGTAATGTATACAAAAGGGGTGTATTGACGCAAGAAAGGGTCGTAGAGGTGACGCAGTGAAATCTAAGAGATATCACTGCGTCACTTTTATGACGCTGTTGCGCCCAAATCTTACGCCTGTATCACAGCAGGCGTAAGACTGATGCAGGCCCTTTCACATGGGACTGGCCCATGTGAAAGGATGCATTGCTGGACTTGCATCATTTTTGTGACACACTCCAGCAATGCATCACTTTTGCGCTTACAAATACGTCTGAAATACTGACGTATCTGTAAGTACTTGCGACATAATGCGTCATATATTTAATATGACGCATGAGTAGAAGACTGAAGGCCTCATTTATGAGGCCATGCGTCACTGTTATGCCACCGGTACGTCACTTTTTGTGACGCACCAGAGCTGTAAAAAATGCACCTTATTGAGTCATATTTACAAAGTGACGCATCTAGGTAGATGCGTCACTTTGTAAACCCCTGTGCCACATTATACCTACGTCAAGTGTAATCATTTTTTTGACACACTCCAGCAATGCATCACTTTTCTCTAAACACTCAACATTTTTTTTTTACTCTATTTTTTTTCACTCTTTTTCCCCGTGGTGCACTCAGGGTGCGCGTACCAGAGAGCGTACAGGGGTACGCCGCCAGCGCTCACCCCGCGAAAAAAAAAATAGTTTTTTAGCCCTTCATGGTCCTACTAGGCCCCCCTCAGAAAACCTAGGGGGTCAGGGGATGTCTACTCTGCCCCCTTTTAATGATATCCCCCTTTCTTTTTTCACCTCTTGTGTCTCGATTCTACCAAGACACAAGATGGTGGACTCTCCGGACTGTTTAGAATGTTGACAGACACCCAACAGCTAATCAGCTTTTCCTCGCGCACTCCCGTAGCGCTCCGGGTGCACTCCCCGGTACGCGCACCGGGGAGCGCCGGCAGCTCGCCTATAGATATATATGTGTTTTTGAACTTAACTTTCATAAAAACCACTTGAGCAATTTTCACCAAACATAGCAAAGGCACATCTGCGTACCAGTCCCTACAATTTTGCCAAGTTTGGCGTAATTCCGTTTAGCGGTTCGGGCTGTAGACTTGTCAGTACGCCCTATGGAAATTAACATGGAGAAAACATGTTTTGGGACCCCCATTTTTTCTCAGCCCCCACTTCACGAATCCCCCCGAAACCTTCGGGGAAGGAGCGGAGCGCAGCGAGACCATTTTAAGGAAAATTACAGTCAGATCCCTCAATCGGCGCCAAAGTTATTCCCAATAGAATTTTCGGAATTTCCTATGGTAGCCAATCCTAACTATAACTACCTACTGGCGACCGCCAGTAGGTAATATATAATTTTATATATATATATATATTTATATATATATATATATATATATATATATATATATATATATATATATATACATATATATATATATATATATATATATATATATATATATATATATATATATATCTTCACTGAAAAAACCATAGGTTTCACACCAGTTATAGGTACCTGGAAATTTTACTGACATAAACCCATTGAAATTACACGTTATAGTTAGTTGGACTCACTATAACTTGCGTGTGCAATGCACTGCTGATGACGTCACATATTACATCACTCATGACATGGTCAGTGACATCAAAAATCACCCCTCCGACGCGTTTCGTGCTGATGAGAGCGTCGGAGGGGTGATTTTTCATGCTGTGGTTGCTGTTCGCTGTGCATGCCTCCGAGGATTAAAAAGCCTATTACTGAACTCCTCTGTTTGGTGTCCTCCCTTTTTGCAGGCAAAACTGTGTTTGTAATATTGAGCGGCCTGCCTGAGCCGCGGGAGGGACCCTGCTGCGTGTAGCGCAGTCCTGCTGGGATGTTAATCACGTTCGAGCCATTGGGACAGATGAGCGCTTTCCATCGGATTAAGCGGCAGCACAGAGCACAGCTTTCCATGTGCAGACCCACTTGGGACTTTACTTATCGTGTGGGTGTTAGCAGACAGCATCTTATTTCAAGAACAATGCCTGAACTACGATGACCAGCAGCCTCAGGAGAGGCGCCGCCCAGGGGCGGAGTTAAAGTGGTCATCTGGTGAGCGAAACAGCAGTCCCTAATCTCCACAACCCCAGCACTCCATGATTAAGTGCTCTCATCAGCACGAAACGCGTCGGAGGGGTGATTTTTCATGCTGTGGTTGCTGTTCGCTGTGCATGCCTCCGAGGATTAAAAAGCCTATTACTGAACTCCTCTGTTTGGTGTCCTCCCTTTTTGCAGGCAAAACTGTGTTTGTAATATATATATATATATATATATATATCTTCCAACTCGAACATACTATTCCAATTTCTCCAGGAAAAGAACGAGCGTGGACCCAATGTTTTGCGCAATAGATTATTTTATTTTGCCATCCCTGCCATTACGCGTTTCGGGTGCTTCCGCCCTTGATCACCTGACACCATGATTCATTTTCTCTCGCTATTTAAAGTGCAAGTACATAGAAAAAACATATCTAAGCATGGACATATTAGAAATTTTTCTTATCTTAGTTCACAAGTTCCCAGGGTAGCTATTTTCATATCACAAATTAGCTGCTTGAATGCATTTAAATAGATACTCAGCCCGTAATTATTTTTGTGTATACCCTGATAAGACTTTGCATGTATTTCACTTTGAATATCGGCTTAAATGCTTATTGTATAGTGCTACCCATAACTGATTCCCAATTCTTGTCCAACTGCTTAGTTAATTAATTGTGCTAACCCATAATACAATTGTGTGTACCCAAAATTAAAAAGTGATAAAACAGTGTGCTAAACTAAAACCCTCTTCCATAAGATACTGCAATAGAAATCAATATTAACATTGTTATTTCATATTTTGCAGACATATTGCCATTTCAGTTTCCTCATTTAGGCATTTTCTAAATCAAATATGTCTGTAAAGGATACCAGGTATTATTTTCTATTTTTTCTCTTATAGACCAAAATTAATTATTGGGAGATGTCATGTTCTGCCATAGTGCAAATCAGCAAAGGACTATAAATATACCAAATACAATAGATAGTGAACACATTTGATCAATGTTACATATTGGGACCTCAGACCATAAAAAATACATATTAAATATATGTACTTTCCAAAATTCATATCTAAAATCCCATTGTAAATACCATATCTAAATATAAATAGTCCTAAAATTTGCCTCTCCATAAAACATGCATATAAATATAAATATTTTAAATATCTTCCCTTAAAAAAGCCTGTGTCTATACTAAAGGATGGTAGAAAAAACTAGTAAAATCCAGTAAAAACCAGTAAAAAACTACTACACAATTAGAAAACTAGAAAAATACAAAAATGCAAAAGTACCAGACTGCGGCATATTACCGTACAATCATTATAAGTTACAGATAGTCACTTCCTTGTCCACTTTTTTCTGTCATAGATATGTATACAACTCTTCACTAGTGTTGAGCCCCCTAGGGTGCTTAGAATCTAATCCTAGAATGTAGGATGTCTCCATTCTTCTAAGCTTAAGCTCCCTATCTCCTCCTCTCTTCTGGGGACTCTATGACAAAATATTTTAAATGTTTCAAATCACTATTGTGAACCTGTTTAAAATGTCTTGCCACATGGTAACTTTCATCGTTATTTGTAATGGCTCGCATGTGTTGTAGGATCCTCTTATGCGCTTGTAGCTTTGTACTGCCAATATATTGAAATTTGCAGCTCTACGTTAAAACATATACAGCATATTCTGTTTTACAAGTGAGATGCTGTTCTATGTTACAAGGCTTGTTGTTAAATGCCGTTGTGGAGCTAGTTGTATTTACGACATACTGGCACGCTTTGCAAGTTGCGCATTTAAAGAATCCCTTCCTTGCCGTTAGCCATGCACTTTTAGCTTTGGTGTCGAGGTTTCTGCTGGTAAGCATGCTACCCATACTGTTTGCTTTTCTGAATGTAACAGATGGGTAGTTGGGCAGAAGCCTGCCTATTACCGGGTCCCCCCTCACGATTGGCCAATTTCTTTTTATTATGGACTGAATCTATTTTTCCTGTCGGGAGTAGGACAAAATTAACCTTGTTGGCTCCTCGATACCTGTTTTACTACTTTTTTTTCCCCTGTCCTGCATAAGGTCTATTCTGGCCAGATTCCTAGATTTGACAACTGCTGCCTCAACATTCTGGTTTTTGTATCCCCTGCTGAGGAATCTCTTTCTGCTTTCTTCCTGTTTCTGTTTGCAGTCCTCTTCCTCACTGCATATGAGTTCTTATGCGTAGCATCTCCCCATATGGAATACTTTTGATCAAATGCTGGGGGTGCGCACTTGTTGCATGGAGGAGAGTATTCCCCGCTGTTGGTTTTCTAAACAGGGTTGTTGTCAATCTATTGTCTACCACATTAAGCCTTACATCTAGGAATGAGACCTCCACTTCACTGATTTAACTAGTAAATCGTAAATTGATCGTATTTATGTTTAGTGCATTAATAAACTCATTGGCATCATCCACCTCTCCATTCCAGACAATAGGCAGATTTTCAATAAATTATAACCATACAATAAAGTTAGTTTCATATTCCATTGTATGCTGCTTCATGAGGACCAGCTCCTCCCACCAGCCCATAAATAAACAGGCATAACAGGGGGAGAAGCTGGCCCCCATTGCAACTCCCTGTATTTGCTGAAATAATTTCCCATCAAATAAAAAACAGATTACTCTCCAAACAAAACAGTAGCATTCTTTGCAGCATAGCAGTATGTTGTGCATATATCAAAGTTCTTCTCATCAGAAAGTACTCGATTGCTTTCATGCCATCTCGATTTCTAATACATGTGTACTATAAAAGAACCTTGCTTCGAGAAAGGCAACTTCAGCTGCAGGAAAACCTCTCTATATTGTAGGTATGTCCAACACAGCGTGTTCGCCTCCACATCAAAAGCGCCATACGCGTTTCGGGTGGGCTGCCCTTATTCACTGACATATTTACAGATGCACCACAGCTGCGCTTTAAAAATCTTTGCTGCCGCCCTCATTTCGCAAGAGCATTCTGGGTTGTGCAGTTTGTTTACCAAAGTGGCATGTTTTCTCAAAGTGAAGTGCAGATACTGCAGTGTCTGTAAAAACATCAATCCCATGGTGGGGTGGTGTGGAGGTACTCACAATGTTCTACACAATATCCTACCCCACAATAGTTGGTCCTCAGCTCCACGGGGCACTTGAATGCAGGTGCTGTGGCCTGCATGTTGCGCGGGGGTATTCTCACGACGAGGATCTCGCCGCTGTTAATTCCATTAAGATAAAAAGAACCTTGCTTCGAGAAAGGCAACTTCAGCTGCAGGAAAACCTCTCTTTTTTGTAGGTATGTACAACACAGTGTGTTCGCCTCCACATCAAAAGCGCCATACGCGTTTCGGGTGGGCTGACATAAACAATAGCTATTTGACATGAATGACTAAATTGTATAATGAAAATAAAGGTAGGATACAATTACCACACTGTGCCAACCAGTTCCTTAACAATGTCGTCTTTTTTCATTTTGGTCAGCAGGTTGTGAGCAGAGGCTGAGGATGAGTAAATTTGGGTGAAAGGGCTTTGTGTATAAGATGCAGGCAGAGAGACGTGTGCACAAAGAATAGATGTAGTTTCTAAATGAGTGTTGGGTTTAGGCTAATTTAGCAAGAAAATTGCGTATTTGCATAGGCCATACTTCACTGATACCTGGTTAGAGTGGAAACGTAAGGGGCAGTAATAAAGACAGAGTTCAAATGTCTGAGTATACTTAGTAAGTTATTATATCAAAGTAGTACAATTGAAGTGCATTAAAAAAAATTTAAGGAAAAAGTAAAAAAGATGGAAAAAAATCTATCTTACAAGTCTTGGAGATTCCAGTCCAGAAGTTCTTCAGTGGCTTGAGATACGTAATGTTCCAAAAGGCTATTGTTGCCATTGTGTGAGAAAAGCGAAGCTATCCAATTCATATCCTCGAAAGGACAGTAATGTTCCTCGAATGTTGGAGCGGCAATTTGAATTGGCAGGCGATCTGTGATGTTGTGAAAGGTCGCACATTGCAGGAGATCTTTCGTGGCTGCACAGAATCCCATTCCGCCACGATACCTCTTTGCATTGCATTCGCCATTGCTCCACTGCCTGAACAATCAAGTTCATGGTTTTCAAGATACTGCATTATCTGCTGGATATCGGGAGCGATTGTTGGGATGTTGCCAAGGCATAGATCCATTCACCAGTCGAGTGGGCAAGTTTTGCAATAAAAAGATGGTTGTACAAAGATTGCATATGTGTAAATAAATGTTATGTTGTAGCTGGCTCCGATAAAAGAAAGAGGCAGGCAGCTGAAAAGTTTTTCCATTTTTTACAGTATTTATGTAGCTTCACGTAGAGGCGTATTCTGTCGGAAATGGTTGTTAATACAGAGCGAGCAGCCATTTTTTACAAGCAAAATTAGTAGTAGGATGGCCGCAAACAGAGCGAGAATTATGGACACTGTTCCTGTTATTCCAGAGATGATCGAATGAATGAAGTCTGGTATTGAAAGAAAAACAGTTTGAAAGCATGTGAGAAACCCGGAGGAGACTGTGTTAAAAAATTTGCCAGACCTTGAGTGTGTTGAAAATTGTGTAACAATTCACAAAGTGTAATTGGAGGTTCGTATTTAAAAGGGAGTTTATTTTACTTGAGGTATCTGCAAACGATACATTTCTTTTGCAGAAGTGAGGGACAATTCTGTTGTGAACAAAAGCGCTTTCAGTTTGGTTTGCTTAATGAAATCTGTTTTCAAAGTAGGGATTGAAGGCCAAGTTGAAGTTCGGGAGTTAGTTTGTGTGGGTGGGAATAGACATTGCCACAGGAAGTTACCTGGTTTGAAACAGTAAGGACAAACAGTATGCCAGCTCACATTCCGTAGGAGTGCATGGTATTGAGAAGCAGATAACTGCCATTAGAAAGCTGTGTGAATGTTGGTCTGATTGTAGCAGTCGCGTACTTTTAAGAAAGGATGCATGATTGGGGGCTGTAAGCTTAGAAGCGCCGTGTAGTTGGACATTCTTGGATAGTAATGAATGACTGCCATTGTGGTCGCACTTTTCACCTGTGACAAAAACTTCTGTATGCTCTTTAAGACAGCAATATGTAAATGGGAGATACTGCTGCTCGTGAATAAACGCGCTACTTTATATAATCACAAACAACATGACAAACAACATGTACACCTAGCAAATGCAACACTACGTACTGTGGGAGCCGTGGCTAGCCATATATACAAACCAAATATGGCATGGTACCTCTGCCACACAATGCAGAATACGGGGAGAGATGGGAGCAAATTATGTGCGAAGGTGGCAAATAATTCTCGATTATAAAAGTATACAATGTAAAGTATTGAGGGGATGTGCCGGACAGACTTAAGTATGCAGAGCACAGACATGTACATGTCAACATACACAGATGGTCTATTGAGTGAAGTAGACAGTGGACGGAACCAAGATAGTACAACATATCGGGAAGATTACCCAAAGGTAGCGCATACGTGCCTTCCCCCTAAATGTTTAGCGTAGTGGGCTGGCTCGGCGTACGCAAGGCTAGCGTAGGGGTATGAAGAAGAGGCACATTTCTCTGGGTGTGGTTTTATTCTGGAATGGCGAACATGTCTGCCAGGTCTGCCCAGGTTACACCGCCACAAGGCTGAAGCTGTGAGCAAAGGTAACTGCGTGAATGATGCTCTCAGCGTGCTGGTATCCAGAAATCGTCATGGCAGCTGCGATGCACATATGCTCCACAGTTCACTTTTCGACACCGCCGTATGTGAAAGAGGGCCCACTATGTTCCCACCATGTGACGGCGGAAGCTCCTGGGCCGAGGTCTGTGAGCTCAGAAGGCTCCTGAGGTTAACGCAGGCTACCGCGACACAGGCACACAGCGCCCAGCCTGAGGCGGAGCAGCGTGGAGTGCTCTGTATACTGCTAACACAGTAGTCTAACAGGTACCAACAGTGGAACAGTGTTTTGATACCACAGTGGATGATGCTAGAACTGTATTTTGAGAGTGGGGATGAAGGTACTCCCTTCGACCGGTGCAACCAACTCTAGGTCCCAACAGTGGAACGGCGTCTTGATCCCACAATGGACGATGTCCGATATTACATGCTGCTTGGTTTTCACAGAACTCCCTTTGTTGATGTGCATCAGACTCTGTGCTTCCGTAGCTAACTGCTGCACATGATTATTGTGCTTGGTGGACACCAGTCAGTGCAGTACACAGTGGTACAGCAGGTCCGAACAGAGAAACAGAGTCTTAATTCTATGATTGAGGATGTCAGAGGTTAAAACCTGCGTTGATTTCTGTGTACCCCCTCCGATCAGGTGCAACCAACTTTAGGTCCCAACAGTGGAACGGTGTCTTGATCCCACAATTGACGATGTCCGATATTATCTGTAGCTTGGTTTTGATAGAACTCCCTCCATTGAGGTGCATCACACTGTGATTCCGTAGCTAACTGCTGTACAGGATTACTGGGCTTTGTTGACTGTAGTCACTGGACTACACCGCTGTACATCAGGTCCGAACAGTGAAACAGGGTCTTGATTCTATGATTGAGGTCGTCAGAAGATAAAGTCTGTAATGATTTCTGTGTACCCCCTCCGGTCAGGTGCAACCAACTCTGTGTCCCAACAGTGGAACGGTGTCCTGATCCCACAATGGACGATGTTAGAACTGCATATGAGAGTGGAGATGAAGGTACCCTTCAACCAGGTGCCACCAACTCTAGGTCCCAACAGTGGAATAGTGGCTTGATCCCACAATGGATGATGTTAGAACTGCATCTGAGAGTGGAGATGAAGGTACTCCCTTCGACCAGGTGCAACCAACCCTAGGTCCCAACAGTGGAACGGGGTCTTGATCCCACAATGGAAGATGTCCGACATTACTTTCTGCTTAGTTTTCATAGAACTGCCTCAGTTGAGGTGCAACAGACTCTGTGCTTGTGTAGCTAACTGTTCCATATGAATTATGTGCTTGGTTGAAACCAGTCGGTGCAGGTCCAAACAGTGAAACAGGGTCTTGATTCTATGAATGAGGATGTCATAAGTTAAAGTCTGGGTTGATTTCGGTGTACCCCCTCTGATCAGGTGCAACCAACTCCGTGCTTTTGAATCCAACGGTACGTGGCTGTGAGGCGTTAATGACCACTGCCTCTGGCTTACACTGCGGTTAGCAGGGTTCACAATTTAGATCGAGTGGTGATTGTTTAATTACAGAATCCATTAGTCAAGTAACTACAACATCTATTGAAATATACACAATATTGTTGTAGTATACTTACTTGAAGAACTTTTTTTCGATGTGTTGTAGGTGTAGTAAAGTGACCAAATTCATCTTGTAAGTCAAAAGTAACAGTGAATAGTGTAGACAGTGGACAGATGAAATCACAAATCAAATTGTTTTGATTTATTTATAAAACAGATTTTCTGTAATTTATGTTGTTGTATTTTGTGAAGAGGCAGTGAGAACAAGTATTCATGGTTGTGTGTGTGAGTACTGCCTTCAGTTAACACTGCAGACAGCAGTGTTCACAATTCAGATAGAGTCGCTATTGTAGATCATGCAGTTCTGTAGGAAAAGACATTGCTCTAGTGCGCTCTGTCTGCACCACTCATACGCATCATTGCAGGCTCCGCACACATTTTTTGTGGCTTCAGGGATTGAAAACTGTGGAGCTCAAGTCAATGCCACATGGCTGTGGGCCCTTGCTGAACGCTCTCTCTGGCCAACACTGCAGACAGCTGTGTTCAATTTTGAGATTGTGTCGGAATTGTAGATGACGCAGTCCTGTAGGAAAAGATATTGCTCCAGTGCGCTCTGTCTGCACCACTCATACGCTTCATTGCAGGCTCTGCACATGCTTTTTTGTTGCTTCGCGTATTGCAAACTATGGAGCTCAAGTCAATGCCACATGGCTGTGGGACTTTGCGGACCGCTCTGTCTGGCCTACACTGCAGACAGCAGTGTTCACAATTCAGATCAAGTCGCTATTGCAGATGATGCAGTGTTGATGGCAGATATTGCTCCTAGTATGGCCCGCCCGCAGCACGCATCATCACTGGTTGTGCATATGCTGAATGCTTTTGATGTGGCTATGTAAGTGCACTAGAACTGATGGAGCGTTTATGATATAATGTTTTTGTGATCTATTGATTGTGTCTCAGTATACCACAAGTTGTGGTTCTTTTACGATAGATTTTTTTCTATATTATTTCACATCTACTGTCTGTACCTTACTGCAGCACAAATTATCGATTTTTTTAATATTGAATCTCTGTGTTTGATCCAATGATTACTGTTGTAGTTGATGCTAGCAGCAACCATTCCCTGAGGGCTGCTTTACAATCATCCCACACGCATCCAGCACAGACATCACTGGATATGTGACCCTGGTAATATAAAGGTGTTGAGCGCACTTGCTTGTACCCACTCCACTATCTATATGTGTCATTGTGTTCATTATCTATGCATGATACTGCCCCTGGGCCATACCACACTAGATTGTGCTGTGGACAGCGTATGCAACCATGTTACCTCTGGTAGTGGAGAAAACTTTGGTTATGCAACTTTTAGGTATATGGCTATCACAGGTGGAAGGCTACTTTACAAAGTATGAATATTGATGATGATGATGGTTGCATGTTGTGTGTGGTGTAAGATATGTGTACATAGCAAAAAGTTTAGATAAAAGCTCTGTAAGCAGAAGAGGTGTGTCTCAACAAATGCAGTACAGAGATTGACCAAAATGGGTGGCGTGTTCCAACTCGTACAATGGGAAATGTTATGAACTAATGAAATGCTTTTTTTATGGTCACATGGCAATGGTGCACCCAGTGCGCAAGGAGACTGCACCCGACGGGATTTTTGAGAAAATATGGTTACTAAAATATAAGTTTATTACAGTTAGAAATATATAAATGTTTAAAATATTTTTGATTATCGCTTGTTCTCATATACAATGTAAACTTATTTAGATATAGTTTTGAGACAAAACAATTAGGGAATGGCATACGCGGCGCGACACTGTATGTCTATGACATAACACAGGGCGTGGCAGCGTGCACTCATCGCATACGGGACGTGCAGCGGGCGCGACCCCATACGTACATGACGTAATGCGCGGCTTGGTAGTGCGTACCCGTCGTATACCAAAGTAGCAGCTGGCGCGACCTCATATGTATATGTTGTTACACGGGACGCAGGATTTGCGTGCTGATCAAGCTTGGTAGACTAACAATACGGGACTGTAGTTTTCTAAAAAAAAATGATATACATATTTTGGGAGGAAAATATAAAACATTACATCATTTTTAACGTAAAAAAAAGGATAATAGAGTTGCAAAATATTAAAAAACAATTAGAAAAAATATAGGTTTTATAAATATTAAAATATGAAATTAACATTTAAAAAACCTTTGAAATTAACTGAAAAACCATAGGTTTTATAGACGTTAAACTGGCACATGCATCAAGCAAAATTGCCCCCAGTAAAATAGCAAATTGGTAAAACAAGCCGTTACCGAACACAAAACCTGAAATCCTAATAAATCAACCACAATACCGAAAAAAATAAAGAATCGCAAATAAACCCATGCGCTAAATTACAGAATCTCAAAATAGCGATTCGTTAATACAGAGAAAAGCATCAGCCCCAGGAAATACCGAATCGCAATTAAAAAATCGCAACCGAATGCATCAAAAGGCACAAATACCGAAAATCCCCCAAATCGCTATTTAGCATGAGCAAAATAAGGGGAATCTCAACTAGGAGGTAAAGTAGGTGAAGGAAAAAAAAAATCCTATAGGTGCATACAATCAGAAACCCGTCAAATATTCAAATATGCCACTGGAGACCTTGTATGTCGTCCAAAATGGCTGCCCTCTACGTGCTTGCTAGGAGGATGAGAATCAACACAGTAGCACAGCTCAGGAGGAGGATCAAGGAGAGGGTATTCAGGGTGCGCATCCCGTTGCTGGGCCAGAATGAGGACCTCATCTATGACAAGTACAGACTGAATCGTGCCATGATCATGTGCCTCATTGCTGACCTGGAACCACTACTGCAGCACCAGACCAGTAGGACCAATGCCATCCCTGCTCACGACCAGGTCCTATGCAGCTTGCACCTGCTGGTGTCTGGAAGTTTACAGGTGGATTTAGCGGTTGCCGGAGGTGTATCGCGAAGCGCACTTTCACGCTTCTACTGCAAATTCCTAGATGCCATGCTGACAATGATACTTACCCACATCACCTTCCCCACAGTAGTTGAACCGGACCAAACAGGACTTCTACCAGGTGGCACAATTTCCCCATGTCATAGGATGCGTTGACTGCACACATATCCCCATCTGTCCCCCTCAACCAACTAATACATATTCCGTAACCGGAGGTCCTATCACTCCATAAACGTGCAGGTCGTGTGCAATGCCAAGCACATCATTACGAACATTCTAGCGCAATTTCCCAGAAGCACACACAATGCCTTCATATTCAGACACAGTGACATCCACAGGCGTCTGCTCAACGGTGAATTTGGAGAGGGACACCTACTAGGTACATGCCTAATCATTAACTCCATCATCACATATGTAATTGTATTCATGCTGCTAACCCTTTGCTCCCCACCCTGCAGGTGACAACGCATACGCTTTGTGTGAATATCTCCTCACTCCCTACCTCAACCCAGCAACACCTCAGGAGCAGCGCTACAACGCAGCACATATCAGTACCAGGAATGTGGTAGAGTGAACCTTTGGTATCCTCAAGAGTCACTTCCGGATCCTACACAAGATGGGAGGTGCATTGCAGTATAACCCTGTAACCTGCTGCCGGATAATAGCATGTGTGCCATGCTGCACAACATTGCCACAAGAAGGGGGATACCAATAGAGTTGAACAGAGATGGCAACTTTCGTGCTGAGCAACCCCTCCCCGAACACCGACAGGCACATGTGCCAAACACAGCTGAACATCAAAGGAGGCAGACATACATCACACAACATCACTTCAGAGACAGGTAATAATGAACCATCACTACAATTCGTGGTGTGCAAATGTTTAATACACATGAGCACTTGTCAAGTGAATATGGATAATACGTCAACATGACGCAGACTCAAAACATTGTGAGCGATACATATCCGTTGGCATCACAGGAGTATCTTGACGAAATGTAGGTGGCCCATGGTTACATCACCAAGGCCAAATAGCCGGTAGTACATGGCTATTTGCGCCTTCCACGTAGCGCCAGCCTCCTGTCGCGTGACTCCTCTACATCACCCCAATGTGTGTCGATGGCTGTAGAGCTGCGTGAACTGCGCCTCCTATCACTGGTCTTCGGCACAGAGATGCTGCTGGAGCTTGATGGAGCCTCACTCCCCTCCTCCACTCTCAAACTGCTGGCACTAAATGTCCCAGACTGCAGATTTTCTACTGCAGTGGTCACTTGGCCCAAGGCCTTGGCCACATCACCGCAGTAATGGCCAAGGTCGACCTGCAGTGACACAGATCTGTGTGACAGTACAGCTGTGCTGTTGCAGAGCTTGGTGATGGCCCAGATAGATGCATTGGAATGGAGCAAGTTCTGGCGATGCCTCCTGCGCTCGCTGTGTTGCCCTGCTAGGACGGCATGGGTTAGCTCCTGTAGGCATGGTTTGATAACTCTGTTCCCCTCTGCTACGGCTGTGGTCATTTGACGCACAGCATCTGTCATTGTGCACATGCTGCTTGCCAATTTTGCTATGTTCATGTTCATTGCTCGCATGTGTCTCCCCTGCAGGCGCTGAACACGCAGCATTTGGGACTCTACCCCACCATAGCATGTGTAGGCTCTTCAGATCCCTCTGCTAGTCTTCCCAGGGGCCTGCGCGCTGTCTTGATTGGACACTTGATTGGAGCTGGCGGAGTGACATGTGACTGTCGGGACACATTTGTGGGTGCTGGCCTCTGCTCCATCTCCATCACCTGCAGGGAGGGGACATTTGCCCTGCGTCTTGGTGGTGTTGTCAGTGGTGGGGGTGATGGTGTTGATGTCGATTGTGGTGTCAATTGACATCCCTGCGGAGTCTCTCCATCAGTCCCTGACGGTGTTTCTGATCGGATCAGGCGTTCGCTGTCATCAGAGTCCACAGGTGATGCATCTGTGTGTGAAACAGTGCATTGTTATTTTTTATTTCAAACTGTATCTGTTAATCATTTTGCATACTTTCTATTTCATAAATGCCATATTTGGACAGACTGTCTTATTTCTTTCACATTGGGGATCATACATGAACACTTGGAAAATGACTACAACTCCCATGATGCAACACTTCTGTGAGGGTGTATATGTTAGGCACTTGAACCTGTACACTGTGATTGGCCTGGGGGGATGGTATGGGTATACAACACGCAGTGTATCAGCACAGGCATGCATCTTACCTTGTTCTCCGGTTGCTGCACCGGTATTGTCCAGTTGGATGACTCCCACGACTGCCTCAGGCTCAATGGCACCCTCCATGAGGTCCTCGAGGGCTGTGTTGGGAGTGACTCTGGATGTCCCCCCTCCTGTGGCAGCTGCATCCTTCACCTTTTCAGCGATTCTCTCCTTTGCTCTTTTTGTGAGGTCATACCACCTCTTCTTCAGATCATCTATGCTGCGGTGCGTGACTCCGACCCCATTCACCCGCTCCTTGATGCGTAGCCAGATCCTGAGCTTCTCCACCTCAGGCACCTTGAGTGACAGCTTTCCAAACAGCTTGTCATGCTTGCTGCTCACCCCTTCAATCAAAACTTCCAGTTCCTTGTCAGAGAACTTTCTCTTCCTCTTTCTGGGAATGTCTGAGGTTTGAGGTGCATCCTTGTCCATCCTGGATTGCTGGTTTGTGAGAGTTGAGGTTGAGTATCTCAGCTCCTGTGCTCTGCCTCCTCCTCTGAGCTCCTCAGGGCACTGAATGAAACATGGTCTGGATGACTTCCTCGTTGCGATGTCATGAACCGGCTTCCAAAGCGAACCATTATTTGCGATTTCCCTAATACCGAATTCTCTAATACCAATTCGGTATTTTCTAATTCGGTATTTGCTATTCTTTGTTTTGCGCTTCCGCTATCGTGATTTTAGTATTTTTAAATGATTTTTACCGATTCGGTACTATATACCGAATCTGTTGATGCATCACAAAAAACAAATCCTAATTTGCGATTCAGTGATGTCACTGACCATGTCATGAGTGATGTAATATGTAATGTCATCAGCAGTGCATTACGGGCACGCACGTTATAGTTTGTTCAGCTAACTATAACTGGCGAATTTCTCTGGTTTTATAGGAGCAAATGTCCAACTAACTATAATGTCCCGGAAACCTATGGTTTTTACAGTGAATTTCTAAGGTTTTATAAATGCTAATTCCTAACTATAACGTCTGTAAAACCTGGGTGTCCGAAAGGCAGCTAGTGTGCAATAGGACCACTGGGGTAGCCTGAAAGCCTTCACAGTCCCAGCAGGATTCCCGCCTCCTGCATGGGCAGGGAAACAGACATCAACTCCACTTCCAGCAAGCAAGAGCATTTTGTCAGCTCTTGCTTGCTGAAAGCAAAGTGTTTGCTGTAACGTGGCGGGAGCTGTCAAAAATACGGCAAATTCACAGCAAACAGCTATGTCCCAGGGGGGTGCGCCTTGGGACATAGCAGGAGTCGGATCTGGGGTGGTGATCCCCAGGGCCATATATCGCACTTGGAGGGGGCCACACAACCCTTTTTGACCTGCCCCGTGGAGGTGGTGGTGACAGGGGCCGTGAATGACCACGGAGGGGGGTTGTGCGGTTCCCCGCCCATTATAAAAAATAGAATTTTAGCCCTGGGGAGGTGATGGTCCCCGGGGACTGGTGAGTCCATGACGCACCCCATTACAAAAAAATTACCGCTGGGGAGGTGGCGGTCCCTCGGGCCCAGGAGGGGTCCATGCAGCCCGGCTGAAAGACAATAAAAGTCCCAAGGAGGTGGCAGTCCCCGGGGAATACAAATTCCCAAGGAGGGGGCAACATGCACAACCCTCCTTTAAATGTTCTATAACAGGCCTAGGGTTCAGGATATTTCTACCCTGCCCCCTTCTCTTTTTTTTACGTTATTTGTGGGACTCGGCTGAAGCCGAGTCCCAAGATGACTGCCATCACTTCCTGCTTGAAATGTTAGCAGCCAATCACATTTCAGCACGGAGATTGATGGATCCTCAGGGAATCTGCATCCATAGATATACAAATTTCCTTTTGTTTTAATTTTTCACAAAATACTGAATGGATTTACACTAAATAACCAAAACCACCCTTTCTGGACCAAGAGCTAGCTTTCTGTCAGGTTTGGTGTAATTCCATCCGGCAGTTTGGGCTGTAGTCATGTTCAAAAACCCTATAGGAATTAACATAGGAAAAACACTTTTTTTGACCCCCTTTTTCTAACTGAGCAATCCGAAACTTTCCATGCACCAGAAGACTCACTGTGACACTTTGTTTTTGAAATTTTTGTGAAGATTTGTCCAGCGACGCCAAAGATATAGGCAAGTAAAAAAATGCTTTTCCTAGGGAAACTAAAGTGACCATCAGTAGGTCATATATATGTGTATGTAAAGATCCGCTTTATAGTTAAGGTAGTGTGGCTAGTGAGTTGATAACAATGTGTATGGAGGTGCACAAGTTAAAAAAATGTGATGGTGGTGCATAAATTAAAATAAACGTAAGGTACAACTATAACTAAATTTTTTCATGCTTGGCTAGTTTATGTTGGTTGGTATGGAAATAATAAATTAAGTTATAGTAATTACAAGCTGGTGTGTAAATTATAACTTTAACATATAACTATAAATTTAGTATTCAAAATGTTTATGTAGTTCAAGTTTGGTTTGTGTACAAAGAATAAATAAAGTTTCTCTTAACATAACTAATCTTTAACCTTTGTTTTTTTCATTAGATTTCAATGTTTTTAATTTTTTAATAATTAATGTTTCAAATCGTAGAGTGTTGTTGAGTGGAGTGGTGTACAATGAAATAGAGGACATTGGAGTGGTGGAGAGTGGAGTGGCGTAAAGTCAAATAGTGTTTAGTGAAGTGGCATAGACTGGAGTGGTATTGAGTGAAATGTCATAGATTGGAGGGGCATAGAATCAAGTGGAGTTCAGTGGAGTGGCATAGTGTGGAGTGCCATTGAGTGGTGTAATGGAGAGTTGACTGGTGTACTGTGGAGTGTGGAGTGGCGTACAGTGGAGGGGTGTAGAGTGTTGTGGTACAGAGTGTCCGCGTGCAGGGTTACGGCGTAGAGTGTCATTGTGTAGAGTGGAGTGGCATAGAGCAGCCACGTTCTGTACAGGTAACAGAGGTGGAGCCTTGGGTCCGTGTAAGGGGGGGGTTTCAAGGGACGATGCAGAGGGAAAATTAAATAAATATTTATTTTATCCTCTGTATCGCCCCTCGACATCCCCCCTTACACAATCCCACCAATGTTACCTGCACGGACCGCGGCTGGCATAGAGTAGAGTGGTGGGCACTGGGGTATCGTAGAGTGGAGTGGTATGTAGTTGAGTGACGTGTTGTACAGTGGAGTGGCATATCGCAGAGTGAAGTGGGATGTGGGAACTATTTACATAACTATTTTATACTTTTTGTTGCCCGGCTAGCTCAATCGATCGAGCATGAGACTCATGCACTTTGATCTCCTTGGCCTCAGTCAAGCATTAATAGTAAGATTTTCATACATGAGTGTACTTTTTGCCTTTTGGTGACTCTTCCATTCTGAACATTTTTCCACAATCCGTTTGACCTGAAACGATTACACAAATAAAACATTTGTGAGTTTTACATTTCCGGAGAAGTATAATTCACCAATAGCTTTCTCTGTAGATCTTTTTCCATTAACAATCCCAGTTCCATCACCCGCCCAGGATATCACTACTATTAGTTGTCATTGTTGTTTCTGTTTTCTGATAGTGAAGGATAGGTAATGCGGACTTTTGTCCCCCGTTGTAATCTGTCATGCCCATCTACTCCCCGCTGATTGAGAAACTAGTTCCACCCGGACCATTTATTAGAGGTACATCATCTGTCTCAACCGGAGAGTACCCCTAATAAAGAAGACATATGTAAAATACGAAGTAATCACTGTATCCTGTTAAACAGAAACTTTAGCATGAAACACACTTGAAAAGGAAGGGAAAGAATTTTTGACTTCGCTAGAAATAAGAAACATGAAAGTGGTGAGAGAAGCCAAGCTTGACGTTACGGCAGCCACAAGGTAGCTAACCTCCGCCACCCCCCCACTGCTCCAAGCATGTCTGTCCCACCGCCCACCACGCCCAATAATGGTAACATGAAATAGATACAAATCAGCAGATACCTACCCCCATTCCGGAAACTCCCGAAGTGCAACAGGTCCACGGTTATGCCCATCCGGAAGACGAGGCCTCGACACGTGCAGGGCGGGGCCCGACTAGCCGCCATCAGCCGGAGAAGTCGTGGGATGGTCGGCCCGGAATGTACTGGTCCTCCCATTCTCTTCTGGCGCCCTGCAGGCCACGGGGGGGATGTCTTGCCTCTGCCTCCGACCCCCCCCCCTCTCATCGCCTGGTCCGGACATCACGGATATCAAAGCCAGGTGTCGGCGTGGGGTGCGCTGGGAGGGAGCGGTGGCGCGAACGAGCCTCTCCCACCCCCCCAGGTGGGGGCCCCTCAGCTGCAGCCCCAACGCTCCACTCACCCAACAAAAGGGTCGTCACGTAAGGTGCACCAGGAGAGGAGCCGAGGCCGACGGGATCTTCTTCTTTCTTCAATAATGGCTGCGTCAACACTGGGGGGGGGATGTCTTGCACATGCCACCGACCCCCCCCTCCTATCTCCTGGTCTGGCCTCCCCGTTTGGTCCTGATGCGGCGCCCTGCAGGCCACGGGGGGGATGTCTTGCCTCCGACCCCCCCCCTCTTATCGCCTGGTCCGGACATCACGAATATCAATGCCAGGTGTCGGCGTAGGGTGCACTGGGAGGGAGAGGCGGCGCGAACGAGCCTCTCCCACCCCCCCAGGTGGGGGCCCCTCAGCTGCACCCCCAACGCTCCACTCACCCGACAAGGGTTCCTCCACTCTTGCAATGCAGCAGTGCTCCACTGACCCGACAAAAGGTCTCGTCCACTATTGCGAGGCAATGATGCTCCGCTCACCCAGCGGGGGTCTCGTTTACTTTTGCGGTACAACGACGCTTTTGAGTTCAGCTAGAAAATGAGTCCTGCATCCAGAAACGTTCTCCTCAACTTTGAAGATTCTATAAGAGCCACGGGGGCCCCCGACCCCCGATGGGGAATGACTGCCATGATCACCCACGGAACGACCACGACGTAGCCGAGGGACGTCGGCGCGCTCATGCCAGCGCCGGCCTCAGTCTTGAAATGATCAAAATCCTGCAAGACTACCAACTTGATCAATTCCGGTGGAACACCAGTATGACCCGGTAGGAGAGATTGTTGCCTCCCACCCCACTTTGACTGATGGTTCATGTCGCCAGTCCCCTCTGCTACCCTTCAACGAAACTTTTGGACTGCCGGAAGAGGTCCCGGTCCAACCACGAGTTGGTGGAGACATTTTGACTATACTTGGACCTTCCTGACCTCACCCAAAATGGCGCCGGTACAAATGAAACTCTCAACTCCTTGTTGAGCCCCAATTGCTCAGCCTTGATATCATGAGATATGTATGCAGTTTTTAGCACATGAATTGATATGGGATAAGACTGATTATATGTTCGGACAATGAATTGATCCGGGATGGGTATTGATTATACGTTCGAACAATGAATTGACATGGGACGGGTACTGATTACACGTTCGAACAATGAATTGATATTAAGTTCTAATGCATCATTGATTACTGTATTTATTATTGAAGGTTCGAATTGTCGACACTTTTGGTACTTGCTCACAATGAATTATCGATATGATTTTGTTGCACTTGTCGCACTTTTTACTATGAAATCAACGACCACTGACTCTGTTATGTTTTCCACAAATAAATACCCCCCCCCCATTTATAGTTCCAGCCTGCTCCGTGGCCGGCCCACGGGGTTGTAGGCCCGTACTTGGGCACCAACATTTTTATTAAAGGTTTTTGAAAAAGCAAACGTAGTTGTAACGCGTAGATTGGTAAGTTTCGAATAAATGGCCACTGTTTCCGATTTTTTTTTTTTTTTTAAAAGCAGGTGAAATGAAGCAGCTCAATTAGTTAAGGGTTAAAAAGTATAGTACGCAGAAACATTGAAAATATGAATGGTCCAGGTTTGTTGTATGTGTTTTTCATTTTTGTACAGCATAAAGCAATTGATAAAGATCCTGGTATTTAGCCTCTACTTTATATGCTACCTGTATCAGGGAAGTTGTTTTAAATGCCCCTAAGCCACCCCGAAGGAATGTCACCTGGCCCCCCTAGTACGAACGAAAACGACCCCGTACCACTGTAGGTTATCTCTCTTCCTCAAAAATGACAAAAATTACTTTCTAGGACGTTTTGTACATTGATGATTTTCATATGATCTATTTATTAAAGTAATACTCATCTCTCCGCATGAAATTAATTTTCCACATGCTACACAAGTCAATCTCATCTGCCCAAAGTTCTTTTGCAGATTTGGGACCATTTCCCTTGCCTCTGACTCACTTATTGCTAAGTCATTGGTGGATGTTTTTGCCAGTCGGGGGTTATCCACCAAATCTCAAAGTTGTGCTTTAGAATAATTAAGAGGGTGCCACCTCTCCATGTGCCGATGCATGGTATGATTACCATAGCTATATTTTTTTTCGGTCCCTCTCGAGAGTTTTTTTTTTGCAGATGAGGCAGGTAACGAACCTGGCATTAACTTTCTTTTCATGAGAAGGAAAAGAAAAAAATTGCCAGATAAAATTCACTTTCACATGGGACGTTCTTGGCATTTCTTTCAGAAACTTTTACATCACTGTGTCATTTCTTTGTCTATCCTGGTTAAAGCAATGTCATGTTTAATATAAGCACTTCCACATAGGATTGGGTGTATTGTTATAAGGCATGCTTTAAAAGTTATTTAATGAAATGAGCGACATTTCACTGAGTGAGTTCAGCAACACTGATATATGAAAACATTGGTGGTAAATGATATTAAATTTTACATGGTGTTCTTTGCAGGAGTTTAAGTCCTTTGTTGCAGTGGCAATTCTGCCTCAGGATTAGGGGGCCAGGGGGCTGAGTGGTACTTGTATGATATGTAGAGTGAAATGACAGGCTCTCCTCATGAAAAATAAAACTCTGTTCTTGTGTTCCTGCTTCCAGAGCCCGTCTCTTTATTTGGTAACCGTTCAAGATGGGAACTAAGTGGCGTCTTGTGCCAGCAGCCTGGGCATCGGTTGTAATCTGGGCTGAATTTTCCTCAGCACGGGGTGTGATCCTCAGGGAAGAGCAGCGCATATGGGAGGAGGTTTATGGCCCATACATGAGAGAGAGAGCGTGGGTGACCAGTGCATGGGGGAGATGCTTGCGAGGGTGGGGAGCCATGCTGAGGATCGGCGGCGTGCAGTGTGTGGGTCTGGTCAAGGCATCTAAAATGGCTGCCGTGCACGACAAAAGTGTGGCATTGGAAAAAAAACAAGATGGCGCAGACAATGTTTATCAATACGGATTAATTTATAACAATTATTTTTAACAATATATTTACTCGCAGTGTCAAAATGGCGGTCAACACTTCCTGATTTCCTTCGATTCGAACGTTAACAGAAATCACGCAGCAAAAAAAAAAAACGCTCACGCGCAACCGCTGGAAGACAAGTATCAACATATATGAGCCTCCTCAACCACCCTCAGAAAACATAGGGGGTCAGGATACGTCTCCCATACCCCCTTATACCCAATACTCACATTGCTTTTCCTCCATCTTGTAATTTAATTAAATCGAAACACAAAATGGGGAATTCCCGTTTCGCTACCAGTTTGCGACCCGGTTCGCGAACCGAGAAGCGCTTCTACCACGAAAAATCAATTTTTTTTATTTGCCCCACGGGACCCTTTAATAACCCCAACATCATTCCTAGGGGGTCAAGAGGAGTCTACCTTGCCCCCTTTCATTAAATTCCCCCTTCGTTTTTCTCCTTCTCTTGTCTCTCGATCCTACCGAGAGACAAGATGGCGGCTGCACCGGACTGTTTAGAATGTTGACAGACATCGGAGAGCCAATCAGCTTCGCTTCGCAAAGCTCCGTTACGCGAAAAGTACGCGATCTGGAGCGCTATTCGGGACGCTGTCACAGACATATACATTTTTTTAAACATTAATTTCTCAAAATCCACTGGAGCACATATATTGAGACCCAGCAAAGGCACATCGGGCTAACAGTCCCTACAATTTTGCCAAGTTTCGTGCAAATCCATTCAGCCGTTCGAGCTAAAAGTGAGGCCAAACGCCCTATGGAAAAATGAATGGGAAAAACGCGTTTTGGGACCCCCCTTTTTTATCAGCCCCCCCTTGACGAAACCCCCCCAAATTTTCAGGGGCTGCTCAGAAACAAAATGTGCCATTTCCTGAAAATTTCAGCCGATTCCGTCCAAAAACGCCAAAGTTTTTAGACATAGAATTTTCAAAAGTTCCATAGAGAAAAAATCCTAACTATATATACCTACTGGCGACCGCCAGTAGGTAATATATATATATATATATATATATATATATATATATATATATATATATATATGAATGAAACAATCCCTACTGCCTCTCGCCCGGAGCCCAGTGCTGGAAACCGCTGCGCAGGAAGAAGAGAGGAGACCTCAGGTGCAGTGAGCAATTTCCTTTTATTGTAGCCTCGAGGAAGCGGCACACCACAGCATGATGTTTCGGCCTGCACAGAGGCCTTGATCACATAACGCACGCTGGGGAAAAGGCAATTTTTAAAGTGCTTGTGCAAAGTGGGAGTACATTCTGATTGGTAGGTTTTTGGTCACGTGGTACACATCATCATAGACATGGACAACAGATTGTAAGTTACAAACAACTCGGGATAATCCCAGAATTAACGCCATATTGTAACAGTCCACATCATATTATTAAAGTACAAATGCAATTTACTTTTGTGTAAACAATATTCGACATAGATCACTGGATAAATCCAAATGTGAAAACCAATATCGTTGTGCAAAGTGCAATATGTGTCATGAAGATCATGCTCAATATATACACTATATACAATATACATCCTGTACAAAATCATGTTTAACACCCAATTTCTGAACCAATATATACAAATATAAATTCATAAATAATGTGTAATAAATATATAAATATATATGTTAAAAACCATGACTGTACAGTATATTGCAAATAAATATACCTATATACACAACACCATTGATGCGGGATGAGATCTATAGTAAACAAGAGTGATGTCATGGCATAAATGCTTGTCCTAATACTAAGATCGCAGCATCCCATTGTTAATGCACAAACTAGTTTACACATGTGTATACACTGAGCCGGAAGGTTCACGGGCAGAGGAGATGTTGACCCTACCAAAGGAGGGGAAACCATCGCAGCCTCTGCCCTGCGAACCCTCACTATGCTCTCAAATTACCTGGTTGGACCATACCTAACCCCGGATGTACTACGTGACTGGTGAGAGATAAGAGGACTAACATGTGCACTTTTTTTCTGTGAGAATTTTTCAAGTTTTTTTGTGGGTATGTGACATTGTTTTCTCCAACTCTTTCTCTATAGAGCTTGCTGGCTGGTTCCTTTGAAAGTGGCATAAGCTCTTAGTACATCCAAGTGCAACCTAAGCCTAGGCTGCACTCCACTTGTGAACCATCCAACCCTCTAAGCTGTATACTGTTGAGACCAGAAATTTCAATAACAAGACAGACAGATACACCTATATTAAACATTTGGAAGCATCAGACTGCTCTACAGGGGAAGCATATAACAGTGCACGACAGTATGTTAGTGTCATAAACACGTATAAAAATCTTCAGTGGAATTCAATCCCCCCGGAGCTCGGCAATCCATTTCCAGTATGTACCTGGTTTCTAACTTTCTCAAGGCCCCGTCCCTGTCTCCTCCTCTCCTAAGAGGACCAACACAGTCAATAGCATAGTAGCGCAACAGGGAACTATCATTGTTATGGTGTTCCTTAAAGTGGCGGGCCACCGGATATGCTGGATCACTAGTATTGATGGCCCTAATGTGCTGGAGTATCCTCTTGTGCACCTGCAATTTGGTACTGCCAACATAACGCAGGGCACACGGACACTCCAGCACATACACCACATACTCACTTTTACACGTAAGCTGTTTATTAATCTTGCGTGCAACAGAGGTGAATGGGATAGCATATTCGGTTTTGTTCAATCCATGCTGGCAAGCCTTGCAGGATGAACACTTCCTGAAGCCCTTACTTTTCCCTAGCCAATTTCTACTGGTCAGGACTTCTGGGCTGGATTTGACTAGGGCATTCTGCATGGAATATGCTCGCCTGTATGTGATGGATGGGGTATTAGGTATTCTATCCCCTATCACTGGGTCACATTTCACCAGATTCCAATGTTTGGAAACTATTTTCCCCAGCGCTCCATGTTGCCTGTTAAAGGCCCAAATCAATCTGACTGGTTGATCATTAGTGGTAGTGGACCTTTTATGGATTTTAGGCTGAAGGGCAAGGTTGCGTGGAATGGCATTAGCTTTTGTTATAGCTTTATCCACTATTGCGGCCTTATATCCCCTAGCCAGGAATCTAGACCTGCTGGCTTGCTGGGCCAGATTGCACTGTGCTTCTGTGCTGCTCAATCGTCTTATACGCAACATTTCTCCATACGGAATGCTGCGTATAAGGTGAGCAGGGTGATGGCTACTGGCGTGGAGAATCGTATTTCCAGCCGTTTCCTTGCGATACAGCCTCGTTTCTAGCTTTGTTGCTCCCGGTGTCACTGTCATGTCAAGAAAATGCACATGATCCCTGCTGATGGTAGAGGTGAAGTGCAGATTGTAATCATTCCTATTGATGAGGTCAACAAAGTGCTCAGCCTCTTGACCAGTGCCCTTCCAGACTAGGAACACATCGTCTATATAACGATACCACCTAACAATAGATTGTCTGGAAATGTCAGCGTGCGTGCCACGGAGGACCTGTCTCTCCCAGTTGCCCATGTGAAGACAGGCATAACTGGGAGAGAAACAGGCCCCCATGGCCACACCCCTGACCTGCTGGTAATATCTATTGTTAAACAAGAAAAAATTGTGGTTTAAACAAAATGAAATCATCGAAAGTAGCATGCGGTTATGGTCAGCCATGATTATTGGTCTCAATCCTAGGTAGAATTCTACTGCTCTCAGTCCGTCTTGGTGATTAATACTGGTATATAAAGACGTGACATCTAATGTAATGAGCCACAGATCCATACCCCACTCTATATCCTGTATCTTTCTTACAAAGTCATTGGAATCTTGCACATAAGATGGTAACTCCTGAACAAATTCCTGCAAGAAAGAGTCCACATATACTGTTGTTTTCTCTAATAAACCCCCGCACGCTGCAATTATCGGTCTTCCCGGGGGTTTATTTGGGTTCTTGTGGACCTTCGGGATAAGGTATAGGACTGGCATGACTGGATGGTTATTCTTTAGATATTTGAGCTCATCCATGCTCAGTAGGCCAAAGGATCTCCACCCCATGAGCAATGAGTGGAAGTCTTCCTGAGCTTTTTTGACCAACGAAATGTCACTATGTCTGTAGCAGTTCAGATCATTCAGTTGGGAGAGGGCTTCTTCTAGGTATAGTTTTCGTGGCCACAAAACTATGTTCCCTCCCTTGTCAGACTGTCTGACGATAACATTTTCATTGGCCTGAATTTTGTGGATAAGACGCATGTATTGATCATTTTGTGTGAATTTTTTCCGTTTGGAATTGAGCACCTTGGAATGTAGTGACTTAATGTCTTTGACAACTGCATCGTGGAAGATATCGAGATTATCATATATCATAACAGGTGTGAACGTTGAGCTAGGTTTAAAAGACGTTAGCCCACCCACCCTGCTGGGCTCACCTCCAGATGTAGTTTGGGATGATGACTGCTCCAATCTAAGAGACTCTAGGGCTTCCAAGCCTGGCAAGTCACGAGCTTGTAATCCCTGATCTCCAGCTTCAGCCCGCGTAACACTGCTGCGGGTTTTTCCTCCAGCAAAATGTTTCTGTAATTTGATTTTGCGGACAAATTTGTAAAGATCAATTCTTGTGTCCGCATAATTCAGATCGCATGGGGAACAAAATGTGAGTCCTTTAGATAGGATATTGAGCTCAGATTCGGACAGAACCATGTCAGTCAGGTTGATGATAGAGGGGGCAACGTCCTTAGCTCCAGATAGCCGGTTCACTTCCTTTTCCATCTCTTTGCACTCTTTTTCTTCCTCTTCTGCTGATTTGGCTCTTGCTCTGGATCTGGCCTTACGACGTTGGTAGCGTTTTGCGTTGATTTTTTTGTTCCTGAGCGCGACTGCGTTCTCGGGCGTAGGGTCCCTCGCCAGTCTTTCCTCACACAGTCCAATTCCTCTGCTGGCGTCAGCTTTGTAAACCCCAATTGCCTTCCTGATTGTGTAGAATTGGAATCTGAGTCGCTGTTCATGCTTGGACTAAAGTTAGACTCCGAGGAGTCATCTTGCTGTGCTGTCCCCTGTGCTTGGTTTGAGCGATCCGCTGTGGCTGCAATTTTTTGGCCCCCGTGAGGCTTTGATAGCGTCATATTTTTTCGCAAAAGTAAAAATGCGACCTTCCGCATAGTCTGCCTTGTCACGTTGAAATTTCCAGGCTTTCCTTTTGCTTATGGATTCTTCTTCCTTCTGTATCCTCGCCATCATATATATATGTGTGTGTGTGTGTGTGTGTAAATATATATAAGCAAAGAAATATCCACGAGATCCAGAATAAATAGAGCAGCACACCAAGATGACAACACAAAGAGTTTATTGTGCATACAACAATGCTTTTCGGGACATATAGTACTCTAGGTTTCCAGATTTTGAAAGTTCTTTTTTGCTTTGTCTGCAAGAGCTTTCAATTGGTTATTTTCTTGCTAGTAGTACCCTGAGTGGGTGTACAGGTTGTTTTGACAGGGTTTGGTAATATGTTCGACTAGTTGCAATGTTATATGTCACAGGTTGTTTCCATTTACTCTCTTGCCAGTGCTTCCTTCATTTTGCAACTGTGAGGTATATTTTTGCTAATTTGATACTTCCAGCAATGTTAGGGTGTAAGCCACCAAAACCCTGTCAGAACAACCTGTACAGCCACTTAGGGTATACTAGCTGTGTGAGTAACTCTATGGATGAGTGGCGATGCCTCCTGGCAGGACAAGGGATGTTCCTCAGCCCCACAGAGGGAAAATTCCACACAGCACTGGAGAAAATACAACAGGCGCAATCACCCGTGAGCAAGCACATTCAGTGATGGGATACAACATGGAACTTACTAATCCTGTCCCGGTGTTACGTGTGGCCAATAGGACTCCATCTTGGGATTTAAAAGTACACTCACTGTGAGCTGACCGTGTTTTACACGAGCTGGAAGAAGGCAACTAAGCCGCTCGAAAATAAATTCATCTGAACAGATCCCGAGAGTGCAGTGTGTTTCTTGAAGCACGCAAGCTTACATGTTACAATGGACCCACCTCCATGATAACTGCACTCGTCCAGAAGAGTGCCGCGTCCTTGGTGGAATTGGAGCAGTGTACCTAATCTACTAACGCTTGGCACCACCAGCGCAAGGCATTGTGGTCATTGGAGTCGACAGAGTCGTCAATCATTCAGATTGCTGGGATTCGGATATATGCCGCCCCCTGCTCCGTAAACCATGATGCCTCCTGGCAGGACGAGGGATGTTCATCAGCCACACAGAGGGAAAAATCCACACAGCACTGGGAAAATAGAATAGGCGCATTCACCCGTGAGCAAGCACATTCAGTGACGGGATACAACATTGAACTTTCTAATCCTGTCCCGGTGTTACGTGTGGCCAATAGGACTTCATCCTGGGATTTAAAAGTAAGTGTCTGTATAGGTGTATGAGTACAAATGATAGTGCTGTATTGATAAGTGACTCCATGTGTGAGTGACTGTATGGGTGAATGATTGGAAGTGTGTGTGGACCTAGGAATCAGTGAGTAGGTATGTAGTAACTGGTATTAGTGTGTTTATGGTTTTGAAAATGGTAGTCTGTATTTTAGATTGGGTGTATCAAAGGTTATATTAGGGTGCGAGGAGGTGCATCAGATTATCATGTGGATGATGTCATCAGTGCTGTCATCAGTGATGTCATTTGAGATGTCATCAGTGATGTCAATAACCATGTCATGTATGATGTAATATGTGATGTCATCAGCAGTGCATTGCGGGGGCACGAGTTATAGTTAGCTCAACTAACTATAACAGCCAAATTTCTCTGGTTTTGTATGAGTGAAATGTCCAACTAACTATAACGTCCCTTAAACCTATGTTTTTTTCAGTGAATTTCTATGATTTTTTAATGGCTAATTTCTAACTATATTGTCCCTGAAACCTATGTTTTTTTGAGTGAATTTCAAAGGTTTTTTAATTGATAATTTCTAACTATAACGTCCCCGAAACCTATGGTTTCTTCAGTGAATTTCAAAGGTTTTTTAAATGATCATTTCTAACTATAATGTCCCTGAAAAAATAAATTTCAGTGAATTTCAAAGGTATTTTAAATGCTAATTTCTAACTATGCCTTCAGAGGTAGGATATGTAAAGAAAGACACAGAAAGGCACTGAAAGAAACAAGTAAAATGCAGAAAGAGACAACTAAAGTCCAGAAAGACGAATAAAAGTGCAGAAAGAAGTAAGTGATATGCGGAAAGAACCAACAGAGGTACAGAAAGAAGCCCTGTTTCAAAGTCATCCTGTGCCCCCAACTTTAAACGGACTGGTACTGGTGGTAACTGACTCTGACTAGCCAAGCCCGGAGCCAATGCTATGCTGAAAGACACTTAGAAAATAGTGAAAATACCTGCATACACTAGGGTACACTTTAGGTTGGGGTATCCCTGTGATTGGCATGACCTCCCCTGTAAGGCCCTAGTACATAATAGGTCAGGAGGATTACAACTACCTCTAACTCAGAGGAGAAGAAAGAGGCAAAAGAAGTGCAGAAACAGGCAGGGAAGATACAGAAACAGGGAACAGGGGTGCAGAAAGAGGCAAGTGAGGTGCAGAAAGAAGTAAGAGCTGTGCAGAAAGAACCAACAAAGGTGTAAAAAGAGGCAAGAGGGGTACAGAAAAAGGTATGAGTGTACAAAGAGGCAAGGGTGTTACAGAAAGAAGAAGGAGGGGTGATGGAAGATGGAAGAGAAGTGCAGAAATAGGCAAGTGAGATAGAGCAAAAAGCAAGACCAGTGCAGAAAGAACCAACTGAGGTGCAAAAAGAGGAAAGAGGTGTGCAGAAAAGGGTGGAGGGATGCACAAGGAGACATGAGAGATACAGAAAGAGGCCAGAAGGGTGCAGACAGAAGGAAGAGAAGTGCAGAAAGAGGCAAGAGAATTGCTGAAAGAACCAACAGAGGTGTAGAAAGAAGCACAAGAAGTACAAAAAGAGGCAAGTGAGGTGCAGAAAAAAGCAAGAGCAGTGCAAATAGAAGCAACAGAGGTGCTGAAAGAGGTGTGAAGGGTGCAGGAAGAGCAAGAGAAGTACAGAAAGAGGTAACAGAGGTATAGAAAGAGGCAAGATATGTGCTGAAATAGGAGTGCAGATAGAGGCAAGAGAGGTACAGAAAGAAAAAAGAGGGGTGCAGTAAGGGGCAAGAGATCTACAGAAAAACGCTACAGAGGTCCTGAAAGACGCAAGTGAGGTAGAGAAAGAGGCAAGAGATCTGCAGAAAAAAGCAACGTAGGTGCTAAGAGAGGTACAGAACGAGGTAATAGAAGTGCAGAAAGAAACAACAGAGTTGCAGAAAGAGGCAAGAGGGGTACAGAAAGAGGAGAGAGACATGCAGAAAGAAGAAAAAGAGATTCTCAAAAAGGCACAAGGCTGCAGAAAGAGGCAAGAGCAGTGCAGAAAGCACCAAGAGAAGTGCAGAAAGAAGCAACAGATGTGCAAAAGGAGGTACGAGGGCTGCAGAAAGAAGGGAGAAAAGTACAGAAAGAGGCAACAGAGATGCTGAAAGAGGCCCAAAGGGTACATAAAGATGCAAGAGAAGTACAGGAAGAAGCAACAGAGATACAGAAAGAGGCATGAGTGGTTCAGATAGAGGGAAGAGAGGAATAGAAAAAGGAAAGAGAGTTGCACAAATAGGGAGAAGGGTTACAACAAGAAGCAACAGAGGTGCCAAAAAGGCAAGAGAGGTGCATAAAGAAGCAAGTGAAATGCATAAAGAGGCAACAGTGGTGAAGAAAGACGCAAGAGAAGTGCAGAAACAAGCAAGAGAAGTGCTGAAAAAGGCAAGAGAATTGTTGAAAGGAGCAACAGAGGTGTAGAAAGAAAAAAAGAAGTGCAGAAAGAGGCAAGCGAGGTGCAGAAAGAATTAAGAGAAGTGCAGAAAGAACCAACTGAGGTACAAATTGAAGCTAGAGGGGCAAGAGAGGTTCAGAAAAAGGCAGGAGGGTCCAGAAAGAAGGAAGAAAAGTGCAGAAAGAGGCAACATAATTGCTGAAAGGAGCAACAGAGGTGTAGAAAGAAGCAAGAGGAATGCAAAAAAGGGCAAGTGAGGTGCAGAAAGAAGCAAGAGCATGTAGAAAGAACCAACAGAGGTGCTGAAATAAGCAAGTGGGGTCCAGAAAGAGGCAAACGATCTGCAGGAAAAAAGCAGCAGAGGTGCTGAAAGAGGCAAGTGAGTTGCAGAAGGAATCAAGAGAGGTGCAGAAAGAAGAAGAAATAGAAGTGCCAAAAGAAGTAACACAGGTGCAGAAAGAGGTGAAAAAAGTGCAGAAAGATGTAAGAGGGATAACGAAAAAGGCTAGAGAGGTGCAGAAAGAGGGAAGAAGGATGCAGAAAGAGGTAGGGAGGTACAGAAAGAACGAAATAAGGTGCAGAAAGAGGCAACAGATGTGCAGAAAGAGGGAGCAAGGGGAGCAAGGGTGCAAAAAGAGGCAAGAGGGGTTCAGAAAGAAGCAAATGATGTACAGAAAGAGGCAACAAACGTGCAGAAAGAGGGAAGAGAGGTACAGAAAGTAGAAGTGATTTGCAGAAAGAGACAAGAGATGTGCAGAAATAGAAAGAAATTGGTAAAAAGAAACAACAGAAATGCATAAAGAGGCAAGAGAGGCTTGCACACCATTAAGTATGGGCACAAAATCCGTTCCACTCGCGAAATTTGCGAATTTTCGGCAATTTTGCTATCCGCAAATCTCCCAAGATTGCCAAAAAATTTGCAAATTCGCACGTTGGCGTATTTTTTTTTTTTGATGGCCAGCTCACTCAAGGGACCAATGTTACAGACACACACGGTCACTGGAGGCAAATCTACTGGCCCTTTACGCAGCCGCAGTGTAGCAAAAGCATTATACATTTACCCAACGAGGTAGCACTTACTGATTAGCCAGTAGAAAGTACTCCAGTTGAGTAGAGGTATGGCACAACCAGTGGCATCATCGTGGATAAATATGCAGGCATGATTCATTCTGGCACAATGCTTCTGTCACAAAAAATAAAACCTCAACAGGAAGCACTTACAGATATAAGCGGGTGCCTGAGTTGAAGCTCTAATTCAGTAGCGCATTATAATCAACCCAAACAACTAGTGAACACGGTCCAGGTGTGCTTCCACCCCACATCTACCGCCTACAATTAGATGTAATCCTTGATAGAGGTCTTTACATCCACGAGTTTCTCGTGCGCAATCCCCGTGTACTTCCTGTGACCAGGAGGCTGCTTTCTACTCATCTGCTGCTCTGATCGGTCTCTGACCTTTTATACACAAGAGGCATGTGAACTCGCATAGAATCCCTACCCGTTTGGCCCCGCCACAAACACACTAGGGTATGCAATGTTTTCCTGCTGTTTCCTCACTATGATGGACAGCTCACTCAAGGGACCTCGGCGCCTGTCAGCGTGGTGGCAAAGTTACAGACACACGTCACTGGAGACAACTCTTCTGGGCCTTTACACAGCTGTAGTGTAGCAAAAGCACTATACATTTACCCAACAAGGTAGCACTTACTGATTAGCCAGTAGAAAGTACTCTAGTTGAGTAGAGGTGTGGCACAACCGGTGGCATCATCGTGGATAAATATGCAGGCAGGATTCATTCTGGTATGATGCTTCTGTCACAAAAATTAAACCTCAACAGGAAGCACTTACAGATATGAGCAGGTGCTCGAGTTGAAGCTCTAATTCAATAGTGCATTAAAATCAGCCCAAACAACTAGTGAGCACGGTCCAGGTGTGCTTTTTCCCCATATCTACCGCCTACAATTAGATGTAATCCTTGATGGAGGTCTTTGCATCCACGAGTTTCTCGAGCGCAATCCCTGTGTACTTACTGTGACCAGGAGGCTGCTTTCTTCTCATCTGCTGCTCCAATCGGTCTCTGACCCTTTATAAACAAGAGGCATGTGAACTCCCAACTACCCCTCCTAATACCTCCAGTAAGTACCACACAGCAGCATTGCTAATTTCTCATAACAGGCCACGCCCCCTTTGCCCACCACTCTGCAAAAGAGTTCCCTGATGCGCTCTTGGATGGGGATTAAAGTCCTCTTTGCTGCTGGGGGTCCTTTAGGGACCACTAGCCTTGCTCTTACCTCCAGTAAGCCCCACACAGTGGGATTGCTGAGAGGTGGACACAGGCCACACCCCTTTCTCTACCACTCTGCAAACTCACCCTCTGCCGTGTTCTAAGTTGGGGTATTAAGTCCCCTTCAATACATAGAGTCCCAAGGGGCCAACTAGCTCACCAGGTAGCTCCAGTAAGCTCCACACACCTGGACTGAAGAGAGGTGGTCTGAGGCCATGCCCCCTTTTTACGCTACTCTGCAAATGAGCCTCTTGGCGCACTGCTGCATAATGGGATGAAGCCCACTTGTATCCTGAGGTCTTCAGGATACAGGAGGACGTCATCGCTCCACCACGGGCCACTTTTGGCATCCCCAGGGGCCTGACCTCACTGTTGGGGACCATGGGGGGAGCCCCAATTACCCATGGTCTTCGTCGGCTCCCCTCCTCATGCGTGAGTCAGCATTGCTCTTGAGCAAGGGGAGCTGCTAACATTCAGTTCCTCTTGATCAAAAGCAATCATGCTTTGCGGAGCAAAGTGGTTGGAGCGACAGACCCTGATGCAGAGGTCTTTGCCGGACCAGGGTTCAATTCCTCGCATCGGCGGTTCTTAGGCTCAAATTCCCCTGGACCTGACAATTCTCGCCTCGTGCCTATTCCAATCATGGAGTCCCACTCTGCAACTCTGGGCAATAGCTTGCTTAATCTCCACAATGGCCCCTCGCAGCGGGATGCCTGGCTTTCACCTTGGGGATGCCCGGTAATGGGTTATCTAACAGGGGAATACCAGGACAGGTTCCCTAAGCAAGCGCTTAGAAACCGGTCGGTGAAATAGCGCTATATAAATCAATTACATTTACATTTACATTTACATTTGCTATGTTGAAGTGAGAGCAGGTTCCCTGCTCTCGCTTCAACAAATGAAAGCAGAGTTTGCTATGACAGGGCGGGAGCACGCATAGCGAACGGCAATGTCCCAGGGTGGGCACCCCGGGACAATGCAGGAGCCGGCTCTGTGGGGTGACGGTCCCCAGGGCCATCAAGGGCTCCAGAAGGGGGGCTGTACAACCCCCTCCCAGGTCTTTAAAGCCCCTGGGAGGTGGTGGACCGCTTAGGGCCTGCGAGGCCACCCGCAAATAACTGAAGAAAGCTCCAGGGAGGTGGCAGTCCCCAGGGCTTGAGGGGGTCTATGAGGCCCACCACCCACATAAAAAAAAAAGCCTTGGGGAGGTGGCGGCAAGTGGGCAGCGTGCCTCCTGCACTTATTTAGATGAAGCCCTGGGCAGGTGGTAGTCCCCGGGGCTTGGGGGGGCCTGAGAGGACCCCTGCTTCCTATTATACATGCCCTGGGGAGGTGGCGGTCCATGGGGCTGCAGGGAGACCACATGCCCCTGCATATAATTAGTATAGCCCCGGGAAGGTGGTGGTTCCAGGGGCTGCGGGCCCCCACGTGCCCCGCTATGTAATTTGGCATTGCCCCTCCGGGACCTGGCCCACTTGGGGCTTACATATAACGAAGCGCGGAGCCCGCACTTCATTTTTAAAATTTTCTTGGCAGGATTCATGCACACGGCCTCAATTCTGTAGATTTTTTTAAAAATAAGCTTTTTTTGGGCCTGGGGGTCCCTGTGGGACCCCTTTAGTATGCCTAGGGGGTCAGGGTGTTTCTCCCCAGCCCTTTTTCTTGTTTTTCACCTTTTTTCCACTGATTTCTTACGACTCAGTTACCACAAGATGTCTGCCAACACTTCCTGGTTTGGAGTGTTGACAGACAATCAGAGTGACGCTAATGCCCGGGAGGGTTCGCGAACCCTCCTCGGTGCTCAGATATCAATATTTTTCTTTCTTTAATTTCTCAGGAACTACTGAACGCATTTACACCATTTAAAAAAAAGTCACTTTCTGAGCCAAGAGCTACCTTTTTACCAAATTTGCTGTTATTCAGTTCAGGGTGTAGACTGTTCCAATTTCTCCTATGGAAATGAACATAGGGAAACTTCTTTCTTGGAACCACTTAATGAATCACCCTGAAACTTTCAAGACAGGAGCTAACCAGAGTGCCCCATTAGTTTTGAAAGTTTTGCGAAGATTTGTCAACCGGGGCCAAAGATATTGGCAAAAGAAAAATGCTTTTTGATAAGAAAAAGGTCCTAACTATAACTACCTACTAGCGACCGCCAGTAGGTAATATATATCTATATCTATATTTATATTACCAACTGGCGGTCGCCAGTAGGTAGTTATAGTTAGGATTTTTTTCAATGTTAAATCTCAAAATTCTATTTGGAATAACTTTGGCGCCGGTTGACGAATCTGACTGAAAATTTCCTCAAAATGGCCTAGCGGCGTTCCGTTCCTTCCCTGAAAGTTTGGGGGGGATTCGTCAAGCAGGGGCCGAGATAAAAGGGGGGTCCCAAAACGCATTTTCCCAATGTTAATTTCCATAGGGCGGTCGATTTCACTTTTAGCCCGAGCGGCTGAATGGATTTCCACCAAACTTGGCAAAATTGTAGGGACTGGTAGCCCGATGTGCCTTTGCTATGTCTCAAAATATGTGCTCCAGTGGATTTTGAGTAATTTAGGTTAAAAACAATATATATATCTATAGGCGCGCTCCGGTACGCGCACCAGGGAGCGCACCGGGCGCGCCACGCCACTTGTGCGCAGAAAGCTGATTGGCTTTGGGGTGTCTGTAAACATTCTAAACAGTCTGGAGCGGCCGCCATCTTGTGTCTCGGTAAAATCGAGACACAAGAGGTGGCAAAAACAAAGGGGGGAATTGACCATAAGGGGGCAGGGTAGACCCCCTCCTAACCCCCTAGGTTTAATGTGGGGATAAAATAGGGTCCCGCGGGGCATTTAAAAAAAAATATTTTTTTCGATTTGCGCGGGGGGGGCGCCCGGTACGCGCACCGGGAAGCGCACCGTTGAGCGAAGTAAGGGGAAAATCAAGGACCATATTTATGAAGGCCTTGCGCTGCCAGTTTTGCGCCACCTGTGCGTCACTTTTTGTGACGCACCAGCGGTGTAAAAAAATGTGCATTGTTACGCTATATTTAAAAAGTGACGCATCTAGGTAGATGGGTCACTTTTTAAAACCCAGCGCCAAATTATACCTGCCTCAGGTATAATGTATGCAGAGGGGGCGTTCCCCCGCAAAAAGGTGGTAAATAGCGACGCAGTGAAATCTATGAGACTTCACTGCGTCACTTTTAGGATGCTGTTGCATCAAAATCTTGCGCCTGCCTCACAGCAGGTGTAAGACTGACGCAAGACCTTTCACATGGTGCTTTCCCCATGTGAAAGGACGCATTACTGGAGTTGCGTCACTTTTGTGACGCACTCCAGCAATGCGTCACTTTTGTGTTTACAGATACGTCAGGAATACTGACGTATCTGTAACTCCTTGCGACATGATTCGTCATATATTAAATATGACACATCTGGAATGTCATAAGGAGTGCGCACAGAAAAGTGACGCATCGCACCAGCGGTGTAAAAAAATGCGCCTCGTTGCGCTATATTTCAAAAGTGACGCATCTAGGTAGATAGGTCACTTTTTAAAACTCTGTGCCACATTATACCTGCGTCAGGTATAATGTATGCAGAGGGGGCGTTCCCCTGCAAAAAGCTTGGTAATAGCGACGCAGTGAAATCTATGCGATTTCACTGCGTCACTTTTAGGATGCTGTTGCGTCAAAATCTTGCGCCTGCATCACAGCAGGTGTAAGACTGACGCAAGACCTTTCACATGGTGCTTTCCGCATGTGAAAGGACGCCTTACTGGAGTTGAGTCACTTTTGTGATGCACTGCAGCAATGCGTCACTTTTGTGTTTACAGATACGTCAGAAATACTGACGTATCTGTAACTCCTTGCGACATGATTCGTCATACATTAAATATGACACATCTGGAATGTCGTAAGGAGTGCGCACAGAAAAGTGACGCATCGCACCAGCGGTGTAAAAAAATGCGCCTCATTGCGCTATATTTAAAAAGTGACGCATCTAGGTAGATGGGTCACTTTTTAAAACCCTGCGCCACATTATACCTGCGTCAGGTATAATGTATGCAGAGGGGGCGTTCCCCCGCAAAAAGCTTTGTAATAGTGACGCAGTGAAATCTATGAGATTTCACTGCGTCACTTTTAGGATGCTGTTGCGTCAAAATCTTGCGTCTGCCTCACAGCAGGTGTAAGACTGACGCAAGACCTTTCACATGGGGCTTTCCCCATGTGAAAGGACGCATTACTGGAGTTGCGTCACTTTTGTGACGCACTCCAGTAATGCGTCAATTTTATGTTTCAGATACGTCAGAAATACTGACGTATCTGTAACTCCTTGCGAATTGATTAGTCATAAATTATATATGACACATCTGGAATGTCATAAGGAGTGCGCCCAGAAAAGTGACGCATCGCTGTTTTCACGTAGCGATGCAGCACTTTTCAGAAATGAGGCCTCCAGTTTATTCACTGTGTCACCTCTACGACCCTTTCTTGCGTCAATACGTCCCTTTTGCATACATTACACCTGACGTAGGAATAATGTGGCACAGGGGTTTACAAAGTGACGTATTTACCTAGAAACGCCACTTTGTAAATATGAATAAATAAGATGCATTTTTTATTGGACTGTTGTGCACAAAAAGTGATGCTTTGGTGGCGTTAAAGTGACGCATGGCTTTATAAATGAGGCCTTCTGCCTTCAAGTCCAGCAATGCATCTTTTCTTATCCTTCCACACCCCTGTTCCTTTTCAACATTTTCTTTGAATATCAACATTCCCCATATTCACTCTTCTTCTCATAACTTTCTTTCCTAACACTCACCTTCTTTCAGTCCTCCTACTTCACTTCCTTTTTCCTCTCATACCTTTCTGTTCTTTCTTACTCATTTCCTTTCCATTATCAATGCACTCTATTTCACTTACTCTTTTTTATTTTTTTAAGAATATAGCTCTTTGATGACAATTGGAGGTAGTTCTGAAAAGAACTTTTGGTTTTCTTCTTTTTTCTAAACAGGAACAAAAACAGGGAATGGAAACTGCTCAACAGGAGCAAAAAACCCAAAAAAAATTAGGGGTGGGAAGGGCAGTGATGGTTCTCCAATGCTCGAACCATGAGCTGGACACTTTGCTCCCCATAGGTGAGGAGTTGATTGCAGTATCTGCATCTGAGGACACCATGGTTAAATGCAGGTTGAATGTTTGGCACCTGCTCCTGCGATTGCCCCCTCCCAGAAGAAGTTGCTCCTCCTGTTGATGTAGAGGCTCCATCACTGGGAACCTCTTGTGCCAGAGCCCTGACACTTTCCCGGGCAAAATTCTGGGGGTGCTTCCTCTCCACATGCCGGATCATAGTGAAGTTCCCAAAAGAGTACTTTTTCAAAGGGTTTCCTCGTGACAGCTCTTCTTTGCAGATCTTGCACTGCACTTTTGGAGCATTTACCTTTTTTAGTCCAGGTGGGATTATAAAAAATTTCCAAATGAAATGTTCCTTAACTTTTCGTTGAGGAGGCTCTTCATTGATGAATTCTGGTTCATCCTCACTGCTGGATTGTCTGGCAGCCATGGTAAAACCAACAAATATCCAGGAGCAAAAAGGCAGGTCTTGCAGTCACAAAAGTGAAAGAAGAAGTGAAGGAAATGGGTGGGGATTTCATTCTTTGTAAAAAAAACTGTTAGCAACCAATGAAAAGTGTTATTTTAAGGTCACATGACCCGACGCGCTTACGCTACTCGCTCTGCAGCGCTTTCGGGTGCGCACACGCAGCGCGAACGTAGGCGCTTCCGGGGCGCATACGTGGCGCGAACGTAGACGCTTCCGGGTGCGTTTACGCGGCGCGAACGTAGGCGCTTCCGAGGGCGCTTACGTTGCGCGCCGAACTGACGTCATCAAACTTTTACGGAAATGTATAATCATTTTCCTTATAAAAAAAATGATTTTATTTGTATGGTACGAAATGTTTTGCATTATTATTAACTTTTCATTCATATTTTTTTTCACGAACGAAAGTAGCGCTCTGGGTGCACTTTCCGGTGACCTTACCGGTGAGCTTACCGGAAAGCTTACCGGAGAGCTTACCGGAGAGCTTACCGGAGCGCCCACCCAGAGCGCAAAAGAAAAAAAATATATAAAAAAAATCAAAAGTGAATACTTACACAAAACAGCAAATTGTAAAAAAAAATAGGTTTGAAACTCGATATAGAAAGGAATTAGCATTTAAAAAACCTTTGAAATTCACTGAAAAAACCATAGGTTTCACACCTGTTATAGTTAGGAATTAGCATTTAAAAAACCTATTAAATTCACTGAAAAAACCATAGGTTATACACCAGTTATAGTTACCTGGAAATTTTACTGACATAAAACCATTGAAATTCCCACGTTATAGTTAGTTGGACTCACTATATCTTGCTCGCCTGCAATGCACTGCTGATGACGTCACATATTACATCACTCATGACATACCTACTAGCGACCGCCAGTAGGTAATATATATCTATATCTATATTTATATCTATATATATCTATATATATATATCTATATATATATATATATATATAGATATCAAAGAATAGTAATAATTATATATATATATATATATATATATATATATATATATAATTACTATTCTTTTTTTTCACAAAGCAGTCAAAATGCCGGTGCAACGTAGCATTAGGGAGTAAGTAACTCTCCATCAAACATTAGAACTACAGAGAGAAAGCGGTGCACTGCAGGGAATTTCTTTCAAGGATTCCTTTCATCAAAACCAGCAATCACATTAACTCCAACCAACACGTTTCAACACAATGGTCTATGTCATGGTCAGTGAGCCCTTTATAATATGTCTGTGTGTATTACTCCACATTACACAATATATCCCAAATGTGAACGCTGTTCTTGATAGATTCCCATTGTTGGCAATAAACTTCTCAGTGCCTGTCTCTAGTTAACAGAATGAATAAAATTCAAGATCATTTTGGTTGAGTGCCTATGATTGTTCCCGAACACCTACAATTCCAAATGACAACAGAAACTTGTAAAGAAAATATATAAGAAAAAATATTTGTTCTCAATCTACTCTTTTTGACAGCATTCTCATGTTATCATAAATCACAGGTGAAGATCTCATACTTTCAAAAAGCAATCTATGTCGAACTACAACCATAATGCTACTTAAAGAAATGGTTAATGATGAGAGCCCTACATATATAAAACGCTTCTGTTAGACTTGGCCCTTTTTGCAAGGTCATCCCTAAACTTTTTGCCTTTCTCCTAGCCTTTTTTCTGACATGGCGTTGGTGGTTTTAGGCCTCTGGGCACTTTAGCACTGCTGTCCAGTGTAACGTGCGTGTGCTCTCTGTGGTAAACATGGTAAGATTGGTCTACACCTGTTTGGCATATTTACTTTACCTGTCAGTCCCTTGTAAAGTGGTATCTCATATACCCAGGGCTGGTGAATTAAATGCTCCTAGTGGGCTTGCAGCGCTGGTTGCGCCACCCACCAAAGTATCTTTTCAAACATATCCCAGGCCTCTGTCATTGAAGGACCTGTGGGTGCAGTGTTACTGCCGCTATGAGGTGGCACCTAAAGTGTGTACCATGTCTGTGACCCCCCCTTTTACTACATGTCAGTCACCCCTAAGGTAGGTTCTAGCTAGCCCTATGGGCAGGGTGCATTGTAGGTAAGTATGTAACATGTCCTAGTAGTGGCAAACATCCATTTTGGTTTCTCACTGCTAAAGAGCTGCCCTCCCATAGGAATGCATTGGGAATTCCCTGATAAGTGTTTCAGTGGTAATTGCTGATATAAGAGTAGCATCAAGGTCAAGTTTGGCATGTTTGGAATAGTGATAATAAATGCTACACAATGGTGTGTGCAGATTTAGAAATGGCACTTTTAGAAGTTGGCATTTCTGTTTGCTATGTATCTACCTGCCTGATGTATATTGCATGTCTGGCTTTGGAGTGACAAGAGCTGGTGAGGTGTGTGTGGTTCCAGGAGAGGCAGGGTGAGTTAGCACTAGGCTGAATAGGACATCTGCATTTGGAGTAGAGGGAGGAGTAGTTCCCTGGCCCTGAATGGGATTGTGCCGGCCTAGGTCAATGCTGGCTCCGCCTCCCTGTGGTGTGTCTGCTGGCAGAGCCCCCATCTCCCAAAGAAGGGTGTGAGCACTGAAGACAGAGTGCTCCAGAACCAGTTGGAACTGGTTCCCCCAAGGCCTGTGCTTTACAGACAAAGAGAAATGTGGTCTAAATCAGGGGCTCTGACCCCATGTTTGGTGCTGTTCCTGTGCTTACTGGGGCTTGCTGCTGCTGGGGCCCAGGAGGAACCACCATGAGGGATTGCCTCCCTGCTCGAGGGCCCTGTGTGCTGGCCTCCTTGGGCCCAGCTGTGCCCCCTGACCTTTAAGGACTCACAGCGCGTCGTGAACGAGAATCAAGTTTTCCTGGCAACATGCCACAGCAGCTGTGATCATTCAACATAACGTAACTGCCATTGGATAGCTGCCTGAAAATGAGTTCTATCACTGTGGAGGGTGTACCGTGCAGGTGGCAAAAGGTTATTTGCAGAACCGTCGCAGGCTCCGTGTAAATTAATACCTTTGCACAAAAGTGTACCACTTAGTGAGTTCTTACAAGTTTAACCACTAAGGAATACATATTTTCCCTTGTTCCAACATTTGTGTGTGTAAGGTAAAGTCCAGGTCGACTTAATGTATTCTTTACCCAACCTTTGATACAGGCCCGCTGTCATATGCTGTAGACAATACTGAAATTGGAAAATTGTCACTGGTATCATGATGGTGCCATGAATTATCCATTCAATGACAGGCTTCTCAGAAGCTGTCAATGGTAATCTTTCCAGTTTTTCAATGCCCAGCACCGTATAGTCTGCTCCTTTTTGTGCCAAAGAGATTTGTTTATCTGAAGGTTAAATACAGCAAACAATGACGTTGTGTTGATTAGACGCCATGGCACATAGCCTGAACGAAGATTTTGCAATGTCCAGCCTAACTGCATTATAGAATGTAAGTGAGACTGTCCATGTTGTAACATTAGCAAGTCCTGTTCCATTATGTCAATTGCAGAGGATACAATGCTGTCCAAAGAATATATTCTGGAGGACAGAGTCGTTAACACATTGTCCACTACAGAGAGAGCTTTCTCTAAATTAATACGATCAATTTCTCATATTCTTTCTGCAGTTTCCATTTGTGTTATTTTCCAAGCTTCGTTGTACGCAGTGTATATACTGGCGTGTATGAAACGTTTTTGCCGTGGTTTGCGAGGCCCCATTAATAAATCTCACAAATCATTGCTTTCTTTAAGTAAAGATAAGTGTTGTTTGATTTCCGGAAGTGTGGATGTCTTTAGCCACTCAAGGCATAGTTTTCCTACACTGTATGTTGTTACTATCCCTGGATGTTGTCTCTGGGAGTATCTTGGATCTGGCCTGTTCAGTTTTAACCCTTGTGTTTTGTTCAGGAATCTATCATGACAGTTATTGGTGTCTGTGGGCCAGATTAACAATTTTTCCCAATCAGGATTTGTTCTGTTTTGTGTTAAAATACATGGTACGTCTACCTCCTTTTCTGTAGTGTCATTACTCTCAGAAGTGGGTTCAGGTAAAGACGGTTTATTTAAATCTTTTTTCTTAGCCAGGCCAAGACAAGAAGTCTGTTGAACAGTGTCGTTTAAGAACATTGGGAGATATTACCAACGAGTAGCGATATTTATCGCTAACTAGGCTTTGCAACGATTTTTTTATCGCTAGGCATCGCCGGAAATTATCGCTGAGATAACTTGCTATTAGTAATATTTATCTACAAAGCGATAATTTTTCCGGCGATAGCGTGAATATCGCTGAGAATACAGCGATATTCACGCATTAGCGACAAAATGCTCTTAGCCATGTTATCAACCTCCCATTGGATAACATGGGTAAGAACTGGTCTGAGCAGGCGTTAGTTTTTGGCGATAGTGGGAATATTTCCATCGCTACTCCCGCCTTGCTAATAGGTTATAGCGACGTTAGCGACTGCTTTCAGTCGCTAACAGGTTGGGTACGCCCACTTTGTAAGTCATTAGCGATAAATACCGCTGACATGCAAAGTGGGCCCCAAACCTCTCACTATCGCCTAAAAGCTGTCGCTAACTGCTGTTACCAACAGCTTGCTAATAAAGCGATAGAATTATCGCCGCTTAGCGGCCAAAACAGCTACTAAACCGGCAATAATTGCCTATCGCCCCCCTTGGTAATATGCCCAAATATTTGTTCTGGTATAATGCAGGCTCTGAACAAGGCCTCTAAACCTTGTACCTGCCAGTCTTTCGTGCCCCAAACAGTTTTTTTCTCAATGTTGTCTTTCCAAAAGTCGAAACCTAATGTAGACAGCTGAGCATAAAAGTTTGCAGAATAAATTTGTTTAGTATTGGTCAACATTGTTTTCATTCCTGTCTTATTTACATTTTTTGAAATAAAACGTTTCTGGATTTGTAATATTAAACCCTGAGAAGTATGAAAACTTTTCATGAAATGTTTTTGAGCTGCCTTTTGGGGGCGTGGGACAATGTTCCCATTGATTATATGTAAAAACATTCCTAGGACTTGCAGATTTGTGCAAATAGTGGTGACCATAATGATTAAATCAATACATTTGTTCAGAATCTGTTGACCCTTCTAAATAGTCATGTTCAGTAAATTTTGCAGACATTTCTAAATCTGACATCATATTTTAATAGTCTCAAAGTCCCAATCATCAGAAAATGTGCTGGGTGATACAAAGTCACTTAAAGAAACCTTGAATTGGTGTGGAATCTTTAGCAGCTCCACCGGGCCATAGATGTCATAATCAGTTCTGTCCCATGCTATACCACCAGGTATAGGAACGGCTGTGATGTTTACTGACGACAGGTCTCTCTTTTCATGATGGGATGATTTGTGAGGTTTTAGGACCAAGTTGGTTTTCTGACTTGCTGTGTCCATTGTACTGTATTTTACATCTATCATTTGTCCCAAGCTTAGAACTAAAATCAGCCGGAGTTGGAGAAAAAATACACCTAAACCAATCCAAATTCAATCCATGGTGAAACCAGATATATTTTCTCAAGTTGATGAAAGAGTTCTGTTGTTTTTTTCTTTGAGAGTTTTATTTGCTGGCTTTTCTTTGGGTTCTCTGGGATCCTCAGAAAATGTATCAAAGTTGATGAAATAGCCAGAGGCAGTTCTGTCAATTGTTAGAATTTCATCCGGATTGTTATTAAACTTTGGAGTTGCTTCTTCCTTTGTCATATTGGTATAGTCAGAGGCTACATCATTGTAGACAGGTGTTTCTTGACGAACTGTTATTTGGGTCTCAAGAGACACGAGTTCCATGGCTTTGTTGCATAGTCCTTCTTTTCTTACTGAAGGGTTATAAAACGTGATAAGTCTTTCAGTCTGAACCTCTTGGATAATAGCAAGATTTGGTCTTCTGCTACATCTTGGGAGTCCACTGGGCCTACTACTTATTATTGGTCACATGATTGTGGTTTGACCAGGTCGATCGATACAACTCTGTTCTCCCTTTTACCAGCAAGGGGCGGTAGTACTACTGATCTTGTTCCTTGGATTGCCAAGACAGGTACTGCTTTTCTGTAAGAAGGCCCAAATTCCTTCTTTACTGCTATCTTTTCCCAGACTAGATCCCCAATCTTTGGAATCCAGACTGGTCTTGCTGGGACAGGTGGTTTTCTTCAGTGGCCGTTGGCTTCTGTGTTGTATTACTCAACCTTCTTCTTGTTTCATTTAAGTCCTATAAAACAGCCAAACGATCTTTGACATGAAAGGGTTTTTGTTCCACCACTGAAGTTTGACAATCGAGGTCTTCGATTATCATTATAGTACCAAATAGTAGTTCTTATGGAGTGATTCCCCCCAGAGAATTTCTTGGCAGATTGTTAAGACTACTTTGGACACTTATTAGATGTTTGACCCACCCATCACCTGAACCGAATACCTTAACTGTTATGGATTGCTTTATGTCACAGTTTTTTCTTTCCACTACCGCATTACCCTCAGGATGGAAGGGACTAGAATACCGCAATGCAACGCCCAAAAATGCCATGGCCTCCTTGTAAGCTCGAGAGCTAAACGCAGGACCCTGATCAGAATGTAACGTGCCGATTGCGTATGTGCCGATAAAGACTCGCAAATCCTTTATAACAGTTCTGGCATCAGCGCTGGGGCCACAGCCAAATAAATCTTGTCCTAGAAGTTGTGGGATCGCTTCTGTCCATGATGACGTCTGTGTGTAGATATTCTAATGCTGTCTAATAAAGGCATCTGAACTGGGCTAGCTACACTGTAGAGATTCAACAGAGAATGGGAGCTCGCACAGCGTATATATTCCTGGCGGTAACGTAAGGTGAAGAGTTGTGGTGTGCAACCAGAGTGGGACACTGTCTGGCCAAGCAGTGTGGAGTCAACAATGGAATTCAAGGGTCCCCCTACTGGGAGGGGAACGCTCTAGTGCACAATAAGACTACGGTCCTCTTGTTGTGCACTAGAGCGTTCCCCTCCCAGTAGGGGGACCCTTGAATTCCTAGCTACACTGTAGTCAGGTATCTGGTAGTTCTCAAAGCTATGATATCTGTAACAAGAATCACAGTTGATTCCAAAATCGTAAACTTGAATGCTCATTCCTGGCCACCAGTACATCTCTTCTAATTCTATTAGAGATTTCAAGATCCCTTGTTGTGTCAGACCCTCTCCCATATGTGCTTCTTGAACCAAGTAAGCTCTCCGCTTCCTGTTTGGAATTATTCTGTACCCCACTCCAGGGATTCAAGCAAAAGGAACGTAGTTTGCATCAATTATGTATGTATATGTGAGTGGATAGTTTAAAGGTAATGCTGCATGATTGCCTTCCATAGAGGCTTTTACTGCTAGTAACATTTCACCGTCTATTACTCTTTTTGAGTGAGCAATGTAGCGACGGAAGCCGTTTGCACAGCCAATGAATTCCCTGCAACGTGAACGCCATCACGCTGATGACTCAGTGTATGAATCACATGAGTCTTTTGTAGTTCTTTCTGTAAAAGAACTACTTGTTACCAAAGCATTTTATGCTTGATCGTGCCACCTGTTGAATTTTTGAACCCGTTTTTAACCCAGTTCTGCAAATTTTTGTTGTAATATTCAACGCAGAAATATGAAACGCAAACTATTAGTGTGGGGAATTCGTGATCGGTATTTTCAAGCACCATCTTGAACGCCTGTAGTTCAGCTCGCTCAGCTGTACAGTCTCCGAGTAATTGAGTTTTTGTGACCATAGGCCTAAATTTGCCTTCGCGCCAGCGACTTTTAACAAGCATGCACGCAGCACTATAGACTTGTTTACCCCCAATTGCGGGTTGTGCTGATCCGTCTGTATATATTATACAACCGTAATGTTCTAGAGGCAGAATCTCCGTCGGCAGAGGACATTCATGTTCGTATTGGAGAAATTCTTGTGTTTTCAAGTATGGGTCAAACACGTATTCAACGTCTGTTGCAGCAAGAGAGTTAACCCATTGTATCAATCTTGGATGTAAAGCTTTTGCATTTGGAATGCTTACTTTTGTCACTGCCTCTAAGGCAGGTACAGGTGTAACGATCATTATGCGTTTACCCTGCGCTAGGGCTCTCTCCTTTGCTACTACAGTTTAAACCGCTGTCAGAATTTTCTCAGTAGAAGTGAATTTCATTTCTGCTTGTGTGTACAAGTGTTATTTGTATGCTATTGGTACAGTTTCTCCTTCATTAAAGGTCAGGTACGTGAATCCCCTTCTCCCTGGGATGATTCGGATCACAAGGTTGCGCACGTTTTCGCGTGTCTGTAATTGTGTTTTTGCTAACATGTCTGTTTGGACTGAACGCAAAATTTCTGTGTGTGTCCAATTAGTTGGTTTGAAATCAGGTTTGATTAGTTCGTAGAGAGGTTTAACCCTTTCTATGTAATTCAGAACATAAGTTCTTCAAAAATTCAGGAAACCTAGAATTGACTTTAAGTTTTTCAGCATCTTTGGAGGTTGTAGCAGCGCACATTTCTCTAGAAAATTAGCTGCAAGGCTTTTGCCTTAACTTGATAACTCGTAGCCTAGAAATAGGATGTTGAGGTAGGCAATTTGTGATTTCCTAAAATTGAATTCATACCCTTCAGATGGGAACCCAAGTATTATGGTGTTCACTCTTTTCAAGTGTACATCCAAGTTGTCATCTGTAAGATAGATGTCATCGACATATGATAATGTCTCATCATCGAACGTTTGCAGTAACTCTGTTACCCTGGCTGAAAATAACCCTGGCCTATTCTTGAATCCTTGGGGGAGACGGCAAAATTGTCACTGTGTCCCCATAATTTAGAAAGCGGTCAGATGCCTGCTTTCAGGTGCAATGTTTTGACAGAAAAAAACATTTGAAATATCTAATGTGGTTTTATTTTTTTTGTGCACAATGTTATTCATCAGTGCTGCACTGTGTGCATTATGTACTGCAAAAGTTTTGCAACAAGAGTTTAAGTGTCTGTAATCCAATACTAGACGATATGAATTGTCTGGTTTGGAGACAGGAAACAAAGGATTGTTCATTGACGAGGTGCATGTTTCAATCACCCCTCGGTATTCAAGTTCATTTAAAATCTCCCTGACTTGTTTTTTAGCTTCTTGCTTAACTGGATACTGCCTTTGTGCAGTGGGCTGATTTTTTAACTGGATTTTATGGTGAGGAGAATCCTCATCCCATCCTACATGATTTTTATATAATGCTGGAGCCTGGGCCACAGCCCATTTTCTGGCATATGTATATTTTGTTTATGAATTGGAATGTGATTTGAGATGGCTGGCATAATTATCTCTTCGCCATGTGGGCACTCCCTGACAAATTCAGGCCGCCAGTCTCGTTCAGCTAGAAGAATGTCATAGCCCTTAGAGAGCTTCTATCAAAAGAGTGCTCTTATTTTTCTAGTAATGTCCCCCTCCATCATATAACTTGTGGGGTACACTAACCCTGGTGTCTGCAGTTTCAACTTGAATGGATTCATTCAATCCCACTGTCTCCAGATGATCCTTCAGGATCCTGCGAACTATGGTGACCTCTGCTTTGCTGTCTAGCATTGTCTGAGCCCACTCCCCGTTCTTGAGTTGTGTCCTCAAGATCCTCGGCATTTCTGATCTTTACGCTTGCTACCTTCTTTTTGGAAAATTAAGCTTTTTTACTTTGGTGAACGGGTTCTTTGTCTTTGGACTTGACGCGTTCTTCCTTGTGTTCTGACCATCCTCTTCTTTCCGATTTCTGCGAGGAAGTCTGAAAAGATCGAGAGGGACGTGTATCATTATCTTGATATCTGTCAGGTTTTTTCAAATTGTCCCTGTTCCTAAGGTTATACCTTTTTTCAGAGGGCTACCGTTGGGGAGACCTACCTCCCCTTTGGGGAGATCTTCGTCTGGACTGAGAACCTTTCTCTCTAGGAAGTCTCTTTTTAGTATTTTCCCACTTCTTTTTAGGAGTAGTGAGATTATTTTTAATAAACACCTTATCAGGATTTTCTGTTAATTCGGGTTTTACTGGTTTCCCACCCAAACTATCTCTTCCTAATTCTTCATAAGGTTTTTCAATAATTCTAGCAAGCTCATATGATTGATCTGTTATATCTGTTTCTTTTAACTTTTGGTGGATTGCCACGCATGCTGCTTTACCTCTAATGTTAGCTAATAATATAGCTGAGACCTGTTTGAAATCTTTCAGTAATTTCATACCTAGATTTAAGGCCGGTTCTGGACCGTATTCATTTTGAATCTGCCTCAGAACATCTGGTATTACCACCATGGACGGTACACCATGTGTTTTTGTGTAGATCTAAGCAAAGACTGTACCCCAAGTGTCACAGTCCTCCACATGTGGTGCTATCCCTATGGGTAAACAGATTGTCAGAATTCTGTGTTTCTCATGAGGTGTACTATCAGGGAATACTGCCTCTATCTGAGTAATTTTTTGAGCTGAGCAGAACGGAAATGGTTCTCTCTTTGCGGGTAAATTACCAATGACTGATTGTATAGTCTGTGGTGTAATTTTGTTTGTGTTCCCCTGGTGAGGGGTGTGCTGTGGAATCCTTACAGCTGGTTGGACTGGTAAAGTCTGCATGACATATTGAACCAATTGTCTATGTATTTTAATTAACTGTTTCAGCTAAGCTAACAGTTCTGGAACTGTCATTCCGTTAATGTTAGGATGTGGTGTGTAGCTGGCCAGTACCGGACATCTTGCTCCTGGTCTTCCTAGTGGACCGAGCCTGGTAATGTGATTTTGATGTTGTAGGGCACCTTTAAACCAGAGCTGATGCTCCTGGTAAGTTAATGGAATTTCAACGTCCTCGAAAGGAACGTATTCCGCCGGAGGTTCCTCTATTTTGTAATAGTGGAACTATTGTGTTTCTGCATTTGCTGCAGGAAATAGAATCCATGAATAGAATACCTCTGTCTGCCGATATTCATGTGCCTCTATAACAAAGATTACTTTACCACCTCTGAATGATACCCCATTTTCTATAAGCTTTATAGTTATGGTTTTTCTTAGATCCACCGGGATGATTATTGCATCCGAGTCATTTTGCTGGAGATTTGTGTCATCTAAGACTGCTTGAGCTGCTACTCTAGCTCTCTCCCTTTCGTTGTCACTCTCTGACATTTTGTCGGCTGAAAGTTTTTGCAGAGAAAAGTTTCAAGGAAACAAAGATTAGGTGCACAATATTTTGGAACACTGTATCCTTCAACGTTGAATAAACCAAAAACTAATACATAGGATTTTCGTCCTAATCAGTTCTGGCGGATATTATCCTTTTACCCACTCCAGATGTCTATTGGAGTATTTTACGGGAAAAGGGGATCTGTGTGAAAAGCACGACTGAGTTACTCTAGTATCTAGCATTAAATTCTCGCCTTACCAAATGTTGGGCGCCATGTCGTGTAGTTCCTATATTCCCAATAGGCTCTGCGCATTGGAATAACATATACAATAGAATTGACGTAGGACTGAGGTCAACTAGGTCTCTATCGTATATATTAGACTTAATAGTGAGTGCCAGCTAGCTCAGAGGTCACTAGAAACTTTCACGAATAAACAAGAAGGGATTAGTTTCTGACAACCGCATAATCATGACAACTTTGTTTCCCCAGGATAAGAAACACATCTCTAGAGTCGCGGAAACGATAGAGAACTATTTTACTCAGTCAATCGTGCATGCTTCGTTTCACCAGAGATGTGAGAAAATAGAGAGACGGCCTTTTTCAATAAAAAGTATTTATTTAACAGTCTTCTTTCTCAAGCATAAGAAATGTACTGCTACAATCGTAATACTCGTAATAAAGTACAATGTATATAATACGAACAATATTATAAAGTAGTACTGTAAAAGCATGATATGGTTTCTAAGCCATAAAAGTGCATGAAAGGTATAAAATACATACAGTAATAAATAATGACTAAAAGTACTCAACTGGTGCTTCTAAAATACGCCTACACCAGTGTACCTAACCTAAGTCTAGTACAAGGAAAGAAGTACGTGAGGAGTAGCCTAAGTTTAGTAGTTCTCTGCCAGGAACCTATTCCAAGAATTCTCTAAGATGTCTAATCAGCTCGTACTTTGGTTTTAGAATGAAGGAGGTCTTGTATCTCTGTCTCAGGACTCGATTTTCCAGATACCCGCAAGGGTAGGCCGGAAACACTGGAGCTGGATTTCTCGGCAAGAGAAATGACAGAGTCTCTCAGTGCATCAGCTGGAGGGTCGGCTTCCTTCGGCACTTGCTGCTGCAGGGCGTCGGGCAAGTAGATAGTCGATCTGCTCCAAACCACTGTGTGTTTGTCTGGGCAAACCTAGGCATATTTATACTTTGCAGGTGCCAAGTTTGACGCATGATTGGACTTAATAACGTCACTCAAAGGCTTGATTCTTTGGAAACTCCAGGATTTCTTGGAGAACTCAATATTCAAGCAGGGGGAAGTCCCTAGCTGTGGAAGGCGGGTTTTTCCAAGAAATCGTTGTTGATTCTCGGAACTTAGTGGAAGTAGCCATGCCGTATTTGGGTTGCAAGGCTTAGGCCAAATATGGTAGTGATTTCTATGCCTATATAAGGATATGATAAAGTATACCTACATAAGGGCATGAATCGGGAAAATGTGCACTAGGGTCCTAGATTCATTTACAACAATAATGCTGAGGTCATTATGGTACCAGTAGTTACTGGTTGTGTTTTATGTTTACTACCTGCATTCTGATGGTTCTGACCTTGGCCCGATTGGCCTGGTCCTGTATATAATCCCCTGTAAATATTGCCTAGTGCCAGTTGGCACAGTGTATATTGTGTGATTATGAGTCTAATGTGTATATGATAACAAAAATGCTATTTTTTATATAACCTTGTGTTGAGTTTCTTTTGTGGTGTGCCTAGGGTGTTGTTGCTATGTGAGTGTGTGGCGCAAACGCTTCACTCATTGACTCTAGGATAAGCCTGACTGCTCGTGCCAAGCTACCAAGGGGGTGAGCAGGAGTTATCTTCAGCATGTAACTCCCTTGCCCTGACTAGAGTGGTGGTTTCTGCCTGGCTTAGGCATATGCCCTAGCAAACCAGAAATTCCATTTCTAAGTTTATAACCTGCATTCAGTCTGAGAGGGGTCTTTTTTGCGTAGTAGACTACAATTGTCGTAGTTTCAAGGTTGTGTCATCACACCTTTAATTTCTAGGTACATGTGCTTAGCCATAGTATCTAATCGTTTTCTATTGTACTGTACCGGCCAGTAAAAGATATAGGAGAATTCCTAAAAATCCTGAAGGTTACTACATGGCAAGAGCAATACTGGATGGATATGTGGTATCCTTGTATACCTCAATTCAACATGAAGTTGGCTTTAAAGCAATGTAGTATTTTCTCAAACAAAGGAACATCAAGGAAAGACAACATTCACACATGCTATCTATATGAATTACATGCGCCTGAGGAATAACGTCTTTCTGTTCAATCATCAAATCTTTTTATAAACAAAAGGGACTGCGATGGGAGTTTCCTTTTCCATCAGCTATGCAAATCTAACAATGGACTGGTGGAAAAAGGAAATAGTCTGAAATTAAACCAATGAACAGGCTGAGGAGAAAGTGGTAATCTGGCTCTGATTTATTGATGATCTATTCATTATCTGGAAGGGAACAAATGAAGAATTCCACTCCTATTTCACTGAGTCATGAGAAAAAAGGTTAAATAAACAATTAAAAACAAGAAACGGTCTGCTCAGCGGGTCCCACAGGGACCCCCAGGGCCCAAAAAAACTTTTTTTAAACTCTTCAGCAGGATTTGCTTTGGATCCACGATCCCAGGTGAAATTATTATTTTTTAAATGAAGCACTGGCTCCCAGCCTTCATTTTTTATAATCTCCCGGGTGGGCCAGGTCCCGGGGCAATAAAAAGTGGTTCAAGGACCTTGTGGTGCATGGGCCCACTTGGGCCCCTACAGCCCCGGGGACCACCACCTCCCTGGGGCTATATTTATCAAACTGAATGTGTGGGAGGGCTATGTTTGTTAAATGTGGTGGCCATACAGCCCTGGGGACCACCTCCCAGGGCTAAGAATATAATTAGAAATGGGGGCTCCTGCCCCCATGCAGTCCCGGGGATGGCCACCTCCCTGGGGCTATGTTGAAAATAATGTGTGGGGAGCTCAAGCCCCCCCACACAACACCGCGGACCACTAACTCCCAGGGCTACTTACAAATGGGAGGGGGGTGCACGGCCACCTCCTGGAGATGTGAATGGCCCTGGGGACCATCACTCCTCAGGGCCCGCTCCAGCAATGTCCCAGGGTGCCCAACCCCATGACATTACAGTTTGCTATGGAATAGTGGGGGTACTGCTACGGCCATCCCATAGCAAACAGTGTGCTCGCTTTTAACAAGCAGTTTGCTCTTGCTTGTTTCAAGCGAGCAAACTTTGGATGTTACCCCCAGGGAGCTGCATGTCAGCAGCTCTCTGGGGGTAAAAAGCCATGCCGGCTACTGCAGGAGGCTACGGACACTCCCAGCTGTCCCCAAGCAGCTGGCCATGCCTTTGGGGATGGGGTCCCATGAGCCACAAATGGCCCAGGAGGGAGGTGGCTCAGTTCCCTTCCCTTTTTTTCTATTTTTGTAAATGGCCAGGCCCAGGGAGATGAGGTTGTAGGGCCTATATCGGCCTGGTGAGGGGGGGCTTGTGGCCCCCCACTTTAAAAAAAAGAAATGAAATGGCCTGGTTGCGTGAGATGGGTTACTCAGGGCCGAAAATGGCCTGTGAGAGGTGTGCTCGCCCCCTCTTTTTATACCCTGGGTAATGGGGTCTCCAGGGCCAAAGACTGTCTCAGGAAGGTGCCCTCTCCTTTTTTAATTGAAAACAATGGGTCAGGCCCCAGGGGTCCAAAAGCATCAAGCAAAGTGCAGCCACACAGCCTCCCTTCCTACATTTTTGGCTCTCCCCCATTTCAGTGACAACAATCTTGGATCTGGAGCACAGAGGCGTCAAGCTACGGCTGGGGTTGGGATTGGTTGTGCAGGAATACTACGAATTGGGACGAGCGGGTGGTGCGGATGCAGGGGCTCTAAGTTGCTTTTGTAGACATGCATCCAAGACGTGTGAGGAAGTGTAATAGGACTGGCTATGAGACTCCTCCAACTCTCGCAGTTGTTAGTTGGAAGATACCAGAGGCCAACAGGTGCAGCACAGCAAGCAATTTTGTCTGTGTAACAATGTTGATTGTCCGCAGTGTTGATACTGTCAGCCTGTGGGCAATGTGGCAACATGCTCCAACTTGAGAATGGGGCGATAATTCTTTTTGAACAACAATGAAAGAGTGTTATTAACTATAGAACAAAGGAGTATTCAAGCACAAAGGAAAACAACACCTATTTGGTGTGTCTAGAAAGCCCTCGCTCACCGACCTGGTCGATGACATGCTTCATCATTGGGCCCCACTGGGAGTGACCGAGTGCCACCCCAGTGTACTTCAACGTCAGATTTACTGCGGAGCGGGTAATGTGAAGATGTGGGAGCTAAGTGATAGTGGCAGTGATAAACGTGTGAATAGTAAGTTTAAAAATTCCTTAGTTGTATCAAAAAAATTTTTATTAGCTGATCAATAAGACATATTAAAAATGTGTTGGAAAACTAGACCAACTAAGTTGATTGGTCTGTTTCCAGTAATATTAAGTGATGATCAACATGTTTCTGCCAATGTCAGTTTCATTTACCTGGCATTCGTCAGGACCTAAAGTGGGCTACACCCCAGCGGTATGGACACGCTAAGGTCCACCCTACCAAGGGACGTGAAAGTAAAAACCGTCTGAAAAAGTGCAAGTGAAAGGGAACACAAAAGAAAAATTCCCTTCAGGGTCTCTCTATTCTGGAGACCGAAAAAATTAAAATGCACTTGTAAGGCGAGGCACTGTCACCACATAGACCTCGGGAGGGGGGTGGTAGCGTATTTGGCACACCGCCCGCGACGCTAGGCACCCGCTAGTAGACCTGCATGCTCCCTCTGAACCGGGTCTCGACGATAATTCTTTTGCCACTTTTTCTGCGCTACACAGCCAATAACTCTGCAATAAGTCCCAACTGTTGGATTATCGTTTGACTCTAAAATAAGCCCTGGTGTTTATTAGAAATTTGTTGTAGCTACATGTGAATCACAAGAAACAAGATGAAAAAACAAGAAAAGTGGGCAGGGTACAAACACTCTGACCCCCTAGGCCTACTTACTGGATCTCATTAAAAGTCCCAGGGCCCAAAAATGATTACAATTTTTTTTTTTAAAGGGGCTGGGTTCACGAATCCGGACAAAAAAAAAACAAGAAACAATGGGGTGTATTCTCAAAAACCTATCGCTGAGTTATCAGCACTTTACCACAACAAAAGAATTATCATCCCATTCTCAACCTGGTGAAAACTGCCGCTATCACCAGTTTTCTAGCAATAGCTTCCTCAAAAAAACTAACACTAATGATATGCAGAATAGGCGTTACCGTGCAAAAAAAACCATATGAAAACACCAATCCAGATATTTTCAACAACCAGGGAAATCTGCGATGCGATCCAAAAACAGGCAATAAGCCGCGTTAGCAGTAGGAATTTAACATCTGTGGACAATCCCAACAATAATAGATCTAGCAACTAAGTTTGGATCTTTTTCAGGCTATAAATTGAACATTTCAAAAACACAAACATTATAACAGAGAGAACAAAATTCCCATACCTACCACATGATTTTAGTGTCGTAATTGGCATGGCCGCGTTAGCGATTAGCTGAAACTACACGTTGTCCTCTTTAACTTGGCTGAATACGAGAACGCCATTTTGAATACTGCGGCGGCCATCTTAGATCATAAGCGGCCTCGTGGCCGGCGTGCCCTTTAGTCCATTGTCCGTTTCACTGACCACTTCAGTCTGCCCAGCAACAGGCTATTTTTAGTACTGGTCAAGCTTGCACATGCGCAGTCCCAACTGACCAGTAAGCCTTTAGGAATGTGCGCCAAACTGACCAGCGGAGTTGTGCCCCCTCCAATGAGCTGGCGGTGTTCCAAAACATGACCATATATGTCTCTAAAATGTGTTCTAACTTGTGCCGCCTATCTTTTATTGCCCCGAAACTGTATATAAATCGGGGTCACACCGGTGTTCGGTGTGATACCTCTTGCATTACCGAAGGGTGCTGTTTGAGTGTACCACCACCCCATGGGGTCTTAATAAACTTGTTCTTTGCCTTTTACAGTTTCCGTGCCAACAGTTCTTGAGTGTAAGTGGGTTACCTTCGGAGCATGTAGGCCTTGGGAACCCTGATTACTTCAAATTGGCGACCACGAAGGGACTCATCGGCGACTCGGATGCCCGAAGGAGAGGTTGTGACGAAGGCTTGGAAACTCGCCATGGACGCGCGCTGCCACGAGTGACCCGAGTCTTGGCTGCCACGGTGTTTCTTCCTTTCCTTCCGATCTGACCCTCCAGGTGGCGCCGGTCTCCGACTGAGTTTTCGAGTGTCTGCGTTGCTGAGAAAGTGCCGTTTGGCTGATTTGGCTTACAAGACCTTGGCAGTTGGAATCTGGATATTTGAGAATTTGGGTAAGATTTGTGTTCGGTAAGGTAGTCTTTGGACGCTTACTGAAGTTCTATGATTTGTGATCGGTAAGGTAGTCCTCGGACGCTTGCCGAAGTCCTACGATCTACGTTTTGATTTGAGTTAGCTAGCATTGTGATTTTGTGATCTTTGAACTTATATGTGTAGTGCACTTCACATAGGCAGGCATGTAGAGATGTTTCTCTAACTTTGTTTTTTTCCTCTGAGCGGCACAGTTGTGTGAAGTACTGTAAGTGCCATTTTGTACGGTGTCACGCTTTCGTGATACTTTTGGAACATGCCTGTTTTCAGCACACTCCGAGGGATGTGCTGTCTTGGAGAGGGTACCACAATTAGGTTAGCGGAAGCACAGCCGGCTCCCCCAGAGGGAACACCAAATCGTGAGATGTACATCAAACATGGCCTTCCCCCTATTATGTACAGTAAATTATGGCATAAGTACACAAAGGCCGATCCTGAATTGCAATGGCCTCTACATGGGTCGTTCGATTTACGTAAAGTACAGTTTGTAGAGCAATGTTTGTTCCAACGCAGGTCTAGACAAAACATGTTTGACTGTGTGCGAATGTGGGAGAAAGCGGTGCGCGAGCGAATGAAGCGTGAGGTTGCCTTGGCGGACAAAGAGCAGCGCAAGGCTGCTCGGGATAAGGCTTTACAGCTTGAGGAAAAGGAGGCTCAGGAGAAGAAAGAAAGGGAGGAACGAGAACGTAAATTACAGACGACTGGTCAATTTCCTATCCGCCGACCACTCTATCCTGTCCTTAATAATGAAATTGATGATTTTTCTTTGTTAGGTCGGTCACCGCCTCCGTATGTTTCGCCGACGGCTCCAGCTGCGGATTCAGAGGACGATGGACAGGATAAGTCGGACCAGAAGGGTGTATCCGCTCTCAGGTTTACTACTGCGAGGTCCGCTCATTTACGTAGTTGGGCTCGTAAAGTGAATAAGAATTGTGTTTCTCAGGATCAGTTGATTGCGGAGAAGAGGGAGTGGTCGGATCTTGAATTAATGTATTTTCTGTCTACTTTGGCGGATGAAGTTGTTGCCGCGTATCGGGAACTTTCAGACACGTTAGAACCTAAATCGTTGTCAGTGTATCGTGAGAATTTGGTTAAAGGTGTATTTGATCTTGCAGATGTTGACGACCTATTCAAGCAACTGATCCAGCTGCGAGACGAGACAACCGGATTGCGGGAGGAGCGAAAAAGGAGGCAAAAGGAGTCAGAATCGGGAAATAATGGGCAGATTAAGGAGTGTTCTCTCCGTGGTTCAGATAAGAGTTCTGCATTGCATGTTATGCCTATGCGTGAAGCCGCGCCTTTGTATGTTCCACCTAAAGGGGAAGGTACAGATGATGATAAATTGTCAAAAGATGCGAAAGGGTATTTTGTATATAACTGGGTATACACGCCTTGGAATAGAGCAGATGTTATGGCATTGAAAAATTCTCTACCTGATCTTCGGAAAAATCCGGCGGCATTTTATGAAGGGGTGGAAGGGGCTATTTCGTCTTGTGTGATGACTCTTGTGGATATAGATTTGTTCTTTGGGCTAATTTTACCACCTGATATGTGGAGGCAAATTCGTAAAAATAATGATGAAACAATATTGGGGGGCACATGGAAAGAAATAAATGCTGCCGATTTAGATAGGGAACCGGCATATAAGCCTTGTCAGTTAATTCTAGATCTTCCGGCGGCTATCTTGATTAAATTAAAGACGCTTGTTCCCTCTAAAAAGATTGATTGGACCATGCTAACGTCATGCAAGCAGAAACCCGATGAAACGGTCTCAGATTTCTTTACACGTTTTGAGGAGGCGTTCCATGATTACAGTGGTCAATCTTTAACAGACGATACGGGTCGGCATCTGTTTGTAGATAAGTATGTGGCTAATCTCCTACCGGAGATTGCAAAACGATTGAAGTCGAGTGAAAGTTCCTGGGCCACGGCGACCCCTGCGTCCTTGTTAACTATGGCTCAGTATTATGAGCGGCAGGAATTGGAGGCTAAAGAAAGTGTTGAGAAAAAGGCGAAGGAATTGAAAACGAAGGTGATGTTGGCGCAGGTTCGGGGAACACAGGGTAGAGGGAATGATAGAAGTAGACGGGGTGGAGGAAATACGTCGTATGGTCGTACGGACATTGCGGAGGATCAGTGTGCTTATTGTAAGGAGTTTGGGCATTGGGCCGAAGATTGGCCGGTACTTCGTGAGCAGCGTAGTCAGCGTGGTCGAGGAGGTGGTAGGTCGAGAGGAGGTTATACGGGAGTGAGAGGTGGCGGTAGTGATCGTGGAAGGGTTGAGGAGTGGGGCCGTGGCCAGGATGAACGAAACACGTTTGATAGACGGAATCAATATCAGATTTTGGAGGGTGAAAATGTGGAGCATCAGGATTATGTCCATGCATAGGACTGCGTAGGATGGGGTAAGGAATCAGTTGAAGTGCCGGTAGATCAGCAGGGTCCATATGTAACAGCGGGTATTCTGGGTTCTACTGATCAATTTCTAGTCGACACAGGAGCTACACGAAGCGCTTTGTCGAAAAACTTGGTTCCGAGGGCTCCCCTGTCTGGCGAAATGATTACATGTGTAGCGTTCGATGGCACACCCTCCCCTAGCCCATTGTCAAAGCCCCTTGCACTATGTCTTGACAAATATTTCAGTTTTGGTCAATTCTTGTTATCGCCCCATACACCAGATAATATCTTGGGTATTGATTTGCTTAAATATTTTCGAGCAACGATACGTTGCGCCCCTGAGGGAGTGCGGGTTATCTTGAATGACAATTATCCTGACCCCGATAGGTTTTACGCCATCTTAGATGTTCCAGCTTTGGCCTCTCTACCGCATACGTTATGGGCGACCTCAGATACGGATGTGGGAGAGATGCGTATTCCACCAATACACATTACTGTTAAGGAGGGGGCTCCTCTACCACGAGTGCCACAGTATAAGATCTCGAGAGAAGGTGAAATTGCGTTGACACATATTGTTCAGGATTTAATTTCTGCAGGGGTTGTGGAGGAGGTCCCTTATAATGTTTGCAACAGTCCTATTCTTCCGATTCTTAAGAGAGATACTGACGACAAAGTCTATCGCTTTATTATTGACTTGCGAGAGATCAACAAAATTGTCATTCCTCAATACCCGGTGGTGTCTGATATTACGACCTTGCTTACATTGGTCCCACCCACGGCCACTACGTTTAGCGTAATTGATTTAAAGAATGCGTTCTTTTCCATCCCTGTTCATCCTGATAGCAGATACCTGTTTAGCTTTACGCTAAATAATAAATCGTATAGATTTTGTCGTGTTCCCCAAGATTATACTGAAAGCCCTAGCATCTACAGCCAGGCTTTGAAAAGGCAGCTGGATTCTTTTAAATTGCAGTCTGGCGTTGCTCTCATCCAGTACGTGGATGACCTTCTGCTTGCTGCTGACTCTTATGCACAATGTGAACAAAGTACACTTGCGTTGCTTTCCTTTTTGGCACAGAACAATCATAAGGTTTCGAAGAAAAAGCTTCAATACTGTAGACCTCAGGTGACCTACCTCGGTCATCTGTTGTCTAAGGAGGGGCGTGCATTAACATCTGATCGAATTCAAGCGATTTTAGACACACCAGTCCCCCGCACGCAGAGAGATGTACGTGCCTTCATAGGGTTGACGTCTTTCTGTAGACAATGGATCATGGGGTTTTCACATATCATAAAACCTTTGCTAGCGCTACTGTCCAAAGCTACACCAATGCCCCTTGAGTGGACAGATGAATGTCAGAAGGCTTTTGAACAGTTGAGGCAGGCCCTTTGTTCCGCACCCGTGTTAGGCACACCAGACTACACGAAACTTTTCACATTGTACGTGCACGAGAATGATGGGTGCGCGTTGTCAGTGTTAGTGCAATTACACGGGGATAAGCAGAGACCATGTGCATACTTCTCTGCCATTCTGGATCCTGTAGCACGAGGGTTGCCTGGGTGTTTTCGAGCGGTAGCAGCAACAGCAGTGGCCATACGACAGAGTGAGGGAATAGTGCTATCGCACAAACTGCTGGTGTTAGTTCCTCACGCAGTGGATGCTCTGCTAAACCAAACAAAGACCCAATACCTCACGAGTGCACGGCTAACAGGATATGAGCTGACACTTTTGGCGCCACATATTACACTGAAGAGATGTGCTACTTTGAACCCTGCCACTTTATTGCCCTATCCGGCCGAGGAGGGTCAGGAAGAAAAACATCACGATTGTGTTTTCCTGACCGAGGAACAGACAAAGGGTCGTGTCGACTTACAGGATGTGCCACTTCCAGATGTGGATGGGGAACTGTGGGTTGATGGATCGTGTGTAAGGCTGCCAGATGGTACGACTTCCGCAGCCTATGCGATCACGACACTTAAGACAGTGGTAGAAACAGCTAGGATACCACAAAAGTCGGCTCAGGCAGCAGAGCTGATAGCCTTAACAAGAGCCTGCGAATTGAGTACTGGTCTATGTGTGAACATATACACGGACAGCCGGTACGCCTTCGGAGTGGCACATGACTTCGGGCTACTCTGGAGAGAACGTGGGTTTTTGACATCACATGGAGAGCACATTATGCACGGAGAGCTAGTGCGTGATCTCCTAAATGCGCTGCTTGGCCCAAAGAAAGTAGCGATAGTGAAGTGCAGTGCCCACAAAAAGATCACGGATAAAGTGGGCCAAGGAAATGCCTTTGCAGACAGCATAGCAAGACAAATGGCTATGTCCCGAACTAGCTCCCCCATGTACGTGATACAATCGCAGGCTGAGCGATGGAGTGATGCTAGAGCAGAAATATTGGATATTCAAAAATCAGCTACTGAATCTGAACTTGCGGCATGGGCAGCAGATGGGGTACTAGATGACGAGGGTTGTTGGAGAAGCAAAGACATGGAGAAGTGGAAATTGCCTGCGGCTTACTTGCAGGCGATGGTCCAGATGACACATGGACTGGCGCATGTCGGAGCTCTTGCAATCACTCGGCTCTTAACACGAGTTTGGGAACATCCTGAGATTGCTAATACTGCGAAGAGAGTAGTGCAGACCTGCCTGGTTTGTTTACAGCACAATCCTGGAAAGGGGACCCATACTCCGAAAGGAGGGTTCGTTCCACCTTCTGCACCATTTGAGGTACTCCAAATGGATTACATCCAACTCGAGCGCTGCAACAACCTGAAGTACGTCCTAGTGGTGGTATGTGCTTTTAGCAAATGGGTTGAGGCCTTCCCCACGAAAGACAATACGGCTTTGACAACAGCTAAGGTGTTGCTTAAGGAATTCTTTCCTCGCTTTGGAGTTTGTAAATTTCTGTGGAGCGATAATGGGCCTCATTTTGTTGGAAAGATTGTGGAATATGTACTGAAGGGGTTAGGGATTCAGCAGAAGTTCCACGCTGTATTCCACCTTCAGTCAGCAGGTCTGGTCGAGCGGTACAATGCTACGTTGAAGCTTAAACTGGCCAAAATTGTGGCGTCTACATCGTTGAAGTGGCCAGACGCTTTGCCGCTAGCACTACTCTCTCTTAGATCAGTACCCCATTCACGAACTGGCCTTACACCCTACGAGGTGGTGTTTGGGCACCCCATGAATATCTGGGGGGTGCCAAAGCCGCGATTAATACATGATGTGCCTTGTGTTATGATGAACGATTATTTGGCACGATTAACAAATGATTTGCTTTCTATTCATCAACAGGTTCGAGAAGCGCTCCCTGACAACTCTACTGGAGAGGGCCATGATCTCCACCCTGGTGACCACGTGATGATTCGGTCGTTTGAGAGAGCAAGCAGTCTGGAGCCCAGGTGGAAGGGCCCCGAACAGGTCCTCCTTGCAACCCAAACCGCTGTACGAGTGACCAACAGAAAGCGGTGGGTGCATTCGACACACTGCCGCCGTGTCTCTCCGGATCTGGTGACTCCTGCTGTGCTGACCGACTACAAAGAGATCTTGGAGAAAGAAAAGAGCCCAGCTGTGACGTCGGCCGAAGTCGAGGGAGCCTTCCCGGACCACGCTGTTGCCGGACGAGAGCGCTACAACCTGCGTCCTCGATAAGAAGATTTTTGTTTCTCTTTTTTTTTAATGACTGGTTGGTTACCGCTCCAGGTTTGTGAAACAGAAACCGGGAATTCCAAGGGGGGGGATCAGTTCTGCCAGTGTAGCGACACCCGTCTTGGCCCGGAGAAGAAAACAACGGCTACCTCGGAGTTCAGCACCGCATTTTTCTTTTTTTAGGTATACACGCACGTGTATCTGAGACTTTGTGAACAATTTGTGCTATTTGAGATTTTGCACGAACATTTCTGAACTATGGCATCAACGACATCACGAGATAAAAAAGTATTGGGTGCCTTTCTTTTTGTCCTGACTATTGTGGTGATAGCTGTCATGGCCTGGGTAGTCGAACTTGTGGTGCCTGTACGTGAACATTTGCTGCCGACTACCCCGGCTCCGTCTGAACATTTTCATTTTACATTACCCTTTCATGAAGAACGACATAGGCAAACGTATCTAAATAACTGCTTCATTCAGATTCTTCATCACACACATAACATGACCAATACCTCAAATTGCTGGGTGTGTGGGATGTTGCCAGGGCACCAAAAGAGAGGGGGCACCCCACTTATTCCACTCCCGTTTTCACATAATGGATCATGCAACGCCTGGTACACCCTCCTCTTTACTTTGAGATGGCCAACCAAAGGGGGGTGCTTTTCCGTTTGAATAAAGTATGTTCCCATGACAAGGATGGGTTTCCACGGGCTGAGGGTACTCGATTTGAATGGGAAGAGTACAGGCCCGATAACGTGTCTGCCCCACGTGTGTACAGCAACCAGAGGAATATTAATGTATCCAGCGCACATGTCATTAATGTCATTGCTACAAAAGCCGATTTATGTATCAGAAATAAGGGTTCGATTGCAGTGGGGAAGAGCGAATGTAATACTACTCTCACTTTTGATAGCCCGAATGGCATCTCATTTGTTGCATCACGGAATACGTATTTTATTTGTGGAACGAAGGGTTACCATCAGCTTCCATTGGGGTGGTTGGGCACGTGCTACGTATCGTTTGTGTTACCTCCTGTATTCATTGCCCCACCAATGTATCACAATGATTACACTTTATACCACGATTTTGTCTTGAATAGGGTTAAGCGAACTGTTGTTCTGGATGACATCGACCAGACCGACACTGCTTTGCAACAGTATGTGGACTTTAATTTGGGACTATTCTCCTTTGTGGGGGCTGCACTGAACAGCCGGAAAATAAGACGACTGACACGTGTTGTTGAGGCTGTAGCGAATGACACTGCCATTGCCCTGGGAAACATCACTGAGGAACTACAGATTTCTAGAATCGTTACGCTCCAAAACAGGATGGTGTTGGACGTAGTTTTGGCTGATCGTGGGGGGGCATGTAGAATTATCGGAAGCAGCTGTTGTGTATACATTCCAGACAATTCTCCATCTGTTTATGATGCCATATCTAAGCTCCACAAGATCGCAGCTGAGATACATCCGGACAATGGAACTTGGACACTTTCAGGATGGTTCTGGTCCATGCTTGCTAGCTGGGGCTGGAAACTGTTGACAATTCTATGTATAATCGTGGGAGCAATGTTTTTTATATGCCTATGTATTCAATGTGGCCCAGCCTTATGTTCTATGTGCCTATCAGTTTGCATACCATCACGACGAGCTCTTGCCCATGACAAAGTGATGCTTCATAAAGAGGTAACTCAAATAATGTTAATTGACATCGAGGACGAACATCCTGATTATGTTCACTATGAGGTAGATTCAGCTAAACGCTAAAAGGGTCGTCTGTCGTAATTGGCATGGCCGCGTTAGCGATTAGCTGAAACTACACGTTGTCCTCTTTAACTTGGCTGAATACGAGAACGCCATTTTGAATACTGCGGCGGCCATCTTAGATCATAAGCGGCCTCGTGGCCGGCGTGCCCTTTAGTCCATTGTCCGTTTCACTGACCACTTCAGTCTGCCCAGCAACAGGCTATTTTTAGTACTGGTCAAGCTTGCACATGCGCAGTCCCAACTGACCAGTAAGCCTTTAGGAATGTGCGCCAAACTGACCAGCGGAGTTGTGCCCCCTCCAATGAGCTGGCGGTGTTCCAAAACATGACCATATATGTCTCTAAAATGTGTTCTAACTTGTGCCGCCTATCTTTTATTGCCCCGAAACTGTATATAAATCGGGGTCACACCGGTGTTCGGTGTGATACCTCTTGCATTACCGAAGGGTGCTGTTTGAGTGTACCACCACCCCATGGGGTCTTAATAAACTTGTTCTTTGCCTTTTACAGTTTCCGTGCCAACAGTTCTTGAGTGTAAGTGGGTTATCTTCGGAGCATGTAGGCCTTGGGAACCCTGATTACTTCATTAGTGCAATTGTGTTTCAGATTATAATCAAGTATTGGTGACAAAGGCTCAACAATAACTTACATTCTTTCAAAAAATATATGACTTATTTCATTTTTATAGATATAAATTCCATTAGTTTGCATCAATTCACATTTCTTTATCAGTTCTTTATATAATGCAAAATTACCATTTTTTTATAAAGACAAAACATTTTTTTAAATAGTGTAAACAGAAAAACGCATAAAAAAAGTGCATACAAAACAAAGCTATATACAAGACTGAATTACAACAAGTTTATACATAATTCATTAACCCCCTGGTAGAAGAAGAAAATACCAACATATACACACATTCACAACAATCTCAGCATTCTTACTCTATCTACATACATCACCACACCATTTGAAACAAGGAAGTAAAATCGTGAATACAGGTCTCCAAATTCAGTGTGAGACCCCGCACTTGGTCGACGCGCGTTTCAGCGGCGCAAGGTCACCTTCTTCAGGACCACTTCCAATAAAACAACCCAAATATCCAGGGGATCTATAATATACAAAGAGTATCAATGTCACCAAACAATAAGGTACCAAATTAGCACATGCCATCGTTGAGAGCAACAGAGAGACATCCCAATAAAAGCGACCAGTATAGCAAATTCAAAAGAGAAACAATAAGCAAAAGTGATCCCTACACATGTAATCTCAACGCTATTGTCCAAAAGAAGAAGACAGCAGTAATAGGTAAAAAAACATTCACTATTCTCTTGAATCTTATGTAGAGGGGTCCTATTGTAACATTACCATTTTGGTCTACCTACTGTCCGGATGATCAAGTATACCCTGCAGTGAAATTAAAATTCTGAAGTACTTACATAGATAGAAGCGCAAGTATTGTAGGCTCAGGAAAGATTCTAGTGAAATAATCCTGTGTAGGGATTAGGTATTCATATTATATACGTCTTCCAATTATTAGATCTGTAGGTAAAGGAACCAGACGGTGAGCCTTAGATATATCTGGGCCTCAAAGTGGACAAGGATAATCAGTATATAAATAACCAACTCTTACCCCTTTGTAGATAGTTCCTGAGATCTCTTTGGATTTCTTAAAATCTCTTCATGTGACAAGATTCTTAACTTTTTTTACAGCTAAATATAGAGATTAGAGACTAAGTTGATAAATTACTCTAGTCACCTTGATGTATTACGAGTAGGCTACAATTATTCTATATTAGAACATTGGAATGTTAGGAGCTCCATTGAAAACAATGGAGTGCTCTGGGCTTATAATGGCTGGTATAAGCCTGGAGTTCCAACATTCAAATGTTTCTTTGTTCACAGCTCTGGCTGTGAACAAAGGCTTCAGGGAACCTGAGGTGATTCCAATCCCCTCACGCTCCCAAAAGGATTTGTTTTTTTTGTTAGAACATTCTGTCCTCTAGTGACAGAATGTTCTAATAGCCTTATAGCCCTTCGTAGAAGGGCTATACCTCTATTAAAGTCCCTCTCCCTTGTTAAAGGCCCTCGCCTGCGGCTCGGGGCCTTTAATGCTGGAGAGGGCCTTTAATAGCCGGTATAGCCCTCTACGGCGGGCTATAAGGCTATAGTACCTACCTCTATGAGATATTTGATGTTCCACAGAATCTTGTAAATCCAACTTCTGATTAATTTATGCTTTTTTCTGTTTACACTATTTAAAGAAATGTTTTTTCTTTATAAAAAAAATTGTAATTTTGTATTATATAAAGAACTGATAAAGAAATGTTAATTGATGCAAACTAATGGAATGTATATCTATAAAAATGAAATAAATCATATATTTTATGAAAGAATGTAAGTTATTGTTGAGGGAATTTTGTTCTCTCTGTTATGTTGTTTCATTCCCCTCCTTCCCTAACTTGATCTAGTCTTGAGGGGGTCCCATCATTTCTGCTAAAAACACAAACATTATACTTAGCACAAGACCTTCCTCCTCCTTCACAAATAACAACGGTGACAGAGGCCACATATTTAGGTATTAAAATTGGAATCCCATTATCTAATATTCCGGATTTAAATTTTAACGCGGTTCTAAAAAAAGACAACCTCAATGTTGGAAAGAATAGATCATCTCCATTTGTCACTAACAGGTCGGGCCAATGTTTTAAAAATGGCAGTTCTCCCCAAGTTTTTATATATACCGCTTGAAATTCCTTCCAGCTGTTTTAAACAGTTAGATAGAATGTCTGCAAGATTCTTATAGAGCTACAAGCGACATAGACGTGTGCATAAAAAAATGATATTGCCTAAAGAAAGAGGAGGCTGGGGTATACCGTATTTTTTGTATTACTATTTGGCCTTTATATTACAATGTATCTCCCCTCTAGTGATTGGTGAAAAGGCAAGACTATCTCCGAGTCATTCGCCTTCTATCTATGAATTTTCTTTGGGAGCGGATTGTAGGGGTTGCCTGATTAAAATAATTGAGCCTAGTTATTTAAAAAAAACTAGATTCAAGATAATAAAATCAGCGTATCGAGATTAATTAAACGGCATTTAGGAATTCCAAAAGTAACACCGTATACACCTTTTAATACATCAGGCATTCTACCATCAATTTGTTAAGATCATGTGATGTATCGATGGCGTATGAAGGGTATCCACTGGTTAGGTGATTTAATCAGTGATGGATCTCTTCTTTCCCTTTCCTGACCTTCAAGAAAAATTTTATTTATCTGGTCCTGATTACTTCAAGTACTTGTAAATCCATAGCTATATTAATAAATTAGAATCACACCTAAAGAGAATCCCTATTATTGATTGTATGTTTGGAAAACTTCAATTGGAATGTATTACAAAATTCTGTTGGCGTCATGCTCGGATGATATGGGGATATATCAGAGTAAATGGGCAGCAAAATTAGACCGGGATTCAGTTAAGTTAGAGGAATCAATCAGATTAGCTAATGAAATCTTAATCACAGGACGTTCACGATCACAACATTATATGGCAATATTTGATCTTTATTATACCCCGGTAAGATCTCGAAGTGAGGGACAACGGTGGGTACAACTTGCAGCAGATGTGGGGAACATGCAGCTGATGCCGCACATATGTTTTTCTCATGTCCAAAATTGAAGGAATTATTTTCCTTTATTGAACAATTCTTGACCATCTTGCTGCAGACAACAGTGTGCATAACCGGGGAAATGGTATTGATCGGGGTAACATCAGATGCAGTTTCTGAAGAGAGGAAACATTTTTTGTTTATTTGTATGGCGCTCATATGCGCGAATGGATTAGTGCTGCCCCCCCCCGCTTTTGAGACTTGGTGTGCGGGGTAACTTGCCAAGTACAATTTAGAGCTGGAGATATATAGGACCAAGGACAGTAGGAAACAGAGAATGGGAATGAAAATATGGGCACCTGTAATGGAATGGTGAAAAGTGTAAAACTTGGTATTGTTTTCTTACTTCTCTTTTCTTTCTTTTTCTACTTCAGGGCCTTTTGTTTTGATTTGTCTCTTATTACTCCACATTATGTATATATATTTCATTTTCTGTTTTCTTGTATTAATGTATAATATGCTGCCCTGTTTGTTTTTGCAATATATGTCATAAGCTGCTCTGCTTGTTTATTGTCTGCACAAAATGAGAAAATTATTCAATAAAAATATTATTTTTAAAAAAAAGGAATTTAACATCTTCATTTTACTGGTGAAAAGCAGGATGACTACCTACAGGATGAAAGGGAGCCCAGACCAGAACCACACTTGAAGACCAACACATGTCATTGAGCCACTGACAATGCAGCTCTGACACCCAAGAAGGCCACAACACCCACCGCCACCACCCCCAGGACCTCCCCCTTAGACCATCCTGCCCTACTACCACCTTAGAAGTGCAGAACCAAACAGCAGACCTTCCCAAAATGGCATGGCTCCTCAGCCACACAACAGCTGAATGTTGGGAGACGTGGGAACCAAGTATGTAGGAAGGGGGCAAGTAACTCATCAATAACAATGCACACAATGCCAAGTGTAGCAGCAGTGTACTGGACAGACCTCACTATACAGAGCACAGACCTCTCCATGTGTACATATACTTCTGGTGCTTGTACTGTTGTGGGCAGTGGACGCAACCATGTTACCTCAGGCAGTGGGAAAGATCTCAGTCATGTGGCTGTGTCGTCCTTCCCTGTATGCGAAACCGGAAGTGGAGTGGGCTGGTCCAACGAAGGTCACTCCAGCGTAGGAGGATGAATAAATAGGACGGGGCTCTCTGTGTGGTCTGATGGGTCTGATACCCCTACCTTAGTGCACCACAAGTCATGGACCCTTTATGATAGAATCTCTGTGTGTAATCCCATTATCACTGTTTTAGTTGTTGCCAGCACCAACCATTCCCTGAGGGTTGGCTTACACTCACCCACACGCACCCAGCACAGACATCACTGGACATGTGACCCTGGTAATAAAAAGGGTCCGAGCGCACGTACCCATAGCCAGTTCTACTATCTATTTAACTGTGTCCGTGTGTTCATTATGCATGCATGATGGCCCTGGGCCCAACCACATTACATCGTGCTGTTCACTGCGCACGCAACCACGTTCAATTCAATTCAAAGAACTTTATTCTGTTATTATACAAGTAGAAATAACCATAAAAGTACAATTGATAAATCACAATCAAAGTCCATATTTAAAAATATAAAAAAATACATGTAGTTAAAAGCTTATATATTAAAATTCATATTACAATTGATTTCCGAAATTTAAAAATTGCCTTTAAAAAAGCAATAATGGAAGCAACAGTGAATATATTATCCAATTTCTGAATTGCCAGGAAACAGGGCAGCATATGCTTAGTTCCATTCTCTTTACCACTGGAACAATCCATATTTTTCTGGGTATCATGTAAAATGTGCAAAAGAACAAGACATGTATAGACGACTGAGCCGACATATCATCACATGGGCATTTACAAAGTGATCTTGATCAATTGTTCACCTCAGGAAAATTTAGGGATCTTTGGAAGATGTTAAGTCTGAGGCGCGTTAATAAAAACCTGATAAAGTCCTTCATAGGTAACAAAATTTAAGGCTGAATATTGACAGTAACCAAGGTGAGATGATGTGCCACCACAGTAGATTTGGTCCTTTCATTGATGATTCTAAGGTTACTCAAATGTGTCATACAGAGATTTTTAAGGACCTTTCTAGGTACCTGACACATTGATAAAGGATCACTAAAATATTCATGATGGCCTATTTGAGATAAAAACATCTTAACATAATGTATCCATCTTACCTAATTAGCCCCTTCGATAATCATTACGTCCTTTAAAATAAGGCAATTAAAAGCAGACTCTTCGGTGGTCCAAACCCTATGCCACAAAAGGGCAAGTTGAATTTTAATTACATCTTCAAGGTACGGCAGACCGAGTTCTGTGTGACAGATTAGTGTAGAGGCGCTCTCCGGAACTGGCAAAATGTACCTGAGAAAAGTGTTTTCTGCCACCTGTAGAGTGGTAACGTTAGTGTACCCCCAAGTGCCTGCTCCATAAGTAGCAATCGCTACACAAGTAGCCTTGTAGATGCACAACAATTCCCCTGGCGACTGCCTGCCCATTTTTCTGCTAAAATTTGTTAGCGCCATTAATGACTTGCAAAATAGGAGTCTTCTGGTTTTAAGTGCATTGCACCAGGAGCCAGTCTGATCGAACAGAATCCCTAAATAGGGAAATGTGAATGTATTATCTAGTGCCTTCGAGTTGATACAAATTGATTTTTTCTTTTTATTTGCCCCAAGCCCACAGTTCATCGAAAAAGTTTTAGAGCAAATAACTGTAAGGCCCACGTTTGTCTTAAATTTACGTGAAGGACGTTGCAGCCCTTTGAAAAGCAATGGTCGTCCGAGCCATCAAAACCGCATCATCTGCGTAGAGGAGTGCTGGGATAGGTTGTGGAGCTGCCATAGGCAGATCCCTGCACTCCCTAAGCAGAGTTCTTTCTAAATCATTGATGTATAAAGTGAACAGAAATGGGGCAAGGACACAGCCTCGCCGCACCCCTCTCCAAAATGTGTAACACCCGGGTACAATCCCCATCCTTTCCAAATCGGACCTTTGCCCTTGCCCCTGAAGATAGTTGCCTAGGAATGGAAACTATGTGGTTATCCACCCCCGGCCTTTCCAAAATTACCCACAGCTTTGCATGAATGATGCAATCAAATGCTGATGTTAGATCAATAAAAGTTAAAAACAGCTTCCCTCCCTTGGCTTTCGTATAATTATCTAGAAGTATATATGAAGATTTAGACCCTGGTCAATAGTGACAAGGCCCTTTCAAAAACCGTATTGAAGATCGCTGACGATTGATTGCTCATCTGCCCATATTTGTAGTCTATCTAAGACCACACGCCCAATAATCTTAAATGTGGAATCTAGTAGTGATATTGGGAGATAGCAGGCTGGGCTTGCTCTATTACCCTTTTTAAATATGGGAACAATGGTGGATTCATACCATGTCGTTAGCAACCCCGTAGAGCAACATGCATTAAAGAGTTGTGCGAGTAAGGGTCCCGATAGCACCACATTATTTTTAAACAAATCAACCGGGACACCATCCGGGCCCGGAGCCTTACCACCCATACTGGCTTTAATAGCCAAGATAACCTCTTTCAGAGTAAAGTCCATGTTCAGTTTCTGGAAAGGGGTAAAAGCTCCAGGTCAGGTTCTAGCCCTGCCGATGCCTGGTCAGCTGAAAGTTAGTCACTATAGAGTTTAGCATAATGTGATACCCACTCTTGCTCCGGGATAGAAATCTCTATAGTTGCTTTAGAGTTATCGTTAAAGAAAGGAGCATTAACTGCCTTCCAAAAGGCGCTAGTACCCCGAGTCATAGAAGCCTCATACAGGGTATTCCACCCTTCCTTTTTCATTTCATCCTTCCTTTTTATAAGTGCCTTCTTATAGCTCCTTCTGGCTTCTCTTATTAAATCCTGATCCTTAACTCTGGCATTTAAGACATGCTTGAGCCTAGTACAGGCAGAGTCAAAACACACCTCAGTTTTAACACTACACCTTTTGGCATCTACCCAGAAATATTTTTTAATGTAGGCCGAAATAGCTGTAAAATTCTCTGTGATTACAGAATCAGGGGAATTTTCATCCAAACATGCACAAAAACTAGTGTTACATTCCATCAAGACATTGTAGAGAAAATCCTCTGGGATAACTTTCATCCACTTTAAAGAGTATCCATTTTGTCTTCTCAAAGCAATATTATGTAAAAACTGCCTAGATCTATTTGTCCTATTGAGCTCTTGATTAAATACCAGGATATCAACACTTAATAGGAAGTGGTCACTTAAAGCGATATCGTGTTTGCTAAAATTCCTAACACGTGCAGAGTATCTACAGGATATCTAAATGTAACAATAGTTGGACTAAAAGGGACCTCCGGTTGGCACAGATTATTAGCGAACCCCATATCACAGGAGATCATGATGTCATTCATGAGGTCCCCACATACTGTATGTGCAAAGTGAGGAAGACTAGTGTCATTAACAAGTGTTATCCCACACGTCCCCCTTTCCCCCTTGTGGCATAAGAAACAAATAAAATCCACTTCCAGATGACAAAAACATCTTTGTAATCTGGCCAAGTAGATTTTCTTTCGTTTCTACATAGGTTTTTCAACATTTCCTCCACCATCTCGGAGGGGGCATTATTATAAAAATTCACAATGATCACACATAGTGCCTTGTCCACATGTATCCTAACAATGTGATACTAGCTGATATTTTTGACCATCTCTACTTTCCCAAATTTTAGATAATTGGAAATGTAGGTACAAAGGCCCCCTTTTGCTCTGCCATATATCAAGCTAATAGCTGGGGTATGCAATGTTTTAAAGCCACAAAAGTGGATAGGTACTTCAGCCCAAGTATCTTGTAAGCGTAATATCTCAAAATTGTTTGCATAATCCACCCAGACTTTATTAGTCACCTTTGTTTTAAGTCCAGCCACATTCCAAAGCATGATTTGACATTTAGAATTCTTAGTATTACTGCCTACATTACCACCATTGCCCATACCATTAATGGGGACAATTTAATCATGAGAAGAGGAGTTAAGCACAGAATCATCCCGCTTCTCTTCACAGTTGGCGACTTTGTTGGTTGATGTCTCTTGTGTAAAATGTACTATACCAATACAGTTTAGGCTGTCTGTTAATGCTCCCTTCGGCTGTGCATCAACAAGTGGATTAATAATAACAGCATCAGTGAGATCCCCCGATCTCAGTCAGTCTACTTCTTCAAGCCCATGAAGTCTATCAAAATGATTATGGGTGGGGATATTAAACTGATTTCTGTAGGACACCGTAAAGTCTGCCCAATTTGGCCTAGGGGGATTCCAATTTGAGGAATGATAAAAGTATCCCAGGGGAACAGCGCTGATCTGTGTGTTACCTGTAAAATTATTCCCCACTCCGTTTAGAATCAATTTCCCAAGATTTGGTGTTTTAAATGTCAATACAACGCAGTCCCATTTAAGATTTTTTGATCCTCTTCCAAACCAGCTCACCCTCCTTACCATTTTAAATTTGTCAAATAGTCTACCAGTTAGCCCTGTTCTACAACTCAACCATTGTAGAGACTTATTTCACCCATGTTTCTTCCCCCACATCAGTCAATGCAGGAACATTAACTAAAACCACTATAGACTGCGAGGCTGCTGGAGGTAGGTCTAAATGCGTAACATGTTGTGTCCGAGGAGTCTGGTGCGTGGTGCTAGGATTTTCTAACAGGGAAGTTGTAGCTGTCCTCTACAAGGCTTGGTGGACCGGTAAATTGGCGACTAGCGTGTTTTGGGCTTCTGGGGGGCGTACTACTAAATGAACTTTAGTACTGGGGATGACCGAACCCATGTGTCCTGTATGTGAGCTAGGGGCTAACTGGTCATTTCTAACAGTGTGGTCAACCGAACAACTTCTACCTGTTGATGTAAGCTGGACAATATTTAAACATTTGGATAGCGATGCCTCAATAGCACCAATTCTAGTTAGCAAGTTGCCAATGCTTTCTCTTATCAAACAGTCTAGGGCCTCCAATTTTACTAATAGCGCTTAGATACCCCTGGGTGATAAGGCGCTTTATAAGCTTATGATAACATAACATAACATAACATAACTTTTAATTTTTCTACCTCCATCTGCGTTTGCGTATTTCAGCTAATTATTGTTTTTCCCCAGTTTTCAGGTTTGTTCGCTGGTGCAGACTTGATCCTTTTCTGGGCCCTTTTTCAGATTTTTTTGGGAAAACCTCTACTGCAATGCGATATATTACTCCCCCCCACCCCCCAGTGGCACTTGGGCCGCTGCTATGGCAGTTACTTGGGTTCCTAGCTCGCTTATTCGGTGGCTGGTGAAGTTCATCAAATTCATGCTCACCATCTGTCAGATGATCTGAGATATTCACCACACAGCCATGTGTGCCTGTCTTACCTCTATGTTCTCCATCTACCTCAGGACTAACTTTTAATAAAGTACTCTCTTCTGCCCCTGGCTTCAAGGCCTCTTTAACTGTGTTGATCTGCCTTTTCATGGCGCCGACAGCACCAGTAAGGTAGTTTAACAGAGACTGACGGGAATGCTCCCCTGAGTTAGCTGACTTTTTCATCTGGGCAGACATTGGTTTTTTGCTTCCCCATGTTAAATATGTTGCACACAATTTGAGAAGAACAAAATAAACAACGGCCCAAACGAGAGCAATTTGCCAATAATCCTGGCAAACTGTAGGCCAGTTAAGCACACACCCTTAATTAAAAATATCAAAGGGCAAGAGTCCAATATCCAATGTCTAAACAAGATTGTGCACAGTAGCTAGGGTGTTCCTTTCATTAAAGGTGGTTGCACCTTTTGGCGGTTTAAATAACAAAGTCAAAATCACAGTACCTTTAAAACATGGATTTCAGAGCTGTGGCCCAACCCGGCCTCTGTCGGTCTCTGACGGGCACGGACGGACCCGCCCTTGGCCCGAGCTTCGCCTGGGCATGGCCCTGGCACACCCACGTGTGTCCCGCGCTGTGGGAGCCCTGGCTCTGTTTTATGCACCTCCTGGTGCGCTGGTGGCTGCGTGGGTGGTGTGCGATGCCGCTAAGGATCTTGGGTGTTGTAGTTCACCCGCCCGCTGTCCGCTCGCTCTCCTCTGCTTTCCCCTGGTCAGCTGTGGGCAGAAATCTACAGAAAGTGCTGGTGCAAGGATTCACTCAAAAGTAGATGGGCCCCCACGCTGCGGGAGCCCTGTCCCCGTTTTATGCACCTCCTGGCGCGTTGGTGGCTGCGTGGGTGGCATGCGACACTGCTAAGGATCTTGGGAGTTGTAGTTCACCCGCCCGGCGTCCGCTTGCTCTCCTCTGCTTTCCCCTTGTCAGCTGTGAGCAGAAATCCACAGAAAGTGCTAGTGCAAGGATTCACTCACCAGTAGATGGGTTCCATCTAACCTCAGGCAGTGGGGAAGACCTTGGTTATGTAACTTTGTCTGGGTCATTCTAGGAGTACATGGGTAGACACTGGATGATTAGAGTACTGCAAGGAGAGTGTAGAGTGAATTTATAAGTGCTTGGGGATTGGCTGAGTGATTGGATAAGTATATACTTTGGCGGAGCCTAAACCCCGAGCACGAGCTTGGCTCTAAATGGCTGCCAACCATTGGCAACCCCAGCGGAGCATCAGGATTGCAAACCAAGCCTCGGGAAAGGCCCAAAATCCTGTCTGCAAGATATTCCCAACCCCACAGCTGGATCATTGACATACAGAGGATAGAATCTATGGAATTCTTTGAGCGTAAGCGGAGTGGTCTGAGCTGGCGTACGCCAGTCAGGGGTGCAACTAGAGCCGAATTTCTGGGGAGGCTGGTACAAATTTTGGGGGGAGGGCCAATTCTTACAGTCATAGGCAGAGTGGAGATGCAGGGGCTCTAAGAAGAGGTGAAATCACAACAAAGCCTCATTACAGATCAATGGTCTTTTAAACACCTGTGAATTACTCAGGTGCCACGCAGAGAGCTGCGCACCCAGCGCGTTCACACTAAGCATGGGCTGAAAATTCGTTCCGCTCGCGGAATTTGTGGATTTTCCGCGATTTCATGATCCGCGAATCTCGCGAAATCGCGGTAAAATCCGCGAATCAGCGAGGACACATTTTCAGGCAAGCACTTACAGGGATACAGCAGCAGGTGCAAAAGTTGAAGCTAATTTTTTGTAACCTTTTACAAAAGGGTTACAAAGAAATTAACTTCAACTTGGGCACCTGCTGCTGTAAGCCTGTAAGTGCTTCCTGGCGCCTCGTTGCCTACTTGCAACTATTCTCTAACCCTGCTCCGACCCTTGAAGCAGGGTCAGAGAATAGTTACAAGTAGGCAATGAGGCGCCTGTCACTAAAATTAAACCTCAACAGGAAGCACTGACAGATATAAAAACAAGCATTGCAATACAATAGGTCTCGCATTAGGAGAGTTTGAGCTATTGGTCTTGTAAATGACCATTTTTTTTATTTGTGTTGGTTTTGAAAATAGCTAAATTAATAGCTTTGTCATTTACAATGCCAATAGTTATAACTTTCGCAAATGTGACACCTGTAGCATTTGTAATGCAACATGTTTTGTATTTACGTGACTTAGATGTATTGATATTACAAATTACAATGGCTTTTAATTTTTTTAAATAATTAAAACTTAAATAAAAGTGATTTTAATTTATAATGGCAATAGCTTCAGTGTTCAGTGTATTTTATTGTGACGAAAATCCAAGAACAGAAGTGAAATATTAACATCTTTTTGTGACATTTGTAATAAAGCTTGAAACATTACCAGAACATATTTGAACCAGTTGTTGTTGAATGGTTGCGCAGATTGATGCGGGGTGGCGCTGAGTGGTGCTGTGGTGGTGCTGGGTGGTGCTGTGGTGATGCTGTGGTGATGCTGAGTGAAACTGGGGTGGTGCTTAGTGGTGCTGTGGTGGTGCTGAGTGATACTGTGGTGGTGCTGAGTGGTGCTGTGGTGGTGCTGAGTGATAATGTGGTGGTGCTGAGTGATGCTGTGATGGTGCTGTGTGATGCTGGCGTGGTGCTGAGTGGTGCTGTGGTGGTGCTGAGTGGTGCTGTAGTGGTGCTGAGTGATGCTGTAGTGGTGCTGAGTGATGCTGTGGTGGTGCTGAGTGGTGCTGTGGTGGTGCTCAGTGATATTGTGGTGGTGCTGAGTGATGCTGGGTGGCGCTGAGTGGTGCTGTGGTGGTGCTGAGGGGTCCTCGGGTGGTGCTGAGTGATGCTGTGGTGGTGCTGAGTGGTGCTGTGGTGGTGCTGAGTGATGCTGTGGTGGTACTAAGTGATGCTATGGTGGCGCTGAGTGGTGCTGTGGTGGTGCTGAGTGATAATGTGGTGGTGCTGAGTGATGCTGGGGTAGCTCTGAGTGATGATGTGGTGAGGGCAGAAAGGCACAAAAAGCAGTCTAATAAAGGGCAGAAAAACACGGGAAAAACGAGTCTAACAGAGAGAAGAAGGGCACAAAAAACGAGTCTAACAGGGGGCAGAAAGGCACAAAACGAGTTTAACAGAGAGCAGAAGGGCACAAAAAACGAGTCTAACAAAGGGCAGAAGGGCAGAAAAACAAGGGAATAACAGAGGGCAGAAGGGCACAAAAAACGAGTCTAACAGAGGGCAAAAGGGCAGAAAAACAAGGGAAAAATGAGTCTAACAGAGGGCAGAAGGGCACAAAAAATGAGTCTAACGGGGCAGAAGGGCAGAAAAACAAGGGAAAAAAGAGTTTAACAGAGGGCAGAAGGGCACAAAAACAAGGGAAAAACGAGTAACAGAGGGCAGAAGGGCACAAAAAACGAGTCTAACAGGGGGCAGAATGAATCCCGCCCTGTGTGTTTGTCCACGAAGATGCCACCGTTTTGTGCAATACCTCTACTCAACTGGAGTACTTTCTGCTTGTCTAATCAGTAAGTGCTCCCTCGTTGGCTAAATGTATAGGGGCAGATTTACAATAACTGGTGCATCCCCAGGGATGCAGCAGTTATTGTGCACCGCAGCTCCGCCACCCATGGTCTGCCGCATTTACAATGCGGCATACCATGTGGCAAAAATGGCACAGATGCGTCACGCATCTGTGACGTAAAAGCAGCACATTGCTGGAGCTGCATCGCAAGCGTGACGCAGCTCCAGCAATGCTCTGCGGGGCCCTATCTCCCCAAAGCTGCGTCAAGCCTTGCGCCTGCTTCAAGTACGCGCAGGGTTTTGACGCTGCATTGGCCTAAAAGTGACTGAATGAAATCTTGTAGATTTTACTCAGCCACTTTTAGGAGGCGTTCCTGCGCAGGAACGCCCTCCCCTGCGCCGGAACACCTCCTGATGGCGCAGGGCTTTACAACGTGACGCATCTCTCAGCATTGCTGGATGCAGCTCCAGCAATGCTCTGGGGGGCCCTATCTCCCTAATGCTGCGTCAAGTCTTGTGCCTGCTTCAAGCAGGCGCAAGGTTTTGACGCAGCATTGGCCTAAAAGTGACTGAGTGAAATCTTGTAGATTTCACTCAGCCACTTTTAGGAGGCGTTCCTGCGCAGGAACGCCCTCCCCTGCGCCAGAATGCCTCCTGATGTCGCAGTGCTTTACAACGTGACGTATCTCTCAGATGCGTCACTTGTTAATACCCAGCACCATAGCGCATCTTTTGTGCTGCCGCTGCGTCACAAAAGTGACGCAACTGCGGCGCAAAAGAGGTGCAAGCGGCTTGTAAATCTGCCCCATAGTGCTTTTACTACACTGCAGCTGCGTAAAGGGCCAGAAGATGTGTCTCCAGTGACCATGTGTATCTGTGCCTGTGTTACAGGCACACATGGTCACTGGAGACACGTCTTCTGGCCCTTTACTCAGCTGCAGTATAGTAAAAGCACTATACATTTACCCAATGAGGGAGCACTTACTGGATTAGCCAGTAAAAATTACTTCAGGCAAAAAATCCACGATTTTGCTGGAAAATTTGCAAATTTGTGGATTTTTTTGCGATTTCGCAGGGAAATCCGCGAATTTGCAGAACGCGAATTCGCAAATTTCGCCCATGCTTAGGTCACACTAGGGGGTTGTGCTTAGAGCAGCGCACCCAGCGCGTTCACACTAAGAGGCTGTGCTGAGCGCCACCTTAGAATCGCCACTCCAAACTTTCCTACAAAAAACAGTTCCATCCCCTGGGGCCTGGCCTCTTCGTTGGAGACCGTGGGGGGAGCCCCAATGCCCCCATATTCCCACCGGCTCCCTGCCTCCTGCGGGAACTAGCATTGCTTTTGGGCAAGGGGAGCTACTAACATACAGCTCCTCTTGCCCAAAAGCAATCCTGCTTTACTTCATTGAAGCGAGAGCAGGTTTTCCTCCTCTCACTTCAACGAAGCAAACCAGGGTTTGCTATGACAGTGTGTGAGGCATGCTTCCTCCCCGTCATAGCAAACAACAATGTTCCTGGGTGGTCTCCACGGGGCATTGCAGGAGCAGGCTCTGGGTGGTGGCAGACCCCAGGACCATCAAGGGCTTCAGGAGGGGGGCCACCTGGCCCTCCTCCCTCTATTTTTAAAGCCCCAGGAGGTGGTGGTCCCAGGGGCATTTGGGGGGCCCGCGAGGCCCCCCTGCATATTTCAATAAAGCCCTGGGGGTGGTGATCCCCAGAACTTGGGGGGGGCTCGGAGGGCCTACAACAATTACAAAGCAAGCCCCGGGGAGGTGGTGGTCCCTGGGGCTGCGGAAGGGCTGTATGCCCTCCCGCACCTAATTTACATAGCCGGGGGTGGGGGTCCCCGGGGCAGCAGAGGCCCCGCAAGCCCCACACGCCCCCACAATATAATTTTCGGGTTGCCCCTGGAACCTGGCCCACCTGGGGACTCATTTAAATACAGTGGGGGAGCCCCTGCTTCATTTTTTTTTCATACAGATCTGCGCACCTAGTGCACATTTGGACATTTAAGACAAAAAAAATAATACTTTTTGGGCCTGGGGGTCCTTGTGGGACCCCTGAGCAGGACTAGGGGGTCCGGGTGTTTCTACCCAGCCCCCTTTTCTTCTTTTAAAATTTTATTTTTGACTGATTTCGGTTCTACAGAGTCACAAGATGGCTGCCAACAATTCCTGGTTTGGAGTGTTGGCAGCCAATCACAGTGAAGCTCGTGGTCGTGGCAGTCAATTACAGTGAAGCGCATGGTCGGGAGGGTGAGCAAACCCACCGCTGCCCCAGATATTGAAACTTTTATTTTCTCAGAAACTACTGAACGGATTTACACAATTTTAAAATAATGTTGCTTTCTGAATCAAGCACTACTTTTTTTTGCCAAATTTGGTTTAATTCTGTTCAGCATTTAGGGCTGTAGCCTTGGCTAAAGTTTCCTATGGGAAATAGATTTTTTGACACCACTGCACTCTATGACATGATGGATTAAATTGTATTTATATATATATATTTATATATATGTATACTCTATACCACTGCACTCTATACCACTCTACTGTACACCGCTACACTCTATGCCATGGTACTCTACGCCACTCTACTCTACTCTGCACTACTGCACTCTACGCCACTGCTCTCAACGCCACTCTCATCTAATCATCAGCATCACTCTACTCTTTGCCAATGCAGTTTATGCCAATACACTCTATGCTAATTCATTCTATGCCACTGCACTCTATTCTGCACCACTGAACTCTATACCACTTTACTCTATTTCACTGCCATTAATGTCACATCACTCCACACCACTCTACTCTATGCCATTGCACTGCATACCACTGCACTCTATGCCATAGCACTCTATCCCACTCTACTCTGTGCCACTGCTCTTTTCACCACTCTACTCTGCTGTGCATAACTCCACTCCACTGTACTCTATCCCTTTGTAGTATATGCAACTCTACTATACTCTGAGCCTCTATACACTATTGCACTGTATACCACTGTACTATGTACTCTATACCACTGTACCCTTCTCTGCACCACTCTATGCTACACCACTGCACACTATGCTACTGCAATCTACTCCAGTCCACTCTGCTTTTCTCTACCTCACTCAACTCTACTCTATGCCACCCCCTTGCTACTTCATGTCATTTGGTGCCACTCCACTTAACGCAACTCCATTCTACGCCACCCTGCTCTACACCCCTCCACACATTGTCATTCTACAACACTCTACTCAATTCCCATCCACACAATGCTACTCTATTCTACACCACTCTACTGTATATCACTGCACTCTACCCCACTGCACTATACCCCTCTTCACTCTACTCTACATCCCTGCACTCTATGCCACTGCACTCAGTTCCACAGCAATCTGCGACACACTACATCACTTTTCTCTACGTCACTGTACTCTAGGCCACTGCTCTCAACTCTAAGCCACTGCACTCAATGCCACACTACCCTAGTTTGCACCACACTACTCTATGCCCCTGCACTGTACATCACTCCAATCTATGCCACTCTACTGGATGCCACTCTGGTATACGGTGTTCAACTGCAGTCAATGCCACTGCACTTTGCTTCACTTTACTTTGCTCTGCAGACCTACATTCTACACCAGTCCCCTCTATGACAGTTTAGTCTGCACCACTCTAATCTACACTACAGCCCTCTGAACTACTCTACTCTGTGCCACTGCACTGTACACCACTGCACTCTATACCACTGCCCTGTACTCTGCAACACACTACCTCACTGCACTCTACACAACTCTACTCTATGCCATTGTACTCTATGGCACTGCACTCTATTATGCACTACTGCACTCTGCTCTGCTCTACTCTACTCAGCACCATTGCACTCTATGCCACTGAACTCTTCACCCCTGCATACTGTGTCAAGCTACTCTGCACTACTCCACTCTACACCACTTCAGTCTGTGCCACTGCACTCTTCTTTCCTTCACTGCATTGTACGCCACTCTACTATGTACCACTGCACTCTACCCCACTATACCCTGCATCACTGTACTCTACACTACTCGACTCTGTGCCACTGCACTGTACACCACTATACTCTGCAACTCACTACACTGTGCACTCTACGTCACTCTACTCTATACCACTGCACTCTCTGCCATTTCACTCTTCTATGCACCACTGCACTCTAGTCTGCACCACTCTGCTCTTTGCCACAGCAATCTACTTCACTCTATGCCAATGCATTCTGCACCACTATGTTCACTGAAAAAAAAGGATTGAAGTGGTAAAGGGGTGATGTAGTTAGATATTGTTTATAATATCTTAGCTTACTTAAAAACAACTGAGAAATTCACTCAAAAAACGTGAGGTTAGAGAGTGTTATCGTTAGGTATGGTTATGATATCTAACTTTATATTAAAACAACCTGAAAAATTCACTAAAGGTTAAAGTGAATTTATAGTTAGGTGAAAATGTTGGTCGAAATGTTTCATTTTAAACTTAAAAACCACTGAAGTTCACCAGTTTATAGTTAACCAAATTAAAATTTCTTGTGCCCTCCCATGCACAATGTTGTCATGAATAATGCCATTTCAAATGTCGCATTGATGTTATCAATTATGTCATAGAACGTGCCATGAGTGATGTAATAGGTGAGTGTTAGAACTGGGGGCCTATAGATGGCAATGGTATACACCTTTGACCAAATAGGGACCCTTGCTCATAAGTCAGGGAAAGGGGATTACACTAGTGGATATTATAACCCCTGATCATCCCCTTGGTAGCTTGGCACGAGCAGACAGCTTATCTCAGAGGCCGTGTGTTAAGCATTTGTGAACACACACAGTAATACAGTGAAAACGCTACAGATGGACACAACACAGGCTTTATAAAAATAAGTATTCTTTATATAGAATTAACACAAGACCACAAATGACAAAAATCCACAATACAGTACTCAAAATAGACTTAAAGGTGGTAGAAGTAACTTAGTTCAAGTTGGTGATAAATGGGATGCGTTTCTTCCAAAAGTACCTGGATGCGTAACGCAAAACAAACAAACGGTTTGCAGGGAGGGTGATGCGTCGGATCCTTGCTTCAGTGGAGGCAAAGCGTTGCTCCTCAATGCTTTCACAGAGTAGGTGATGCGTCTTGTTCCTTACCGGTGAGGAGTTGATGCTTTGATTCTCATACTGAGTTCCGGTTACGATGCGGCAAGATGGCGCCTTGATGTGATGCGACAATCCGGTGTGATGCGATAAGATGGTGCCCTTGATGCGATGCGACAACGGGAAGACAATGCATGCAGGGCAAGCGGCCATGCGGCCAACTCTGTAACTTTGGAGCAGTGACAGGCCCTGCAACAGGCTTCTCTGGTGATGCAACGGCGACCCTTGCGGTGGCGACATGCTTCTCTGGGGATGTGTCGGGTAATAGCTTTGACGGATGCACGCTTCTCTGGTGATGCGGCGGCGACGTCTGCGGTGGCGACACACTTCTCCAGCAAAGCAAAAGCAACAGCTGCGACTGTAACATGCTTCTTCTCGTTGAGTCGCTCTTACAGCTCCCAGCGACATGCAGGCTTCTGCAGGGTAGCTGGTGGTGAAGACTTTTGTCCTGGCTTTACAGGGGCCATGACCCAAAGTTTCTGTCCAGGTTGAATCTCAATCAGAGTGGCATTCTGATAGCACCACTGCTTCATTTCCTCCTGGCTGGCTTCCAGATTCGCCTGAGCGAGCTGTCTGAATCACCTATTCTGGTTCCTAAAGGCCAGCATGTAACTGTATACATCCTGGAGAGGTTTCCTGGGAGATTGCTCCCAGCCTTCATTGACCAGACTCAAAGGTCCTCTTACTGGGTGTCCACACAGCAGTTAAACGGGACTGAACAATAGGGACTTCTGTGGCTCCTCACAGTAAGCAAAAGGAAGGCATGGCAAGAGACCATCCCACTTATGTCTCATAGGTTCCTCATGACCCATTATCATGCCTTTGAGGGTCCGGTTGAATCTCTCAACCAGCCCATTACCTTGGGGGTGGTAAGGAGTGGTAAACTTGTATGTAAAACTGCACTCCTGCCACGGGGACTTCATATAATTAGATATGAAGTTGGTACCATGGTCTAACACCAACTCTCTGGGAAACCCCCATCAGTGCACGTCTCACAATAGGGGCCGTCACTGTCCTTAAAGGGATGTCTTCAGGGTACCGGGTAGCATGGTCCACCAAGACCAGGCTAAAACTGTTGTTCATGACTGTCTTGGGGTCCAGTGGCCCCAAAATGTCAATGCCCACCCCTTCAAAGGGGGTACTGACTACATGGAAAGGTTGGAGAGGAACCTTTTGCTTCCTTCCACTTTTCCCACTTGCCTGGCAAGTTTGACATGTCCTACAATGAGTATCTGAAATCTTCCGCATCTGGGGCCAATACAAATGGGTGACAAGCCTTTCAAAGGTTTTGTCCTGCCGCAGATATCCAGCTAAAGGCACATCATGAGCCAATCCCAGTAGGAAGGCTGTGAAGCGCTGGGGTACCACCAGCACCTGGGCTGACTCAGGCTCAGCAACCTTAGGCTCACTATACAGGAGGTTATTCTCACAGTAGATCCAATGTGATCCAGACTGACCACCTGCTGCCTGGTTTATGGCCTGTTGCCTTAAACCCACAAGAAAAGGGCACTTCTTCTGCTCTGCACAAAATTCCTCCCTGGAGGGTTCTCCTTCTTGCTGCCATTGGGTCAGCTCAGGCAGGTCTCACAGTTCAGCAACTTGCTCCACTGTAGGGTCCAGGGCATCCACCTCAAGGTCTGCCTCCTCCTGGACCATGGGAACAATGGGGGATGGGTTCCCGCGCCCCCTACCTCTTCTCTTGAAGGCAGGTACCTGGGACATACTTTCAGGCTCCAGGATCTCTTGAACACCCTTACTGGCTGCCATAGACAGAGTGGGTACACACGTCCACTCAGGCAGACCCCACTTCTCTAAAAGAGCCTTATTCTCCACCTTAGCCCAAGGGGAGCTTTATAAATCATTGCCCAACAGACAATCAACAGGCATGGCTGGCCTCACAGCTACTTGGAGAGTACCTGAGACCCCCTCACTCGAAGGGAACCTGAGCCACATTGCAGTGGCTCTCTGAGTTGTCAACTACCACAACTGTGTAAAATGCATTGAAGACCACCTGCTCTTCAGACACCAGGTGACAACTGACAGCTGTCACACTGACTCTGGTGCCTCTAAGAGCCTCCACTCTATGGTCACTGATGATCACCCACTGCCTGTATTTTTTAGTGTTCTCAGGAAGCTAGGCCTCAGGGGCCATCTCAAAGTCTCCTAAAGAGACAAGGGACACTTCTGCAGGGCCCCACCCACCTTGGGCACCCATCTCATCCCCCCAGGGCTACACACACCATCTGATGGGGTGGCACACTGGGTGGCACATACTGACCCTTTTGTGGACACTGGGGATCATACCAACGGTGTCCCACTTGCTTACGCAGAAAGCATTTAGCTGGCCCCCTATGAACAGCTTTACCTGTCGGGTGCTCTGACTTTTTCACAGGGGGATACTGGGAACCCTTCCCTTGGTTCCCTTGGGAATTACTTTGGGGCCTTTTCTGGAACTCCCTCTGTTTATCCTTGTCCCCCCACTCTTCTGCTGGGGACCCTGCCCACCTTTTGCGAAGTCTCCCACGTGACCCTTGTGGACCCAGGTACTGACCCAGCGATCCGCCTCCTCAGGAAGCTTCCTAGGGTTAGTTAACTTGCTATCAATAAGGTGCTGGTATAGCTCTGGAAAACAATTAGCAGACAAGTGCTCCCATGCAAACAAATCATAGAGTGCTTCAAAAGTATCCACTTTGCTACCCTTCACCCAACCATCCATAGCTCTGCAAAAGAAAGAAACGTAATCTACCCAAGTGGTAACCTCCAGCTCTTTACAATCCTTGAATCTCTGTCTATAGAGTTCTGGGGTCAAACCATACCTTGTCATCTGGGTTTCCTTCACGTGGGCATAAGACACCCTATTCTCACTGGGTAGGTCTAACAAGGTATCCCTCCCTTCAATCACAAAACAGCCCCACAACCCGGCTCCCCAATCCTTTTCAGGGACCTGATGGGCCAACATTGCTATCTCAAAGGCTGGCTCCACCACCAACTCAGGCGCATTTCTTGTTTCTACCCAGGCCCTCAGCGCCTTTTGGTAGTCATTCTTTTTGGAATTACCGGGGTAGCAACTTTCAATTTTCTGCAGAGATGCTTGAGCTGTTTCAAAGTGTAGGTTTTTAACCTCTGTTCCTCAAAATCTAGATCCATAGATGCAACAGATGCTGTTCTGCTCACGGCAGTAAGAATTGACAGTTCTCAGGGAAAATAACAGTCCAAGGAAAAAGAAATACTACCAAAAAAGTATGTGGTTGTGTTTGGTCTGCACTCACTAGTAGTATACACCAATCACTGTATATGAGATACAAATGCAAGTCCAGAATCCTCACCGCTGACCACCAATGTTAGAACTGGGGGTCTCTAGTTGGCAATGGTATACACCTTTGACCAAATAGGGACCCTGCTTCTAAGCCAGGAAAAGGGATTACACTACTGGATAACCCCTGCTCACCCCATGGTAGCTTGGCATGAGCAGACAGGCTTATCTCAGAGGCAGTGTGTTAAGCATTTGTGAACACACACAGTAATACAGTGAAAGCACTACAGATGAACACAACACAGGTTTTATAAAAATAAGTATTCTTTATACAACTTAATACAAGACCACAAACGACAAAAATCTACAGTACAGTACTCAAAATAGATTTTAAGATGGTAGAAGTAACTTAGTTCAAGTTGGTGATAAATGCAATATGTTTCTCACAAAAGTACCTGGATGGGTAATGCAAAACATACTAAAGGTTCGCAGGGAGGGTGATGCGTTGGTTCCTTGCTTCGGGGAAGGCAATGCATTGCTCCTCAATGCTTGTGCAGAGTAGGATATGCGTCTTGTTCCTTACTCGAGAGGAGGTGATGAGTTGATTCTCACACTGCATTCCGGTTACGATGCGGCAAGAGGGCGCCTCAATGCGATGTGACAATCTGGTGCGATGCGATAAGATTGTGCCCTTGATGCGATGCAATGACGTGAAGACGATGCGTGCACGCCCGGTGGGCGTTTGGCGAACTCTGTAACTTTGGAGCCGCGCCAGGCCCAGCAACACGCTTCTCCTGTGATGTGACATCAACCCTTGCGGTGGTGACACGCTTCTCCGGGGCTGCGTCCGGTAACAGCTGCGACTGTGACACGCTTCTTCTCATTGAATCGCACTTCCAGCTCCCAGCTACACGCAGGCTTCTGCAGACAGAATTACCGGTAAGGGAATTCAGAGGGGAGCTGGAGGTGACGTCTTTTGTCCTTGAGACTTCAGCAGGAGGCAAGCGCAAATTCAAGCCCCTGGAGAAATATTCTGCAAGATGATTAAAGTTCTTTGAAAGTTCCTTCTCCTTTCCTTGGCAATAAAGAAACCCCTGCAGGCCAACCCAGCAACACAGCACACTGGCAGGGGGGGGAGTCCAAACACATGCAGCTTCCTTGGTTCTTCTCCTTGGCAAAGGTTTTTCTTGTTGTTCCAGAAGTGATCTAAAGTCTCGGGGTCTGGGTCCCCATATTTATACTGCAAAATCCTGAAGGCAGAGGGTCCAGTACCTAGTCCAAACCAGTTCTGTGCAGTCCTGGAGCACTTTGTATACATGACTCCTTCTTTCCTTTGGCAGGGTGGGTCAGGGTCATCAGACATACCACAGGAGTTGGAGCCAGCATTGTGGAAGGCTGTGAGGTTCCTTAATTTTGACTCCATTTTACTTTCAAACTCCATTTTGTGTTGCCTTTACAGAGGCTGCATGATTCACGAAGTGTCTCTGCCCTAACCCCCTCTGCCCTTGTTTTGTAACTCATCTCAGACACCAGCTGGCCTAACTAATTCTTGTCTGGACCACCTAATCCCTGTATCAACTATCTGTTAGCCTTCAGCATTCTTCTCGTGCTGTATCTTATCTTTTGGCCTTTGCTATTCTCTCCCTGTGTTTTCCTATTCCACAACCTTTTCCTTTGAAGCAGGCAAACATGTTCTGCCATTACTGAATGACCTGTAGGTGCTGTCATTGATTGACTTGGGGGGGTTGGGCAAAAGCACGACTCAAGGGGGATGTTCTGGTTACATGATGCCTTGTTTAGAATGTTTTCCTATTCGCTAATATTTAGCAGATCTTGTATGTCCATATTAGGCATTTTGCCTGCTTGCAAAAGCTAGGACTGCTCCTTTCTTTTATGCTGAGTTTGTAACCCTAAGCATATAAAAGGCCTCTGTGCTCTGTACTCTTTAGACTACCTCATTCAGTTGCTACGGCTTCTGTGTGACGTGGCCTCACCTAATTAAGTTTAATAAAGATATATTTTCATATTTCAGCTTCTGTGCCAAGTTCTTCTTTCTATTAGTAAATATTCACTGAGAATGAAGATTTTGTTTCTTCAGCTGGCACAGTCCTATTCAGGCTCAGGTGCTACTCCTCCCACCCATGTACATGCAGATAGGTCTATTCAGGCTTGTGCTGACTCACCCTGTCTCCTGGAATCCCCTAGCCCCTGTCACTCACAAAACCACACACACAATACACAACCTAGCAGAGGCAGGCTGGATGGTTAGGCAAGAAAATACCTACTTTCTAAAAGTGGTATTTTCAATCACAGAATGTTAAAACTAACTTTACTAAAAGATGTATTTTATCATTCTGAGTTCAGGCACACTAAATTTGAATGTATTCCATGTTCCCTGGGTCAGTTAGGATTATAAGACGTTATAATCAAACTGCCCATTCTGGCCTATGGGGACAGGTAGCCTTGCACTAGTGAAGGACTAAATAGGCTGTAATTCACTATAAGGTCATGCCACACACATCAGGGCATGACCTACCTTTTACAAAGCAATTGCAGGCCTGAGACACACTTTGCAAACTGCTTCTGTGGGTGGCACAACCAGTGCTGCAAGCCCATCAGCAGCATTTGATTTACAGGCCCTGTGCCCGCATGGTGCACTCTACTAGAGTCTGACAAGTAAATCAAATAAGCCAATCAAGGAAACACTAATCAATACATCAATTTTACATAGGGAGCACTTGCACTATAGCACTGTATAGCAGTGGCACAGTGCCCAAAGCATCTAACCAGCAAAACATATCAAAAACAGAGGACGCAATCAGGATAAATGAAATGAAGTATCACGCCAATGGTACCAGGTCTAACAGTGAGGTAAAAAGTAGTGCATGGCAAGAGTGCAATTTATAGTTACTTCAGTTAATACATATACCATTGTTGAGTGTGAGGAGGGGCTTGATGCCCCGCCATCCAAAAACACAACTGTACTATGATCTCCTGTATGTATGGCTTAAGCCATTACATTTGTTCATGTAGATTTGTTTTAGTGGTTATATTCACTGAAAAATCAAAGGTAAAAGCAAAGATGTTATAGTTAGGTCTCAAAATAAGACCAGACTTAAGTTTAAAAACCTAGAAATCACTGAAGTAACTTACATGTCGTCAACGATATTATTTGAAATGTCATCAATGGTGTCAGAGAGGATGTCGTTTAACATGTCATAAGTGGCACATTATATGAGATCATACGCAGAGCATAACGGGCACATATTTTATAGTCACTTCAATGAACTATAACTTGTGAATTTCAGTGTTTTTTAAATGTAGTTCTGATTTTCTTTCAACACCCAACTATAATATCACTTTAACTGTTGTTTTTCTGTTAGGGAAAATATATACATGTCTACAAGCAGACTAAAACAACATCATTAACACTGCTAGCGATGTTACAACCTTGTAATAATATTTTTTACAATATATAAGGACTCCCTCTTAATCTGGTCATAATTAATAAAACATTCCTATGATCTTCATTAAAAGATATAAAGTAGTATTATCAATGTATTCACTGCTAGTAATGCCTTACAATTTCAATCAAACATGAGCATGAGTCTTTCTTTTACTTTCAACATGCTCAAAGTACAGTTCTAAGGCCAGGCAAAGGCAATCCTTGTACAACAGAGACCCTGACCATACACCCAGCTACTAGGAGTGTTTAAAGCTGTGTGAAAACTCTCCTGGGTTCTTCAATTTAACCCAATTTACTGTGGGTTCTTTAGGAGACTCCCACACTCTTGGCAGCCCTGCAAACATTTGAGAACATGTTAGTGGTGCCCCTGCACTCTCCGGAGCACCACAAGCAGAATATGCAAATGTTAAAATGCCTTTGCAAGGGCACACTCCATAATACTATGAATTAATTTACAAAAAATTGCAAATAAATAGGTAGGTAGAGATACCTATGATGACACACTCCTATCAGTCCACAACCTCAGAAAGCTCTGAACACTAAGAACATAGTACCCCCACATACATCAGACACACTATAAGGGGGTGCAGTTATCAAAAGGTAGGCCTACTGCCTTTGTCAGGTTGTCACCACAGTCACAAAAACAGAAATATAGCAAACGAATACAGCGCCATTAAATTTACTAGCGTACCATCTTACAATTATGGGTGAGCAAAAGTCAAGTAATTTGCTTTTGCACAATTACGTCAAATATCAGCAAAATCACTCAGAATTATGCAACATGCAAATCAACATTTAGCGCTATATCTTAGTGTGAACTGTGTCCTTGCTTCAGGATTTATTTAGCACTAAATAAAGTGCAAAAAGCAGCATGCACAACATGCATGTTTACGAGTGATAGCTAAATGTGTTCCTCATAATTAAGGGAAGGGGCGTAATCTGAGGCAGATGTGATTTACATTTCATTGAGGCCTACTTACAATTAAATTCATTTGAAAATGTAATGGCTAACTTTTAACATGTCCTATGATCTTCAATGAATTCTAGATAAATCAGTGTCAATAAAGATAAAATTTTCAATAAATTATGCACAGAAACCATTTAACGTGCTCCAAACATGGCGTTAGAACTCACTAACGCAGATGGCCCCCAGGCCCTTTGAGCAAAATCTAAAACTCCATGAATGTTGGAACCAGTGTGAAAACTTCCTAGGGTCACCAAGATGAGGGGGCCCCGGAACAAACAGAGTCTTGAAAAATGGTTTCCACATGCTCCTTTGTCACCCTCTATAATGTTTGTATTTCCTTGTGCTGAAGTCCTGGGCACTTGGCTCTCCCCAGAAGTTCAAGAAGCTAAGAGAGCAGAGCACTGCTGGTGTCCGCTCCTGACCAGACCCCTTGAGAGACTCAGATTCTTGAAGCATTTTCGCGACCTCCATGGGCCGTTTTGGACACTTTGGTATTGTTTTGTTCTTGGTGGCCTGCTCTAGCCACAAGAAGGATTATGAGTCCTGCAATTGCTGCCACAACATATTTTCCATGTTCTACCAGGCAATCAGGATCCATCCATCTACTTTGAATGGGCAAATCCAAGTATATCTGTACAGCAATGGTCCTGGGGCAGTAATAAATAAGTCCTCCCGTGGCACAACGGTAGTTTGCACCTACTTTGCGTGCCCCGAGGCACTTTGATAGTACAGAAAGGGCCGCAAATGCTTGTGTGGTCCTTTCTGTAATACAGATCATTAGGGGGCCTTCCATCATTTGCATCGGGTGTGTGGCCCCATGCAAATGAGGGACTATTCTTGCCTTTGCACCCAGGATGTATTACTAACATGAGCGCAGAGGCAAAAATACCATTAGAAGGCACATTAACAGTGTGTCACAAAAGCGTAGTCGACTTTCATTGTTCCTTCTGAATGCAGCCTTCTAAATGGAGGAAAATTGGTTCAATGGACCCCCAGATATCCCCTTGCAGGCGGGTGCAGGAATCTGCCTGCAAGGGGATCTCTGAACCATTTTAAAAGTCCAGGCCGGTAACCACCGGCACAGAGAAACACGGAGCAGCTTTAAAACAGCAGCTCTGTATTTCTCTTGTATGCGCTGCCCTGGGGCAGCATGTTTCGTGCATGCTTAGAGGGCAGCGCACTCTTTCTGCTACGGCACACTTTCCATGCACCCATTTCACCTGCTTTAAGGTGCACTGTGGCACAGACATGGAAAGTGCGCCCTATGTGTAATACGAGCCCAGATATCTTCAATTTTTTACCTGTGTTAACCCCTTCATGCATATGAAGCACCTTTTTGAACTCTAATCTCTCAACACATTCACCCCTAAGTAAGCCCTACTGCACATTAAGAATATAACAAGAAACAATGTCCCACTAGGTATCAGTAACAGAGACAATTCAGATTTTTGCATACAGTGCGTATTGCAAGAAAGGAACACCAGGGAGTCTCAATACATTTTGTGAGAAGGTTATTAATCACCAGTTACATTGAACAAGGGAAGCACAGTTAAAGGCAGCACTGTACATGAAAAGCAATCATGAAGCAACCCAAATGACACTTGGTGAAAATGTGATGACGCAGTGATAGTGACGACGCAAGTGAAAGTGAAAGACAGCGTGGTCGGCGCAAAGTGATAAAAACAATCAATTAAAGGCTTTCACATTGAATATATACACATAGACAAGTTCAATTTGGCATGGTGATAAGCCTAATGGTAGTGCGCCGTGAAATCGCGCTGTTGTTGTCGACGGCGTTTCGATCCTCTATGATTTGGGATCCTCTTCAGGACAGGGTTGGCGTTGAATTAGGGTGCTGCATGGGAAAATAATTAATTTTAGGAGATCGGGCATGAAATGGAGGCCAGAGGAAGGAGCGTGGTTGTGAGCCGAGTGATCTGGTACTTCACAGTTAACATGAAGTCAAGGGGGGGGGGGAAGGATCTATTGGTGTGGTCAGTGATGGATGGCATACAATTCTAGGTGCTTAGGGATGGTGGCACTAGGGTGGAGGGAGGGGGGGCCAGGGGGCGGGGGGCATGAAGGGGGAAAAGGTCAAAGTTAAACCAACCTGGAAAATAGGAACATTAACTGGATCAAGGGGTCAGTCCTCCACAAGGTAGTGGGTCCGGAGCCTCGTATACATTAAACGAGTGTTATTTCAGGTATCTGTAGGGCGCCTAAAAAGGGAAGGGAAGGCATAGATCGGTGTCTGCGTTTAAACAAAACAGTTAGGAGAGGTCCAAATAGTGCATAATGGCGGCGATTCAAGAAGGCTTAGGCAGGTTACCTGAGTCGCTGGAAACTGAATGTTGCCAATTGCGAGTCAACCGATCACGCTGGGGGGTTAATAGTCCTCTATTTAAGTTGGGTGCCTAAAGGAGAATTAAAAGAGCGATTTAGTGCGTTGGTGCAAGGGCCGTGGCGGCGTGGTTGCACATTAGCGCGTTGTAGGTGGGTCAAGAGGGAGTCAATTACCTGGATTAGTCTGGCGGGGGCTGCCGATTCAATCTTTGGCGGTAACGTCCCGCGCTGAGTAGCGGGTTGACTGGAGTCAAAAAGGTGCTTCATATGCATGAAGGGGTTAACACAGGTAAAAAATTGAAGATATCTGGGCTCGTATTACACATAGGGCGCACTTTCCATGTCTGTGCCACAGTGCACCTTAAAGCAGGTGAAATGGGTGCATGGAAAGTGTGCCGTAGCAGAAAGAGTGCGCTGCCCTCTAAGCATGCACGAAACATGCTGCCCCAGGGCAGCGCATACAAGAGAAATACAGAGCTGCTGTTTTAAAGCTGCTCCGTGTTTCTCTGTGCCGGTGGTTACCGGCCTGGACTTTCAAAATGGTTCAGAGATCCCCTTGCAGGCAGATTCCTGCACCCGCCTGCAAGGGGATATCTGGGGGTCCATTGAACCAATTTTCCTCCATTTAGAAGGCTGCATTCAGAAGGAACAATGAAAGTCGACTACGCTTTTGTGACACACTGTTAATGTGCCTTCTAATGGTATTGCGTCGTCACTATCACTGCGTCATCACATTTTCACCAAGTGTCATTTGGGTTGCTTCATGATTGCTTTTCATGTACAGTGCTGCCTTTAACTGTGCTTCCCTTGTTCAATGTAACTGGTGATTAATAACCTTCTCACAAAATGTATTGAGACTCCCTGGTGTTCCTTTCTTGCAATACGCACTGTATGCAAAAATCTGAATTGTCTCTGTTACTGATACCTAGTGGGACATTGTTTCTTGTTATATTCTACATACCCAGTCCCATTTTGGTCTATGGGTTATACTCCTGTCTTCTTCACTCTACTGCACATTAAGGCAGAGTGCATGATATTTAAAAGTAGGACATGTAAAGTTTAATGATAAGCGTGTCCTTACAGTGACTATCAATTGAAAACTATTTTCACTGGGGCAAGGCTAGCTGTTCCAAAGGAAAGCATTGGGAGACAATATTAAGTTTAGTAAATGTTATCTTCACCTAGGAAATGACTAGAGACATATCTGAAGGACTCCTTTTAATAGTTAAACAAAATCCAATGTAATGGTAAAGTCAGATTTGTTTTAAATATTACCAAGAGGTAACTTTAAAAAAGTTACTGTTGGCCTGCCTGAAGACCCTGAAAGTAAGATTTACAAATAGGAGTGAATTTGCTCACAGGAGCAAAACAGCAGGCTGGGAGAGGGTGTGGCCTAACGGCTAGGGTGGTCAACCACAAAGCTAGTGAACCATTTTTGAGTCTCAGCAGGGACACTCAACATCCTTTGATTCTAGGAAAACCACTTAATCTACCCGCGCCTGATGAAAATGTATGTGTCCGTCTGTAATGCAACTGGTGCTCATGTAACTTCACCTTCGGGTCTAGTTCATGCTATATAAAACTCTGCCCAAAAATTTAAAAAAAGGCTGACCCTGCTCCTAGGAGCAAATCAAAACGCTGATCTGAGTTGGGAGAGATACTCCCTGACAACGAGGGCTGAGAGGATCCTTGTTGACATTAAACGGTCATATCCTGCTTGAATGTCACATCTTGCTTGACAGGTCTGCTGGGGCTTTTCATATGACACCTAGGGCGCACTTCAAAGATGCTGTCTCTATATCAGGCATAGGATTGGCACTTCTGTTCCAGGTGGTGAGACCCAATTACAAGGGGCTTCGATTTGGCTTTACAGTGTCTTAACCTGTTTGACATGTCTGCTAGGCTCACAATTAACAGTTGGGGCACACTTCAAAGAGGGAAACTGAATGCCAAAGCAAGTTGTGTGTATCTACTGTCTGGTTGCTTAAAGTCCAGCTTGGTTATGTCAGCCTTCTGTCTCTGAGATTGTTGCTGGTACAGGGATTGCACCAAACTGGATTTTGGTGTTAGATGTAGGAGGACACTGGAAATACCAAAGTACACTTCCCACACACAACTATAGCCCTGAGATTCCAAGTTTGGTATGGCCAAAGGCTTACGCCATATTAACAATACCCAATGTGGGTAGGGTTAGCCCCAGTAACATTTACCCCATGTTTTAGGGTATCCCTGGGGGTCATTTCCACCCACCAGCTCTTGTTAGGGATCTCCAGGCACCCACTTCAGAATACTTATGGATCTGTGGAAGATCAGAAGAGGACTCAAATTGCTGTCTGAGACCTGAGAAAGCCTAGACGACTAGACCTGCTCTCTATTGTATCCAGGACAAAGAAGTGGACTCCCAGGGTCCTAAGGCTGACCTCTTGTTGAAACTACAGGAAAACTTCAAGCTACAAGAGGTCTTTTCCTGCAGCTGCCCAGCTCATTAGTGGCAATTCAAGCTGGACTGGAGTCTCCTTCTGGCCTCTGCCTCTCACCATATGAGGATCTAAGTGTCTCCCTTTAGACCCTGTGAGGCATAGAAGTGTACTTCTATGGTGGAATGGAACTTAAAGAACTAATGTCAGAAGGTAAAATATTGGACTAGGATGAACCTGCTTAGTAAATTCAACCTGTGCTCCATTATGGTCAGTTTTAAATTGTTCCAAAGTACCGTTCTACACGACCATTGATTATTATCAACACCTTCTACTTCTTGACCCATTTCTACTTAAAACTTTAAAATAACATATCTCCAATTTGTTTTTTCAATGATGCACTGTTTTTCTGATTTGTTTTGGGACTTTTATTGCTTTGCATTTTGATTTTATTACTGTTTGTGTGTTGCTTCAATACTTTACACCTTGCCTGTAAATTAAGCCTGCCTGCTCTGTGCGAAGCTACCAAAGGTTTGTGCACAGGTTTATATAGTGGCTTTTGTAGTTCACCCTGACAATGACTGTGAGTATTACTTGAGATGGATACTTACTTCCCTAAAATAGTAATCCAACTTCTTGCCCACACTTTAAGCAATGATCAAAGGACATCTAGAGGACAAATCTCTTGATGATAGTGCTTAATTTGTATAAGATTTTGGGGCTCATTAAGATGTCCGGTGGAAAGCCTCCACCCGATTCGGGACTGACCAATTTGCAGTCTGCGGTTCCGCCTGCTCGATTACGATGCAACCAAACACAGTTCGGTTAGATTCACATTGCTCCCTATGGGATCTCCTGTTCCGCCCCACCACCTGCCTTAACACAGGGAAATGGGATGTGTGTGGAAAACCCTGCACCCTATCACAGGCACCCCATTGTGCTTGCCACACTGTGCAGGGTTTTACGGGGGGGTCCCTTAGGTAACCCCTCGGCACCCAACCAGAGGCCCTAGGATGAAGAAGGCCCTGCTTGGGGCCTCCAAAGTCACTTTTCGGCAGACTTTTCCATGTTGGAAAGGCCGACACAGAAAGGCCGTTGGAAACTGACATTGTAATCCCTAGGATGGAAATGCTGTTCATAGGGATGTACAATGTGGTTCTGACTGACACGGATACTCCGAGAGCTGGTCAGAACCGATTCAGAATGCCTGCGCGGTTTACGTTAGACCATGAACATCGTAATCGGTCGGTCGGAATGTAAACCGACCGAGTCGGTCAGAAGGGTTCCGAAGCGGTCGCAGAAATTCCGACTGTCTGGTGGAAGCATTCCACCCAACATCATAATGAGCCCCTTAGTCTGGTGCTTAAAATTTTCCAAAAACGACTTCAACAATCATAAAAACTCCAAGAGCAACTCAAATAGGGCGTTAAAGCATCCCTATAAGACTATCAGACTCAAGCAGCTCAGCAACTGGGGAGCGCGGATTGACAGACATAATCCTGCACACTGCTAAAAGAAGAGTGGTGCAGCCAGTAGGCAGTGACCACTTCACATTGAGGGCAGTTTTAAGTCCAGTACTGCCCTGTGTACTAGGCTAGGCACAAAGGCGAGCGCAAAAACTGCACTTTCATTTATTCCTCACATGGCCTCCCTGCCAAGTCTCGCTCAGTTCAACAATGAGCCAGCCCAATGCTCCAATTATTTAAGGGGAGGCTAAGACACGCTGCATTAAGCAGACTTAGAGATGAATAGATTAGAGAGAATGGCAGAATTATTTAGTGATTGCCAAGGGTTGTGACAACCAGCCAAGATGAACAATATAGATTCATCATGCCTAATCCAGCTTGGGCCAGTCTGTGGAAGCATGCCACCCAGTCACCAAGTTAGGTATATTTATTTGTAATAATTATCTGGTATTCTGAGGGAGGGAGAAAAAAATGCATAGTCCCAGCCGTGTGAATTGCTGAGCACCAGAAACCACCAGCACAAATTAAGCACTGCTTGACGAGGGCAAAAAGGAACATTAGTCCTTTGGAGGAAGATTTGAATTAGTTGTCCAGTTTATACCGCATTCTACACAGAAACTCATGGCATCCTTCTTCATTGCCTTTGTGATGCTGGGGCAAGAGACCCCGCTGTAACTTGACTGACATCTATTCTGACTAACAAAAGTCTGTCTGTTTCTAGCCCTCCTTGAAGAATTTCATTTGTGTGGGTGAACAGTGCTCTGCTTTCAGCCTGACTAGTTTTTCATGTCATGCTTTATAACTCATAGTGCAATATGCACATTTAATCACATCAGTAACAGAGGGACATATGTGCCGTCAGATAGTGCACCACCACCTCATAACAGGCATTAAAATTGTCATCAGTGGTTTACGGCATAGATAAATCTTGAACTACAGTCAGGCAGTGCCCAACCTAAAGAGATATTCCTGTCTCTGATTGTTTCTATCCCCACGAAATCAGGGGGTCTTCGTTGGACCCTCTATTTAAAGAGAGCCTCAAATGCTGTAAACACATGTCAGAATCCAAACGTGAAAAACAAAATTTAAAAATGTGAAGGGCTCAAGTATCAAACGATATGTATTAGTTTGTCAAAAAGGTCTAGTATTTAACCAGCATGGAAAATAGGAGAACAAGACGAGACAGTGCTAGCCTTCTGTGACTGCAGGGAAAGCTATTAAACAACTAGTAGCGATTTTTTGAAATTTCGAATGAAGGTTCTATCAAAAAACAAACCCACTTCAGCCGCCCTTAACCCAGAAAATACTAGCATGTTTAACCACTAGCGGGAACACTGCTGCTGTGTTTTTGTTACAAGGGGCCGATTTTGCAAATCTGCTGCAACACCAGCCCCCATTTAACAAAAACCGGCCCACCGATTCAAAACCGGCATCCACCTTTCCGGCCCACAACCTTGACAGACAAGGTTTTGAGAAATTCACGAAATGCATTCGCCACGATCCCCCAGTGTTAGGGGCACAACTGTAAACCATCCAAGATCCCCTCTCCAGTTGGCGGAGAGCAAGAAAGCAAGAGAAATGGAAGGGTAGCTAAAGTGGTACTAGAAAACATGGGACTTATACTACCTGTCAGGAATTCATCCCTCAAAATCGCTGCTCTTTTGGCTTGCTGCTAATTGTTGTTGTAAATGACATAGGGCCATATTTATCAAAATCCTCTTTTGCGATTCTCAAATAGAGATTTTTTGCGAATCGCTTTTTGAGAATCGCAAAATGCTATGTATGTAGGATTTTCAATACATTTAGCGAATCCTACATTTTCCTTAATTGCGAATCTCAAATTGCGATTCGCAATTAAGGAATACCTTCCCATTCATTCCTATGGGCCTAGAGGCCCATAGGAATGAATAGGAAGACATTCTCAATTTGCGATTAGCAATTAGAGAATCGCAAATTGAGACTGTAATTTCAAGGGTACAAGGGTGTCAAAAAGACACCCTGTTGGACCCCTGAAATAAGCTTGGGTGCACATGTGGCGCACATACATGCCCTAAGAGCATGTATGTGCTTCATATTGCACTTTGAAAAATGCAAAAAAGTGCATTTTTCAAAGAAATCGCAAATCACCACCGACTTGAAATTGGTGGTAGTTTGCGATTCCTTAAGGCCAAATTACACTTTTTTGGTGTTTCTTACATTGCATTTAAGGAATTACAGAATTTGCGATTCCTTAAATGCAATCGCAAAATAAGGAATTGCAAATTTTGTGATTCCTTATTTTGCTCGCAGATTTCCCTTCATACATACCACTTCGGCTTTTGCGATCTCAATTTTGCTTGATACATATGACCCTAAGTAGCTATAAAACACATTGGCACATCATTAAAAAAAAAATAAACAGCAAAGTACAGCCGGAATGTATATCGCGGCCCGCCTGAACTTATTTTCTTTTTTTTTCTATTCACAAACATTCCAAGTAGTACATTTGGACAGCTGCATCATGTTCTGGGTTCCAAGCATTGAACCAAAGTAAACATTTGAGAAAAACAGTGATTTGCCCCATGTGCAGTTCAGCATCACAAGAGGAAGGAAACCTTTAGTACAGAAGCACTATTTTCCCTCTACAACAAAAATAATTCTGCCCCTGGAAAAAACCTTCACCGCACCCCACTATATCTGGGATTGTCCTTTTCCCTTTCCAAACTGCAAGGGAGTTACTCCATTTCTTGGCTGCAGTAAATCTCTGACCATTTTTAGGGCAGTAGAGGATAGAGGCACATTTTGAAATGCCTACAAATGCACGTTTATGGTCGTCCCCAAATTTCCAAGGCAAACAACAGCTTACAAAGCCCACATCCCACCACTTCTCTAGATTTACTACTGTGAATTTATTCACACTCATGGTGATCTGCACTAGTAAACTTATACATGCCTACCAAGTACCCTTTGTGAATTCCAGGAAGGGCAAAAAAGGTAAAATTGGATATAGACGTATTTACCACCGATTTTTACCTTGGTGGCTTGGAAGCAATGTCGAAATTTTGCATTAGGCTTAGTTGGCCACTGGTAGACATTTGAAGCATACATGTATATCTGGGGGTGCCCAGTGTAAATTACCGATAACTGTGAAAACTCTACTTGTTTGGTAGTATCTCGGCTACAACATTTCTCAGGCTACATTTTACTTAGTAGGATCATAAATCTAAAACTGTAGATCTGTTTCTTTCATTTTTGGATATATTACCTTCGTGATAACCATGTTTCTGTTGTCACATTGGAGAACCTTTGCACTTCAAAGTTTGACAACACTTTTCTTAAAATATATATTCGATTCTTTTAAGTAGTGGTTCCTAGTTGCAGACTTCTTCCGTCATCTGCAAAGCTGCAGACATAGCTGTAATTTCATAGTCAGTATATGCCGTGCTCCTCTGAATCAGAAATCTAAAAACATTAGAATTTCTCTGCAGTGTGGGTGCTGAGCTGTAACTTGATTAAACACAATAATTAGGGGATGCTAGAAGAATGTTAATTTTAAAACTACTTAAGCACCCAACACTCTGGAGGTTATCACCTGCTGTGCAGAGTACAGTTTAGAAGAGCTTCTTGTCAGAAAAATGTAATATCACAATGTATCATACCGAGAAGTGTGAAACTTGTATTATTAGTATCCAACCTCACTTAGATAATTGGCATGATGATAATGCTTGGTGTTATTTTTTTTTTAATTTGATGTGCGCCATGAATAATTTGCTGTTGCTTGTTTACTTTGTTAGTTCGCACTGTTTTGGTTAGAGAGTCGTTGTAACCTTGCACTCATTATTCAACTGATATTTAGGCAGCGCATTGTGCATTTAAATGAAGTCTGTTTTCTTCATGAGGGGGTTAATGTTACTTTATTATTCACCAGTGGCGTAACGAAGCATCAAGGCTCAGCCCCCCTCCGCAAAGTACTTAGGGGCATATTATCAAGGACGTTAAAAATTATCGTCGGTTTAGAGGGAGAAAACTGCTGCTAAAGTGGCGATAATGGGCTTGATAATATGCCCTTGGGAATTCTAATAGAAGCCTATGGTGAAATAGTACACATAACATCAATAAATACTTAAGAAGGTCTAATTAAAAACACCCTAATTAAACAATTTCTTTAAGCCTATTGAGTCTAATCGTCCAAGCCCATCTTAAAAATGTGGACAGAGCACACACAAACAAGGGCCGGGTGTCAGACGTCAGAATTCAAAGTGCAACTATATGGTGTCTGGTGCCCAACTCCCTACATAATGGTTTAAGCCACCTAGATCTCGGGGATTTGTAAGCGTGGCATTCAAAAAGGAAATGGGCAACAGACTCGACTCTAGATGTACAAAATGAACAAAAGGGAGTGGTTTGTGCCGGGATTTTCCAACATGCAGTCAGTTCACCCACTGGAAGCATGCCTACTCTAAATTTGAAATAGAGAGCCCTGTCTGTAGGCTTCAAAATTACGTCAAGGTAGGGTTCACAGTGGGCCACGTCCTTGAACCTAAGGAACTGGGTAGTTGCTCTGCATTTTTTGGGGTCGGAGCTACTTTTACCGGATACCCAGCTCCAATAGATGTTCTTAAGGACAGATTTGGGGGGGGGGGGGCAGATCTAGTAGCCCACGCTTCCCCGAGCCCCAACTCCCCAAGCAGGAATTTCATATCCCTAAGCCACCTGATTTTGGAGCAACTGGGCAACAAAACTACTTCCACCAAGCTTTCTGCGTAATTGGCAAGTTCGGGAACGCGCCAGAAGCGGGCCCAGAGTAGTAACGGCCGGAGCTGTGCCTGATCCTTGATTGAACGGCATCCCATGTCTAATAACAGGGATAACGTTGGGGTACTCTGAGGGAGAGCCATCAAGTCCTTCAAGAATTTTTTCTCAGAACTAGATAGCTGATCAACATTAGGAGTACCCCACAATTCCGTCCCATATAGGGCTGCGCTACCTCCTCTCGCCTTATAAATATCAATCACAGGGGCAATGGGTTTGAAAGAGGACAAGCGCTGTTCTTTGAGGAGTGCCCCCACAACCCTTTTGTGGCTCAGCAGCATCTTCTGGAGATGAGAGTTCACCGCATAGTGCCGGTATGACAGATGCCTAAATAGTCAAATTCCTTGACCCTTTCCAGGGGCACCTGGTGTAGTATAGGCGGCCGATCAAGCTCTTTACTGGGGTTCAGTACTAAATATGTTGTCTTGGTATTGATTTTAAGCCCCCTATTTGTGTAAAAAGACTGAAAACTATCGAAGAGGCTCTGCAACCACAGAGGATTTGGAGATCAGAAGAGTGTCGTCAGTGAACAGGAGAGTTGGTATTCTCCTGCCCACCAGGGATGGTGCGTCAGATGGAATTTTCAAAAGATGCTCCACCACTCCATTCACATACAGTGAGAATAGAGTGGGTGCAAGGACGCATCCCTGGCGGACACCCCTGTTCACTGGCATTCGAGCAGTCTTCTGACCCTGCGTGCCCCACCTCACCTGCGCAAAGTTTCCTGTATGGAGCTTCACCAATAAAGAAAATAAATATGCAGGCATCCCCATGTCGGACAATACCTCCCACAGGCGATCCCGGGGCACCAGGTCAAAGGCAGTCTTTAGGTCTATAAAAGCGAGATAAAGACTGCCTTTGCCTAATACAACCACCTTCCAGTACAAGAGCACCAATCTAAACGACTGCTCAATGGTTCTAGTGCCTGACCTAAAGCCAGCTTGGAAGTCAGAAAGGATTTTGTTGTCGTCGGCCCACTGAAGCACTCTCCCAAGAACCACCTTTCCTGCAACCTTCTGTGTGGAGTCGATTAGGCTTATGAGACGATAGTTAGCTGGGTCGTCCCGATCCCCTTTCTTGAAGATCGGGACGACCTCAGCTCCCTTCCAAGAATCAGGGATGGCCGCACCTTGGGAGGTAGCATTCAGCAAGGATGAAATGAGCCTCCCCCAGTCTTTGGGATTGAGTCGAAGCAAATCCCCCGGCAACCCGTCTGGACCTGCTGCTTTATTTGGAACTAGGGATTTTATCACATTCTCTACTTCCTTCGATGTAAAGAAAAGATCCTCACTCATCCCAGAGAGGCCCAATGAAGGTAAGATGTACGGTCCGTGCCTCACATCCGTTGGTAGTATAAAGAAGCGAGAAATGAACAAACCATGTTTGCTCAGGGATGTTGCATGTAATTAGGGCACAAACAGGCCTGTTCCTAGCCCTTACTAAATCCCAGAAGCCCCTGGAGTCCCTCCCCGCACTAGCTTCCTTCAGGTCGCGTCAGAACTGGCCCTCCCACTCTTTCTTAGCTTCACTAATGGCGTACTTATACTCCTTCCTGGCAGCACGGATCAACTCAGATCCCTTGAGTTTAACAGCTTCCAATAGAGCCCTTTTCGTCTGCCGGCAGTTCTTAGTATACCACCCCGGATTGCCCTTGAGTCTTTGGCATTCCCTAGCGGGAGGACCCCGACTGTGTGTTATAAATAACTTTCCCAGGGCATTAGTAGTTTCGCAGAAAAGTGAGGACACATCTAGGGGGTCCAAAGAGGCAGAGTCCAGCCTGGACAAGGCTGCAGACAAGAGAGCCCCCATGCTCTGGACCTTCCCCTCATCCAGGGCAGCCTTGCACCACTTAAGACGCCTCCCGCAGTTTGAGGGACGAACTTCAACAGTAGTCCGTAATACAGGGTGTTCCTGCGGGCCAATTGAAGGCTCCCACATGGGATGTAAGCTCAAGCAAAGTGGATTATGATCACTGTCCATGGTATACAACGTTTACCACGCATTTTTTACCACGCACTACACTTACAACGCAGGCATTACCACGCATACCATTACAACGCATTGCGCTGGGGGGCGCTCTAGGCTAGGGAATACGTTTAATTTTATATCCAACACCTTCCCTAGTGTCCACGGGGACTGGAGTTGGAATATAAAATTATACTTACCACTATCCAGCACCTCAAAGCGCTATGCGTTGTAACGGTATGCGTTGTAAATACCGCGTTGTAATGGTATGCGTGGTAATAGTATGCGTCGTAACGTCATACATCCCTGTCCATAGTGGACAGGAATTCCATATCACACAACAACACCCAGAGCTTGAAGTCGAGTAAGATGTAATCTATCCTCGACGAATGGTCCACCCTATTGAACGTGTGTGCTCCACATGGGTCCGAAAGAGTTCGACCATTCACCGCCCTTAGACCATATTCCAAAGTTAGAGTATTAAGCTGGATAGCTCGTTGTGACCACCTCTTTATGGGCGATATAGACAAAGAAGGAATACCCCTCCTGGCGTCCTCGTCCGTGGTGCCCAAAATGTCCTCTGCCGCAAGGGGCTAAAAAGTACAATTGAAGTCCCCTGCGACCAAGACATGCATGTCATTACTACACTGGTCAAGTTCGTCCTCAATCCCAGAAAGGGTTGTGGAAGGTAAACCACCTTTGAAGCCTCTAGCGTGAATATTAAATATCTCCAGAGTTCGCCCTCTTTGGGGCCCCCTAATTGATAATCTTAAAATGTCGGGGAATTAGTTTCTCTGAGCCTAATGTGACAGCCAAGAGAAATGCTAACCCATATGAGGAGGCCACCCGAGGGGCACCCTCTCCCTGTAAGGGGAGCGATTGCTGGGACAAAATACGTGGTATAACCAACCTTATGACAGGGCTCCAAACACCAGGTCTCTTGGAAAATACATATCACAAAAGACTCTATGAAGGTATTCCAGTTGGGAAGCTCTAATTTTCTGGAAATACCCGCTATGTTCCAACTGACAATCCTCACATCTCTGTTCACTAAAACTTGCACTCTCTGAGACTGTGAAGTAGACGTCCCAGGCCCCAAACGTGACTCAGGTGCCATACCCTCCAACTCGACCGGCTTACAGAAACTCTCAGATTGAAAACAGCCAAGCGCAGACTTATTCGCGGAACTTGGGAAAAGGAGGGGCAAAAACTCAGGGGAATGGGAAGGCCCATTAGGGGCACCACACTCAAACACCTTGCAGGACCCAAACGTATCAACTACAACAGGTAGCCTCTCTTCAGGCGGGTGAGTGATAAGTCAACAGCCGACCCCCATCCTATGTGCTCCTAGGCTAATATTTGGCGTAAAGGACCTAAGGGAGTGGAAATGATAGGGATAAAATTCTCCATTCCACCTTCCCCAGGTATGAAACCCAGCACTCTGGGGGGTTGCTGGACGAAGGTAGAAATAGCTAAGATCATGAGTACTGATTTCTGAATTACCTTGGTTAGAATGTTGATTGCAGATAAAACTAGCTACCCTAGCATCCCTGAAATTAACCAGAATGCAATCGCCCTTCGTATATTTTGGCCTATTTCCAACCCAACCGACCCGTCTGACATGGAGTATCTGCCCGTCAAATGCACCAGGCAGAGGTCTATTCTCCCTTAGCCAAAACATGGTTTTATTTTTGAGTTCGTCATATGATTCATGTTGTCCCGCCTTCTGCTGAGGGACCCCCGTGAGGACCACTATGCATGGCTGACAATCAGGGGGTAAATTAATGTAGGGAGGATTAACAGCTCCCTTCTCGACCGGGACAGGCATTGGTGGGTGAGCAGGTAAGTGACAATTTTGAGCCCCACTATCTCTCCCACTAATATTAATAGTATTACTTTGGGCAGGTAGTTTTTGGCGAGAACCTTTAGACACTTTGTCCAAATTCAAATTACAACTGGGGCTTGAAGGAGCATTGGTGTGAGTAGATCCACCTTGTGCAACAATATTCGCACACACTTGAGCCGCGGGGACAACCCCTGGCGCAACAGAAACAGAAACCTCCGCCTCCACAGGTGGGGAATCCACCTGCGGAACTTTGTTCGCCTCAAATACACCCTCCTGGTTTTTAGAATGTAATTTAATTAAGGATTTGAGTGAAAAGAAATTGTCAAAAGAGGCTTGCTCAAATCTGTCCAGCCTCTCTGGCAAAGCTTTCACTCTTTCAAGTACCGGAAGTATCAAGGATTTCATTAATTTCTCAAGTTGGGCGATAAGGGGTGACTGGGGTAAAGGACCCACAGAAGGAATAGGCTGTGGGTTTACATTCTCTGACAGACTTGGAGAACGAGGTGACTGGCGATCAGATGAAAAGATCCTTTTAGACCTAGAGGCAATCTGCTTCTCTACCGCCCCCGGCACCATAGGTTTCCCACAACTCTTAGCACAAATTTCCCTAAACTTCTTAAAGGGTTTGAAATGGCTACCCCTTTGGTTGTTTATAGCTCTCTTCCTTTTAGTCCGTGCTGCTCTAGGTATATTAGCCCCCGCAACCTCTGTTAGGACCGGAGGAATCACAGGGAGATTGGGGTTACCCAAAGGAGCGTGGTACACTGGCGGCAGAACAGGCCCCAGTGCTGATTGAGTAGCCGAATGCCTGCGGAGTTCTAAGGCATTAAGCCTGTCCAGGCTCTCCCGTATGGCACCTGATCTCCACCGGTCAACACTAGGAGTAGCTGTATCTGGGAGGTCAGCTGTATGTACCGGAGGAGCCACAAGTGCCAAGGGCCCAAGGGAAGAGTGTTTATGATTAAGTGGCTCAAGAGAGAGGCGGCGCTCAGTGATAGCGATCACTTTCTCGATAACCGAAAAGGCTCGAGTGATAAACTGGTCCATTGTGCCAGTTACATAACCTCCCCCCTCATACTGTTCCCAGAACGAGTTGTCATTGGCATGTGAGAGCACAATTTACTATAAGATCCGCCCAACGGCTGGTCTTATGAGTTAGTACAGGGGACAAGAGTAATAGTCTCAAACCTGGAAGTGTCCAAACGTTGGAGGGGTGGCCCAGCCCAGCCACAGCCAGCCACGAATGGCCACATTCGGTCCCATCCTTGTCCCGGGCTTCTCCCGGGACGCTCCCGCGCATTCCCACGCAGCGGGATCTTTAGTCAGTTATATAGAACACGCGGTGCCTGGGGGCGGGGCTGAGCGGCGAACGCAGACCAGGTGTAACAGGTCGATCAGGGACTCCTGGTAAATGGAGTCCCTGGAGCGTTCAGCGCAGCCCGCTTGGTGCCCTTCTCGCCTCCACAGCAGGAACAACAGCAGCTTCCTCCCAGCTAGCGCCTCCACAGGGTCTAAATGTCAAAACGGCACCCGCGGAGCGTGTGCGGCGAGTCGTGGGCAGCCTCCTCCTCACAAGTGCTGCAACTGCAGAACTTCTCCTTGGGCCAGAACAGAGACAGTTCCCGGTGTTAAAAGGATGCAGGGAGTTTAAATGTTTGCGGTGCCTGGGGGCGGAGCTGAGCGGCGAACGCGGACCAGGTGTAACAGGTCACGCAGGGACTCCTGGTAAATGGAGTCCCTGGAGCGTTCAGCGCAGCCCCCTTGGTGCCCTTTTTGTCCCCACAGCAGGAACAACAGCAGCTTCCTCCCAGCTAGCGCCTCCACAGGGTCCAAATGTCGAAGCGGCACCCGCGGAACGGGTGCGGCGAGTCGTGTGCAGCCTCCTCCTCATAAGCACTGCTACTGCAGAGCTTCTCCTTGGGCCAGAACAGAGACAGTTCCCGGTGTTGAAAGGATGCAGGGAGTTTAAATGTGCGCGGTGCCTGGAGCGGGGCTGAGCAACGAACGCGGACCAGGTGTAACAGGTCGAGCAGGGACTCCTGGTAAATGGACTCCCTGGAGAGTTCAGCGTAGTCCGCTTGGTGCCCTTCTAACCCCCACAGCTGGAACAACAGCAGCTTCCACAGGGTCCAAATGTCAAAGCGGCACCCGCGGAGCGGGTGCGGCGAGTCGTGGGTAGCCTCCTCCTCACAAGTGCTGCAACTGCAGAGCTTCTCCTTGGGCCAGAACGGAGACAGTTCCCCAGCTCTCTCCCTGCGCTGGTGCACTTGTGGCAAACTAGTGCCAACCTTGCACCATGGTGTATGGGTACCTGTGTTACAGGCAGCATTCTTTTATATGTATGATGCAGAATTCATCACGCATAGAAAGAGGGAGAAAAGAGGAGAAATGAGCATATTTCTCTTCATTATGCCTCTGTGTGGTAGACATATCCATTTCACACATTTCCATCATCACAAACCTTGGTAAATGTAAAATTCCAAGAAATCCACAGGTGAATGCAGAGGAACCCACATGTGCCACCCATGGAAAGTCTACCACTAAAAAGTGTAATGCATTGCAATTCTTTACTAAGCTACGCAAGGCCACACAAATCAGGCCTTGAGTGGCTTTGTAAATTCTAATTACGCCTTTTCTTTGCCCTGCGTCGTCTTGGGCATAGCAAATGCTACTCATAAACATAGTAAATGTGGGCCATAATCTCCCTTGAGGTTATGGCAGTGAATTCCAAACAACTATACAAGTCCTATATTAAGTGTCTTTAACTGATTGATAAAAAAGACTCCACCTACAATGTGATACAACTGATGCCCCTGTCCTTCATCTCACTGGTCCTTTACCATGAAACATGTACTTATTTTCGGATGACTTAGGGTCCGATTCCGATCTTGCTATGAAAGCCTTCCATGCAACTCGGATCCGGAGGGCTTTCCAAGCGAAGGCGTGCTCTGGGAGTCCAATCGAGCGAGTGCGATTGTGCCATATGCTTATGGACTCGGTTTCCTCAGACTCCTATTGAACTCTATGGGAGCCTGTGTACAGACCTGTACACTGGCTCCCATAGCAGAAAAGGGTGGGTGGGGAAAAGCGTACACCCTGAGCATGCCTGGATTGGGGAGACCCATGGGCACACCCCCGTGACAGATTCAGAGGGCCCAGGTGAAGGAAGGCCTGCTATGGCCCCCCGAAGTATGCTTCAGACAGCCGTTTCGTCCTGCTGAGACCGAGGCAAAGCGGCTGTCCTAGTCTTGGGTCATACTCGCTACGTCGGAATTTGGCTCCATAGCGTGGCATGATTCGACTATGTACAATTCGTACAGAAAGGTTCGGGTCAAGGAAACGATTTGGTTGGTGTGTAGGCGATCTTCACATCATACTTCGTTGTTCGGACCTGTGTACGATTTGGTCGTAAACAAGGGCGACGAATCGGATCCGGGAAAGCCAAATCCGATTTGGAGGACTTGCAAAGCACAACGGAATCGGGCCGTTAACGGCTTTGCTATCTATGAGGATGTGACCTATCGGCTAGGGCAGTCAACCTTAAATCTGGGGAACCGGGTTTGAGAGTCAGCAAGGACATACAACATCTTGTGATTTTGGGCAAATCACTTACTCTCACCGTTTGTATTTATTATTTATTTATTCATGTGTTTTATAGAGCGCGAACTTGACCCATTAGGGTATCGGAGCGCTTTACAGGAGAGCAAAGCAATATACAGACAGGCTTAGAATCAACCAGTAACAGTTTGAATAGTAGGGGGGGGCGGGGTGTCGGATACATCAGGGAAAGAAGAGCACGTATTTACAGTTTACATATCCAATTACTCAAGACGAGATAAAATATTTACAGATTACGTTTACAATTATTCAAGACCGGCCCCAATTTTCTGATGGGGTGACTAGGTATTCCGAAGGGAGGCAGTGAATGGCTATAGATTGGGCCATAGTGGTGTTTGAGGCAAAATTTAAACGAGAAATTTACCCATAAGGAAGTTTTTGGATCCCTTTTGAAGCGGGGATTCTTCTGATGTCAGATGGGATAGAGTTCCATATTCTTGGGGCAGCCTCAGAGAAGGCCTGATTGTAAGGTTTTTTTCCCTGAAAGCGTGCAGGTTGTAGCAAGAGGTCTCTGGCAGATGGGGAGTTTCTGGTTCCTCGGAGATCACAAGTTTCTGTGCCAGATATGCAGGGCAATTAGAGTATAAGGTTTTGTGTGTGATTCATGCTAGTTTGAGCTGTATTCTAGCCTCCAGGGGAAGCCAGTTGAGAGCTTTCAGGTGTGGGGAAATTTGATCGTATTTCCTTGTGCCTGTAAGTAGTCTGGTTGCCACATTGAGTCAGGTTTTAAGAGGTGCCAGGGAGATCTTGGGTAAACCCGAGAGGCTTGAGAAGCTGTATTCCAGTCTAGAGATGACAAGTACTTGGCCTGCCATTTTTAGGTGGGGAGCATCGAGGAAGGGTTTCAATTTTCTAAGGTAGCTAAGGTGGAATCTGGCTGTTTTGACAATCAAATTGATGTAGTCCCACATGTTCAGGTTGTAGCCGAGGGAAAGGGATTTTGCCGAGTTGACAATGGTCGGTGGGCAATTTAAGGGTGTGATAGCCTTAATCCACGATTGACTCTCGAGGTTGGTGTTGGGAGGGGAGATCAGGAGAAATTCTGTTTTCTTTGCATTGCGTTTGAGTTGATTGGATGCGAGCCATTGGACCCTGATTTTCAGGGCTTCGTTCAGGGAGAGAATCTCTTCGAGAGATGAGGTTTTGATGTAGATCTGGGTGTCATCAGTGTACATATGATAGAAAATATTAGTTGCGCACAATACTTCGGTAAGCGGTTCTAGGTAAAGGTTGTCGGTGGGGAACAGGGTTGACCCTTGAGGGACTCCAACCGTGACTGGGAATGGTGTCGATAGGTTGCCGTTATTTAGGAATCTCTGTGACCGGTTATGGACCATTCTAAACCATTCTAGAACAGTGTCATCCAATCCCATCATGAGTTTGAGGCGTTTAAGTAGTTTTTCATGGTTGACCGTGTCGAAGGCTGAGGATAGGTCCAGGAGGAATAGGGGTTAAGTTTTGCCTTGGTTAAAGGCTTGGAGGGCATCATCCTTGATGTGGAGCATTGTGGTTTCAGTGCTGTGCCCTGGTGTAAATCCGGATTGGAAGTCATCGAGCAGGTGGAAGTTGTTGATGTGTTGGCTTATCTGCTGATGCACACATTTCTTCAGCACTTTGACGAAGAAGGGGATGTTGAAGATGGGTCTGAAGTTGTCAGGGGAGGCTGGATCCAGCACCAGCTTTTTCAGAATGGGAACGACTTGGCCAGCTTTGAGAGAGTCAGGTATCGCTCCTTGCTTGATTATTGTAGCCCAGCTAGGAATAATTGATTGGGCGATGGTGGCTAGACAGTTGGAAGGGAACCGGTCATTAAAATGGTTGTTCAGGTTTAAGGTAGATCGAATTTTGAGATGAAGTATTCGTCATACTCTTTGAAGACACCAGTGAGCATGATTTTTAGGTGGAGCCTGTGGGTGCATCGCGGTGGGAGAAGGCGGGTCAGGAACGGGTTGAGGGTGTGTGATAGAGCTGATTTTCTTTCCGAGGGCTGAGATTTTGTCAGCGAAGAAAGAGGAGAATTTCTCTGAGGATATACGAGACTTGGGGGTTTCTTTCGATGTTTTGGCCAGTTTATTAGATTGGTATTTGACCAATTCAAAGAGCTTGTGGTGTCTGTTCTTGGTTTTCTCTAGTTCAGTTCTGAAGAAGTCTTTTTTCGATTTGAGTATATTCCTGTTGTAGACATTTCTGGCCTGGCGGAGGAGTTTTAGATGTGCAGTAGAGGGGTGCTGCCTCCAGGATCTTTCAGCTTGCCGGAGGGCTCGCCTCTCATTATTAAGGGATCCCTTGAACGAGAGGTTTCTGTCTTTGATTTGGGCTCTTTTCAGTTTTAGTGGAACTAGATCATCCAGGATGTTCGAAATAGTCGCAGAGTAGTGGTTGTTGAGGCCACTGACGGTTGTGATATGCGAAGGGCTGGAGGTCGGATTTGCAGCGAGCCTCAAGTTCACTGCAGTCCAGGTTCTTTTTGTCTCTGATCCAGTGTTTAGGAATCGTCAGTTGCGGTAATCTTGTCTTGTGGGTGCCAGGTAGATGGAAGGTGATGGCATGATGGTCAGACCAGTCGCATGGGTCAATAGAGATAAGCTTGACTAACAAAAATGAATGTGTCCTCATGTAAAGCAACTGGTGCTTGTGTAAATTGCTCTGATACCCCATACCTTCGGGTCAAGTTCGCTCGATATAACACGTGCTTCATAAAACTCAGTGAAAATAAAGTTCAGAATTCTGTCCTCCAAGAAAAGGCTGATATAGAGTTCGATGGTAATGAAAATTCTTTCAATATTTGAAGGAAATTTTAAACCCGAAAGAGAATCTACTGCATGCCATTTTGTCCACAATGCTATCTCCAGTAACCCAGTACCTCTGTCCTCTCCTACATTTCCACTTCCTTAAAATGATGAGACATTGAAACAAGAGGGAAAGGGGGACATCTGTGATGAAAGTTTCACCATTGGTAGTGTTTGTAATAGACCAAGTTGCTTCTGCCTGCCTAGTCCAGTAAAGACGATGTTTGTGGAGATTATTCACTTTTTAAGTACTTTCTATTGTTAACAAATGGTATTGATTGTTATCTAGGAATTTACTGAACAAATGTTTTAACATGAAACAATTTTGCACTAGTATTCAGTTTTTTCCATCCACATTTAATGAATTGGGACTGCCTGGTAAACCAAAGGGAGGCAAAGGTTGAGGGGTCTTAGAAGGGCAACCAGTATCCAGGTGTCAATCTTTTTCAAACAACAGCTCAACATTTCTAGAGCCTGTCTTAAAGCCATAAAGATGAACAGAATTAATAGCAATATTTTTAGTTTTTATAGAAGCTAAACTGCGAAAACAGTATCTCATGTCCAAAGTAAATGAGAGGAAGGGCTAGATAAATAGTTAACATGTATTATCAAAGACAATTAGTCCCACATTTTAAAAGCTGAGCTGTTTGCTATGCCATCACTTGTTGGCACTGAAATGCGAACACATGTGCCAAAAATGGAGGCACATCATGGCCGGCAATGAAGGAATGAGTTTTGTATAAAGGCAACCTATTTCATGATGGCCAGTGATGTGCACACATACATCTTGACACATGTGGATGCGTACATCAAGATGCATGCATTATGAAGCATGCAACATCTCAGATGCGTATGTGTATGATACATGGTGACCCATTTGAATTTGTTGTAAATACAAAAAAAACAATTTTGTGTGCGCAGCACAAGAAAATATCCAGTGGCCCAGCAACGTTTTAAGGCTGACAGGACCTTGTAAAGAAGTAATATAAACTAATGGCCAGTGGGATGGGGAGAGTGGGGGAATGAAAGGTTAGCACACTGACAGGAGGAAGGTAGATACAGAGAAGAAAGTTGAATTGAGCAAGGTTGCACATGCGCTCCAATAGAGTGCTCAACAGCAAAAAAAGAGTTCTCAGAAGAATGCTGTGGAAGTATATAACTCACCCAATCAGAGTGTGTGTCCAAAATACACCTGAGTGGGACAATCACAGAAATATGAAGGAAAGCAAGAACATACAACAGAAAAAAGACAAAGTGTCATCCAGTCATGACCAAGGAGCTTCCTCAATGCATACTCTAACTTTAAATGTATCTGTTGGAAACAATGTGCAAAACCTACTACTTTTACACACAAAACAGCAAGCAAAGTTGCAGTGCTGCATTGCGTAAAAGGGAGGGAGCAGGATAGTGCAATTTCTGCAAAGACACTTCATTGCATGATCCTGAAGATGAGGAGCCAACGACAACTGGGATTTGTCATCTGACGCAAGCTCCTGATAATTGGAAGAGGTTTCCTGTTCCATGCTGAACCACTGACCCGCACTGAATGTTCCCCCACTTGTAAGTGCACACCCCCTGTGGCTGACATCCATTGTTTCTACCAGCACCCAAGTAAGAGATAAGGAACTCCTCTAGTTAGATTGGAAGGATCAAACCAGTGAAAAACTTTTGAGGCACAACCAAATACATTGGAAACAACATTTTGTAGTCCTTTGTCTTTGGATCCCAATGAGGTGAATTATCAGAGGACACAAATGTAACCAATCCTAGAGGACTAACAGCAGAGAAGCAGACATGACCCCTGGCCCTTCAGCCACTGTTTCACATTAAAGAAGGGCTTTCAGCTGGACATCAATTTCTCTGTCTTAGATGGGAAAAAAACAGACCGACTCCAGCTCTGTTCTGAAAAGTCCTAAAATGAACTGGATACTCTGAACCGGTTGAAGGTGCAACTTCACTTTGTTCAGCAAAAATATGTGTCCAGTAGAGTTTAACATACCAATGATTTGCTTCCAGGTCTTTAGGACTTTGGATGTATTGGCCTGCGTAGCTAAATATTCAGTAGGTCAAGAGATGCTCTGGAGGATGACAATTTTAAACCTTTGATGCAGGAGGAAGTCATTCAATTTCTTTAGGTTCAAGATTGGAGAGAAGTATACCGAAGACATCTGAACCAGAAACATTAGGGAATAATATTCCTGCCACTTTCCCTCCTCTGATGCAGGGATCGCTGCCCCAAACACACTAAAGGTGAATGTAGGAATGCTTTGAAATAGTAGACTAAACCACTGGAAATCACTCTGGGTAGCATTTCCAGGTATTATTTTACTTTCCCCTTGCTGATTAAATCAAGAATGCCCTTGATCAGCACCTGTTGGCGAACTAGACTATGAGGGGTGGGAGTTGCCAGGAAGACTAACTTTTGGGGCATTATGAAGTTTAATTGTGTCATCCTACTCCACTCCCTCAGTGCTCAAGGGTCTTAAGTATTTATTTGCCAGGTCTTTAAAAACTTCAGTCGTCTTCCTCCCTCCTTCTTGATATAGTAATGATTTTGGTGCTCTAGGTAGGGCTTGAAAGAATGCAGGTTGAAGCTGGTATTTTTGGGAAAAGCAGACTTCATGACCCCTTCCATGAGAGGGCTGGCCAGAGTCTTTTGATGTTGACACCAACAGATTCTGTTCTTCTGCCGACTTCTTCACATGCTCTTATAATTGAGGACTGAATAGCTTTGTTCCATTGAAGGGAAGATAGCTTAGTAAGACCTTCTGGGAGTTATCAAATTTCCAGGACCTCAACCAGATATGACGTCAGGTTACTATTGCAAATCCTTAAGCTGAAGCTGCTGCTCACAGGCCATTAAAGGATGCATCAGAGGTGCATCTGACGTGATAGTTCCGTTAGAGGTACAATTACCTATGCTAGTGTCTGAAAGTCCAGCAGAAGTGACTAGGCCGTGAATGTGGTATGGATAGATAGAAAAAAACTATTGTTAGTAGATAGGGTTGTGCATCAAAAACCATGGGTGGTTGTCTGCAACTCCCATGTACCATGCATGGAACGCCCCATTGACTCAGAGTAATGCCAAACATCAGTGTGAGGTGCTACTTTGTGTTACTTTGAGGGAACTTTCCAGCACAAAACAATTTTTGTGCTGATAATTAAATTTAAAAAAAACTCTTTGCACAGGTTTGCCTGACCCCAGAACAAAGTGTTTGTTGTGCGCAAAATGTTTGTTAATCTGGGCTGTTTTGTCTTATTTCAGGTACTATTTATTGTATTCTAAAAAATAAACTGAAGCACACTTTATAGTAGGAACCCATGATGAGTTTTCAGTCAACCCTGATGAATTTAGAATATTAATATGCTGCAGTACATAAGTTTCACTTTTTCGAATTTAAACTTGATTGATAGCATAACTGCCCGAGAAAGTTATGTGAAAAAACATATAAAGGGTTTTCATCTGCAACAGGAGGGAACAAAGTGCTACAGGTCGCCTCACTGCTGTAAGAGTTTCCATGGCAACCATTGAACGAATACATGACTTCTAGTTGAATCTAAGGAAAGGTATGTCCAGGTTAGAAGAATACAACTTTCCTTCTGCAATGTTTTTAATAAGGCAGCCAGCGATCCGTTTGAGCAATTGCTACAGATTCTAGGTTTGTCGGCATACATTAAAGGGCAGATGACAGAAATGAAACACCGGTGCGCCAGAGGCATTCATTAGCTCCCTGCTTACGTGGAAATGTGCCTTTTTCTTGATGGGCTTTGAGAAGCGTGTGCCTGCTGTACATGTCACTGGTCTTATTGAGGCTTAATGTGAGATGTGCAATGTCATTCTGAGGTTTACCTAACAAAAGGTTGTTCTTTGGGGTGTTGCTCTTGTCCGATGTTTAGTGAAACCTCTGTTAAGTATTGATGCCACGGGGACAATGAGGTATGCAGACTTCTTCATGTAATTTTTTTAAAACTTTATTTTTGGATTTTTTCCCTTTTCAGAAAACAAACAGAGACAGCAGCAATTGACATACAATTATCTTGTGCACATTAGCAAGTTCCCTCTAGACCAACACTCTTCTGATTATGAAATTTCAAGCGACAATGAGGAAAGAGGAAAAGATCACTATAGATTCATGTAGTCAGAGGAAGTCACATAGTTATTCAGTACAGAATTACTACTCTCCAGGCCCATTATCCGCCCCACCCGAGTGACTCTTGCCTAACTCAGACTCATCCCTTTTTTAAGTTAATGCAAGAGAAAGGCTAACACATCCTTTCGCATCGGAAGTCCCTCTATAACTGCCCAACACCCACTTCCCATATTCCATTTAAAACAACAACCACGCGCTGACACCAGTGTCACTATGTACAGCACGTGGTTTAAAGATAAACAGAACACATCTTCCACGTTATACACAATAAACTCTAAAATAAAACTTTCTGTAAACACTGCTAAATACACCCTTGGGGAAAAACTATGTGTCCTGGGGAAAACTATAAACACACAATGTGAACATAACAATTTGCACAATTCTGATTTCTTTTTTCTCAACATAATTCTTCAAATATACTGGATGTTTAGTTTGTCTCTTGGATCTAATAATAGATCGTTCTTCCTCACTGCCATCCACCTGCACCGTTTCCTTACTTACTTCACTTGTTCTCTCTACACCTACACTTCCTTCCCTTTCACTCTGCCTCCTACACTTATCCAACCAGCTATGACCACCTGCTTTTTTCCTTCCTTTACTTCCATCCTCCCAGCTTCCATTCCACCTTCAATTCTGTTAAAATTCCAAACACTCCCATTACTCAATTTTACACAAATTCAGTATACTTCTGCAACATTTAACGGGTCAGAATACTTACTCTCACCCTTCTTCAATCGACATGGTAACTCCACATGTACCACATTTCCCTTCTTTACCACCACTTCCATATTGCCCCTCTTTCTTTTAGTATACTCTTTATATTTATCCTGTGCCTTCAAAATATTCTCCCTTACAACTTCTGTAGGCCATTGCTGTAAATGCGATTGACCCATCCAACCCAGGCTGTCCTTCATAAAAGGCACTCTCCCTCTCACAATAGCGAAAGGGCTATACCCAGTTGCACAGGGCATATACATCCACACTGTTCTTGTAATAAAATTAATTCAGTTCAACCTCTTGCTCTTAGGCACCTGCAAGTTTCCTTTTGTCACTCAAGTAAACATCCCAACTTCACCATTGCCAATGGCACAGTAGCCATTCCCTCTGAAAAATGTATCCCAGGAACTTAACCAAAACCTCTGAATTAGCACTGTTCACAAATGCCCCCTCCGGCCACTTTGAAAAATAATCAATAGCTATTACAGCATACCAAGATTCCCCAACTGCACACTCAATTGGCCCCATGATGTCATACCTAACACCTACCTCCAAAGCCATTTCAGGACAAGGAATAGGAAACAATTTAACAAGGCTCACCTGGTATTTCCACAGGAACGAGAGGAAGGAAACCGTTGTTCTGGTCCCAACTTCCCACTACCACAAGCCTGCCCAACTACGTCAAAGCAACGCTAGGGTATAGGGGGAAGAGGGGAAACACAGGGAGGAGACAACTGCATCAGGACCCTCGGCTCGATCAGGGCAGCAGGACCAGTGCTTGATTTGTAAATGGCAGACTCGAGGTTGGATAATAAGCAGATGGCCAGAGAAAGCTGCCTAATGAACCCCTGCATGAGTCTGCAAGGCTCACAGAGGATCTGCAGAGCCCCAGAAGCGGGCAGCCAGGCGTTCGTGGATACGGCAGCAACCGCAGTGACCCCAGAAGTAGACGCAACAACGCTCTGGACGGAAAAGGAATGCTAGGAAAGCTAGAAAGTGAAGCACTCCTCCTGTCCGGAAGCAGGGATTTAACTCCCTCCAAGCCCTGCCCTGTGCGCCGGCGGCAGCCGGAGTGGGGCGATCCTGACACAATTGGGGTTTTATCTGTACCTGTGACCTATCAGCATCCATGAATAAATCACAATCCCTGACAATCCTCTCAATTTCGGCATCATTGTCAGGCCTCCAATAATTCTCTTTAATCCTCCTTTTACTTTTGACCATGCATAAATGTCATTCGTGGCACCATTTTATGACAGACTCCTTCATTTCCTTAGGGGGAACAACATTCACCCCTCTCATGACAGTCTATTGCATAGCTGTGAGTTAACTCCTAACCTCCCCAAAAATCCTACAACCATCATTCAACCGTTTCTTCTCCGGCAAGCTGTCAACAATAAATCTCTTCATCTTCTCCAAGATTACATCCTTTTCACTTGCCTTGCACAATTTCTCTTCTGAAATGGCCAAAATTCCAGGCTACACACACTTCATCTTTTTTCATCAGTGACCCTCTCTTTAATGGTAATGGTAATCTAGTAAGGCAGTCAACTGCCTTAGTTCTAACACCTGGGAGGTACTTTAAACTGTATCTGCGATCCAACAAGCGTACAGACATTCAGAGGGCAACACCTTAAGTAAAGGTTTATGGTTAAACCTCACCTTCACTTCGTAACCCCACACACAATTTTTGTAATGCTTCAATCTGCAGACAAAGGCCAGCGTTTCTTTTTCTATAATTGAACAGTGTTGTTGATAAGGCCCTTGATGCAATCTTCACCGTGTGTTCATTCACTCTGGAACCGTTCTGAGACAGTGTTTCTTGCATCAAGATCCTATCCAACTTAGGATCAAAACCTTGTGAACTCCCAGTCATGCACATGCTGTTTTTAACTTGTTATAAATCATACTGTAAAGTGTCCGACCAGGCACATTTTAACCTGTTTTTTCGAAGCTGGCATAAATGATAGTTTTTTTTCAGAAAAGCTGTGCACAAACTTAGCATAAGATTCCACCATCCCAAGGACAGACCATAGTTTATCCTTATTAGTTGGTACTGGAGCCTCCTTAACTGCACTAAGTAGACTTTGTTTTGGCTTGATTCCTTCTGACATGACCTCATGTCCTAGGTAGTCTAATGCTTTCACCACAAACCTACATTTATGAAGCTCAGCCGTACGTCGATTGTACAGCAGAATTTCAAGCACTTCACACAACCTGCAGTCATGATGGTCCCTGTTTTCCCTGCATGGCCAAAATATAGTCCTGGAAGAATACAGTCCCCACTTTGTTCATGAACAATGTGTGCATTTGTTTTTGGAAAAAAGCAGCTGCTGACAGGAGTCCAAACAGAATACGTACCCATTTGATTGCAACCTTGGGGGGGTCATAAATGTGTTAGTGGCTTACTTTCCTCATGAAGCTTCACCTGGTGGTAAGTGGAGGAAATATCAATTGAAGAAAATCATTCCATGTCTTTAGTCAACTTCAAAAGCTTGTTAATTTTAGGTAATAGGAATCTCTAAATTGCAATATTACTGTTGAGGTACCCGAGGTCCATACATAAGCAGATATTTCCATTGGCGCATTGGGCTACCACCAGTGGAGCGATACACGTAGAGGCCTCTAGAGGTTCAATGACCCTGCAATGAGCATTTTCTCAATTTCATTGCTCACTACCTTCCGCAGTATCCATGGAATTATTCTGACCATTTATACCTAGCATTCTTCTTGAGCACAATTATGTGTGAAAACGTTTAAGTGTGCCATTCTTTCCCGTAAACACATCTGGGTATCACTCTTTATAAGCTAACCCTACTTCCTCTTCTCCCCCAAACACTAATACCTGCTCATCACTGTTCGGGTCCGAGAAAATGTTTAGGGACCTCTGGTCAACCCGCGCAAGTACTGAAGGCCCCTCTTCAGCCACATTAAGTTTGCACATTGCTTTCCTCCCTTTAAACTCGAATGACAACTTCCAAAAACTGATGATAGGAATTGGGTCTCTTGCAGGGGCTACATTCAGTATGGATAGGGAGTTCCCTAAAACCTCTACAAATTTGTCCTTCCACACACTCTTGTTAATGATCATGTGAGGAGAACCAAAGTCAGCCACAATAGAAATTCCCATCCACCAATTTTCATGTTGCACACCGGTTTTGACCTAGAATGTTTATGAAGGAGATTAATATCACTGTCATCCAAATGTTCTCTGAAACCAAGCACATCATTATTGTCTTTGTGGTTCGACTCTGATTGAGACTCTTCTATGCCAAAATCCGAGTCTTCCGAGCCAGAATCCGAGTCCAACTCCTCCTGATCTCTAGCTATAGTTTTACATGCCTTCCCCTTCCTATACACTTAGGAAAAATGCTCTTTGATAGCACGCTCCTTACATTTTTGGTCTCTCACAGGACATTTTTTGCTATTCAGTTAGTGGTCTTTACTTCCACATCCATAGCATTGTCTCTCTTTGTGTTTACCAACACTATTCTTGGTATCATTCTGAACTTTAGATTTGTCTCTTCTGAATTTCGGTTTAACTTTACACACCACATTGTTAGACTCTGGTCCAGAAGAGGAGTCCAGGGAAAATGTAGAGTTGGTTACTGGAGGTGTAGAAGAAGATTCAGAAAATACAACAAAAAACTTTGCTTAAGACATTAAGAAGTTTAAGACAATTTCCCCTGAAAAACCAAACTGTTTGTATTAGTTGTTGACGCTCTCACTACAAAATGCAAACTCTAAAATTGAAAAAGAGAACAATGATAAGTGGTACGAATTTGGTGCATATTTATTTGTTTAGGAAAATTATGATATAGTCACAGAACAGATTATCTGTAGGTACTGCTATGACAAGTTAGATAATAATAAAATGCCAGCTAGAGGTATACATAACAAACTAGAATTGGTATCCATTCCGAAACAGCTTAAAACATTGAATGTTTATAAATCAATGCTTGTACAATACAAACATCCTTTTCAAGCAATAGTTCGTATGGAGCTAACTACAGGGAAATTACACCAACATGGAGAAGACAACACTATGTTGGGGCCGTTCATTCTGTCCCTCTGAATCTTTCAACTACACAGAGACACGTATTGATCTCTACAATTATGTGAAGAAGATGAAGCAAAAAAATGGTACAGTCTCAGAAGTCAGAGACCCCTTGGACTCTTCCTTTAAAGATGTCACAGCCGCTTTTGCACACTTATTTGAAATTTTAGCCTTCTTAACCCCTGCAATCACATATGCTATAGATGCCTCCCCATATATCCACAGCCTCTTCTGAATATGCTTGTTATTGACATGCATGATGATATGGTCACAGATATGGTCACAAATTAGTTCATATTGTAAATTCTGAAACCTGCATGTAAGGGCAAGGATTTTTAGGGCTAAGGCATAGTCTGCCACAGGCTCCAATTTGTTCTGTTTTCTCCTGAAAATTGAGCCTGTCAATCGCAGTACAGATAGACAAGGGACTCATTTTTATCCATATCCTTTAGTGCATGTTTAAATATATCAAAATCACTTGAACTGTGAGGTTTCTTTTCCATGGCATTGTACACTATCAGCTAGATTCATCATAGTGCCGTTTTGCGAGTCCTTAATAGCGATTATTAAGGAATCGCTATTAAGGACTTGCAAAACCGGATTCATGTAGGAATCGCTAAATAAATTGCGATTCCTACACATTCCTTATTTGCGATGAGCAAATTGCTAATCGCAAGTAAGGAATAACTCCCCATTCATTCCTATGGGCCTAAAGGCACTTAGGAAGGAATGGGGAGTTATTCCTCATTTGCGATTAACAATTTGCTATTCGCAAATAAGGATGCGTTTCAAGGGTGCCAGAGGTTTCCAAAGGACACCCTGTAGCACTCCTGAAATGTAATCTACATTGGTGTTGCGCACACACATGTCCAAAGGACATATGTGTGTGTGTAACATGCAACTTAGAAAAATGCATTTAAATGCATTTTTCCAAGTTTTCGCTATTTACCACGAGGTTTGACCTCGCGGTAAATAGCGGCCAGAAATAGCGAATTCGCAAATAAAAAATGGTTAATGAATTGCATTTAAGGAATCTCAAATAGAGATTCCTTAAATGCAATTCCTCGCAAATATGCGATTTCGCAATTACCAATTTTTGCATTTGGGATGATGAATCCCAAATGCAAAAATTACGCTCGCAAAGGGCCTGATTCGCAGAATCTGGCCCTTTGCGAGCCAATTTATCTTTCATGAATCTACCTGTTAATTTGTAAAGAATACTATGACTGATGTGCAATAATAATTAAATAATATTGCATTTAAAGGGACCCCTGTAAGGAATGAAAGACGTTGCAGCCTAGATGAGCAACAGTTGCTTAAAGCTCAACTCAGTGAAGACAGAGGTCCTCAGACCCTCCCCGAAGGCCTGACACTACACCTTGTGGCCCTCTACCCTCAGAAACCCACCCACCCCGACAGAGCACGCCCGGAACCTCGGCATCATTCAAGACTACTCCCTCACTATCACTTGCCAGATCAACGCTGTATCCTCCACCTGCTTCAACTCCTTCCGCATCCTCCGCAAGACCTTCAAGTGGATCCTCCCAAAGTCAGAAAGACCATTACACACACACTCAGCAGACTGGATTATGGGAACACATTCTATGCCAGAATCAACAAACACCTGCTACATAAACTCTAGACCATCCAGAACATCGCAACCAGACTCATCCTCAGAACCCCACGACATGAGCACATGGCCCAGCACCTGCGAGACCTCCACTGGTTCTCTGTCAAGAAGAGAGTGACTTTCAAGTTACTCACCCACACATACAAATCTCTCCACAACATCGATCCCAAATACCATAACGAAAGAGTCTCATTTCTCGTACCCAAAAAAAACCTCGGCTCCGCCAACTTCGCCCTAGCAGAGGCCCTGCACATCCTCAGAACCAGAGCAGGCGGAATATCCTTCTCCTACGTCGTAGCCAAGGCCTGGAACGACCTTCCAGTCACATCAGACACTCCCCTACCCTGCACTCCTTCAGGGAGAGCCTCAAGACCTGGCTTTTTGGCATTCCTGAGCTGCATCCCCCCCCCCAGTGCCTTGAGTCCCTCATGGGTGATTAGCACGCTTTAAAATCCCCTGATTGATTTTTTTTATTTTTTTATTTATTTTTGGAAAACCTTTATTTGTAATGCAAAGTACACTGCTATTCAGCCGTACATTCCGGAGGCTAGGCAGCATTATAAAGCAACATGGAAGTGTGCACAAAACAGTAAAAGGAGCAGTCAGGTTTAATTTTATATATTATAGAAGTGAACTCAATGAACAAGGTGAAAACCGAAAAGTGAAAAGGATAAAGAAGGAAAAGGGAAGAAAGACGGGGGAGAAAGGGAGAAAGATGGCAAGGCAGAGAAGCATAGAAGAGCGGTAAGGAACATGTCCAGGGGGAGAGGCGGGAACTTCCGCATCATAATATAACCATATCAAAGAAGCGCACATGTGTACGGGGAACAAGAGACAGGATTACGTCACGTGAAAACCTGGGTGGAGGGATTAGCTGGTGAGAGACGAATTTCCGGTTGGACTATCTCCGGGGGCACACAAATGTCACCTCTATACGAATTCCAGGCCCCCCAGATCAGCCTCCACATCTTGGGCTTACCCCGGGCTAAGTAGACAGTCTTCTCCCGCAGCATGCACCAGTCCATATTGGTTTTCCAAAGACTCACAGAGCAACCCATCTCTGGGCAATGTCCCTCTTGGCCACCATATTCCCCAGGGTGACCCAGCGGGTTTGAGCGTTATTGTAGTCGGTCGGACCCCACACATTCAGCAAGCATCGTTGAGCTTCCGCAGGCAAATCCACACCAGTCACAACACGCATAACCGCATGCACTCGCTCCCAATAAGAGGCTATGGCTTGGCACTCCCAAAAGGTATGCATGAAAGTGGCCAGCGCACCACATCCCCTTCTACAAAGGCCGTCCTGGGAAAGCCCCATACGAATCAACCTGGGGCCAGTGACATACACCCTGTGGAGTACTTTCAGCTGAACCAAGCGCAGTCTGGCCGAAATAGCTACCTCCTTAGGGGAGCAAACCGCAGACTGCCAGTCCTCGTCATCCATCTCAATCCCATCATTCATCCAGAGGTCTCGTACTTTCACCAGCAGGTCCGTCCGAACATTGATAAGTTTTTTGTAGGTCAGGGAGATGACGCTGTCCGGCATATGGCCGTCCAGCACCCTGTCCTCCAGCGGGGATGACTCAGGGACTTTTTCACCTACAGGCAAGGAGGACGTAAGGGCATGCCTCAACTGCGCGTATCGAAAGTACTCTGTGGCCCCCAGTTGAAATTCCGCCTGTAGAGCAGCAAACAATTTAATTTCTCCCCTGGCCATCACATCCGCCACTTTGGAAATACCGATGAGGTCCCACCGATCAAATCCTTTTGAGTGCCACAAGTTCCCCAGCAAGTCAGAGTCGTAAAGGGGAGTAGCCATGGTGAGCCTACCCTTCCACCCCAGAGTCTTCGTAACCGCCCTCCACAAGTGCACTGCGGTCCTGGTGGGACCAGTCAATTTCCGGTCCAGAGATCTAGAATACAGCGCTCTGTAGTACATCCCGTCGTTCATGAGCCATCGATCCATGGCATACCCCGGATTAGCCACCGGTCCGTAGAAGCCATGATTGATAGCCGCCAGTTGAGAAGCCCAGTAGTACCGGCGTACGTCGGGCAGGGCAATACCGCCGTCATACCACGGAATGGTCAGTTTGACTACGGCAATGCGCGGCCTTCCGTCCCACAAGAGGGTTCGCTGCAAGCCTTCGATATCTCTGAAGTATTTAGAAGGTACTGGGTCCTGCGTGTTTTGAAGCGCATACAAAAATCTCGGCAGGGACATCATTTTGAACAACGCCGCTCGGCCCAACAAGGACAGCGGCAATCTTTTCCAACCCTCCACGTCCCGCCGAAGGCGTGCCAGAGGAGGGAGCAAGTTGTTCACGTACCTTGCCCTGGCATCCGTTGAAATATAGATGCCCAGGTACTTGAAGCCCTGTTGCGAGACCTGTATCGCACAGCCCCTAGGGAGACGTGGAGTGTCCCCGCGGAGCATGTAGAGGTAGGACTTGGACCAGTTAATAACCAGGCCCGAGTATCCACCAAAGGTACCCAGTACATCAAATACCACAATCAAAGACCGACAGGGGGAGGTGAGGTAAAGAAGAATGTTGTCCGCGTATAGCGAGACACGATCTTCAAACCCCGGTGACCACTTGATCCCATTAATATCAGGGTGAGTACGGATCCAAGCAGCAAGTGGCTCCAGAGCAAGGGCAAAGAGGAGATTTGATAACAGGCAGCCCTGTCTGGTACCCCTGCGCAAGGCAAAGGAAGCTGACATGCGGCCATTGACCGTTATGTTGGCCATCGGGGAGGAATAGAGAAGCCGAACCCAACTGATGAAGTCAGGGCCGAACCCAAACTTAGACAGCACCGCCCAGAGGTAGTTCCATTCAAGCGAGTCAAACGCCATTGTCGCGTCCAGCGAAGCCAGGACTGTTGGCTCGCAGAGCAAGTGCGCCCGCGCCATGACAGCGTGGAGTCTCCTAAGGTTAAGGGCAGTGTTACGGTGAGGTATGAAACCAGACTGGTCTCGGTGGACCAAGTCCGCGATCACGCCCACGAGCCGATTGGCCAGCAACTTAGCCAGCATTTTGGGCTCGGCATTCAGCAAAGAAATAGGGCGATACGACCTACAAAGGTCTCTAGGCTTCCCCTCCTTATGGATGACCACAATGGTAGCCAGGCGTTGATCCAGTGGAAGTTCACCAGCGTCTCGGGCTTCCAAGAACACATTCCTCAGGGGCGCGGCGATAGTGTCTGCTTTGATTTTATACAGCTCCACCGGGAGACCATTGGGACCTGGAGCTTTCCCGGAGCGCAAGGACCGTATCGCTAATGCCACCTCGTCAACCGTGATGCCCCGGTCCATGTCGTCGCTTTCAGTATCAGACAGGCAAGGGAGCTCAATCCCCTCTAAGAAGGAGGCCGAATCTGATTCAGTCAGAGCGGAGACTGACGTATAAACCGTCTCAAAGTAGTCGGCAAACGCCGCGGCAATAGCAGTGGGATCGGTAACAACCAGACCATCGTCACCTAGGATCTCAGGCACCATACGGGAAGCCAGCTCCTTCTTGTCCAGCCAGGCAAGTAGTTTGCCCGCCTTGTCTCCGGCGTCATAAATCCTCCCTTGCTGTTCCCTGCCCATCGCCTTGGCAGCGTCAGTGGCAGTGGCTCTATATTCAGACTGCTTCAGGGAGAGAGCATGTAACAGTTCGGGTGTCGGTCCCAGCGCCAACTGGGAGTTCAGGTCTGCAATATCCGACTCCAACCGTACCATGTCTTCATCCCTTCGTCTGCGCACCTCAGCTATCAAGGAGAAAGCCTCTCCTCTAAGGACAGTCTTAAAGGCCTCCCAGAGGGAAAGGGCCGACGTTACCGTACCTGTATTCTCCGTGAAGTACAGATCGATAGCTTTAGCAAGGAGGTCTCGAGTCTTGGGGTTGCGGAAATACCAGGGATTGACCGGCGCCACCCTGGTCGCCGACGCGATGCCAAAGTCAAAGGACACCCAAACTGGAGAGTGATCCGATATACCCCTGGCCATGAGGCGAGCCCCAGAGACGGTCTGTGCCTGAGCCGCGGGCGTCAAAATGTAATCAATTCGAGAAAGACTACCGTGGGCCCCCGAATGGAAAGTGTACTGTTGTTGGGCGGGATGTAAAAGTCGCCAACAATCAATAAGGCCCATGGTACTCATAAAGTCCGGGAGCCATGCTTGTGCGCTGCGTAGATCTCTGGACGGAAAACGATCCAAAGTGCCCAAAACCACAGAGTTAAGGTCCCTGCCCAGTATTAACCGCCCCTCCGGGAGGCCCAAAATGGTGCCTCCAAGATCCTGGAAGGTAGTCGCTTGCAACCCCGGGGGGACATAAACAGAAACCAAAACCAGGGTGCGTCCCTCCCATCTGCTCACCACGGCAACATAGCGGCCCCTATCGTCAACCACTGTGGACTCCACCTCCAGGGGAAGAGACATGCGCACCATTATCCCCACCCCTCGGGATCCTGAGGAGAACCCGGAATGGGCCACCATTTTGAACCCTTTTCTATTCAGAGCCCTACAAGTATTGCCAACGAGATGAGTTTCTTGCAGGAGGATAACATCGGGAACACAACGTTTAAACATTTGTAATACAACACCACGTTTAATACGATCCCCCAACCCATTCACGTTCCAACTAAGTAAATTCAAAATCTTACCCCCCATCATCAAAGATGCCCCGTCTCAGCCATCCCCCCCAGAAAGCAGCCACCGATACGGTGTACTCAAGACAGTAGTAGCCTCGCCATGAGAAAAGTAAGAAAGGAAGAACAAAAGAAGAACACACAACCCAACTGCCCCCCACCCTGCACCCCTGCATTAGACTAAAAGCCCCCCCAACTAGTAGTGTGCCTGTCGCCCCGTATAAACTAACCTACAAAAAGCCCCCAGAGGAGAAAGGAGACATCCTATCACCCCCCGTTAGCCTCCAAAGTTGAAAAAACAGGAAAAATAAAAAAGAAACAAGAGTCACTGAACGGCGCCATCCGCAGAGCCCCTCGCAGAAAGAAGACCAACATGTTAAAGTTCATTCCTGAGAACCTGGGCTGCCTGACGCCCCTTCCGACAGATCCTCCGGAGTAGTCCGACGCTGAGGCAAAGTGTCCAACCAGTCCCCCGCAGCATCTGGCAAATCAAAGAACAGCGTCCGATCACCATGTTCTATTCGCAGTTTCGCTGGGTAGAGCATGGAGTACCTCAACCCCATCTCCCTCAGTCTTCGTTTCACTCCCATAAAACTTTGCCGGCGTTTCTGTACAGCCTGAGTGAAGTCGGGGAAGAAATTCACATCAGAATTCTGAAACCGCAGCGGACCGCCACTTCTCGACGCTTGTAGGATTGCGTCTCGGTCCCTGTAATTGAACAGTCTGGCAATGATGGGGCGCGGGGACGCGCCTGACTTCGGTTGGCCACCAGGCAGTCTATGAGCTCTCTCGACCGAAAAGAATTTACTCAGGCCTCCGGGCGCCAAGTGCTTCATCACCAGTTCCTCCACAAACAAATCCGCGGCGTCCTCCTCCGCTCCCTCCGGCACACCTGTAATGCGGACGTTCTGGCGCCGTGCCCGTCCCTCAAAATCATCAAGCTGGCGCGCAAGCATCAAATTAGCGGCCTTCAAGTCCCGAACCTCGGTCCGCACATCCAACATATCAGTAGTCAGGCTCGACGTCTTGATGTCTAGTGACTTGACCCTGTCGTTCGTCTTCCCGAGGTCGGCCCTGATGAGATTGAGCTCGATCTTGAGGGTATCAACCTTGCTGGACAGCACTTCATGTTGGCTGTGCATCTCGGCCTTCACGCCAGCAATGGCTCCCATCACGTCCCGGAGGGTGGGTTCAGTATCTTCCGGGGACACGTCCCGCTGCGGGTCCTTGGTATGGCCCGATGCACCTGGTGAACCTCTAGAGTGAGAAAATCGTTCAGGGATGGTGGACTGCGAGTGGAAGGGTTTCCTACTGACCCTCGGAGGCTTCCCTTTGTCTGGATCCTCTCTGCCCGCCATGTTGGGCGACGGGGATCGTACGATCTGAGAGGGGGCAAGCCAATAACGCCACCTCCACCTGATCGAAGTCAACAAGTCCCTCCACCGTCCCCAGGGAACAGCAAGCCTCCAGGGAGATCGGCAGGGCCGCCGGGCCTCGCAAAGCAGTTAGTCCCACTCAAAATGCCACCGCACAGGGGCTTCGTCACCGCCCCAACAATGCCAGGCAGCTATGGCGTCGTCGTCACCAGGCCTCCCGACTGTGTAACTCGGTGCAGGAAGCTCGGATCTTCAATCTGAAAACGGGCGCCGCATCAGCATCAACACCGCAACTGATTCCCACCGCCGTGGGACAGGATAGTTGACAGGATCAATATGGAGGATCGGAGGGTCTTCGGAGCTCCGAGCTTACGCGGCCATCTTGGTTGCCCGCGAAGCTCCTCCTCAAAATCCCCTGATTGATTGATTGTAAGCAGTGCTATATGACTAGATACTTCCAAGTTGCTTGGAGTTGTTAGCATAATCTGAGAGTTGGGAATTGGTAGATCGATGTTGTAGTCAAACTATAAGAACCTTGATGAATTTTGTTACCTTGTTAAGGACATTCCATCAGATTAAGAAAAACGTATTGAAGATGCCTCCACACAAGTGCGGGCACACTTCATCCGGAATTTATTTTTAATAGAGCACTTCTTGCGTCGCCGAGAGCTGAGCACCAGAACAGATGTTGTACCCATGATTCCCACTTGAAAATACAGTCTACAAGCCCCTTCCTTGCCTAAGTTGGCCCATGCTGAGGTAAAATCTACTATTGGCAGGCCGAGCAAACACATATACATAATGTCACTGCACACCCAGCTGTTAATGGAAACTAAGAGGTATGGCTGAAGACACCCAACAGATATGATGAATTTAAGGGAAGAAAAATCTCTGAGGACCTTAAACAAGTAGTATCTTCTTGGAATGAGACTAGCTATAACTGTCTGTTAATTAGCCTTTTACTCACTAGAAAAGAAATGAATTCAAGAGTGAACACTGATGCTTTAATTTGAAAGGATGCAGTTGCCCTCTGTAGTTGCCATGGGCTCCCTCACTCTTAAATATAACTGTGAGCCAGGCCTTAAGAGAGTGCTCTGGAGCTTTCAGTGTGCATATATAAAGTTTCAGAGCATCAGCTAGTGTTTAATTTAACAGGCTGAATTCCAACCAAGTTCTTGATCTGCGGAAGTGCCTGGCCAATTGAACTTTTTTTTATAACCAGAGCACTGAGCGTTCTATTGATAATCAAATCAGGCACAGTGAAATGCCTGGTGTCCATACTGTAGTGCTGGGAGAAGAGAAGCCTGAATAACTTAAATGATTGGTGCAGTCGAGGGGATATTTAAGTTCTTATTGAGGCTGACTAAGCCATAGATGATTGCCATTGATTTCTCTTTTAGCAAGCTTTTGTGAGCCAATGTCTGGGAGGACACGTGAACCACCAGGGGCGGATCCTCCATGTGGGTGGAGGAGCTTAACCCACTGCTGTCTTACAGTGCAAGAAGCAGAAACATAAAATGGTATTATAAATACCATCTTACGTTTCTGCTTCCCGCACTGCGAGAAAGCAGAAGGGTTTGGTTGGGGGCGGGCTGCATGTTCCTGCTGTAGGGCATGTGAGGAGTGGCTTGCTGACTGTTTATTCAGCCCCGGCGCTGATCAAACCAGTCATACACACTCTGCATTTTCTCCTTGTAGGCTGCAAATCGCCTCCCCATAGACTCCTGTGTGGTCAGTGTCCCAGACAATCACAACACTGCCATTGCAGTGTTGTTATTGGCTTAGAGGAGGGGAGGGAAGCTGCCTGCAGCTGCTTCCTGTTGCAGAGAGGCTGACGCAGACCGACAACGCAGGACCGGGCCAGTGAAGGAGTGTTAACTTTTAGTTTTTTTAAATTAAACCTCAGACCACCCGCTCTGCCCCCCCAACTACAAGTCATAATGGCCTCAACTGTGAACCACCCCCGCATATAGTTCTAATTCGATGCCATGGGGATGTTCTTGGGCGTCATACAGCATGAAAGGAATTTCTTGTTCTTGTAACAGCCACAGATTGAAATGTTGTTCTTTTCCTGGGTAATTGTGAGAGAAATCCTTTCATTGTATGGGTGGAGGCTAGTCAGTGCTTACTGTAATCCCACTTTTGTATGATTAATACTTACAATGTCAACAGCATGTTGTAGGATATGAAGAGACGTGTAGCCTATTCTAGGAGGGGCAAGGCTGCTGTTTGCCAATGCATTCCGCAGATCTGCTGTATAATTATGAGAAGTGTGGATCTTTTTAAAATTAATTTGAGGGCACTCATTGTCAATAAAATATTCCATTTGATGCACTTGCACTGCTCCCTCGAATGAATCTGAGGATTCTAACTCTATTTTAAACCTCCAATTTGAAATACCTTCACATTTACAGAACATTTGGGATTTCACTTCTATATATATACATTATTAATTTATGAACAGTTTTGAATTTTCCATGCAGTTGTGGACCCACTGTTGTAGGCTTTTACCTCTAAATCATGTTTTAATAATACTGTACATCCATTAGCCAGGTGATGATGGTTCTAAAATGTCATATAGCAACCAATTTTGCTACTATGCTCTGATACGAAGGACAGGCTCTCTGTCCTTCCGTTAGTAAACTGAACATATCACACTTACATGTACACAAGCTTCTGGTCAACAAAAAAGCCAGTTGTAGAAGGCACACCACAGCCTAGGATGCACCATACGCGTGTCATATAAAGTGTATGTCCCACATGCAACCATCATAAGTTTGATAGTCCTTAACTCCTTCGGTGCTCATGAAGGAACCATTCCGTGATGAGCACCAGTGCTCCTGTGCTCATGATGGGACCATTCTGTCAGGTGCACAGGAAATCCCACTGCTGCAAACAGCAGTGGGATTTCCTTTTTTTTGGGCCTAGGAGGTGTTGAATGGCTTCCCCTACCTCCGAGGCCTGCTTTTTATTTTCAATGTAATGACGATCGCACGCATGGCACGCTGACGCCTTAATGTTGAAAAATGAAGCTGAAACTTAGTTTCATTTTCATTGTTTTGGTGCCCGTGGAGCTATCTCCCCTTTCCAATGGTACCCTTCTCTAGTGGATCCCTGCCCTAGGAGGGTGATCCCCAAGCCGGGATCTACCCACTAGTCACCAGAGGGGGGAGTGGCCCCTTGGGCATGGGCCTTTGCTTCCCTCTTTTAGTTCGCCATAACCTTGTCTTTCTGCCCCCCAGATGCCAGGGATTCTTTTTTTATAGGCCAGGCGTGGGGGTGCCCAGAATGGGCATGCCAATGCTCCCACCTTTTCTCTCAAAGAAGGTAAAAGACTTTCTACCCCCAGGAGGCAGATGGGGCAATAGCACCCTAGACAACCTGGATTCTTTTTTTAATACATAAGGGTGGGGGCTGCCCAGAATGGGCATGCCAATGCCCTCACCCCAAACAAATTGCGACAGTCCCCCCAATGACAGATGGGGCAATAGCCCCTTATCTGCCCCCGGAGGGCAGAAACCCCAATAGGCACCAGGGATTATTACTTTTTATTTACATAGGGGTGGGGGTTGCACAGAATGGGCATGAAATGCACCCACTCCCCAAAAGATTTGAATATTCTTTCAGCCCCCGGGAGGTAGATGGGGCAATAACCCCTTATCTGCCTCCCCGGGGAGCTGAAAACCCAATAGGCACCAGGGAATATATTTTTCAATGTTCAGGGGTGGTGGCTGCCCAGAATTGGCATGCCAATGCTCCCACCCCACCTCAAAAAATGTCATAGACTTTCTGCCCCCCAGGAGGCAGTTGGGGTCAATAGCTCCTGATCTGCTCCTCCAGGCAGGGGACAGTGGGCCCACTGGGTTCCAGCAATGATGCTGGTTTTTTTGTACGTAGGGGTGGGGTCTGCCCAGAATGGGCATACCAATGCCCCCCCAAAAATAGCCACAGTCTTTCTACCCCACACAAGTGAGGTATCATTTTACTCAGAAGAACAAGGGGAATGCTGGGTGGTAGGACATTTGTTCCAGCATGGGGATACCACACAAAAATGCAGGGAAAAAGTGATTTGTTTCAGCTAAATTCCAGGTTTTCAGGGAATTCTGGGTAGGGAAACATTGGGGGTCCACACAATCCATACCTCCCTGGGATCCCCAGGGTGTCTATTTTTGAGAAATGTGTGGGTTCGGTAGGTTTCCCTAGATTGCCACCGAGGCTGGGGCCAAAAAAACATGTGCCCCCCTTGCAAAACCAGGTCTTTTTGTGATAAATAATTTTGATGTCTTCACAATACATTTTGGGCCCTAGCCTGTCGCAGAACTTGGCCCACCTATACAAGTGAGGTACCATTTTTATCGGGAGACCAGAGGGAACACTGAGTGATAGGAAATTTGTGTCAGCTCAGTGATCTCACAACTTTCCCACACAGAAATGTGAGTACAATTTGATTTGTTAAGCTAAATTTGAGGTCTGCAGGGGATTCTGGGTAGGAAAATGTTGGGGATCCACTCAAGCCATGCCTCCCTGAACTCACCAGGGTCTTTAGTTTTCAAAAATGTATGGGATTGGCAGGCTTCCATAGATGGCTGCTGAGACTAGGGCCAAAAACCCAGGTGCCCCCCCCCCCCTTGCAAAACCAGGCTGTTTTGTCACAGGTAATTTTGATGTTCCCACACTATGTTTTGGGCGCTTGCCTGTCGGGGGTACTTGGCCCAGCCACACAAGTGAGATACCTATTTTTCTCAGGAGACTTGGGGCAATGCTGGGTGATAGGAAATTGGTGTCAGACCAGTGACCCTACAACTTTCCCACACAGACATTTCTGAAAAATTGAACTTGTTCAGCTAAATTTGAGGTTTGCAAGGGATTCTGGGTAGGAAAACGTTGGGGGTCCACACAAGACATAACTCCCTGAACTCCCCCAGGTGTCTAGTTTTCAAAGATGTCTGGTTTGGTAGCTTTCCCTTGATGGCTGCCGAGCGTGGGGCCAAAAACCCAGGTGAGCACCAATGCAAAAGCAGGTCATTTTGTGATAGGTAATTTTGATGTCTACACAATACGTTTTGAGCCCTTCCCTGCAGCGGGTACTTGGCGGACCCAAACAAGTGGGGTGCCATTTTTATCAAGAGACTTTAAAGAATGTGGGGTGGGTGGATTTTGTGGACCCACACAGATTTCAGCACTTTCCATCACAGAAATGTGGGGAAAATATGTTTTTTTTTTACAAAGTTTGAGGTTTGCAAGGAATTCTGGGTAACACAACCTGGTGAGAGCTGCATCAGTTACAGCATATTGGATTTCCCTGGGTATCTAGTTTTCAAAAATGTATAGGTTTGCTAGGTTTCCCAAGGTGCTAGCAGAGCTAGGGGTTCAAAATCCACAGCTAGGCACTTTGCAAAAAAAGGGTCTGTTTTCGCAGTAAACTTGTGGTGTGTCCATGTTGTGCTTTGGCCCTTTTCCAGTGGCAGACACATGGCCTACCCACACAAGTGAGGTACCATTTTTATTGGGAGACTTTTGGGAATCCGGGGTGGGTAGAATTTTGTGGATCCACGTGGATTCCAGAGCTTTCCAACATGGAAATGTGAGGAAAATGTGTTTTTTTTTACAAAGTTTGATGTATAGATTTGATAGGTTTCCTTAGGTACCAGCGGAGCTAGAGTTCAAAATCCACTGTTAGGTACTTTGAAATAAAAGGGTCATTTTTCACTGTAAAAATGTGCTGTGTACACATTGAGTTTTGGGTAATTTCCTGTCATGGGCACTAGGCCTACCGACACAAGTGAAGTACCATTTTTATAGGGAGATTTAGGGGAACACAGAATTGTAAAGCAACTGTTATTACCTATTGACTTTCTATGCATTTCTGCCTTCCAAATGTATGACAATGTGTAAAAAAATAAGTCACTTTGAAAGATTTCCTATAATTCACATGCTAGTGTGGGTACCCACCATTTCGGAGATGTGCAAATGGCTACTGCTTCCAAACTCTATATTTTGTTCCCATTTCGGTAATTCATAGGTTTCTTTGATACCTATTTTTCTCTCTTTATATTTTTAGCAAATGAATCGCCATATACCCCGGGCACTATGAAAAACCATTGCAAGACCCAGCTCCGTTATTGGCTCCGGGTTCCTTGGGTTCTTGGTGAACCTACAAGTCCTATATATCCCCACAACCAGAGGGGACCAGCGGATGCAACGTATGTTGCTTTTAAACATCTGTCATACTTAGAAGAAGTTACAAGTGAAAACATCGGCACAAATGGCTGTGTTTTTTCAATCCATTTTATTTTTTCTTATTTTCAACTATTAGTTTCTATAAAAACCTTGGAGGATCTACACAAATGACCCCCTTCTGAATTCAGAATTTTGTCCACTTTTCAGAAATGTATAGCTTTGCAGGATCCATTATTGTTTTCACACCCATTTCTACCACTAGCTGGTAGGAGGGTGAAAGCACAATAAGTATCAAAAATAGGCTATGTCCCAGTAAAATGTCAAAACTGTGTAATAAATTTTGGTTTTTCTGACAAACGTCTGTCTGTCCCTGCAAGCTGGTTATTTTAGCACCACAACCCATTTGTTGATACCATTTTCAGGTAAAAAAGACGCTTTCTTCTGCAGCACCTTTTCCCCGATACCAAAATGTAGCTGTATTTTGGCTAATTTCTGGGTCCCCTCCAGGGGAATCCACAAACCCTGAGTACCTTTAAAATCCCCATTATGATGGAAGAAAAGGACGCAAATTTGGCATGGGTACCTTGTGTGGACAAAAAGGTGCAGGGGCCTAAGCGGGAACTACCCGAAATAGCCCAAAAAAGGCTTAGCACGGGGGGAGCGATAGCCGCAAAGGGGTTAATCAAGGCTCCATCAGATTCCTAACAGCACTTTCAAAGGGAGACACACTTCAAATAACCATTGAGAGAGCGCAATTTGAAAATAGAGTATATCGTAGCCATATTTAGACGTATATGTTATAAACGTAGGAATGAAACGCATATCGTAATGTAAAGTTGACAACTATAGCATAAAGGTCAACTAACGTGATAATATGGTATAGGAAATGTAAATGTATTCACATGTTAAATATGCATTAGATTTAGAAGGCCCGTATACATGATGGGTAGACATATAAATGTATAGAAATGCTTAGGAAATGTAGAACGTGCACAGTAGAATTCGTAATACGTGTGTAACTTTAGATTTGAGAAGCGGCGAGAAATGTAACGTGGAAAGACATAGACGTGGAGGAATATAACGTGGAGTAATGTAGAGAACTTACATGGCGATGTAACCAAGGGGAATGCATAAGTTATACTCTACGCAGTCGTATTCTATGTATTATATATTCGATGTAGAACGTATTCAAGTTTAACTAGGGCTTTTGCTAAAATACGAATATATAAATGTATGCCAAAGGTTATGCTGTGTAGAGGGTTTCTGTAGGAATGCTGGAAGAGCTTAGGTCATTTGTGATTGTAACCTAACTGACCAAGAGTTCGCAGGAGCATAGTCAAATGTATGAAATTTAGTAGGCTTGTAAAAGTCGTAAATAGCTTGATGTGGACGTGAGAGCCAAGAAGTCTAGCACTTGTTAAGATTTAAGGTGACAATGCCGGACGGAGCTTATTGCTCGAACGTGAGGAGAGACACTTTTGAGGTGGACTATGTTTTGACAAGACCATTCACAGGATCTAGAAGGTTAGAAAGTTGTACAGATAAGTTAAAGCCTTGTCTAAGTTCATATGACATTCGATCTGAAAGAGTCAATAAAAGTCGACGATGAGATGGTGAAGATGACATCTAAAGGAGAAAGGTCAACTTAACGGACGACGCAAGGAGTGGACCAATGGAAGAAGCAGGAAGTTGACATCATCGGGGAAAGTCCGTGGTGGGCGTCAAGGGGCGTTCCACCCACACTGTGATTGTGTATTTTAGGGACAGCACCCCGGGGAGGAGAGAGCAATCAGAGGAGGGCAATGAGCAATGTAGCAATTGGAGATTAGGAACAGCAAGGGAATTGCTCAAGAGAGCCAAGGCAAGGGTAGATGCCTTTAGCAGATGCGCTGAGAGATCAGAGCGCAAGGGAGCAGTAGGCCGAGGACCCTTAGAGAGCGGATGGGTAGGCAGATAGGGTACTGCTTCTGAAACTTAAGATTCCTTTAGAGGCTAAGAGAGTTTGAACTTCTTTGGAAGTCAAACTGCTGACACCTTTTTAGGGAAGAACCTTGCGAAGTAGGAATGTCACGTAGCATAGAGTAGGGACAGTTTTAACTTGATTATTTTATCTTACTGCAGATGACGCAGAAGGAACCACTTCATATCGAAGCTTAAATTGCTGATATTGTAACTGATTTTGTATTTTGTGTACTTTGAGATTTTATCCTGAGTGGATTGTATTGCATTCAAATTTACTTCATATAAAACTCTTAAACTTTATCAGTTGTAAGTGGTTCTTCAGAGTGGCGTCAGTTAATGGGGTTTGTCTAACCTATGCAGGGGTTGTCTTTTACTCAATGACAGATAAAAACGGTCCAAAAATGACGAATGAGATAAATTATTAAATTAATCATAATCATAATTTGATATCAAAATCTCATTCCCCGCAGTTGGTAGCAGAGTATGATGGTTATCTTCTTGAGGAAGACGACCTAGGCCAGGTTAGTTTACCCCAAGGTCCCTAGTCATCGTCGACCAGAAGAAGAATCGCAGCCGAAGACGGTGCTGATGGTGCGTCAAGAGAAAAGCAGCAGAGTCGGTCGAGAGTCCAGGCTGCAGAGGTTCCGTCAGTACAAGACTTGTGCCATGACCTGAGTCCAGGAGACTGGGTCCTGGTGAAGAAGCATGTCAGGAAGAACTGCTTAGACGTGCGTTGGCGAGGACCATTCCAAGTCATACTTGTAACGAATACCGCAGTGAAGTGTGGAGGGCTGCCAAACTGGATACATGCCTCACACACCCGAAGAGTGCCGACACCTCCAGAAGGAACAGCTCCTCTCTCGGACGGAAATCCGACAGGAAGCGGAGAAGCCATAGAGGGGGAAAGCCAAGCTGTGGAGGTGATCGAAGAAACTGAAACTGTGTTGGAACAGGACGACGAAGGTCAGGACACTAGTGGAACCGAAGTCGCCTCAGGAGAAGAAAGTAATTGGGAATCCGACACAGATATCGAGCAAACTGAGAGTGACCAAGAGACCGGTCCTAGAACAAGGAGCGGAAAGAAAAAGAGTGAAGAGGCCAGTTGGCCGGAGAGAAGGAAAAGGCCAAGTTCGGAAAGGAAGAAGGAAAGAACTCTTGCCCCGATCGCTGAAGGATCGGATCAGGAGGAAGACACGACAGACTCAGGAACGGAGAGTCCACGAAGATCAAGAAGGGTACGTGTGCCCTGCAGAAGGTACGCCACCCCAGAGTGGACTTATCTAGCAGATGTATTGGGGACAGAAATCTGGGAGAGTGAAGAGTGTGAAAGTAATCGATCTCGATCCATTTGTGGCAGTGGAGATATGGATGTTGGCGCCTGGACTCGAGACTGAGGGGTTACTGACTTTCACACTTCCCATACCCCCACGTTTGAGTCAAATTCAAGATCTAGTGCTAAAAAGATTACAATTTCCAACAGTTGGTCAGCAAATGTCAGAAGAAGAAGAAAAAGTTATTCGCTTTGAACTGTTAATAATTGTTGTGAAAGCTGCAGGTCCGAAAATAATTGTTGATGCATAAAAGACTTTTGTATGTATGTTATAAAGAAGAAGATAACCTAGCGCCGAGTGGAAAGAAGAATAAAATTAGGGATCACATTTAGAGGACGGAGAAGGGCTAGGGTTGTCTGCTGCTAAAAAGAGAAAAGACATTGTTGTGAAAAAGATACCTGTTGATAAAAAAAAAGCACTTTAAAGACTGTGAAAGCAAACAAGCAACCAAAAGACTGGAAAAAGAATTTTCGCTAGAGAACGAGGTACGCTGTTTGATGACATGGAGAACGGCAACCCAAACAGAAAAGCTAGATGTATAGTAGGTACACTTATAGCAATAGTGATATTCCTCATAATCATAGTAGTAACGATATCTTACCTGACAGGAGATGAGAATGATAAAAGAATAGCGAATGTAAAAATTGTAACGACTTTGAAACCTGCTCTTGTGGGAAAGAAGGAGGAGAGCACTGTTATACGTGAAAAGGCGTTACTTACAGATGAAGCTCGTAGATTACATACAGACGAGTCACAGGGAAACTTTAGGTCAAATGCATATGCCAAATTATTGTATGAGTATATCGATGCCATGGAGGCCAAAGATTGCTACGTTTGTATGCAATTGCCGGCTTCTGTAGACGAAGGCATTAGATATCACCATCTCCCATTGACTTATGGGATAACATGTAGTTTACTGCTTAGTATATTTTATGGTAGAGAAGGATTTGAGTACTACTTTTCAAATTATGATTCGGTACTGCCTGAAGTTCCGAATTATAAGCAAATGAATAAGTGGGACTACTACAAAAAGGAGGATAGACTGGCTAAATTCTTTCTTCCTTGGGACACATTAGATACATCATATGCACGTAGAAATAATCTGACTTGCAAAGTATCAGAAGTAGAGAAAAGGTTTATAGCACAAGTAGATGACCGATGCAGACGGCAGAAGATTCTAAAAATGTCAGGACAATGGAAAATGGATTGGACAGAAGAAGAGAAGGCACATAAAAAGAAAGGTAGCAATGGTCCAATAGCATTGGATAGAACGCAGAAAGGAAAGTTATGTTTAGCTCGAAGCAAAACGTATTATGAGAGTGAATTTGTAGGTGAAGTTAGTTGCGAGCACTCTTTTAAACTGGAGTACTACACGAAAGATTTTATGAAAGGGATGCAAGCTATCCCGAATGTGTATTTTGTATGTGGGAGAAATGCCTATGTAAAACTTCCAGACAATTGGTATGGTTCGTGTTACTTGGCAATTGTCTTCCCCAAAATATATCATGCAAAGGATTTAGCGATCATAGAAGGAAAGGCTCCGAGGAGAACGAAAAGGGAAGTAGGAGATGCAGAAGTAGTAGGAGATGTATTTGGAGCGATGTTTCCATTGTTAGGCTTGATTCTTAACGATGTTAAAATTAGAAGGTTAGCGACAGTCGTGGATAGATTGTCTGCCAGTACTGCAAGATCATTAATGTTAGTAGAAGGTGAGATGCAGTCGATCAGAGCAATGGTTTTACAGAACAGACTTGCTTTAGATGTGATATTAGCAAAGGAAGGCGGAGTTTGTAAAGCTTTGAAAGTTCAGGAATGTTGTACTTATATTCCTGATAATTCAAAACCACTTGAGAAAGTTATACGGAACATTACACAGATTCATCAAGAAATCGAAGATTTATCAAAAATAAATGTTTGGGAAAAAGTAGGAAATGGAATGGGAAAGGTTGGAAGTTGGTTTGCTAATCTTGGAAAAGGTATAATATGGTACATATTAAAGCCTGTATTAATAGTATTAATTTGTATAATTACATTATTAGGATTAGTAAAATTGTATAAATGGTATAGGTCGAACCAGTTACAAAGATCGATGAGAGACCAGGAAAGGAGACTAGCTGTTCTACAAGATCAACAGTATAAAAGTCTGAGAGCACTTGAATCGATAAAAAGAGGAACTGATGTAACGAGTTCAGTATAAAAAGATGTATTCAAATTGCTTTTAGTGATGACTCCTAAAAGTCATCAAAGGGGGGAACTGAGAGAGCGCAATTTGAAAATAGAGTATATCGTAGCCATATTTAGACGTATATGTTATAAACGTAGGAATGAAACGCATATCGTAATGTAAAGTTGACAACTATAGCATAAAGGTCAACTAACGTGATAATATGGTATAGGAAATGTAAATGTATTCACATGTTAAATATGCATTAGATTTAGAAGGCCCGTATACATGATGGGTAGACATATAAATGTATAGAAATGCTTAGGAAATGTAGAACGTGCACAGTAGAATTCGTAATACGTGTGTAACTTTAGATTTGAGAAGCGGCGAGAAATGTAACGTGGAAAGACATAGACGTGGAGGAATATAACGTGGAGTAATGTAGAGAACTTACATGGCGATGTAACCAAGGGGAATGCATAAGTTATACTCTACGCAGTCGTATTCTATGTATTATATATTCGATGTAGAACGTATTCAAGTTTAACTAGGGCTTTTGCTAAAATACGAATATATAAATGTATGCCAAAGGTTATGCTGTGTAGAGGGTTTCTGTAGGAATGCTGGAAGAGCTTAGGTCATTTGTGATTGTAACCTAACTGACCAAGAGTTCGCAGGAGCATAGTCAAATGTATGAAATTTAGTAGGCTTGTAAAAGTCGTAAATAGCTTGATGTGGACGTGAGAGCCAAGAAGTCTAGCACTTGTTAAGATTTAAGGTGACAATGCCGGACGGAGCTTATTGCTCGAACGTGAGGAGAGACACTTTTGAGGTGGACTATGTTTTGACAAGACCATTCACAGGATCTAGAAGGTTAGAAAGTTGTACAGATAAGTTAAAGCCTTGTCTAAGTTCATATGACATTCGATCTGAAAGAGTCAATAAAAGTCGACGATGAGATGGTGAAGATGACATCTAAAGGAGAAAGGTCAACTTAACGGACGACGCAAGGAGTGGACCAATGGAAGAAGCAGGAAGTTGACATCATCGGGGAAAGTCCGTGGTGGGCGTCAAGGGGCGTTCCACCCACACTGTGATTGTGTATTTTAGGGACAGCACCCCGGGGAGGAGAGAGCAATCAGAGGAGGGCAATGAGCAATGTAGCAATTGGAGATTAGGAACAGCAAGGGAATTGCTCAAGAGAGCCAAGGCAAGGGTAGATGCCTTTAGCAGATGCGCTGAGAGATCAGAGCGCAAGGGAGCAGTAGGCCGAGGACCCTTAGAGAGTGGATGGGTAGGCAGATAGGGTACTGCTTCTGAAACTTAAGATTCCTTTAGAGGCTAAGAGAGTTTGAACTTCTTTGGAAGTCAAACTGCTGACACCTTTTTAGGGAAGAACCTTGCGAAGTAGGAATGTCACGTAGCATAGAGTAGGGACAGTTTTAACTTGATTATTTTATCTTACTGCAGATGACACAGAAGGAACCACTTCATATCGAAGCTTAAATTGCTGATATTGTAACTGATTTTGTATTTTGTGTACTTTGAGATTTTATCCTGAGTGGATTGTATTGCATTCAAATTTACTTCATATAAAACTCTTAAACTTTATCAGTTGTAAGTGGTTCTTCAGAGTGGCGTCAGTTAATGGGGTTTGTCTAACCTATGCAGGGGTTGTCTTTTACTCAATGACAGATAAAAACGGTCCAAAAATGACGAATGAGATAAATTATTAAATTAATCATAATCATAATTTGATATCAAAATCTCATTCCCCGCACCATCATAGCCCAAATGGCGATGCAGTTGACAAGCTACTGCCATACGCAACTGCACTGTCTCTCACTACAGTAACATAAATCAGAACATCGTTCCAATCAACCTGGCATAAACTATTCACCCTCGCATATGCACAATGTCACATTATCACTAACTACATGGGGCCGTATTACAGTAAGTGTCCCAGGGACACAACAGGCGTTTGAGCCTGCTTTGCAAGCTCCGGGGACACTTTGGAATTACAGAAGGGGGGATAGATCATTGTGAATCCCCTTCAGGAATACCAATAGTGCTTGTCCACTTAAAGCACCAGTGCTACCTTCAGGGGGGGTTCCATTATCTGTATGAGGTTGTGCCCTATGCAAATAAGAGAAATCATTTGCCTCTGCACCCATGCGGTATTACAGATGTGTACACAGAGGTAAAGAAGCACTGTGAGTGCGTCTCTTGAGAGCATCCCTCTAGAGGGGGGATAGGGGTCCCATGGCCACCCCAGACATCCCCTCGCAGGTGCTGTCACTGATTTCACCCACCTGCAAGGGGATCTCTAATCCCCTGTAAAAGTGCAGGCGGGTTCCAGCTGCACTGTGAAAAAACAGAGTGGCTGAAGGCTCTGTGTTTTCACATGAATGAGCTGTCCCCAGGTCAGCGAGAGTTCGCAGCTGTCCAGGGGGAAGCACATTCACCGTAATAGTGTGCACTTTCATTGTTTGCACCGGGTGCACTTTTAAAAAAGGAGCACCCGGCGCAAACAATGAAAATGCATAATACAGCCCATGGACCTCAATGCATATATAGATTGAGTACACTTTACCCCATCCAAGGAATGAACAGACACCTGACCAAAGCAGAAAAACTCATGAGCCCCTAGGCTGATTCAGCAGTGCACATTAAATTTTACAAAACATTCCTAAGAAAAATGTAAATTTACTTTTATACATCTAAACTACACAAAGCACTTGTAAACTTAACATTGAACAAACTCTCTCCTAAAACACCCACAAACATCAGACACGATTGATGGCCTAGGTAGTTTCATACACGAAGGCGCCCAGTGAGAATGTACTGCTAAGTCATGGAAACATTAGGGGCTTATTTGTGATCCAGTTTGAATCACTTCTGCAGGCGGGACCTTAAGTCAGATCTTTGAAGCCATGCAAAGTCAGTTGCATAGCTCTAAGTGGCTTAAAAAATCTGGAGTAAACCAACAAAAGTCAAATTGTTGCATTGTGTTTCACTACCCTGGGAAGAATGGGTGTTCCCATGAAACTCCATTGGATTTTAATGCATCCCCAGATTTATAGGAACTTGTAAACCTGGGGATGCCTCAAAATGTTACACTTTCCCAGGGGAGGCATAATAAGGACAAATATCTCTATTTCAGCTTGTTACGTCTTCTTTATATGTGTGCTGCATTTTGCAGCACACAGAGAAAGATAAATGTGCCTCCCAGGGTTGTTATTGTGCAGGAAGCTGCCTCTTTCTGCACAAAAACAATTCTGCATTAAACACAGGCACCCTTGCATTATGGTGCAAGGGTGTCTGAGTTGATGCTAGGCAGCCACAACAGTACCATCACAGAGTAAAGGACAGGAATGTGCTGTATTCCATTAAATACAGCACATTCCTGCCCTTTGGCTGTCACACAGCAAGGTGACTTGCTGCTCTGCACTGTGTTGCAAGCTCATAAATGAACCCCGTTGTATTGTTTTTAACAATCAAAGTCTCAATGTATAAAATCCTTCATTTCTAGTAGTCCTGGAAACGGGTCAGCATTACTGGCCTCATCATAATGAGGACATAAGCGTTAAAATAACTTTTGTGGCCCCAGAAATGGGTTGATTTCCCTCAGCCTACACAATCATAGCTGTCATATGTCATATTGTTTTTGCAACTAGTAGTTATGACTGAACATTCATTCACAGATTTACTAGTTTTTTGCAATGAGTTTGAATCACAAAAGTGACACAACCCATTGCAACATGTTTGTTTGGGAATTACTTGCCAGCACCAAACAAGTTTTGCGCTTCAAAGTTTTCTTAAAGTAACATAAAGAATTGCTTTACAGTACTTTGCATTGCTTTGGGCCAAGAGTGCATTCCATCAATAGTATACAGGCGTTCCCATGCAGTCACTCCTGGTTTTTGAGGCAAAGTTGTAACTATTAGTAATGATAGACATGGCCTTCTTTCTTAAAAGAACTCCTCTTTGAGGCAAACATTAAAAAGGAGAAATTCTCAAAATGTTTCTGACTCTGCATATTTGTAGCACAGTATAGCTCATATATGATGTGAGAAAAGTTTTAACATTTGTCTAAGCATAGTATTTTATACTGGAAGGGTGACCATCCAGTACAAAACATATGCAGACACCTTTGCACTAAGGTGCCAAGGTGTGTGTCTGGTGTTAGGCAGCCTGATCGTGTGCCAGTGTTAGGGAAGTGAGGGGCATATTACAAAGCAATAGCGATAATTATTGCTATTGCTTGGTTAGAGACAAAAATTTTCCGCAGCGCTGCGGCGATTTTTACCGCAAATAAACCTTGGTATTACCAAGGTTTAACGCAAATGCGGTAAAAATCGCCGCAAAGCATGAATATCGCTGAAAAGTCAGCGATATTCATGCATTAGCGAGCTAATGCTCTTAGCCATGTTATCCACCTCCCATTGGATAACATGGCTAAGAACTGCTCAGGGCAGGTGTTAGCTTTTGGAGATATTCCCGCTTAGCGCGAATATCTCCAAAAGTTGGTAATAGGAGATAGCGATGTTAGCGACTGTTTCCAGTCGCTAACATCTTGGCACGCCCACTTTGCATGTCATTAGTGATAAATATCACTGACATGCAAAGTGGGGCCCAAGATGGTCGCTATCTCCTACTAGCTGTCGCTAACTGGTGTTAGCGGCAGCTAGGTAATAGGGAGATCATTTTATCTCCGCTTTCTTGGCTTTTAAAGCCAAAAAAGCGGAGATAAACCCCCTTGATAATATGCCCCTGAGTATCTTAGTAAATATGGAGCTATCCTGCTCTCTCCCTCTTACACAAAGCAGTGCAGCAACTTTTGTTGCTGCACTGCGTTGCGGCACAACTTTGTGAATCTGGCTTTTTCTCTTTTGTGTGATTATTGTGCTATTATATAGAGTATCAACTTTTTTTCAAATCTAGTACCACTGGCTGTAGTAAAAGGGTAACCAAGAGGAATATATGTCCCTGGAAAACAGGTTTGGCAACTGGTTTCCCCACTCCTGCCCCAAGTGCCAGCCTGTCTGTCTGAACAATGGAGCAGCTCTGTGTTGCTAATTTGCCCTTCAAATTCGGCTTCCCCATTGAAGCTCAACTTCTGGGCTAACACCTGTGTGGCTTCCTACATGCAGAAGGCAACACCAACTACAGTGACAGGCCTCTATTGTTACCTTTCCTGGGAGTTGTCAGCTTGTCTCCCCAGGAGGGTAGAAAGCTGCCTGCAGGAGAGACCTAGAGTCCAACAGTAAATGGGCACTGGAAACCTTGGGCAACTAAACTGGCAACTTCTAAGGTTGAACTTTGCCCATCAGTGAAATTACATTCGATTCAACCGTTAAATTGGATTTAATGCACTGATTCTTTTGATACCTTACAGTACCAAGTTTAGTAGTCCCATTCAGAAGTTAGCAGGGTTGAGTTGTCAGCCTGTAACTCTCTACTTGCCAAAAGGGTTGCTAGCATTACCACAATAAAATGACAATTTGGGGGTTTTACTGTTGGAACATGTCAAAGTACATGTAACATTTCATATAGAACCCCGTCTTAGGGCTCGTAAGGCCTACTTTAGGGGTGATTTCCATATATTAAAAAGGGAGGTTTGGGATTTGCCATTACCCTAAATGGCAAAGTTGAGTTAGAAGTTTAAAACTGCCCTTCTAGTCTGCAGTGGCAGAATCAGAGCCATGTTTTATTTTGTCCCACTCAGGTTGGAGCAACAAATGTTGCTATCCCTGGGCACACTAACTTACAGGCTCTGGGTATCTTTGGTACCATTTACTAGGGACTTAAAAGTAAGTTAGGCCATGCCAACTGGGGACAAGCCAATTAGACATGCACTATTTTAAGGGTCAGAGCACATGCACTGCATCCTGTTTGGTAGGGCTCTGGGCATTTCAGAATCATTGCACCAGTACTCAGTAGTCAAAAAAGTGCCAAAAAAAGGGAGTAAACCTGCATAAAGCCTGTTCCCTTACATATGGTCTCTGCTAAAATAGCAATGCCAGTATTTAGGAGCAAAGTATTAAGTATGGGCGAAATTTGCGGTTTGCGAATTTGCGTATTCACGAATTCGCAATCCGCAAAATCCGCGAACTCTCGCAAATTTGCTGATGTTTTCTTTTTTTGTGTTCGCAAGGGTTTCTGCCAGTTGGCAAGGGTTTTGTACCAGTTCGCAAACGCGAACTTACTTGTCGGGTCGCAACGGTCGCGACTATGTTGTTTCTACGTCTGGTTCATCACAGCACCCTCTGTTTCACCACTGCCACCCTCTGGTTCACCCATGCCACCCTCTGGTACATCACTGCCACCCTCTGGTTCATCACTGTAGATTATGGGGGGAAAAGCAGAGCACACCTGCCCTGCTTCAACTGACATGAATTAATTTGGGGTTGATTAATGTGTCACTGAGTCTGGCACCTGCCTCCTTATCTGTAATTGCTTTCTGTTGCAGTGCAATTTTTTTTCACAGGACCTTTGTGGCCTACTTGTAGCTTTTCTCTGAGCCTGCTGTGAGGGTCAGATCAGGGTCGTAGAATAGTTGCAAGTAGGCAACTGAACTCTGAAGGGAGCACTCAGGAAGCACTACAGGGAATAGTTACTAATGATGTGGTTGAACTTTTGCACCTGCTGAGTGCTTTCAGTTTTGCAAAAATCGTTTTTCTGCAAGTTCGCGGGATTCGCGGGGCGCGAATTGGCGCGAGATGGAATTCGGAAGCCGCGAATTTGTGCGAATATGCGATTTGTTTTTTTTTCCGCGTGTTAGTTCGCAAGGTTTTGTGCGTTTCTAGCGAGCCGCTTGTAGCGCAACGATGCGAAGTTACCCTCACGGTCGTTCACTGGCGCGGCCATCTTGTTTGCGTGACGTATTTCCGTTTCCGGGCGCTATGTACAATCTCGCAAAGTGTGCGGCTCGCTAGTACAAGTTTGCGTGTGATTGCGAGGAAAATCTCGCGCGAACTTACCCACGTGGTCGTGAATGGGCGCGGCCATCTTGTTTTTCATTCATTACTATGGTTCTAGGCATGCTTTCTGTATCCTCTGTCAATCTCTGCCATCCTTTGCTTGTTTGATGTTTTTTTTGCTCTATTTTACTTATTATCTATCCCTCTATTTTCCCTATTCTATTTCTTCTTTATTATTTATCTTCCTTTCTGCCTAGACCATGGCAAAGGGAGCCGGGAAGCATCCTGAGAAGGGGAAGGGTCCTGCACCCCTTGCCCGGCTCCCGTGTGGGCGTTTGAATGGGGAGACAGTCACAGCCCGGGAGATCTTTAGCACGGAGGAGGTGGCCGCAATAGTTTTTTATGTCCAGCGCCGCCTCCCCAGGACCATCATGGCAGGCGGTAAGATCGCGAGCGGCTACGGGATCCGGGAGCGCCGGAAGCGGTGGGAGAAGGTGTGCCGGGCCATGTACCAACACTCTCGGGTCCGGCGCACCTACAACCAGGCCACCCAACGTTGGACGGATCTCCTGGACCGGGAACACGACTTGATCGACCTGCTCGGCCTCGAGATCCCCCGGGCTTGGTGAGAAGTAGTAGCTATTTCGCCACTACTCTGTTTTCTCCTGCTCTTTGTGTTATTATATTGCACATTTTTGTTTTTTACCAAGAGCAATAATGCTGCTGATTACATTGTAGGTAAATTATATTCCAAAATCTTCTGTGCATTTCAGGTGCACAGCTCTCCTTCTCAGTAGCGTTGCTACTATGCTTATTTGTTTTCGATTTTGTGTTCATTTCATTGGCCTGAGAAATTATGTATGAGTGTAGTTTAAAGAACTGTGTAATGCTAGACACTAAGGGTCAGATTTTTAATTACCGGCGCATCCCTGCAAAGTAGCAGGGATGCGCCAGTAATTGTGCGCCACGCCACCACCACCCATGGTGTGCCGTATTTACAATGCGGCGCAGCATGGGCCCAAAACGTCACCGAAGCGTTACGCATCTGTGCCGTAAAGGCGGCGCATTGCTGGAGTTGAGTCACAACGATGGCGCAGCTCCAGCAATGCTCTGGAGTGCCCTATCTCCCCAATGCTGTGTCAAGCCGTACGTCTGCTTCAAGCAGGCGCAGGGTTTGAGGCACGCATCATTGTCCTAAAAGTGAAAGATTGAAATCTTGTAGATTTTCCTCAGCCACTTTTAGGATGCGTTCCTGCGCAGGAACGCCCTCCCTTGCGCCTGATGGCACAGGGCTTTACAACGTGATGCAGCTCCCATATGCGTGACTTTGTTAATATACGCCACACGATGGCGCCTCTTTTGTTCTGCTGCTGTGTCACAAAAGGCACGCAACATTGGAGCAAAAGAGCCGCAAGGGGCTTGTAAATCTGCCCCTACAGACTCAAGTCCAGTCCTTCCTTTGTACACCTGGTAATAAGAAGAAATAGTGGTGGTGGATTGATATTTTCTGTATTTTAATGACTGGTTAATGTAGTAGGAAACTTTTTAGTGTTGTCGCTGATCTGCAATCACGATGGAGTTTGTCTGTCTCTTGGCGTGCTGCGGACTGCTGCCTGCCAGTCCTAGGCGAACCTTTTTAGTAGTTTGTTTAGTGAGTTACATAACTTTCCAAGTCGACGGTCCGCAAATCAAGCAATACTAATATCGTAGTAGACCACATGAGATAGGTCAATATATCCCGTGGAATAGTTGTCTATTTGCTATTTCGCCAAAATATTTTGTTATTGTTCTTTTGAAATGTTTGATTTGGTTGACAACAATCATCCAGACTGCTGCTGCTGAACAAGGCCAGGATTGGTCAGGCGAGAGCTCCTTTGCTGGCCCCGGTAAGTTTTCATTTTAATATGTAGTACCTATTTTTTCCTAGCGTTCCTCATTCGATTTTTTCTAAATCGTCTTTGATCTTCTTGTAGACTGTATCTAAATTCTTATCCTGCCTCGACTATGACTCCCTGTGGTATTACTAGATTATTCTTATTAGTCTGTCTGTGTAGCTAACTAAGATATCACATTTGGCAAAAGGTGTAAAACGAAACTCCCATTCTAGTCAGCAATAGCTCTATGCACTGAGTGCAGTCCTCTGGGATTGTCCATAATGTCTTTTCAAATCTTCTAAATGATTATGCTTTGACAATTACCAACAATAAAAAGGTGAATTACCACCAAGAAAGAATAAGATACTACTTTACTTTTGGTTTGGATAGGAGGACAATCCATACTACTACTGTTGCAGGGACAAATCTGCACAAACAGAACTATGGACACTAAATAGTGCATTGTTTATCAATTATAGTAGGCGCAGGTAGAATTTCCACATACCTTAGTGATATCAGACTTTGAAGAACCCCCAATATCCTCACTGACTAGATAGTGTGGCAGAGTCATTCAGCTCCCGAATTCATAGATGATTGATCTCCAATGATGATTATCCAACGAAGGACAAGAGTACGGAGTCAGAGTCCAGAAGTGTCAGAGGCACGGACTCATGCATGCAAATTGCAAAACCTTTGGCTCTTTCACTCATGACCAAAAACCACAAAGTCTATTTAAGTTTTAAAGCTTTATTAAAAGTAAAAATATTTATTAAAATCAAGCTTGTCATAAAACATAAACGGTTGATTAAAAATGGAAAAGTGCTTATAGTGATTTATTTCACACATTTAGGGGGTTATTAGGATTGCGGATTTTCCTCATCCTCTGGGCCGGCGGAAGCCACCGCCGGCCCGGAGGATGCGGAAAATCCGCAGCGGACCCACCAAAGACCCACCGCCACATTAGGATGGCTGGTGAATCATGGTTTCCGTCCGCAGCTTTTCCGCCGCGGCTGGCTTACAACCGCGGTGGAAAAGCTCTAATATGGTGACAGTGTCTGTCAGACACCGCCGCCATATTAGGATGGCCTGTATCAGATGCTTTTCCGCGGCGGGTTTTCCGCCGTGGAAAAGCATGTGTAACTTCACTGCGGGGGCCCGTTGCGGGCCCCGTAGGTGAAGGGGGGTAAGGGGTGCACATAGGGGGTACCTATGGTACCCCCCTGCATTAGTATGCGGAAAGCGGCAGGCACCGCGCGGTGCCTGCCTTTTTCTGCACACAAATGCAACACCTGCATTTTTAACATTGCCGCGGGTGCAGCTTGAAGCCGCACCCGCTGCAATGTTAAAAATAGAGGATGTGACCGCCAGGGTGGCGGTCACATCCTAATTGCACAGGAGGGAACTCCGCATGCCATGCGGAGGTTCCCTCCTGCTCTGGGGTCGCGGACGGACGCAAGTCCGTCCGCGATCCTAATGAGGCCCTTATTGTGTGCGAGCCGAGCCCTCACCTGGTTTGAACTTTCATTTTTCTTTTTGGTGCTGAATCATTGGTCCTTTCGTCCTAGTTATGATCATTTGTTTTTAGAAGTGAAGCTTCTGTCTGTTATGAGAAAAATGATGAGTGTTAAAAAGCAAAGATTCATCAGTTGTGCCCAAAAGTGCAGCAAGACAACACCCTTCCCTGGAAAAAGGGACATTTTTACTTTAGAGTAGACAGTCACAAATTATTAGATTGGTTTCTGTATTCACATTTCTTCATTCCTAGACAAAATACTAGTGAGTGTTGTATGTCTATGACATCTAACATTCTTAAATGTACTTTGTAGGTGGAACATCTGGTGCTGGGCCCAGCGCGGAGGTGGAGGAGGAAAGCTCTGGGGAGGAGGCGGTGCAAGTGCCGGACCAAACTGCTGTGCGGGTTGCCATGGTAGTGGCAGGCAGTGGTAAGCTCTTATTTTCCTTACTTATTGAGATTGCAGACTGCATAGTGTGCTCCCCGTGAGAAAACGTAAGGTTTGTCCAGATGAGAGACATGAAGAAGAATGATTGACATATAGTTTAAATGGATGGATGCCTGGATCATGGTACTATCTGACTCTTAGATAGCATATGTGTATCTAGAGAGAGTAGACGGTCACTGGTTGAACTAAGTGTTACTTTGACGAGCATGTAACACTGCACCCGCACGTCCGTCCCAGTGTAGGAAAGGCAAGGAAAAGAAGTTGTAATTTTGTCCGAATACTACCATGAATAGTAGCAGTAGTTTGTATTGCAAGCACAGCATATATCCGGCTATTACGATGGCCACTCACTACCTCTGTTAATAAGTTTAGTAGAACTCGGTCATTCATGTGTGGATGCATCTCTGTTCACTCAATAAAAAGCAAAGCACCTAAAGTCATCCCATATATAAGCAAATACATACCATGTGCAGTGATAGATAATCAGATTATTTATCTTCTTCATTTTCCTTTTCTAGTATTAATTGGCACTGTAGGGTGAAAGTTAAATTAATTAAGCAGTAGCCCTTGTAAAACGTTTTCTCAGTGCCACCCGTAATAGAAAAGTAAGAGCATCACCACCTGCATGTACTGGACTGGTACAGTAACGCAAGTCTGTCTCACTCATCATGGCGGGCGCCTGTTTTTTTCGGGTGCAAGTTGACTGCACTGGCATTATGCCGGCTTGCAGAAGTTAACGTACCAATTTTGCTAAACAAGAGAGAAGAATAAGAATAAGACTGGTGTACTGTCATAGTCGACTCTAATGGAGTGAGTCCATAGTGCTCGTAGAATTGATTCCTTAACACCTTGGCTGCTAAGCAGATTTCCCTCCTGTGCTGAAATTTTCAGAATCCCCTTTTGCATGACGAGCTCAGCTCGTCATGAGCACATGAGAGGTGTACCTCATGACGAGCTGAGCTCTTCATGAGCATCGAAGGACACCTTGAATGCTAAGGCAATTCCCGCTGTGTGCTGAGAAATGCAGGATCCCATTATTCATGACGAGCTCACCTTGTCATGAGCACAGCTCCGGTGTACCTCATGACGAGCTGAGCTCGTCATGAGCATGGAACTAATGTTAGAGCAAGGATGAAGAAGTGGGAGGTTAGATAGATACTGGCCACAATAGTTATGTACTGCGCTTGCAAGTTGCTAGTTCTACTGTGATACAACTTTCTGCTGAATCATTTTGTGTTAATCTTAAAGAGCATTGGTTACAGACTATGTCTTTTTCTTTCTTCATATAGATGCTCCTTCCAAACCAACACGGAAGGAGCAGGCTAGGCGGGCCCGGCAACGGAGGCTGGAGGCCACTGTCGCCAAATATCGGCGGCTGGTGGCCCAGGAGGAGGAGGACACGCAGAGTACGTCTGCAACATCTACGGCGACACCTGCATCCTCCTCCGCGCTCCCTGGGTCAGCCAGTCAGCGCAGCAGGTCTCCAGCGGTATGGAGCCGGGGTACCGCAGCCACCCGCCACCGCCGAGCAGGAAAGAAATCAGCTGCCCCCCACAGCAGTTGCAAAAAAAGGATGCACCGCCTTTCCCTGAGGGTGTCCTACCTCGAGCAGGAGCTCCTCAACACCAAAACCCTGCTTGAGACCCTCTGCAAGGAGCATGCCGACCTGGCCCGAAAAGTCAACAGCAGCAGCCAGCAGTAGGAGGAGACTGTCCCTTGCCCCTTTTTTAAAGACTTCTGGGGGGTGGGAATTGGGAGTTGGGTTTTTTGGACTTTTCACAGACATTCGTTGGGGTTAGGGAGTGGGGGTGGGTTGGGTCATGCGGGAGATTATTTTTGTTAGGGATATAAATATACTTTAAACTTTATCTTAGCATATGTGTTTTTTTTACTGCTTTTGAGGCTGGTGGGTGGGTGTTTAACAGTAAGTTTGTTTTCCTGAAACTTAAGTGGCATCTTGATTCAAGTTGTGTAATTAATTGCCCAAATGTTTTCAAAACTAAGTGCCTCTCACAAAGTAAGTGAATTCAATAGTCCTAGGACTTTACTAGTACTAGCGTCAGTCTCTCGTCTCTCCTAATACTCCATTATACTTCCTCCTCCCAAACGCTTATCTTACCTGTAATTTGTGTTTGGAAATAGGGCTAGGCACATGGCTGGCTGCACGGCAAATGGCGATTAAGGTTGGCAATCCTGGGCGGATGAAATGTCATCATTGCGGTGGTACTAGTGGTTTTACACAGTGGCAGTTGCAGCATCTGAAAAAAAAGAAAATGAAACCTTGTTTGTCCTTACCGTAGCATTAGAACGGTACAATAGAGAATGTAGCAGGTGACAGTACATTAGAACAGTGCCACAATGTAGCCTAACAAATGGTAAAGTATTGAAAGTATAACTAGTACTTGCGTTGAATTTCCTTGACATTGGCTACTACTACAAGAAACAGTACCGAAGATGAAGGACACAGCAGTGTAATAATCTGCCACGTCTAGGAGGAGGATGTTCTTGAAGACCAATCAAGTTGATGGCGCACATGAAAATCTGCTTTTATGCCAATAGTGACTGAGTGTCAAGCTGAGTAAGAATAGAATATATCCTCAGCTTCCTTCACCAGCCTGTTGCTATGACCTTATCCTCCCCAGCAAGTGTGTCGAATTATTGCTGTCATTTAGTCAAACATCAATCAAAACCACACAGCCCGGGGGCAGAGGGTTAGGGTTTGGAAAACGGATGGGAATGGGGGATTTTGGGAGTTTTGTTGAGAGAAGAAAAAAAAGCACAGCATGGACAAACAATAATTGAAGATAAAGAAATCTTTGGGTACAAAGCTAACCATAAATATTTTAAGTGACATAAAGGAAGTGCATGCAATACTGCATGCATGGTTACTGAAAAGTAAGTAGTACTTTCGACAACCGTGAATGAAAGAATGAGACAGTACAGGGCTGCAGTAATAATTATGCGTTTTCACTTGCCTATCTCTGCACTCAGAGAAACACTTCTTACATTAAATTAGGTTTAAAAAATAGCACAAGTAAAACCTATAGAATGGCTGTAGGGATGAATTTAGAAGCAGAGATCAAAGAAATGCAGAGTCACACTCATAGAAGTTCACAGCAATAACATTACTTAAAAGATAATTAGAAAAGAACGGATACTGTATCTGTATGTTGTTGTAGTTGTCCGCATGCATCAAACCATTCCTCTTATTAGCAGGACTCCTCCATTCCAGCTGATGCTCCGTCCATCAATGTTGGTGACCAGAAGACACCCTGTCCACTGCCTGCCTGGAGGATGCTGAATTGCGGCTCGCTAATGTGAAGCCTGACTTCATCCTTTTTTTTCCATTGCACAGACTGAAACCCGGCCTGTAATTATTGATGGAAAAACAGGAAGTGATATTAGAACACCACTGACAAATAAATATAAGGTATGTACGCTGTGTAGTGCAAAATGTCACACTGAGTTTCCTAATAGACAGTACAATATTTTTAAAAGTGCGTACTCTGTCTGAGTCTCCTTTTGAAGGATAAATAAGTATGGGTGAATTAATTTAGCGGATCTTTCCCCTCAAGCTAGGTGTACTGTAAACTGTATTTTAGAACAAAATTAGACCTTCTCAGCAGTGCTCCCAGACCCTTACTAAACCCAGTCCCAAAAATGTAGAAGACCCCCAATCAGATCTCAGCAATGGCCCCAGAGCTGTCATTCCAGGCGGAAACTAATAAAAGACCCCCAAACAGCCACAAAGCAAAACTTCAAAAATGGGCACTAGTAATTTTCAGGCCAATTTCCAAAATTACTCCGCGCGCGCTTTGCAGCTAGGCCCTAACTCCCCTTTGAAACCATGGATTTTCTTCAAACCACTTGCAATCAAAAGTATCCATACCCAGCAGTGTGCCTGACCCCAAATCCCACCCACAAACACCAGGAAGCCCCTCAAACAGGCCCATGAAAACATGATAGTGAGCAAAAAGGCAAAAACTTTTTCAAGTCTGATTTTCGCCAAACCACTTTTATCCGGTATTAGACCTTCCCAGCAATGCCCCAAGACCCGCCAACCCACCTGCAAAAAAACACAACACCCCCAAACAGGCAAAAAGCAAAAATGGAAAATCTCATACTTACAATATTTTTCGGCCTTCTTCCAATTCTGTCTAAACGCGCTGTGCAGCACTCCCCTTTTCCACCATGGATTTCCTGAAAAACAAATGCAATCAAAATTAGACTGTGCCAGCAGTGCTCCCAGACCCCAAAACCCACCCACAAACACCCGGAACCCCCCCAAACAGCACCTCAAAGACGAGCAAGTCAGCAAAAACGCAAAAAGAATAATTGCCTCCGATTTTGTCCAAATCACTTTTATCCGGTATTAGACCTTCCCAGCAATGGCCCCAGAGCCGTCAACCCAGGCAGACACTAGTAGAAGACCCCCAAACAGCCAAAAAGCAAAACTTAAAAAATGGGCACTTAGAAATTTTCAGGCAAATTTCCAGAATCACTCCGCCCGCGCTCGGCAGCTAGGCCCTAACTCCACTTTGCCACCATGGATTTGCTTCAAACCTCTTGCAATCAATTTCGATTTGAAAACTTTATTCGATCATTCAAGGATGATCATAAAAGCACATAAAATGTTACATACATCTCCGAAAAATTATTAAAACTATTAAAAATAAAATACAGGATTCAATATGATCACACAAGGGGAGGGATAACATCAGCATAGCAGCAATTTATACAGGAAAGGGAATATTCACAGTTAGGTCATAATTTCCATGCTTTTCCTAGCGGACACTGATTTTAGAATAAAAGTCGCAGTATAAAAGCAGACATCCGGAACATCAAGTGCAAATAAAAGTCTCATGGCAGTTGTAACAGTGGACACAGAATATTTCATAAAAAGGGGTTTAAGATACGCAATGCGGAAGTGCAAATACAAGGGGCAGATGAGCAAAAAGTGCAGTGTGCTCTGTTTAGAGGTTCCGTCACAAGGGGAGGGAGATGACGTATGTTTTTTCATCAGGGGGAAGGCCACCAGATGATGAGCGATCCCTAATCTCAACCTGGTAAGGACATACTAGTGAGAATGCTTAGTAATAACTTTTAAGTACTTAGATACACCATAACCTGCCAAGTTGTAGGAATTATAAAATAAATGTGAGTTAAACTGGCTACTGGCTTCTTTACGCAGTTTAACTTTGTCCCCCAAAAACACAAGTTTGAGCTCCTGTTTTGAGATGTTAGAGGCACTTGCTGGGTCCATGAAAACATCCAGATCAAACACATCTTTATTTGAAGTCAAGACATATTTGAGCCAAGGGATCTGACTAGATTTATCCAGGCTGAGGCAGTCTTTTATTATTCTCCTAGTAAAACCTGTTTCGTCCTTGGCCCAAATGGACCTCCAGGCCATAAGGGGCCTCAATGCTATTAAATAAGTCAGGTATTCCAACCCCACCTCATTGTGAACCAGCTCATTTGAGGACGACGTCGGAAGAAAAAGAAGCCTCTTTAAGAAGACATTTGCAGCAACTTGCAAATCCCCATGCTGGGACTGTCCCCAGACACCCAAACCATAGAGTGCCACAGACGCACATCTATGTCGGTAAACATTTAGCATATCTAGTGGGCGGCGACTGCCAAGTTTAGAAGCAAATCTAAAAACCCCTGAGGCCCCCTTACCCATCTTAGCCTTAATATTAAGAATCTCTGGGGCCCTTGTACCACTGCTACTAAAAGTTATTCCTAGGTAGCAGAATTGATCCACCACTTTGATTATGTGGTCACTAAACTGGATTGGTCTCATCTTTTTCACCTTTTTCCCGCATGCCATAATGAAAGTTTTGGAATTATTAATTTTAAGTTTCCTCCCCTTTATAAAATCAAAAAAAACAGTTCATTAATCTCTGCAGACCTACTGGTGTTCTGGAAAGTAAAACAGTATCATCTGCATAAAGCAGTACCGGGATCGCTTGCAATCAAAAGTATCCATACCCAGCAGTGCTCCCAGACCCCAAAACCCTCCCACAAACACCAGGAAGCCCCCCAAACAGGCCCCCGAAAACGCTAAATTGAACTAAATGTCAGAAAATGCAAAAACTTTTTCCTCATGGATTTTGTCCAAACCACTTTTATCCGGTATTAGACCTTCCCAGCAATGGCCCCAGAGCCGTCAACCCAGGCAGAAACTAGTAGAAGACCCCAAACAGCCAAAAAGCAAAAGTACAAAATTGGGGACTTAGTATTTTTTAGGCCAATTTTCAAAATCACTCCGCGCGCGCTCTGCAGCTTGGCCCTAACTCCCCTTTGCCACAATGGATTTTCTTCAAACCACTTGCAATCAAAAGTATCCATACCCAGCAGTGCTCCCAGACCCCAAAACCCACCCACAAACACCAGGAAGCCCCCCAAACAGGCCCACGAAAACATGATAGTGAGCAAAAAGGCAAAAACTCTTTCAAGTCTGATTTTCGCCAAACCACTTTTATCCGGTAATAGACTTTCCCAGCAATGCCCCAAGACCCGCCAACCCACCCGCAAAAAAGCACAACACCCCCAAACAGGCAAAAAGCAAAAATTGAAAATCTCATACATACAATATTTTTCAGCCTTCTGTCCAAACGCGCTGTGCAGCTAGGTCATAACTACACTTTTCCACCATGGATGTCCTAGAAAACAAATGCAATCAACATTAGACTGTGCAAGCAATGCTCCCAGACCCCAAAACCCACCCCCAAACACCAGGAACCCACCCAAACAGGCCCCCAAAAACATGATAGTGAGCAAAAAGGCAAAAACGTTTTCAACTTTGATTTTCTCCAAACCACTTTTATCCGGTAATAGACCTTCCCAGCAATGGCCCCAGAGCCGTCAACTCACCCGCAAAGAAGTAGAACACCCCCACAAGTGCAGAGTCTTTCTTCATTGGGCGTAATCCAGCCATCAGCTTTGAGGAAAATAGGAGTCTGGAGGAGGTGGATAGAGGAGCATGTTCTTGTGAACTTGTGAACCTGAGGAATGCAGACTGCGGCACCTTCAAACCAATAAGCAAATAAGTGAAGACGGTTCTGCTGATGGGCTTGTTTTTGTGATTAGGTGATTAAAGTTTTTTTATATAGACTTTGCAAAACAAAGAAAGACAGATACACAGGAATAAAAGTGAATAAGGACGAAAAATAAAGTTATTGATTCATTGGCTCCTTTTCAGGGCTCGGTGTCAGGGAAGAAGAGTTCGTCCTCATACTCTGCGAATTCAGGCGGGAGTAGGTCACCTAACAGAGAAGAAATTCCCTCATCTAAGTTGGTGTCGTCCTCGTCTTCTTCCGGCATGTATTCTCGTATTTTGTAATCTGGTGGTATGAGGTGCTGATTTATCTTGATCATTGTTAACCTCTCCACATTTGTGGGCGATAGGCGGGTCCTTTTGCAAGTTACAATGCCACCAGCAGCACTGAAAACACGTTCAGAAGACAAGCTTGCAAGTGGGCAAGACAAGTAATTTATAGCCAGGTTGGAGATCTCTAGCCACAATTCTTTTTTCCCATGCCAATACGCCAATGGGTCATCATGAACATAGACCTCTGTTGAGTCATTCAGATAGTCCTGCACCATCGACTCAAGGTTCTCCAAGGTTCCTCCACTTTGCTTACTTTTTGCTGGGACCATTTTGAGAAGCAAACCCAAGCTAAGTTAGCCAATCCTCTTCTTCACACAATGTTACTGTTGTGTCTGGTGCAGATGATCCGGTTGCTGGTGTCTTTAACGGCTGAGAGGGAAAATCAATCACTTCTGCCACAGGTGCAGAAGATTCTTTTGACTCCGGATGGCCTGCTGATGCTGATGTACTGCCTTTTCCTTCAATTTCCTGCCGTTCTCTTTCAAACCTCATGGCTGACAGAGCTAGCCAACGTTTGTACTTTGAAACTTCTGCGTCACTAAAAGGAAAAAATGCTTTGCCTGCCAGTGCCTTTTTGTAGCGTGGATCCAGAATAGTAGCAGAAATGTAATGCTGTTCTGTGTGGATCTTTTGAAGACGTTCATCGTAAAGTAGGCGCTCTAATAATTTCTCCGCCAAATCAAAAGCTTCTTGCTTTTCCTCATCTTTTTGAAACGTAGAAGACACCGCCTTCAGTTGGTGCTCTAGCATGCGCAACAATGGGATAGCTTTTGCCAAATTACAGTCCTCCCTGCTGACTGCACGCGTTAAGACCTCAAAAGGACGAAGCATGTCTGTCAGGCTTTTAACTAGCTTCCATTGCTCCGCATGTATCCTCAGGTCCTTCATAGCTGTACCCTGTGTAAAGAAATACTGATCGACTACCGCACACTGCTCATACAGACGCTGAAGCATGTAGAAGGTTGAGTTCCAACGTGTTGCCACCTTCTGGATGAGTGCTTTCACTGGCAGTCGACGATGATGTAGCAGGACCCTCAGATGCTTCCGGGCCTTAAAAGAATGGCTGAAATGTGTGCACATTCTTCAGCAGGAGGTCAGTAACTCGCACACTGGACTTTCAACCAGGTTTATACAGTGCGCCAAACACGGCATTCTGAAACAGTTACCCATATCCATGGCCTTAACTTCATTGGCGCATTATCCGTGGAAACATAACCAATCTTGCATTTTCTTGGGGACAGCCATTGAAAGACCTTTGTGTTAAACTCCTGCAAAATGTTTTCTCCTGTATGACTTGTCTCCATGCCAAAACATGGCTAGTGTTACATGTTTCCGAGCAGCTTTAAAAACGTTGTCCGGGTCAACACCTGCCCTTAGCTTTGCTGTAACTCCTGAAAAAGAGACCCAGTGTGCAGTGATGCACATGTAATCAGTGCCTGCGCCACTGGTCCACATGTCTGTTGTCAGATGTATAGTGTGAACAGCACTCTTCTGCAAAGCTGCCCCAATCACCTCCAGCACATCTTCATGTAGTGCTGGAACCGCAACTCTGGCAAAATAGAAACGGCTAGGAACCTTCCATTTAGGGCAGAGAATTGCCACTAATTCAAGAAAACCAACCCCTTCCACAAAAGAAAAAGGGAAAAGGTCCAGCGCTAGCATTTTAGCCAGCTTAGTGTTATACAGACGCGTCATTGGGTGGTTGCGTTCAAATGGCGCATCTGAAAACAACATGCTTCTAATGGTGGGCTGGACCATGATTTTACGGGATGATGATGATGACTTCTTCGACCCAGTTACGCTCGGTGATGATGAACTTTTTCGCATTGGTGTCTCACTCTCTCCCACACTCTTAGTGTGGCTCACAGGGGGTGTGCTGCTGACAGGGGTACTGGGTGTAAGTGAAGTGTTTGACGCTTCTTCCTCCTCGTCATCATCAGATGAAACATCAACGGATACAGTTTGTTGACTTGCAATTCCGGCTTCCTTGATCTTCTTTAGGTGCGCATGCCATTTGACAGTGTGCTGTCTCTCAAGATGACCTCTCTGGCCTCCGGTACCATAGTTGGTACCAAGCTTACCACGACTAACTCCAAGCTTACAAATGCTACAAATGGCTTTGTTTTCCCTTGTTGTGCTAACACTAAAGAAGTCCCAAACTGCATACTTCAAATGTCTGTGGGGGGCGGAGGAGGCGATACTGGTCATGCTAATGCCAGATGAAGTGGAGGATGTGTGTTGCTGAACTTTACTACGTTGTGCACTTGCAGCACCACTAATTGAGGAAATGGAGGTCGAGGTGGATGGAGGTCCCTTCTGGCGAGAAAATATGGAAGCGGTAGGTGGTGGTGTACTAGTTAACTGTGGTGGTCCCCTTGCCTCGTCGTCAACATCACGCTCAGCAGCTTCTCGGGCTAGGGTCAAAATGTCTGTTTGCTGCATGCCCGCTGGGGCTGCAGTGAGGTTTATGATGACTGCGTCGTCGTCGTGAGAGTCTTCATCAGCAGGAGTATACGCCACTTCTTGTTCAACGTCATCATCACACTCCATAAGTACGAGACTTCTGGGGACCTTCCTTTTACGCTTAGCTACCTTTGTCAGATCATGGTGTGCCTCACTCTCAGACGGCAGTGGTGGTTCCCAAGTTGGATCCATATCATCAGAAGGAAGGGGGATTGAAGAAGATGTAGACACCATCCTTGATCTTTTCCTTGCTAGGGATGTGGAAGACAATGAATGATCAGGAGGAGTGGCTTGCTCAAATGATACCTCGGCTTGAATGTCGATTTCCTGATGTGCCCCTACTTCGGGAGGAACAACTATTGTGGGCACTTGTGCCGCCCCATGCACCTCTGCTTGCGCATCTCCTTGGGCTGCCTCTCCTTCCACATGTACTTGGGCTTGTACCTGCACATGTGGTTGTTGTTGCGGCTGTGGTTGTTGAACACTCGTCAGATGAGTTACAACAACCTGTGTTCATTGAGGGACATTGCTGCTACTTTCTTGCGATGAGCCAACATCACTGGTCGATGGTGATTGAACAACTATACTGGCGGCCTCTAAAGCACTCAAGGGCTTGGACTTAAGTTGGCGTGGTGGTGGTGGCACTGAGCCCAATGGAGCGGGGGTGCTGCTCCCGGCAGCTTGGTCCCCAGCAGACCCTGCTGCTGCTGCAGGCGTACATATTTTTTTCCCAAAAAATGTGGCGGTCGGCACACCAGTCTCCTTGGTAAGTGGCGCCACTTGCTTCTTCTGCTCCTTACTGGCAACTTTCTTGCTAGAGGAGCTACGGGGAACTTTTTTTGGGGCCATCTTCTTCAGATGTCATAACAGCAGGCCGCAGTTGCACGAGTTGCACGAGTTGCAGAGTTGTCTTGTCTGTGGCCACAAGTGACATCGCGTGACGTTATGCTGCACACACCGCTGCAGGACTTCTTCCTGGCACTGGTGGTTCTCTTGTGCACCTAAAAGCAATGGAAGACAGAGGAACATCAGTTATGCAGCCTAAAAAAATCGAAAAACACACAAAAATCAGCAATATCCCATGCCATCCATGCCCTCAATGATGTTTAAATTCAAGACACCCCACAGAAATACTAGGCGCATGCACCACTCACTACCCCTGGGCATAATGGATGAAAGCAAGGCAAAATGGGTGCAGGCCTGAGAACACTGCCTGCATTCAAAATGGCCCCTTGCCCCCCAGCACATGGCCAGGGCCTGCCTGTACCAGCACTCAAAATGGCCCCCACCCACATGGCCAGTCCCCATCAACACCCCAAAAAATCGAAAAACACACTATTATCACCACAATCCAATGCCATCCATGCCCTCCATGATGTTTACATTAAAGAGACCCCACAGAAAGACTCAGTCCATGCACCACTCACTACCCCTGGGCAAAAGGCCCCAACAGCAGCCCAAAAAATCGAAAAACACACAAAAATCAGCACAATCCAATGCCATCCATGCCCTCAATTATGTTTAAATTCAAGACAACCGACAGAAAGACTAGGCGCATGCACCACTCACTACCCCTGGGCATAATGGATGAAAGCTAGGAAAAATGGGTGCAGGCCTGAGAACACTGCCTGCATTCAAAATGGCCACTTGCCCCCCAGCACATGGCCAGGGCCTGCCTGTACCAGCACTCAAAATGGCCCCCACCCAACATCACTGGTCGATGGTGATTGAACAACTATACTGGCGGCCTCTAAAGCACTCAAGGGCTTGGACTTAAGTTGGCATGGTGGTGGTGGCACTGAGCCAAATGGAGCGGGGGTGCTGCTCCCGGCAGCTTGGTCCCCAGCAGACCCTGCTGCTGCTGCAGACTTCAAATGTCTGTGGGGGGCGGAGGAGGCGATACTGGTCATGCTAATGCCAGATGAAGTGGAGGATGTGTGTTGCTGAACTTTACTACGTTGTGCACTTGCAGCACCACTAATTGAGGAAATGGAGGTCGAGGTGGATGGAGGTCCCTTCTGGCGAGAAAATATGGAAGCGGTAGGTGGTGGTGTACTAGTTAACTGTGGTGGTCCCCTTGCCTCATTGTCAACATCATGCTCAGCAGCTTCTCGGGCTAGGGTCAAAATGTCTGTTTGCTGCATGCCCGCTGGGGCTGCAGTGACGTTTATGATGACTGCGTCGTCGTCGTGAGAGTCTTCATCAGCAGGAGTATACGCCACTTCTTGTTCAACGTCATCATCACACTCCATAAGTACGAGACTTCTGGGGACCTTCCTTTTACGCTTAGCTACCTTTGTCAGATCATGGTGTGCCTCACTCTCAGACGGCAGTGGTGGTTCCCAAGTTGGATCCATATCATCAGAAGGAAGGGGGATTGAAGAAGATGTAGACACCATCCTTGATCTTTTCCTTGCTAGGGATGTGGAAGACAATGAATGATCAGGAGGTGTGGCTTCCTCAAATGATACCTCGGCTTGAATGTCGATTTCCTGATGTGCCCCTACTTCGGGAGGAACAACTATTGTGGGCACTTGTGCCGCCCCATGCACCTCTGCTTGCGCATCTCCTAGGGCTGCCTCTCCTTCCACATGTACTTGGGCTTGTACCTGCACATGTGGTTGTTATTGCGGCTGTGGTTGTTGAACACTCGTCAGATGAGTTACAACAACCTGTGTTGATTGAGGGACATTGCTGCTACTTTCTTGCGATGAGCCAACATCACTGGTCGATGGTGATTGAACAACTATACTGGCGGCCTCTAAAGCACTCAAGGGCTTGGACTTAAGTTGGCGTGGTGGTGGTGGCACTGAGCCCAATGGAGCGGGGTGCTGCTCCCGGCAGCTTGGTCCCCAGCAGACCCTGCTGCTGCTGCAGGCGTACATATTTTTTTCCCAAAAAATGTGGCGGTCGGCACACCAGTCTCCTTGGTAAGTGGCGCCACTTGCTTCTTCTGCTCCTTACTGGCAACTTTCTTGCTAGAGGAGCTACGGGGAACTTTTTTTGGGGCCATCTTCTTCAGATGTCATAACAGCAGGCCGCAGTTGCACGAGTTGCACGAGTTGCAGAGTTGTCTTGTCTGTGGCCACAAGTGACATCGCGTGACGTTATGCTGCACACACCGCTGCAGGACTTCTTCCTGGCACTGGTGGTTCTCTTGTGCACCTAAAAGCAATGGAAGACAGAGGAACATCAGTTATGCAGCCCAAAAAATCGAAAAACACACAAAAATCAGCACAATCCCATGCCATCCATGCCCTCAATGATGTTTAAATTCAAGACACCCCACAGAAATACTAGGCGCATGCACCACTCACTACCCCTGGGCATAATGGATGAAAGCTAGGCAAAATGGGTGCAGGCCTGAGAACACTGCCTGCATTAAAAATGGCCCCTTGCCCCCCAGCACATGGCCAGGGCCTGCCTGTACCAGCACTCAAAATGGCCCCCACCCACATGGCCAGTCCCCATCAACACCCCAAAAAATCGAAAAACACACTATTATCACCACAATGCAATGCCATCCATGCCCTCCATGATGTTTACATTAAATAGACCCCACAGAAAGACTCAGTCCATGCACCACTCACTACCCCTGGGCAAAAGGCCCCAACAGCAGCCCAAAAAATCGAAAAACACACAAAAATCAGCACAATCCCATGCCATCCATGCCCTCAATGATGTTTAAATTCAAGACACCGCACAGAAAGACTAGGCCCATGCACCACTCACTACCCCTGGGCATAATGGATGAAAGCTAGGCAAAATGGGTGCAGGCCTGAGAACACTGCCTGCATTCAAAATGGCCACTTGCCCCCCAGCACATGGCTAGGGCCTGCCTGTACCAGCACTCAAAATGGCCCCCACCCACATGGCCAGTCCCAATCAACTACCCAAAAAATCGAAAAACACACACAAATCACCACAATCCAATGCCATCCATGCCCTCCATGATGTTTACATTAAAGAGACCCCACAGAAAGACACAGTCCATGCACCACAAACTACCCCTGGTAAAAAGGCCCCAACAGCAGCCCAAAAAATCGAAAAACACACAAAAATCAGCACAATCCCAAGCCATCCATGCCCTCAATGATGTTTAAATTCAAGACACCCCACAGAAAGACTAGGCCCATGCACCACTCACTACCCCTGGGCATAATGGATGAAAGCTAGGCAAAATGGGTGCAGGCCTGAGAACACTGCCTGCATTCAAAATGGCCCCTTGCCCCCTAGCACATGGCCAGGGCCTGCCTGTACCAGCACTCAAAATGGCCCCCACCCACATGGCCAGTCCCCATCAACACCCCACAAAATCGAAAAACACGCACAAATCACCACAATCCAATGCCATCCATGCCCTCCATGATGTTTACATTAAAGAGACCCCACAGAAAGACTCCGTCCATGCACCACTCACTACCCCTGGGCAAAAGGCCCCAACAGCAGCCCAAAAAATCAAAAAACACACAAAAATCAGCACAATCCCATGCCATCCATGCCCTCCATGATGTTTACATTCAAGAGACCCCACAGAAACACTCAGTCCATCCACCACTGAGTACCCCTAGGCAAAGGGCCCCAACAACAGCCCACAAATCGAAATTCCAACATTGTAGTTGCAGCAACTATAATGCCCCAAACAAACTTACTTGTGAAATTTCTAACCCAAAAGTGATCCAAAGAAAGTCAAAAACGCCTCAAATCCAAATATCCAGCAGCATCCACAAAATGTAATCCTTCCAGGTCAAGATCCAAATGAAAGTGACCAGCACATGAAGAAAGCACTGGGAGGAGCCTGCTGGACAGGAACAGGAAGTTGGAGACTGTGGGGTACTTCCTTCCTCCCACCCCCCCCCCCCCAAAAATGGACTCCTTGCGAAAAAAAGTGCAGGCAAATGTCAACCTGGGGAGTTATTCTGATAAAAATCATCATTTTCAGAAGGTTTATGCTGCTTGCTGGTGGATTTCTTGTGCAGAATTGCAAATTTTGCAATTTCGTGAGTGCAAGATTGTTGCTGCCCGCCGCATCTACGTGTTCGCAATTGCGAGCTATGGCGATGCGTGCTGTGCAAGGTGGCAAGCCGCGATGACGTAATCGCGGTCGGCAAACTCCCGCGGGATCCCGCAGCAAGATCCAAAATGGCGCAGCACACGCAAAATATGGAGAAAAACAACTCTGCTAACGCTGAATGACAGTAAGTGAACACCACGTGCCGCAATATTGTATCACCAAAGCAAAAAAATCCGCTGCGTGCGAATTTGCGAATTTTCGGCAAATTTGCGAGAGTTCGTTGATTGCGAATTTGCCGAAAATCCGCAAATTCCGCGAGCGGAACGGATTTTACGCCCATGCTTACAAAGTATTCTATTTTGAGAAAATGGTAAGGTAATATTTGAGGAATAGTTACTTTATTTTCCACAAATAAATACTGTTGATGACAAAATAAATGCATTTTCAGAAAGTAAAAGCTGACATTTGGAAACAAAATTTGAATGTTCTAAAATATTATTATTAGAATTATAAAATATTTCTAGCGTGTGCAGCTACCCAATAACGAGCCTCCTGGCACTGGCAGCAATACAGTAGGGACATTTGGGATATTCATTCTGCTTGGATGAAAAGCTAAGTTTTCAGCTGTTTCCTAAAGTTGAATTCATTGTGGTCTGGTCTTAATTGAATGGGAAGAGTGTTCCAAAGTTTTGAGATGAGGTAACTGAAGGATCATCCACCACCTCTGGCTCCCCCAACTCTGGGAACGGTTAGCAGCGAAAGATTGTTTGAGCTCAAATCTTTAGAGGTAGTATATGGAGTGAGAAGATGTTGAAGTACATGTGGTACCTGAGAATGTTTTACCATGTGGGCTATGCAGAGGGTCTTACATTTTACTCTCTCTTTTATTGGCAGCCAATGAAGTTGCACCAAGGCTGCTTGTGTAGAATGTGTTTTGGACGGTCCCGTCAATGCTCTCAGTGGCTATTGGTAGAGAACAGTGGTGAGGGGGTGGAGAGATGTGGGGGGTAGCCGATTCCTTCCTCCGATGCAAGAACCAGGAAGCACACAGGCTCTCAGACTCCCTTAGCCAATCACAACTCTGCATTACAGCATCATTGTGTTTGGTCTGAGCACCATGGTTTAGCACTCAGAGAGTGACTGGGGGGCTGTTTATATTCCCCACCCACACTGTGCAATACAGCTGGGTGGAGAACATGCTAAGTGTGCATGCCGGATTGGCCGACCCGAGACGGCCAGCCAAAACGTCATGCGGACCAAAGTTGCAGCAAACACTCTTCCTCCCTCTGGGTCACGGGTTCCCAGCCCAACTCCGCACTAATCTAACTTGTCTACAACTGTAAGCTTGATACTAAAAATAAAATGATATTAACCCTTTATTATCATTTTATTTTTCCTTTGCACTGTCCTCAAAGCACTCAAAGCAGTGGGGTGATGCTCCTCCTCCTTAGCAAAGGAGCCACCGCTGAAGGCTCTAACTGTAACATGTGATGGGCTGCGCAGGTAGAGTGAACTTGGCGTAGTCCAGTCAGGGAAGTATCAATTCCTGGACCACTTTTCTTTGACACTTCATAGGCAGCCATGTGAGTGTCTTCCAAAGAGACCTTATGTGCCTGACACCTTTTAAGCTTGGGTGGCCATCGTTAGGTCTTTGTGACACCTAGGCTCCTTATTTCGGACTTAGGAGGAGTATTTTATTACCCCAAGTGTGACAGCCAGAGGAATTGATCACATAGTGATGGAATGTTTACTGTCACAATACCTAGTTTTTGTCCCCATTTAACTTAAGGCAGCTGGAATCCACCTAGTTAGATATCTTTTCCAGACAGATGTTAAGTCTCTTAAAAGTTATATTGGTGTTTGAGACAGCAATCTGGGTCCCATCTGTGTAGCAGACCATTTGAAGCCCAGATTGCAGATGACGATCCAGAAAAGGGGGTGGTGATGAACTGAGTGTCTGAATTAAGCAGACCATTCTTACCCAGTCCAAAGATCAGGGCTTGATCCATCACCGTTTTTTAGCTCACTGCACCATCCCAGCTCAGAACCTGGCTACATGCAAATTAGTCTGTTCCTGTCCCAGTGCATGATGGGAAGAGGGCAAACCAAACTACCAAGCCAATTCCTATACTGGGAAGGAAACAAGCTTCCGGGGACCGGTTTCTGGCATTTCAGCCATCGTCGGCCCGGCTTGCTTGAATCCTGATGGTGCAGTGAGCAAGGGACTCATGTCTGAGTATACCCTGCCACACCTATAGTGGCCAAAAACAATTCAGAAAAGGGGGTGGTGATGAACAGAGTGTCTGAATTAAGCAGACCACTCTTACATAGTGATGGATTGTTTACTGTCACAATACCTAGTTTTTGTCCCCATTTAACTTAAGGCAGCTGGAATCCACCTAGTTAGATATCTTTTCCAGACAGATGTTAAGTCTCTTAAAAGTTAAATTGGTGTTTGGTGACAATGAGACAGCAATCTGGGTCCCATCTGTGTAGCAGACCATTTGAAGCCCATATTGCAGATGACATCTGAAATTGGTCAGACATATATATTAAATAAAGTGGGCCTCAAAGAAGCACACTCTGCATTTCAGCTGGGGTATCTCTGACAGAATGTTCCCCACAGTAAATTGAAAGCTCCTGTCTGTTAGAAATTATGTTAACCATTGAGCTGATCCTGTGATCCCTGCATTTTTCAGCCTCTGGTAAAGAATCGGGCGGGAGATCGTGGTTAAGGCTGCGTTCAGATCCAACAATATTAGTGCAGCGGATCCACCTTGAGCCAGAATTTTCTTTAGGTCCTCCATTATCAGCATAAGAGCTGTTTCAGTGCTGCAACCAGCCTGAAATCCAGCCTGTGTCTGGTGCAGTAGTCTACTGGAGTTCAAGAAATCAGTTAGAATGCCATTAGTCCATTTCTCTCAAGATTTTACTGACTCCAGGCAGGAGTGAGATTGGCCTGTAGTGTTCTGCATTGTTTGGTTCCAAAGCTGTTTTTTTAGCAGATGGCAGATTATGGTGTGTTTCCACAGATTTGGAACATGCCCGCTCTCCAGGGATAAAGTATAAATGGATGGTAAGATCTCAAGGTCTGTCTCACCCTCTTTCCACATGATTTCTAATAGGGCGGGATTTAGGCGTGATCCTGACTTAATTGTGGTTGCAATTTTAAGCTCCTCTGTCTGAGTGAGATACAGGAAAGCAGAAAGTTCCATCTCAGGCTTCCTACTTATTATCTTGTTGGTCTTGATTTGTGTATTTTCCATGCTATATAAGCATGTTAACCCTGACAAGGAGTTGTAGATTAGTCTGACTTTCTATAAAAAGTAGTTAGCTAGCATTTCACATCTTTCTTTAGAGGAGGAGGGACCTGGGTTTGATCATTGAGTTAACAATCAAGAAGATTTCTTTGGTCAGTAGTACTGATTGTCCAATTTTGTTGTTAGTTAGTAGTATTCAAATTATAGTTCAGCATGTTCTGGTATCAGTTAGTGTTAGTTTATCACAACAATCTGCAGCCGCGGCTCTTATATCATGATATCTATATTTTTTGTTTTTATGACAGTATTGATCACAGGCTTCCCTGGCATCTAGTGATCATTCTGATTTGGTGGGTTTCTTTTAAAAACCCTGTTATATGCATTTAATTGGGTTGTATTAGACCACATGCCTCCAGCAAAAACTATTTGTCCTCGAGTACTATTGTACCTCTTAAAAAACAAATTAATATAAAAAGAAATCAAGTGGTGCAAGTAGGAGGTGGAAATCCTTGATTCGACTGGTCTATTAACAGCCCACAAAAAGACAAAGTTAATAGTTATAAATATCAGGGTATTGTCTTTAATAATAAATTTAGCTTTGAGTGACACTTTGGCTGGGTACTTGCAAGGCACAAAGATAGCTATTTAATATATGCCAGGCAAAAATTATCCCAATTCTTTTATGTGGGATTCCTGGGTTGTTTATAGGAAAAGTCTGTGATTTTAAGAAATTTGGAAGTTGATCCTGTGCCACTCCTACGGTTTCCATGTAGTCTAACTTTGACGCTGTTCAATTAAAACTTGGATTCATTTCAATAGAATGAAAAAGCGAGATTGCATGCATAAACTTTATAATTTATTTGACAAGTGTTGGAAAGCACACTTTAGCAGCAATGTGTTAGATAGATATGTCACACAGTTACACCAATTATGAAGAAAATCTTAATGTAATTATAATATTTGAATTTTAGGATTTGTACATTAATTTTAAAGCAATACATTCAGGTAGTGCGATGCATATAAATCCATTTGCAATATGGCAGGGGGCATTGATCAAATGGTAGGTAAGCAATTTATAGCAGTCAAAAAGTCAATGACTTATTGTAATGAGATCTAATGAAAATCTGAGAGGGCAAATGATTTAGTAAAAGCCTTCAACTCACATCTAAGACGCCAAATCCTAGGTATTCGACTTAGTGCTCTTCAAAATCATCATAATTTAAACAACATTATATCAGCGGTCAGTGTGCATAATATCCACATTATTTAGTGCATCAATGCTTCTATGTTCTTACATTTTTTGAAGCAAAACATATACATCTTAAACTCATTTTAAGAAGTTGGCATGAGGCAATTGAGTATTTACTCACTCTAGAATCAATGAAAGTTACAGTAGCCATTTTTAATGAAATTATGAAACGAAGTTTGAATTTTTAGCAAAATTTTTTTGTGTATTGTTTTTTAACGCACTTTTATATATAATTCAGTTTTTACTCCTCACCAGTTTCAAAGATCACCAGCCGCCACTGCAGATTGGCATGTGTGCATGTCCCCATGAAAACGGGTACATACCTTAGTCTTGTCTAGCATGTGCGCCTGCCTCAAGCAGTGACCGTCAAAAATATATAATAAGAGGCACTTCCATAACAAATATACATGTAGTGAAACCGTACGTCAATAGGCAATGTCATAGAATAAGCAACAGTGCATAGTATGCAATAATGGGATATGTCACATCAGGACTATACACATCTGCCATACAAAGTGTCAATACTGAGCATAATAGGCCCTGTGAACGAGAAATAAAGACAGCGTCTTGCTGCAAGTCAATTTGCAGAGCCTAGCTGGGTTGAAGCACAGTCATGCAACTTATTTGCAAAAATATGTTGTTCTCTGTGCTTTACCCTGCGCAGGCGCACAAACTGCTGCCATGCATCTGCCCTAGGCACCCTTGCACCATTGTACAAGGATGGCTGCGTAGTGGTGAGAATATGCTTTGGTGCAGAAAGGGTCCCCTTCCTAGACAAAAACAATAATTTTCGATTATTTCCCCTTCCAGTGTGCTGTAGAATGCAGCACGCGTTGAAAGAAGAAAAATGGTTGAGAAATGAAAACGTTTCCTTGTTGTGCCTCTCTACACCAATGCTGGACTAGAGTAGCAGTCCGACGTATTTCCACATGTATAATTGCTTGTAAATCTGGAAATCCAACAGTGGACCTGGGTGTTGGTTGGAAAGACCCACATCATCACCCATGTCACACCCCTAACATGCAAAGTGTTGTTTGAGAAGTGGCAATATTTCAAGAAGACGTAAAGCCATACAGGGTTGCTTTCTGTGTCATTGTTAGAATTTGGCAGCCGGTTGGGCTGCTGGCAAGTCATGCAATGTGACCCGCCTGTGGCGCAAGGTGTCTGTGAAAATCCCCAAACATCACACAATTTGGATGTGAAACAAATATGTGGGACCTATCCCAGGACGCATGTAAATGTCTGTACCAAAAGTTACCAACTCATAGTAAATATCATGCATTATGATGTAAGGAAACCTTACATGAGCATTACGTGATGTATTACTTGCAAAAAAACATGCTTCACCTCATAATTCAACAGTATTCTGGGTTGCGGGCATTTTGACATACAAAACGTGCCGCATCTTGGTGAAAAATTACGCAACATAAATATTGTGTTGCCTTCCCTGTACAAATGCCTGATTCCACAATAACCATAATGCAACCTAACGGAAAATCATGCAACAACTAGAAATGTCACGCATGCAGATAATGTGATCCATAAACTGAAATTGCATCTAAAACAATGACGCATTGGCCAAAATATGACGCAAAACATAAAAATGTGTTGCATCCATACAGGAAATGATGCAACGACTCAGCCATGCCGTAAATCAGGAAGCACACAGGGGCATATTATCACGAGGGTTTATCTCCGCTTTTTTGGCTTTAAAAGCCAAGAAAGCGGAGATAAAATTATCTCCCTATTACCTAGCTGTCGCTAACACCAGTTAACGACAGCTAGTAGGAGATAGCGACCATCTTGTGCCCCGCTTTGCATGTCAGTGATATTTATCACTAATGACATGCAAAGTGGGCGTGCCAAGATGTTAGCGACTGGAAACAGTCGCTAACATCGCTATCTTCTATTACCAACTTTTGGAGATATTCGCGCTAAGCGCGAATATCTCCAAAAGCTAACACCTGCCCAGGAGCAGTTCTTAGCCAAGTTATCCAATGGGAGGTGGATAACATGGCTAAGAGCATTAGCTCGGCAATGCATGAATATCGCTGACTTTACAGCGATATTCATGCATTTCGGCCGATTTTTATCGCTTAGGAGATAAACCTTGATAATAGCAAGGCCCCTAAGCGATAAAAATCGCCGCAGCTCGGCGATAAAAATATCGCCGCTAAATCGACATAGCGATAATTATCGCTAGTTGTTGGGAATATGCCCCACAGTTATTTTTTCTTTCAAGTACTAGTCATAGGCGTGTCCTGTATTTTGTGTGTGTTTTGTGAAATAATTGCATTATTTTGTCTTTTAAATGTCCTCTTCCACTATTTGTCCTGTCAAAATAAATGTCTTTAGGGGTCAGTTTGCTTTTTTGGTATAGATAGTTGAAGGTTACGTTTAAGGTTTGGTTTTAAGTTTCTGTTTGTCTTTTTTCTATTTTTCTTCATTCTTTCCCACCAAACATGTCAAGCAGGTCCAAAAACCTTTCACACAATGAGTTTGGGGGCCTTCTTTGGCTCATTTTCCATTTTCTGCCAAGGTTGATAAGCACAGGGGTACGTGTCAGCAAAGGATACTCCCCGAAGGAATGCCGGCAAAGGTGGTAGAGGGTCCAGCAGCCGATGTCAAGGATCTATGATGTGGATCGGACAGTCCACCAGATAAACCACCGCTGGCAGGATGTTGTCAGCAGAGAGGCTGTCTTGCTGAACCATCTGGAACTGGAAATCGGTGGCCCTATTAATAAGTCAATACCACCCCAAAACACACATAGAGCTTATTTACAAGTCCCTTGCGCTGCCGTGTGTTGCTTTCTCCAATATTAAATGAGAGGCACTGGTGGTGCAAAGGGCTAATTTACAAGCCCCCTGCACTGACGATTCATCACTTTTTGTGAGGCACCGTTGGCGTATTTTGCAGCCCCATATTTGCAAGGACAGGAACAGCCACCCTGCATGGATTTTCCTGTCCTTGTTCATATAGGGCCATAACGTGCATCGCTTTGGTCATAGGGATGTTCCATGTGTGTTTCTGCTGGTGTTTCCATGCAACATTCATGGAACCTGACACATTCCCAGATTTTGGAGGAATAATAAACCTGTAAACATGTCTCAAGGCTACGCCTCCACAAGGGAGGTGTAGGGTGGCACAACAAGGAGGAATGTATTAATTTCTCCTTGTTTTATCCTCTTACTGTGCGTGCTGCATCCTGAAGCACACAAAGTACAAGGAAATCACCACTGTTTAATGTTTATCTGCAAGAGGGTGTCCTTTCGTGCACATTAATAATCCTCCCTGTGACTCAGGCATCCTTCCACAGTGGTGCAAGGGTGCCTGTGTCGGCTCATGGATATAATGATGTGCCTTTGCCGGGGAAAGCACAGTGTTGCAACATATTATTCTGAACATGTTGCATCCCTGTGGCTTGGAAGTGCCACATCTTGGCGCAGCCAAAAGGCTTGTGGTGCCACACTGCAGCACTTTCTTGTAAATGTGGCTTATTGTCTGTAAATTCCATATTTCCATGCTTGTGTAATGTCAATGTCTGGTGCTCAATGCATACCCTGTATACAAGTCCAGCACTCACAGCTCATTGTACCTCTGTTTATGTCTCCTACGTGGACCCCTGCCATACACACAAGATGAGGTGGACTTGTTCGAGGACCACAGTGCTACCAGTGAGTACGAATTCTCAATGATTGTCATCATGATAGCCAATGCAAAAATGTACTAGGACTGTTAAGAATCAAATATGCTACAGTGGACAGCAGTAAGTGCCATGAAATACTAACATACATGTGCCCTGAAATGATATCTTTCTTGGTGTCACATGAAAGTAATCATCTGTGTTAAATGTTTCAATTTACAGTGCTTGACTCCAATCCACTATAAAGTCAAAAATGCACAGTGAGTCGCTAACAAATGACATCACTGTATCAAACGTTGTTCTGGCATTGACTATGTCACATGATTTGAAAGTTTGCAGAAAAGGCAGCCTATAAGGCAATATGCCACTGTGTCGGTTATGCCCCTACTCATGCAGCATTTCATGTTGTTTGTCTGTGCAATGACTGATGCAGCTGAAAAACACATTTGACACATATTCCAATTCTCATACACAAACATTCTTCCATGTATGGCTCATGTCCCAGAATTTACCATGAGTAAACATGTTTTTCAACAGACGTTACTTGAAGCTAGCCTCACTTCTCCTTCCACAGTGCTATTTCAACATGGGCTGCATTGTGCAACACACACAGCAAGATTACAATGAAATCACAGTTTGCTCATGAGCTGGAGGTTCTACCTACCCACACTGACACAAAGTGTACAACAATGCAGATATATTTCCAACATAGGGCATGCTTGTCTGCAGTGACACATGTCAATATCTTGTCACACTTTAACGTGATAACATTTTAGATTTAGTTGGCTCATGTGCACCGTGAAAGAGGAACCATGTATGACGGTCAAAGCTCAGACTATTTTTAGTGTAAATGGATGGGACTTTACATGATCTGTATGTGAAAACGTGTTTGTAGCTTGGGGATTCCGTGTAGGGTTTTGGAGTTTACAAGAAAAAGTGGCGCCTATGCTGGTAACGGTGAGTATGGGTAAAGACAACAAGATAAGAACATTGCAACACGGTCAGAGGAGACCCAAAATGTTTGTAGCTTGGGCAAGGGCAGAAACCTTTGTGATTTCCAAATCCAAACCTACTTTATATTTCCAAATGCTTCTATGTGGTCATCAGTAGTCACCAGTAGCTGGTCACCAGTAGCTGGGTGCTGAGCAAATATTGTGCATCTTGGTGTCTGTGTGTGGAGCGACTATCAGAGCAATGGCTGTGCAGTTACCATGTCCAACAGAAAATGTATTTGGAGCATTAGCTCGAAGATCATGATGTTAGGAACAATGTGAACGTTCATCCCTTGTCATGATCTTGTCAAGTCTGACAGGACATCTATGTTACAAATTTTAGCTACATCAAATGTGGGCAAGTTCTGATGTAGAAGATTAAGATCTGGTACATCCAGCAAGTCTATACTGGTTGGGTGATGTGACATTGTACAACAATCAAAGAGATGAGTGGAGGGTCCGAGGGAATGTTTAACGACCTCAGCACAGTTACAATCCCCCTAACAGGCTATAAAATATGTAATGAGTAACTGTGGGTCTATAACAAAGAGATGACTATGTGTATGCCTCAGACTTACAGCAAAAAAACGGACATTTACACTATGCGAAAAATATCCATCAGTTACTTGTCCTGTACTGCCCAATTCATCATTTGGTCTACTTCACATAGTAGGCAATCCGTGTTTTATCCATCTCTTAAGATTTTGTAATGAGATGGATAATTGCGGTGGTGTTAATGCCCAAGATGATTGGTGGATGTTGTCTGTTAGTAACTGAGAGCAGTGCGTATGTGAGTTGTGAAAAGAATGTGCTCGTGTTAAAATTAGAGAATCTACGCAATATTAATTTTATTCTGGAGTCATACACTTCCAACAATAAAAACGAAAGAGTGCAAAAAAGTCAGATGATTTAAACAAATAACTTCTGACTGGGTTTACTGGTCTGTAATTATCAAAAAAGGACTAGCTAGGTTGTGTTTATAAAGGGAGACTCAGTACGTATGATGGCAAACCATTTGGTTTGGTTGTTAAGCCCTCACCCACCGACCTAGTCGGTGGCATGCTTCATCATCGGGCCCACCACAGTGACGCCGAATGCGTCCCGGGTGTGCTTCGACTCCAGATTACTGAGGAGCTGGTATACTTCTCTGAGTGTGCTGTGAGGGGGTGTATAAGAAAGTGATTTAAAAGCTATGCTGTGGGTCCCAGTGCCCGAGGGTATATAGAACTTTAATAGCTGGGCCCACGCTAGCGTATAAAAAGGCAAGCGGACGCGGTGGAGTGAATTATGAACTCCCGCGTCCTATGTGGTCGACATGTTTCAGCCAGGCCTTTTCTTGTTATAAAACTGGCTTTCCTCAGGACCAATGAGAGTGTGGGTGAAAAAATTAATATTAAGTGAAATGTGTCGCACACGCTAAGGTGCTATACGTGTGTGGAGGGGGGTTCCCTCCGCTTTACTGTACACAAAACATAGAGGACGAAGACAGACGTACATGGTAAAGTCAGGTAAGTATTTTATACCAAAAACACAACGCACTGCCGGAAAATTAAAAGGTGTGTGAACGACCTCTACCGGCGGGATTCTAACGTGGCCATGAAATTATATGGCGACAGTGAGATATAAGGCGTTACTAAGCGAGGTGAAAAGTGGTGGACTAAACAGCGGAACATAGTCAATGAGTGAGAATCAAGCATAGGTAATTCTGTTTCCTCACACATGCTATTTGCTGTTAAAGCCTCAAAGGTCACCAGGCAGGGAAGAGCGGACCCTAAAAGTTTTTAGGGAGGCAGGGATTAGAACCTGTTGGGAGAGAAGGTAGCTTACCTATTTCGACGTGAAGGTTGTATCTCAGTACTTACGAGATTACCGGCCTCCGTGCTCCATGAACCTGTAGTCCTGCTGCGGTGTCCCGAGTGAGTGGAGATCAGGAGCGTTCTGATATTTATACTCGTTCAGGAAGGGCGGTACCTGCAGAGGGGTGGAGCAAGGGGCGTAGCTGCGCATGTAAAATGATCAGTGTCGAAATAGGTAAGCTACCTTCTCTCCCAACAGGTTCTAATCCCTGCCTCCCTAAAAACTTTTAGGGTCCGCTCTTCCCTGCCTGGTGACCTTTGAGGCTTTAACAGCAAATAGCATGTGTGAGGAAACAGAATTACCTATGCTTGATTCTCACTCATTGACTATGTTCCGCTGTTTAGTCCACCACTTTTCACCTCGCTTAGTAACGCCTTATATCTCACTGTCGCCATATAATTTCATGGCCACGTTAGAATCCCGCCGGTAGAGGTCGTTCACACACCTTTTAATTTTCCAGCAGTGCGTTGTGTTTTTGGTATAAAATACTTACCTGACTTTACCATGTACGTCTGTCTTCGTCCTCTATGTTTTGTGTACAGTAAAGCGGAGGGAACCCCCCTCCACACACGTATAGCACCTTAGCGTGTGCGACACATTTCAATAATCACTTCACTTAATATTAATTTTTTCACCCACACTCTCATTGGTCCTGAGGAAAGCCAGTTTTATAACAAGAAAAGGCCTGGCTGAAACATGTCGACCACATAGGACGCGGGAGTTCATAATTCACTCCACCGCGCCGCTTGCCTTTTTATACGCTAGCGTGGGCCCAGCTATTAAAGTTCTATATACCCTCGGGCACTGGGACCCACAGCATAGCTTTTAAATCACTTTCTTATACACCCCCTCACAGCACACTCAGAGAAGTATACCAGCTCCTCAGTAATCTGGAGTCGAAGCACACCCGGGACGCATTCGGCGTCACTGTGGTGGGCCCGATGATGAAGCATGCCACCGACTAGGTCGGTGGGTGAGGGCTTAACAACCAAACCAAATGGTTTGCCATCATACGTACTGAGTCTCCCTTTATAAACACAACCTAGCTAGTCCTTTTTTGATAATTACATATTAATTTGGGGATTCGGACTGGCTTATCTAGTCCTCTCTCTCCGTTTTGATTTGCTGACTGGGTTTACTGGTCGACATGTTTCTGCGGACATTTAAAGACCCCAAGTGGTGTCTGCCGCTTCCTCAGGACCCATTAACTTTTTGCTACTGCTCAAAAAAGTGATAAAAATAGTGAACACAACAATGGTAAATATCACCTGTTCACTCCTCGTATTCCTCCTGGGTAGGTAGAAGAAGTCCAGATGTCGAAGTCACCAAAACGCACACACATAGACAAACACAAGAACAAAGTGGGATAACAGACCATCATTAATATGGGTTACCGCTACCTAGACTAGATTATTGTTCTTTTACATATATGGTCAAATGACCCTGATTTACAAACAACTTTACAATGTAAACCATAGGCTCACCTTAGTTGTAAGGGGAACGGGCTTCACCTCACCTGGCAAGCAGCTCAGGACAATGGGGCACCGCTCTAGAGTATAGAAAATTATAAAGTTGTGGTAGACTCTGTCAACGCTGAACAAATTAAGACTCACAGGGTTAGTTCATACGGAGAGCTAGCATGATAATCGCCCTCTCATCTAGTCCTCTATATTCTGATTGTTGTATTGGGCTTCTGATCAGTAGAATGGGTTTATAAACATTATTCATATGGCAACCTCGATGTTACAGGGCGCTTGATGTTTCAGACTTTTATGAAATCAGTCGGTATTCGACAACGTTAAAATTTGTATTCTATATTTCGGTATAATTGCACAATGGTAAGTGGCCAGAATCGTTTCTAGAAGTGTTTAAACCAACATGCACCAAACGCTATTCTGTCCAGGGAGCTTGTCTCCGCCACCGAACAAAGGAATGGATGCCCCAGTTGATATAGACGGCAAACCATTGTCTACACCTTGTTTGAAGATCACCATTGACCGCGTGTTTTTCCCTTCATTAAAAATCTTAATGTTTCGCTGAAGAACAAACGTTATCACACGCCAGCAATTGATGCACACTGTGAAACGTTACCTCCAACCTGTTTGAAGGCGCGCAACGCTCAGTTACTCTAAACTGCAAATAGAAGTCTCCAAACTGTTTAGAGGCACGCATTGACCTGCGTGTTTTAACACCCATTGAAAACAACGCACATCTTTCATTTTCAATAGCAAAAATAAGCCTTGTGTAAATAGTACTTCACAGATTTCTGTGAATGCCTGATAGCCTTGTGGCATGTCATGTGATTATTGTGGATTTTTTAGTACAAATGAAAAATGTGTATTGCGTCCGTAAATGCACATCTGGGTTATCTGCACTGCCTTCAGAGTCCTGCCTGTGTGTAAATGGAATTGTTAACAGCAAGTCATTGGATGCGGCATCAGCATGCGTTTTTTCACAGAGTATGTGAGTGTCTGGCCAGGAAGCACTAGTCATGACAGTTGTACAAATGAAATCTATTGAATGGTGATCAATTCACCCAATGCACAAGGATATTTTATCCCAGGTAGGGACATGTGTTACTACATCCTTTATACATAGGTTCTTCCCCCTTGCTAGTACATCCTGGCATGCTGCATCTCTTTCAACATTCAGTGCGGCAATTACAAAATATATTGCTTCAGCGTGGAACCGCAAAGCACTTTGGCTGTGCCACGCTGTGGCACTTTAAAAGCACAGGCAAGTTGCTTTTCAAGGAGCCCCTGAGTACCTAGAGGTATCATAGTGGGACATAGTACGTACATGTTTGTGTAAAATGTTTGGTAAATCAATGAAGGGTTACTAATTTATCATGGCTCAGTGTGATGTTAGAAAGTCACTTTAATTTCATCTAATCACCATCTTATATTTATGATGTTCAGGTGATGACAAGGGATGTGATGAACAACCTTGATGTGTGCTGTTGTAGTGTGTTTCTCACAAAGTGATCAGATGATTGGCAAAAGATCCACAGTCCGCATCTACAATGTACTCATGCATTGACCAGCATTGAGTGTCAGTTATGTACACAATGACTGACAAGTGTCATTCTTGTCCAACAGACAACATGACTGCTGAGGATGAAAACATGCTTTCAGACACGCAAGACACGTTATATTCAAATCTGTCGAACTGCAAAAGAGTTCCGTAAAATGGCTTGTTAGTATGACATAGAGAAGAATGCAAAATCAGGGTATTCACTGTTCCAGCAAAAAAGAAAGCTGACGGAAAGGACAAGAAAACCTTCAAGAACATGGGCAATGGAGGTGGACATGATCAGCAGGCAGGTCCTTCATCGGCACCAACATCGGCCCAAGGACAAGCTGCGCACTCCAGTGCAGGGCAATCTGGTGTACAGAGGATGGCCACACTAGATGTTGAGTTTTTTTAACTTGTTTGCTGGTTTGAAACTGCAAATGGCAACAATGCTGTGCAAGATGGGCTGACTGCAGCAATCTGTGGACCACATCCTGGCCGTACTGTAGTGTCCATTTGATTTACATGTCTTTTATGCACTTCTATTTAATACTTAGTAATAGTTTTAGAGTAGGTGTAGTGTAGATTAGATTAGGTAGGCTTAAGTAATATAAATAGTATTTTTATCAGGTATGTCGCTTTTCCTTTCATATTTATTTTTTAGTAATCTAAACTTTGGGGTGGGTGGGTGGGTGAGTCGGGGATCTTTTATATGTTTAATACTTGACAGGAAAAAAGAAGAAAATGAAAAACATGTATTATTTGTGTATGATTACTTGTTTACTTCGTTTGTGTATAGGGTGCATATGCGTATGTCCATTGTGAATTGATGTGTTAAGGGGCAGATGCTTTAGTGGTCTTAAGTGATACATGTGTAGCATAGGATGAGTTAAGTTAAGTTAGGTAGGTAATTCATAGTTAGGATAGCTTAATTTTTAGATAGATATTTAAGGCTCAATTAATGTTTTAGGCTAAGTAAGTTTTATAGATTTGTAAGTAATGTTAGCTCCTGTTTGTTATTGTTAGTAAAAAAGAAAGTTTTGGCCATATATAATCTTGTTCATTATTGGCCAGCATTATATTTCACCTATATCTGCTTTTGACAGATTGGACCCATGCAATGTATTTTTGATTGTGTGTATGTGGGAGTGGGTATAGCACAATGGGTATGCACCATTATCATTTGTCTGACATTTGACATGTGATTTCAACTCTTGTGACTCAACAGTTTTGAACAAACTCTGTTGGGAGTTGCCATGCATGAGTTATACTATCATTTGGCACCTTGCAATTCTAAGAACATGTGCATGTGTTTGAAAAAATGTTTGTGACAGTAATGTTGAGTTAAGTTGAGTTAGGTAGGTAACCCATAGTTAAGATAGCTTCATTTTTAGATAGATATTTAAAGCTCAGTAAATGGTTTAGGCTAAGTACATTTTATAGATGTGTGAATAATGTTAGCTCCTGTTTGTTATTGTTAGTAAAATGAAAAGTTTAGCCATATATACTCTTGTTCATTGTTGGGCAGCATTGCAGTTCACAAATATCTGCTTTTGGCTGATTGGGCCCATGCAATGTACTTTTGATTGTGAGCCTGTGTGAGTGGGTATAGCACATTGGGTATGAACCATCATCACTTGTCTGACATTTGACATGTGATTTCAACACTTGTGACTTAAAACAAGTGACTCAATAGTTTTGAACAAACAGTGTTGGGAGTTGTTATGCATGAATTATACTATCATTTGGTACCTTGCAATTTTAAGGGCATGTATATGTGCTTGAAAAAGATTTTGTGACATTAATGTTGAGGGCTTTAGTATTTGGGTCATTAAGTGTTAGTTCTTACACAGATGGACAGCACACACACACTCCACATTGGCAGGTTAGGGGCATGCTCAACATTATATTGTACAACAAATGGTAAATTAATGCCACTGCTTATCACAATGGATGCAAACAAGACATGTTGACTAGCAGTGATGGAACATGTTCTTCAAATGAACTACTTAGCATGCATCTTGGTGTATGATATTTATTTATTTGAAAGTTTTATATAGTGCAAACCAGACCTTTGCGGGGATCAGAACCCTTTACAAGGTAAGAGTCTTAGTTGCATAGGTACAAGGTGCATAACATAAAGTTCAATGCTGGTCAGTGATAGTATAAAAAACATATCATAGATACATGGGTATATGGTACATAACAAAACGTTCCATGTATATCAAGCATAATATAGATAACATGTCCAGGAAACCTGGCTGGACAGAAGACATTATAAGGTTCCAAGTAGAAGATACGTTGGGTAGCATAATAACAGTAGTCCATGCTCAAGTAAATTTAGCCATTTGAAAGATGCTGTAGAGGGATTAAGTCTACTTTCTGGGGATAGAGCATTCCATATTCTGTGCGCCATCCCTGAAAAGGTTTGGTTATATGTTTTCTTCTTGTGGAATCTTTGCGGTTTCTGGAGAAGGTTTTTAGCACTTCTTGAAGATCTGACCCCACATGAGGGTGCCAGTTTCGGTGACAGATAGCTGGGTGCCTTGTGATTAATGGCTTTATGTGTCATACATGCTATTTTCAGATGAATTCTGGCTCTTCAAAAGGTAGCCAATTAAGGGATATGTAAGAACTTCTTTTGGAGCCAGTGATAAGTCATGCTGCCGCATTGATTCAGGCTCTTAGAGGGGCCGTTGCAGCTCTGGGCAGGCCGCAGAGAGAGACACTCCCATAATCCACTCTTGGGATGACTAGAGCTTGTACTGCTCATTACGTCCTTTTCTAGCAGGAAAGGTTTCAGTTTTCTCAAAGTATGTATCTGAGAGTTTGCTCCTTTTGTTGCATTGATGATGTATTTTTGCATATTGAGATTTCTGTCCAGTGTTATTCCCAGCGATTTCGCTGAATCAACGATGAGAGGTTGGCAGTTGAGTGATGTAAGGTGTTTGATCCAGTCTTGCATTATGGGTAGTTGGCAGGAGGAAATCGGTTTTGATGGCATTCAGTTTTAGATGGTGTTCGGCCAGCCAGGTCTGAGTTTTTCCAAGAGTTGTGTTGAGCGCTTTGATGTCTTCTAGGGCATGGATCTTAAGGTATAATTGTGTGTCATCAGCATACATGCGATATTGCACGTTAGACGAGTAGAGAATTTCAGTGAGTGGTTCCATGAATAGATTGAACAGTGTCGGAGAACGTGAAGATCCTTGTGGGACTCCTAAAGTGACTGATATGGGTTTGGACAAGGAGTAGTTGACCTTAAATTGTTGCGATCTGTTTTGGAGGAATGAAGTAAACCAATTTAGAACTGATCCAGATAATCCCATTCTGTGTTTCAGAAGTTCTATCAGGTTATCGTGTTTGACTGTATCAAAGTCAAAGGAAAGGTCTAGCAAGATGAGTAAGCAGGCTCCGTTCTGATCAAGGATTTGTAGAGCATCATCAATTATATGGGTCATTGCTGATTTAGTGCTGTGACCTACACGGAATACTGATTGGTATTTGTTGAGTGGATTAAAATGTTCAATATGTCGTTCCAACTGGAGGTGAGCACATTTTTCTAAGAGTTTGGCCAAGGTAGGGATGTTGGATATAGGGTGGTAATTGTTTAAGTCTGCAGGGTCAGCCGTAGGTTTCTTTAGAATTGGAGATACCTGCCCGGCTTTGAGGGTGTCAGGGATGCAACCTTGGCGTAAGGAGTTATTAATGATCTTGGTCCAGAGAGGCAGCAGCGGGGTGAAGTCTTTTACGAAGTTTGCTGGGAGAGGGTCAGTAAAGTGATTGTCAAGGTTCAGGGCGATGAGCATTTTGAGAATAGATTCTTCATTGTAGGTATTGAACGAAGACCAAAATGCATTATATTTTAGCTCGAACTTTGATGAGTTTCAATGTGGGGCATTTAGAAGGGATGTTGCAGAGTTTGTATGTGAGACAGTGAGTGTGATTAGATTGTTGTGTAGGTCCATCTTTATGATATAGGTCTTCTGAGTGAAGAAGGAAACAAATTCTTCACAGTTGGGTCGTGGGCTAAGTTTATCTTGGGGGCGGTGAGGTGCATCCTTAGATGGAGTTTTGCTTAACTCAAAAAGTTTCTGGGACGATTTTTTACCCTGGTCTAATTGGTAGCTGAAGAAGTCTGCTTTAGTGTGCTTGATCTTACTGTAGTATGCGTTTCTCTTCTTTCTTAGCATCTTGAGATGATTGGCGGATGGAGCTGATCTCCTTATGCTTTCAGTTATTCTTAGGGATTGTCTTTCCTCGTTGACTCTTCCATCATACAGAGGCTTAGAATCTTTTGTGGAGACTCTCTTTAGTTGAAGGGGGGCTACCTCATTTAGTATCATGTTCATGGAATTGACGTAGTGGTTGGTCAGCTCATGAACATCAGATATTCCTTCAGGGGGAAGAAGTAAGTTGTAGCTGGAAGTTGTGCTTATGTTAGTGTCAGAAGTTGATAAAATGGTGATCAGACCAATCACATGGATGAATTGTATCTAGCTGGATGGAATCAACTTTAGAGATGACTAAATCAAACATTGATCCTTTATCGTGTGTAGAGCTGTTGTAAATGTGGGTGAGGTCGAGGTCAGAGAGGAAGTTTTTGAGACTATTGACCACTGCATTATTGGGGTCATTCCAGTGGAGATTAAGGTCTCCGAGAAATATTTGAGTATTTTGATGTCTGGCATTAGTAGAGACTATGTCGATGAAATGTTCGGTAAAAGTGAGGTTATCACCTGGTGGATGATAAAGGGTGTGTGGAAAGCATACTGGTTTGCCATTGCTAGTGATGTCAAGGAATATGTATTCACAAGAAGGGAGTAGAGGGGATTTGACTTCTTACACTCGCTGTGGCTATGTTGTAAGAGAACATGGTAAGATCTCTGCTTCAAATGGCAGTTGTTGTACATGGTCTTGCAGCAGACACATTGTAGTCCTTTCAAGACACATATCGAGTCATTCCATACACTAGCACAGATGTTCAGATTTATTTACACATCTCACAAAAAGCAAAGGGTAGTGGCTATACACAAAATAATAAGACATTAATCCGAGAGCATGACTTTGTATGCTGCATGCAGTCATGTTTCCAGGGGTGAGATACGTGACAAATCATGTGGCCAAGTAGTGGTCTAGTGAGGACGTGATTGGGAGTGGTACAATGTGATTTTCATCAATTCAAAAGGACAGCAATGTGACAATGTTAGATGTGTAGGAAGCAAGAGGAGCACATTACCCGCTGGCTCCAATGCTGAAAAATTGTGGACAAAGTGCTATTTGGTCACAACACATGTGACACAGGGATATGTTAGTGTTCAGTCTTGCACTGTAACTGTGTCTCCAAGAATTCATCTTCCTCAGATGTGTCTGCTTGGTACTCTGGAGGCTCTTTAGTTGCTGACTGTGTTGGATGAGTGACACCTACAGCAAGTCCTGAGGATGTTAGAGCCATTCCTGCAACAGCATTTCCCTGTGACAGCAGGTGAGGCATCAGTTCATTGATGATTTTCTGCTGATCATACAGGACAGCTACTATATCCGTGTGGTAGTCAGCCATTGTGGCGAGGTAGATATCCTGCTTCTGCTGCAATGTCCTTAGAATGTCTTCAATTTCCTCAAGATGTTTCCCTTCCTTCCTGGTGCCACTTTGAGGAGGCATTTGTTCATGCCTCTGCCTCATGACACCATAGATGGTAGCCAGGGAATGAACAAGGCCAGGGTATTGAGGGTTGTTACTGTGGGAATCCTCAAGGTTGTCATCATCTGAGTTGAGGCATCCGAGGATAGTCTGTAGTGTACCTCCCATGCTATCCATCCCCATATGCACCTCTTTCACAAGTTTGCACTGTAGTCCAGCAGCAGTTTGTTGAAAATGAAGTTGTGTATCCTCAGAGTCCTGTGGGGATGTGTCCTTGGCAGATGCATTGGTTGCACTTGTTTGGGGTTCATCTTGAGCAGCACCTTCTGTAGTGTAGTTCCTATATTCCCAATAGGCTCTGCGCATTGGAATAATATATCCTATAGATGTGACGTAGGACTTAAGTCGACTAGGTCTTTATCGAATATATTAGACTTAATTGTGAGTGCCAGCTAGCTCAGAGGTCACTAGAAACTTTCTTGAATACACAAGAAGGGATTAGTTTCTGACAACCGCATAAACATGACAACTTTGTTTCCCCAAGAATAAAACTGATCTTCAGAGTCGTGAAAACAATAGATAGATATTTCACTCAGTCAATCGTGCATGCTTCGTTTCACCAGAGGTGCAGAGAGAGATGGGCATTTTCAATAAAAGTATTTATTGAACAGTTTTCTGTCTCATGCAGAAGAAATGAACTGCTACAATCATAATACTGGCTGTAAAGTATAATGTGTACAGCAAGAAGAGTATTATGAAATAATACTGTAAAAGCATGGTATGGTTTCTAAGCCATGAAATATATACATAAATAACAAAGACTAAACGTACTCAACTGGTACTTCTAAAATACGTCTACCCCAATGTACCTAACCTACGTTTAGTACGAGGGAAGAAGTAAGGGAGGTGTAGCATAGGTTTAGTTTCCTTGCCAAGAATCTATCCAAGCTTTCTCTTAGGATCTAATCAGCTCCGTACCTTGGCTTAGAATGTAGGAGGTCTGGTATCTCTGTCTCTGGACTCGATTTCCTAACACCCAGCAAGGGGAGCTAGGAAACACTGGAGCTGGATTCTCAGCGAGAGAAAGGCAGCCTCTCTGTAAGTGCGTCAGCTGGAGGGTCAGCTTCATTCGGCACTTGCTGTAGCGAGATGCGTCCAGCAAGTAGATATTCGAACTGCACCAAACCACCTTGTGTTTGCTAGGGCAAGTGTAGGCATATTAATACCTTGAAGGTGCCTGGATTGACGTAAGGTCGGACATAATAACGTCACCAAAGAACGGAAGTTCTTTGAAAACGCCATGATTTCTAGGATAAATCAATATTCAAGAAAGGGGATGCCCCTGACTGCTGAAACCGAATTTTCTTAGAAATCGTTGTGGCTTTTTGGAACTAGTTGAAGTAGCCATGCCTGTATTAGGACCGCATGGGCTATGTCTAAACATCGGTATGCTTTCTATGCCTATATAAGGGTAATGTGAATTATACCTATATAAGTACATGAATCTGGAAAATTACACTAGGGTCCTAAAACTCTATACAACACTACATTGGTGTTACTCTCAGCAAGTGGAGCAGTTGGCCGTATGGTAGACAGGATTTGGTGGAGGGTATCCTGATTAATGGTGAACAGGCTCTCGTCCATGTCTTGAAAATCAGGTTTTTCAACAACCTGTTCAGATGTGGTAGGTGCATTCTATGCAAAGGGATAGAAATGTGTTACTGCTGTTTGCATGTTGATTTAGTTTAGATTTTGCTCTAAGGTTCACATGGGTATTTCCAATTGTGATTGCTGTGGGCCAAGCCTGAAATCCAGATTGTTATGCTGAACTAGGGGCAAGACTTATGGCCCCTTGCAACAGCACTGCACCACTTTCTCTGATGCACCATCGGTTTAGTGTGGTGGACCATATTTTCAAGGACACATGAAGCCACACTGCCTTGCTTTTAATATCCTTGATGGTATGTACCCTTTCCAGGCAACACTATGCGTCACATTCACTAGGAAGTGGTGGAGAGAGGCGTTAGCCTCCTTGGCTTAAGACCGTGCTACCCCACTTCTGAGATGCAAACCTGCAACATATATACAACATTATGGTGCATCACCCTGCAGAGGCACTAAATTTCGCTGCACAGTGCCAAAACGGGCACCCTTGCACCATAATACAAGGTTGTCTGCATAGAGGGGAATATTTTTTATGCGCAGGAAGGGACATCTTCCTGCAAATAAACAATCAATGGCAGTTTGCTATTTCTATGTGTGCTGCACAATGCAGCACACATGGCAGCAGCAAAAAAATATATTTGCACATTTGAACATTTCTATTCATTTGTCCAAGGCAAGACCATGTTTTACCTATTCTTCATTTTTGCTCTGCACCATATTTCCACAACCCTTGTGAATATGGGGCAGGGTCAGCACTCAATGGGTGTTGCAGTAAAATGCCCATATAAACACCATTTGCCCCACATTTCTCACTGAGTATTGCGTGAATGGGTGTGAAGTGGCTAAACACTGCCTTTTAAATATGCCAAAGACTGTATCGCCACCACACTGTCTTTAAAAGTGATATTGTGGTGGTGATAGGGCTTGTGAATATGCCCCTTAGTGTGAATGGTCCATGCCATGGGTATTGCTGTGTGTTTTTACATAAAACAGCTAAGGCTTCTGCCACATTTACATTTTTTAAAGACTTCCTAAAGCTGGGAATGTGTAATTGGCCTCAAGGCTCCCCAGGGGAGGCATATGCATGTGAGAAAAGGGATATTTTGTGGATTTGCTACTGTTAGTTTTCATTTGTCAATGCATTCTGCATTTCTGCAACACACAGAGGGGTCAGGAAACAGCTCTTTTGATTTACTTTATGCAGCAAGGGGCACCTGCCAGCACAAAATCAATCTGTCCTGCTACACATGCACCCGTGCACCATGGTGCAAGTGTGCCTGCGTTAGGACATGACATCCAAATCTGCAAAAATGCAGGGGAGAGGTCATGAATACGTCATATTGTTGTGAAGGTGACCCATCACTTTCCTTTTGCAGTTACATGGCACAGTGCTGCGTTGCTTTCTTTGACTTGTTTATGAGCCCCAAAGTATTTCGGATTTGAACATAGTGGATATGGTTAACAGGTTTTCCAACAGGAGGCAGTTGAACAAGTGTGACATGGACTGGTGTAGTACTTTGTACGTGGCAGTTAGGGACATGACTAGGGCGGGAATGGCTGCAGCGGGCACTGAGTGCTTTCCCAGTGGGCCGCCAGTGTGGGGTCCGCTTTTAGGCCCCTGGGGGGTTGTTTTTGTTACAGGGACGTTTTTGCAGCATATCTGCAATATCGGTCCTGTAACAAAATCGGCCGAAACGCCCTGGCAAACAGCTCGGCCGTCCCCCACAACCCCAGGGGCAGGCCAAGCACTTTGCCAGGGCCCGTTTTGGTTCCCAGTCCGGCCCTGGACATGACATACCTGTTTTGACACGTGCAGTGTGTGATTGGCCTCTGTCATTTACTTTCATTTTGGATACATGAAACTGGGGACTGAACCAAATACATCAAAATGCATACAATACACTGGGGGACAGATACATATCTAGCTGTGATCAACACAATGGACCATTACTCACATATTTGCATTTGTTGTGACTTACCCAATGAGTCCTGTTAGTTTTCATGAGCTGCACTTCCTGTTCCAGGATTTCAGTCACCAACTCCTCTGGGATGACAGCTGCCACGCGCTCCTCCTGGGCATCCAACTCCTCCTGTTTGCTGGGCTTCCTCCTCCACTCTGCAATGCTAGCTTGAGGTTCGCTGCTAATTTGACCTTTTTTCTGCGCTTGTAGTTGTGCTAGCGCTTTTTACAGTCGGTGACTGTCCTCTACACTTGTCCAATGCAGTTTATTTTCTGCACTATCAACTGGCATATTGCCTCCTTTTAACATAGTGACAACATGGAACTCACAAAGCTGGTGCTGATGATTGGTCACCTCAGTAACCAGTATATCATTCTCCTTATAACTGAAGTTGGACTTCCTCTTCCTGAGTGCCTGGTTGTCTGCTCTGTGTGTGCATCCGGACTGTTGTTGGGCGTTGATTGGTTCGGTGTCCTGACTACTGCAGTGCTCTCCCTGCTCCATTGTCCCCAAAAATGTTGTTTTGGGGAGATGCGTTGTTTTTTGGGCATTTTTTGCTGCTTCACTCAGTGGAGTCTGTCGCAGGAAGATCGTACTGGTGTTACGTGACACAATTCTGCCTTATGCCACTTTTTCAGCAATTGTGGCAGGTTGACTTGCAGCGCTTTTGCGGCACCTATGTCAGTTTTTCTGATGCAGGTTGCAGCGTTGCACCATGGCCTGGCAAGATGTAAATGTGACGCAAACGTGAATATTTGCATTGGTGCAGCGCATTGGTTTTTGATGCATCGCTGTGTTGCAGCAGCGATGTGCCACTTGTTGTAAATCTCCCCCAAAGTTTATTATTAATAACACGTTTGAGTGATAATTTATGCTGCAGGCACATTATGCCGATGGTATTTACTTTGTGCCAAAGAGCACATGCTGCGTTGGCTGCTATTTCACGACTCGTGAAACTGCATTGCATCATCTATAGTGTGAGACTTCTGGCACTATTATTGCTAGGTGTGCCTGACACCTTAGTTTGTTACACTGATGTAACATAAGGTATACAGGCCTATGTATAGACATACAGTGCATAGTGCAATTGCACATGCGAAAATGGGGGAACATCCTTTACAACGCAACTTTTACAATGAAGTACCTTTACGACGCAACCATTGCAACGCAACTTTTACAACGTCTTGCGCTGGGGGGGGGGGGCGCTCTAGGATAGGGAATAGTTTCCCACACCTTCCCTACTATCCACAAGGACTGAAGTTGGAATAGTAAATTAAACTATTCACTATCCAGTGCCCCCCAACGCAAGTCGTTGTAACGACTTGCGTTGTAAAACTTGCTTCGTAAAGGCATGCGTTGTAATAGCATGCGTTGTAACGTCTTACATCCGCGAAAATGCATTTGCCCTTCAATACCTGCATATTGTTTCTCCACAAAAACTTTTCCATGTACAGACAACAATTTTTGGAAGTTCTTTCTTACCGTTCCTTCTTGGAATGGATTTTCTCCAGCCTTTTATATGAGTAAATCTTCAACAGTTTTCCAAGAAGCAATCAGTGGACAAATAAACATCAAGATTCCTACTGTAAGGAGAGAAGACTATGGAACCCATAACTGTCTAAATAGGATTGCTGGAACAGCTATTCAGGGCATTTCTAGTCAGTATTCTCTGCAGGTAGCGTTTTTAGTGACGCAGTTAGCAAGCAATTTTGGTAAGGCAGTTATTGATTATAGTTTAGTTAGCATTTTTAAGATAGGTGGTAGGGGAATTATACGCTGTTCATTTACTGACATTGAGTCCGATTTTGACTAGGTGGCCAGGCTCTCCTGCTCCTTGCTGAGGCTATATTTACAACAAGGGGTGGTGAGGGACAGAGTCTCTGAATTAAACAGAATACTCTCACCCAGTCAAGAGATCAGGGCTAGATCCAACACCGTTTTTTAGCTCACTGCACCATCCCAGTTTCAGAACCTGGCTGTATGCAAATTAGTCTGTTCCTGTCCCAGTGCATGATGGGAACAGGGCAAACCAAACTACAAAAGCCAATTCTTACACTGGGAAGGAAACAAGCTACCGGGGACCGGTTTCTGGCATTTCAGCCTCTTCGGCCCGGCTTGCTTGAATCCTGATGGTGCAATGAGCAAGGGACTCACATCTGAGTATACCCTTCCACGCTTAGGGTGGACAAAAATATTTACAACAAGGGGTGGTGAGGGACAGAGTCTCTGAATTAAACAGAATACTCTCACCCAGTCAAGAGATCAGGGCTAGATCCAACACCGTTTTTTAGCTCACTGCACCATCCCAGTTTCAGAACCTGGCTGTATGCAAATTAGTCTGTTCCTGTCCCAGTGCATGATGGGAACAGGGCAAACCAAACTACAAAAGCCAATTCTTACACTGGGAAGGAAACAAGCTACCGGGGACCAGTTTCTGGCATTTCAGCCTCTTCGGCCCGGCTTGCTTGAATCCTGATGGTGCAATGAGCAAGGGACTCACATCTGAGTATACCCTTCCACGCTTAGGGTGGACAAAAATATTTACAACAAGGGGTGGTGAGGGACAGAGTCTCTGAATTAAACAGAATACTCTCACCCAGTCAAGAGATCAGGGCTAGATCCAACACCGTTTTTTAGCTCACTGCACCATCCCAGTTTCAGAACCTGGCTGTATGCAAATTAGTCTGTTCCTGTCCCAGTGCATGATGGGAACAGGGCAAACCAAACTACAAAAGCCAATTCTTACACTGGGAAGGAAACAAGCTACCGGGGACCGGTTTCTGGCATTTCAGCCTCTTCGGCCCGGCTTGCTTGAATCCTGATGGTGCAATGAGCAAGGGACTCACATCTGAGTATACCCTTCCACGCTTAGGGTGGACAAAAATATTTACAACAAGGGGTGGTGAGGGACAGAGTCTCTGAATTAAACAGAATACTCTCACCCAGTCAAGAGATCAGGGCTAGATCCAACACCGTTTTTTAGCTCACTGCACCATCCCAGTTTCAGAACCTGGCTGTATGCAAATTAGTCTGTTCCTGTCCCAGTGCATGATGGGAACAGGGCAAACCAAACTACAAAAGCCAATTCTTACACTGGGAAGGAAACAAGCTACCGGGGACCGGTTTCTGGCATTTCAGCCTCTTCGGCCCGGCTTGCTTGAATCCTGATGGTGCAATGAGCAAGGGACTCACATCTGAGTATACCCTTCCACGCTTAGGGTGGACAAAAATATTTACAACAAGGGGTGGTGAGGGACAGAGTCTCTGAATTAAACAGAATACTCTCACCCAGTCAAGAGATCAGGGCTAGATCCAACACCGTTTTTTAGCTCACTGCACCATCCCAGTTTCAGAACCTGGCTGTATGCAAATTAGTCTGTTCCTGTCCCAGTGCATGATGGGAACAGGGCAAACCAAACTACAAAAGCCAATTCTTACACTGGGAAGGAAACAAGCTACCGGGGACCGGTTTCTGGCATTTCAGCCTCTTCGGCCCGGCTTGCTTGAATCCTGATGGTGCAATGAGCAAGGGACTCACATCTGAGTATACCCTTCCACGCTTAGGGTGGACAAAAATATTTACAACAAGGGGTGGTGAGGGACAGAGTCTCTGAATTAAACAGAATACTCTCACCCAGTCAAGAGATCAGGGCTAGATCCAACACCGTTTTTTAGCTCACTGCACCATCCCAGTTTCAGAACCTGGCTGTATGCAAATTAGTCTGTTCCTGTCCCAGTGCATGATGGGAACAGGGCAAACCAAACTACAAAAGCCAATTCTTACACTGGGAAGGAAACAAGCTACCGGGGACCGGTTTCTGGCATTTCAGCCTCTTCGGCCCGGCTTGCTTGAATCCTGATGGTGCAATGAGCAAGGGACTCACATCTGAGTATACCCTTCCACGCTTAGGGTGGACAAAAATATTTACAACAAGGGGTGGTGAGGGACAGAGTCTCTGAATTAAACAGAATACTCTCACCCAGTCAAGAGATCAGGGCTAGATCCAACACCGTTTTTTAGCTCACTGCACCATCCCAGTTTCAGAACCTGGCTGTATGCAAATTAGTCTGTTCCTGTCCCAGTGCATGATGGGAACAGGGCAAACCAAACTACAAAAGCCAATTCTTACACTGGGAAGGAAACAAGCTACCGGGGACCGGTTTCTGGCATTTCAGCCTCTTCGGCCCGGCTTGCTTGAATCCTGATGGTGCAATGAGCAAGGGACTCACATCTGAGTATACCCTTCCACGCTTAGGGTGGACAAAAATATTTACAACAAGGGGTGGTGAGGGACAGAGTCTCTGAATTAAACAGAATACTCTCACCCAGTCAAGAGATCAGGGCTAGATCCAACACCGTTTTTTAGCTCACTGCACCATCCCAGTTTCAGAACCTGGCTGTATGCAAATTAGTCTGTTCCTGTCCCAGTGCATGATGGGAACAGGGCAAACCAAACTACAAAAGCCAATTCTTACACTGGGAAGGAAACAAGCTACCGGGGACCGGTTTCTGGCATTTCAGCCTCTTCGGCCCGGCTTGCTTGAATCCTGATGGTGCAATGAGCAAGGGACTCACATCTGAGTATACCCTTCCACGCTTAGGGTGGACAAAAATATTTACAACAAGGGGTGGTGAGGGACAGAGTCTCTGAATTAAACAGAATACTCTCACCCAGTCAAGAGATCAGGGCTAGATCCAACACCGTTTTTTAGCTCACTGCACCATCCCAGTTTCAGAACCTGGCTGTATGCAAATTAGTCTGTTCCTGTCCCAGTGCATGATGGGAACAGGGCAAACCAAACTACAAAAGCCAATTCTTACACTGGGAAGGAAACAAGCTACCGGCTGAGGCTAGGCAGTTAGATTCAGTGAGTGAAGGGGCAGAGCTGATGGGCGGTTGGCATGATCGCACAGCTGCAGAGGGGTCACAGCAGGGCTCGAGTCAGGGTACCACGCGGGTGGACGGCATCCCCCTACTTATTTTAAGGGCTTTTACCGGGTGGAAGCCGTCCTCCCTGTGCAAAAGCTGGACTTTCGATTATGGCGTTACTTGCCCGCATGGCCGGCCGCCCCGTCGATCTCCCAAGTCAGTCTGTCTCTTATCAGGACGCAAGCTGGACCGTTAGAGGAGCTCTCAGAACTGGTGGCGGCACTGTTTATGTCAAGCCTTCCGATGCTCTTTGGAACCTGTTCCTGGGATGGACTGGCAACAAAGTACAGCTTTACAATGGCGAGCGAGCAGAGGATATGGTTACACAGTCACTAACTGATATGAAGGAACAATGGGTTTGATGAGAAAAGACACCCTGCGTTTTGCGGCATACGTCCCATTCTGTGACCCTCTGAATTACCTCCCCTCTGCTTCTAGGACAGATTTCGAAGCTTCTGTCCAAACTCATTTTTTTAGCGTATAACTACTTAAGCATCACTTACCATAAATGTTTACAGCGTGCATTTTGAGATATGAGCACATTAAGGGAAAGTACCATTGCAATTCATGGACAGTGAAACATACATTGTTGTACAATTCCTTTCCTCGTTATACTGTACATATATTTACCATCTTGCACTGGTGGTAGCCTGGGCAATCTTTGCTCTCCCTGCTAGTCCACTCTGCTCCCTTTTCCTTTGTAAAGTATGGCAGGGACAGTAGCTCTTTTGCCCTTTGCCATGCGCTGCGGAGGACTCGGACACCTTTGCAGGGCAGCTGGCAGAAAAACAATTTATCCTGCCAGCTCCTGCCGTGACGTCACTTCCGGTGACACCACATAACTTGGAGCGTCCCCCCACTTATTTTTTTAGGACTTGTGCACTGGGTCACAGGACCAGGTAAATGAAAGAGGGAACGTCAGGAGAGCGGCCCCAGTGAAAGGCGAAGTGAGCCGCAGATACTGCAATAGACCTTGGCATTTCCCAGTTACCGGCGGGTCCAAGGTGCATTGACCGGAAGCCCGGGATGTGTGGCTAGAACCAGGAACTGCACGCAAGGCTCCCACAGGGTCTGGGCAGGCCTCGCTGTTATCAAAAAGGGGCGTGACCAACGCACACAAGCGTAGTCTCTGCCAAAGGATTTTAAACAGGAAAGAGTGTACGAGCACAAAAATGTGTGGCAGGGAGGTGGAAGGGGATACCACAGATGTATGTATCCTTGGTAGACTTCCTGGTTGGGGATATTAGCAGGGAGGTGGTTGGTTTTTTAAGAGGTATATAAAGAGTTGTTGGGGGAAGAAGTTAGCCCATCTGTCTTAGAAGGGACAATGAATCAGAAGAGGGGTTCCAGCAGAGTTATGTGAGGGCACTGGAACCCCATTGATTGAGACAGGGACAGCTGGCTCTATAAGGGGCTAGCTGGGGTGCATTCCCAGCAGGGTAGTATAGACATTGGGGCTGTCTGTGAGGGAACTCAGCCTGCTGTGTGTGCTGATCCTTGGGAGCAAGTGGGGCTGGGGCTGAGTAGGGGGGCAATGTTGGCAGTGTCTTTGGCCAGCCTGGTGTGGAGTGATCAGAAGGATGAGGAGCAAGACGTCAGAAGGTAGAATCTTTTTAGGCAGGCAGGAGGCCATTCTCCAATAAGCAGGATCGGGTGGCCTTCTTTAAGAGTATATGGGAGGTCTGACAGGACAGGGATGGGGAGGGGGTTAGGGTCACAAGCAGGGGCATGGGATTCACTTCACTTGTCCATCACTTGTTTTAGATCACAAGCTAAGCAGCGGCTAGATTTAGGTGGTTCAGTTAACGGGCAAGGTTTACTCTCTTACGAGAATATGGGTTTTACCAGCACACCTAGCCTTTCTTAATTTCAGCAGGGCAGCAACAGCACTGGAGTAGTGGACTCAGGAGAACCTAGAGCAGCTCACTGGTGCCGAGGAGAAGGGAAGACGAGGCCCTGTGCGGCCAGCTGGACACCAACAGTGAATGACAGAATCATCGCCTAACGAAGGATAAGTGTGACCCCAGCATTGCAGTGGGCCGGAGGGTTATGTGCAACTCCCAGCGTACAGCACATGGGATATTTTGTCCCTCATCATCAGTGGTGCTGGGAGGGCAAGGTACCGCCCCTAGATGTTGGTTGGTTCATTCAGCATTTGAACGGCATGATTTAAGTGCCCAAGTTTGGGCGGTTGAGGATGACCAGAGGTGGGTCAATATGAAGGAGGGGATGTCACTAGGCTTGATTATGAGGACGAGAGTCTGGAAGAGGGGGAAGTGTGGGATGATGAGGAGGCACAGGATGTGGAAGCAAGATGTTGGCAAGACGGTGTGGGATGGTGTGCCACTAGTCAATCTGCTATGAGTTTTCCACAGGAGACATAGGGATTGACCCCCGTTAAAGTGGAACATGGCGGCAAGACAAAGTGACAAAGCAGCGGATTCATGTGCAGGCACCGACCTTGGCACCAGTTAAGGTTTTGTGGGGCATACGCCTCAAATATGGATCTGTTGGGATGGAGAAGATGGAGCTTCAGGCGACCAGGGAGGCCCGCTTAAAGAAAAGGTTTTTATTTGAGAGATACTAGTGTAGGCACCGAAGAACCCACTTCTGGGGTTGCGGTTGGACACAGACAGGAAGCCTTAGGGATAGTAGCAGACACCGAAGTGGTCAATGTTCAATCCAGGTTTTCAACCTAAGTTTTGGGGGGCAAAGGGGACCACAAAGTGTAGGAAGCATAGAAGACAGAAACATTAAAAAAGTAAAGAATTAAAAGTCAAGCAGCTGCCTTATATGGGTCTTGCTAAGCCATTAGGGGCTCAACTTATGTTGGCTACAAAGGAAACATTTGGAAAGGGGAGTACATTGAAATGCTGAAACACTTGCATAGGAAGCTAAGGGCAAAACAAGGATCAAAGGAGGAAGAATTTGAGCTGTCCAAGAGACTGAAAGTGCTGGTAACTATTGAGAATCGGACAGCAGCGTTCCTTATCTATGCTGGTATGTACTGAGAGAAGTACCCAGACAGGTCAGTTGTACTATTTAAATATATGGATGTTATCAGGAAAGCTCAAATAAACTATGGAGGTGATGCATGGGCACAATCAATGAGGAATTTAGCGCCCGCTTGGGGGTAGATCCGGAAACTTAGTGGGGGAGATTGACACTGATTTATGGCAACACACTATGGGTCCTGCAAAGTTCGGCAAAATAGTTTACCAGCCAGCGGTTTTCCAATTGTTTATCGGTCATTTCAGGGATGCTCCACCTGAGGAGGGGTGGGGATGTCTAGTAAGGAACAGGTCAGTCAAACAGGTGCATGCTGGGATTTTAACAAAGGCCTCTGCAGTAGAGAATATTGTAAATTCAGGAATGGATGAATGCTCTAAATATGCTGCTGGCACCACTTGGGCAATTGATTCAGGACAGACAGGTAGTCTTGCAGGATATCAGGCAGGACAAGGACCACAAGGGGCCACTGGGTGGCAACATCAGGGTCAAGCAGCCAGTTACAGAACAGGGAGGGGTGGTTAGGCAGCAGGGGTAAAAGCTTGTATGACAGTAAAATTGGACAGGTTAAAATGTTGTCTCTCCCATTATGAACAGAAAAATGATGCAAGGCTGTTGTTAAGGATGCCACGTTGTGCAGCTAACTTAAAATCAGCCAGCGTACTCAAACAGGTGATGAGGGATTAGCGGCATAAGGAAATTCAATTCAATTCAATTTCGGCTTTATTCGGTGCAAGTAAAAAAACACCAAAACAGCAGGGAAATTCAGGAAGGCAGGATGGCAGGCACCTTTAATGATTTGCCAATAGACAACTTAATTGTGTCGTCCATAGGAGTTGTACCTGAAAAGGAGCCAAGTCACTTGGTTGCTACATCTTTCATGGTCACTAAATGACTTCATCCCAGACAAACAGGTTTCAGTATCATATTCATCAGGTGATGTGGCCCTTTCTTTCATCGGTTAAAAAAGAGGATAGCAAAGAGTGACATTAAGTCGGCTTTCCGTTTGATGCCAGTACACTCTGACGTCTTCCAGCTGTTAGGGATACAGTTTGAGTACAAATGGTACGTAGGTACGGCACTTCCAATGGGGTGTTACATTTTCTGTGCTATTTTTCACGTTTCTGCAACTGTTCTTTACACAGACTACAGATAATGAGCACATTACCATTATTTGGATGATTTTTTTCTTTCTGGGGAAACTTGATCCCACGGCCTGCCAGCAGCTGGTGAGATTCAAGGAACTCATGGGTGACCCTGGTGTGCCTCTGGCACGGGAAAAGACAGTGAGATCTAGTAGGATGCTGCCCTTTCTTGTTATTGAGATCTATTTAGGGTCCATGGAAGCTAAATTATCACAGGACAAACAAACAACCTTGTTACAGTTGTTGGAGGAGATTCTGGCAAAACCCAAAGGCACGGTGACAGAAGTGCAGGTTCTTCTTAGGCATTTGACTTTCACCTACAGGGAGGTTAGAGTGGGAAGACATTTTGTAGAAGGTTGGGATTGGCTCTATCAGGTTTGCTGTTACCACACAACCATGTTCAGCTGCCAGCAGGGGTTAAAGAGGATCTACAGATGTGGGGGGTCTTTATGCAATCATTTAACGGTATTCCATTGGCAGCATTGACAGACAAAGGCTGCGATGTGCAGATATTTTCAGATGTGGCGGGTGGCACTGGCTTTGGTCTCTGTTGCCAGGGGCAATAGTGTGCAGAGGAATGTTCAGAGGCATGGAAACGATGTGGCCGCACTATTGCATTTTCGGAATTCTTCCCCTTGTTGGGAGCTGGGCATTAATGTGGAGCCAGTTGTCACATGAGAAGGTCCTGTTTCGAATTGAGAACATGTCAGTGGTACAAGTGAGCAGTTGACATTCTGTGAGGTGCTCCAGGTATTACATGGAGTTTGCATGGATGAGAGGGGGGCTAAATTATTCTTGATGCTGATGTCTTGGATGCTCTTTGGTGCTTTCTGGGTGACTGAGCTGTCAGGCTGTAAGGGACAAGATTCATAGGTGTGATGATGGTCTGTGGGTAAGGCTTTATAGGTCCAAGCCAGTTCAAAGGGGTCAGGATAGGCTTATAGTGCTGCGGGGTCAGCAGATTTTGCCCGGTGAATGGGGGGTTTGCTTTCAGTTCTCAGAGTAGGTCGACGGGTGAGAGAGTTTTTTTACATGATAACTGTAAACCAGTTTCAGCTCTTCGCAATACTATGCAAGACAGTGGAGCTCCTGGACTGGGCTTAGAAGCCAATGATTTTGATATTCATTCTTTTTGCATAGGCATGTCCACAGAAGCGGGTAGAAGGGGTTGGTGTAAGGAAAGGATGATGGGTAAGCGTCATTGGTCTTCTGAATGTTTACAATGTTATGTTAGAGGGGGACAGGGGTATGCTGAATACATTGTGTGGGTTGTCAACTTTGCTTCTGTTTTTTTCAGGTTCAGTTCCTGGCCCAGAGGCTGCTGGTTTGAGTACCTGAATTGTGGGCCATTCATTTGTGAAGTTGGCCGGACGCCATGCAAAAGAACAACTGTCACAGGGCTAATTTGGGTTTCAATTTTGCGATGTATTCTATTAGTTGGCACAGGAGAGGCGGCATGAGATGGAGGGAGTACCTGCCTTCCTTGAACTGGTTGTTGATTGTGAGCAGGTGCCTGGATATTTTGTTATTACACTTAGGAGAGAATGATTTGTTAGTGGAGAAAGGTGTAGTACTAATTAAATCCATGAAAGAAGACTTGTTGACGATTCATAGTCAATGGGCCAGATATCATATGTTATGGATGAAATTTAGGCCTAGGAGGGTTTGGCGCAGGGAGCTAAAACCTGGAGCAATAGACAGAACAAGGAGAAAGCTTAACAAGGATGCAGTTTTACTGCAGGGAATTTGGCTTAGACGGAGTGGTACATTCAGATTTGCGTTTTGAGGATATGGAGCCTTTCCATGGGGAAGGAGTACACTTGTCCTTTATGGGCATGGAATTGTAACTACTTCAGTTGAAATTGGTGCGGGCTAAAGTTTTGAATATTAACTCAAAAGCTCCCTGGGGCGGAAAAGGTAGTGTAGTTTTGACCCTCCTTTTTCTGGGTGGTGGTTGGCGAGATGTTGCCATGGTTTACCGACATTTATGGTTGTTGACAACAGCAATTCAGGCTGAAAGGGAACAGCTAGACAAGTTCACACCTGGAGGAGCCAAAATGAATGAAGTTGTTGAAGGTGAGGGATACTTAGGTGTGGGTTGTAGCTTAGCTTAGGTGAACAGCTTTGTATAGTGAGGGTATAGTTTTGTATGGCAATTGGTGAGGTTCATTTTGTGATGTGCACCTGGTTCAATAAAGCAGCCTTTTCTCACAAACCTGATGTCAGTGATCACTACTGCTCCACCTCTTCCCCAGTGGGGATTTGGGGAAGTTGGTGCAGTCTGATAACTGCACTGGATTTTGGGCTTGTTTTTCAGCTATGGACATAGCTCAACCTCTGAAACTTGCCCTTTTGTTCAACCAGCCACCAATTTGTCGAGGTGACACTGTGGCTGGTATCCTCTGCAGGTTGAATTTTTGCCCACTCTCTGGTCCCTATTTCCAGGTTTTTCGTCTCGGAGTTAGTTTGGTCAATTTATTCATTTCTGGGCCGGCTTGGTCTGGAACAGGTGAGCAGGTTTTTATTGCTATGTTTGGTATTCACATTGAAACAGGTGTCGAGGAGGTTGGCGAGAAGTTCACCATGGTTTACCGAAGTTTATGGTTTGTTCACTGCGAGGATTCACGCTGAAAGGGACTGGGTAGACAAGTCCAGGCCTAGTGGAGCCAGGAGGTAACAGGTTATGTAGCAAGTTTAGTTAGTTAGAGGTAATAATTGTACTAAAAAAGGAAAGGAGTTTGAAGATTCCCGTTGCAGTCGATCAACTTAAGAGCAAGTACACAGTTACAGAATGAAGTTGTTGAGGGAGGAGGGATATTTAGAGCTGGGGGTCGCTTAGCATAGGTGAATAACTTTGTATAGTTTGGTTATAATTTTGTAAGGCAATGGTAGTGGTTAGTTTTGATGTGCCCTGTTTCAATAAAGCAGCCTTTTTCAAACAAAACTGGTGTCAGTTGTCAGTACTGTGTCCCCCATTACTCTCACAAAACTCTTGGCCCTCATTTATAGGAATTTGGCGTAGGACAGCGCAGCAAGTCCCATCGCTGCACTGCTCTACACCAAAGTGAAAGGGGGGAATGCACCACATGTATGAGCTACGGTGCATTCCTGTCCCTTTAACCCTGCAATGGTGACGTTTCGTCAGCCTAGCGTCAACGCAGAAACCCTTCCACCAAGAGCAAGAAAGAGAAAATCACAAAATGAGGACAAAAGGAAGAGAATAATGGAAAGACAGTGAGAGTGGGAAAAAGCAAGGATGAAAAAGAACCTTCAAGAGTGATATTAAGGGGACCGGTTAAATGGTGGTGGAACCCTTGAGATGGAATAAATACTACACAGCCTTGGCATTCAGCAATCCTAGTATTAGTCAGTTCCAGACAGTTGCGGGCTTCTAGGATATATTTGGGCATGAGCACCTCTTTTTTAGCAAGTTAAGCACGGCAAATAGCTTTGCGAAAGGAACCCATAATGCCTCATCTTTATTGTTTAATTAACTATTTGTTATTTTGCACTGTGATTCTGTTAGATCATGAAGAAAGATAACAGGGTAAGCCAGTTCTGCTGCTCTAAAACAATTATTAGGAAAGCCCAGCAGAAAACAGCCATCCAATAACATTTCTAACTGGACTCATATAAGTGTTTTAGTCTGAAACACTCTGGCGCAGTGAATTTTAAGGAACTTTCCGCCTGCCAACTTTTTATTCATGGCGTAGATGTATCCAACGTGTGCGTAGTAAACCAATTGATGGATGGACTTGCCTAAATTCGTACTTAAAGTTCTGGGTGAATTTCTTGACAGGTGCGCCTAATTGCCATGCTCTGTGGCTGTGGTGAGGCAGGAGCTATCAATCCTCATCTGCCTGACACCGCACTGGAAGGAGATTGAGATGTGACAGCAAATAGCCAGCGCTTCAGAAATGATGTGTGAAAAGAAGCGGTGGTTGGTCTAATGAAATATATTTGGGCTTTTGATTTATCACTCACAGTTTGTAGATATAACTGTAAGCGGAACAAATTTAAGTCTGCGTCTGGCTTTCATAAATTCCAAACTCTGTGAAGAAATTGGATTCGTTTAAAAAAAAAAAACGAAGACTGATTTTATGTCTTATGATGCTGTACTGTAGGGTGTCTTTATTAATAACGCATACTGACATATTTCCATTGACTGGTAGACGCGGGAAATTGTCTTTTCTGAAAATGTTACTTACAGAAAGAAATAGAAATGAAGTGATGGAAGAGAGAGCTCTGGCTCCGATCAGCTCCCTGAAAGTCTCTTGACAAATCTGTTCCTAAAACAATTCTCTGACCTCTAGTCGTCTTGCACTGTTTTTTTAAAGTAAATCAAAAAAGGAAACAAGGAGAGAAATATGGTTTCTGGTTGATAAACATGATCCTTCAACACATTGCTTGATTAAGATACCCGTACCACACTTTACCAAATTAAACGGAGGCCAAAACCGATTAGACAGCTAAAATCTCTGTCTGACGAGGACAGGCTTCCGGAATCACAGTCCCTGGTTTATGGGGCACTGGCGCCCCGCTCACAGGAGGGTCTATGGGGAGGCAGCCTCACTGATCCAAAGTCCCATGAAGTTTTACAGGCGTTGCTGACCTTCGGAGTCAACCATAAACATATCTTGGTTGCATAAGGTGCTTCAGGCAATGACCACCACCCGCCTGGCGAAACTGATGACATATTGGGAGGGCGTAAGGAGAGGGAGTGGGAACACAAACACGCCCTCCCTCGGAGGGTCTCTAGAAACACTAGATGCCTCTATACACAGTTAAATTACTTGTGCATTGCCTATCTTATGCCCTAGTGGTTGAATACCATATTCATGACGACAGTCAACATCTGTACTCAATGCCACATGGCCGGATGCTGACTTCTTACTTATGACTTGGGCATGCCCAGCAGTGGTGGGGTTCTGGAGGGATGTTGTGGCAGAGTTAGGGAGGGTAGTGGGAACACCTCCTGCTCTGACTGTAGAGGTCTGCCTGCTGGGCCTATATACATGTCCCCACTCCAGGGCGGTCCAGGCCAGGCTCACAGACTTGGGTCACATATTGGTACACAGGGCCATAGCAATGCACTGAATGTCTGCCATGGGACTCCCTCATGGTCGCTGGAAATTTGAGGTTAGCAGGTGGCTGAAACCTTTAGGTACCACCCTTCAATCTGAAGAACATCGGGGACTTCGTAAATATTCCCTCCCTGATGTCTAGGACAGCTTCATTTGCACCATTGATGGCCTCCCAACGTGAAACTGCGATGCTCCTAGGTGTGCGGGATAGGCATACAGACATCCCTCTTCACCTGGTTGAGCGCCCAGGGTGATGGCTTGACCTTCATACAGGAGGGCAGCCGGAAGGGAAGGTAGCCGGTGAAGTGGACGACCCTCTCACACTAGCCTGTGACATTTGCAATTCCATAGTTCAGTCAAGCACTTCCTACTGTATGCTGTTTATTTATTTATTTATTTAGAAGCTTGTAAAGCGCACGGCTACCTCCGGCGGAGGTGTCCCGGCGCTAAGATTACATGAAAGTCCCCACAGAGATTAACCAGGAACACATTCCACTGAGGGAAAAGGAAAATACTGAAGACATGACAATATTAAAGACCTAACGCTTAGTGAACAACCAGGTCTTAAGTTTGCGTCGAAAGGCAGGCTCAGATTCAGTGAACCTGAGGTGGAGGGGGAGGCTGTTCCAAAGCTTGGCAGCAGTGACGGTGAAGGATCTGCCGCCACTACGAGAAAGCCTAAATCTTGGCACCATCAGAAGACGTAAACTGTTGGATCTAAGGTGTCTAACTGAAGAAGAGATCTTGAGACGATTTCTCAGATATAGCGGGCCAATTCCATGGATTGCTCGGAATGTAAGGGTCAGAATTTTGAAATCGATGCGTCGGGCTATAGGGAGCCAGTGAAGTTCATCCCGGTAGGCTCTGACCGAGGTGCGAGCAGGGATATTACCAATGAGCCGGGCTGCCGCGTTCTGAACTATTTGCAGACGGTCAATTAGGTATAGGGGGGTACCTGCATATAGACTATTAGCATAGTCTAGATGGGTGGTGATAAGTGCCTGGACAACAGTTTTGCGAGATGATTGAGGGAGGTAGGGGAAAATTTTCCTGATCATGCGCAATTTGGAAAAACAGGCCCCTACAACATCTCTTTTTCACTTTCCCAGTTTGCTCTTGACTACTTATTGCTTTTGCCGCTGCTGCCCACGAGGTGACTTAACAACATGCTGCTCTGAGTTGCAATGCTTGTGCAATTCTTAACGTACATTTTTCTTGTATGTAATTATACTATTGAAGAGTAAAATTAATAATAATGTTTTTGAAAAATCAAAAAACATCCAGCTGCCTTACTGGGTTGCTGTAGTGAAAAAAGACTATGGGAGTGAATTACAGGTTGACAGACTGTAGCCTTTCCATCAGGGTGGCAGAGAATATTACCTCCGTCACCCTGCTGGACCACTGTCTGCAAACATTAGAGATGACCACCTGCCCAGTGGTCATTTTTGTACATTAAAAGGAACAGCTGTCACAGTGTTTCCTTTCACTACACAAAACGTTTTGTAGATGGCCACCATCAGTTTGATGGCCATTAACCAAACAGTTTCAATTGTTTTGTTTTTCAGAATCAATCTCCTTAAGCTTAAACTTGTTTCTGAAAAACAAAAAAACTAATGGCCCGAACCCTAGAGCTTTCTCCCACCGTTTAGGGGTCATTTTTTTTGTTCTGTCCCTCACTACCAGGGAATTCCTGGTGGTGACAGACAGGGAAAAAAAGTATAGAACATTCCCACTAAATAGGGCAGGCAGTGTATTGTCGTCCTCTGATAGCCCTACTCTGTTGGGCCATCGGAGGAGGCTTTCTGTCGACGGATCAAACAGGGGCTTCATCGATGGAAAACAGAAGGTCTGACCATATGTAAACGAGGCGGGCGGAATGAGTGTTTAGGGGGCAGGGGACATGTGGTAATGTAAAATAAGTCAATTGTAGCCGAGGTGTAGATGAAATGAAGATGGTTTATTGATGTAGATTATAGATGGTAAGAAAGATATATGTAGATTACAAGATGAGCCTTTAGATTAATATGCGAGCCCCACTAGGAGCAGCTCCCTTGCTGCTCAGCCTATACTCCCAACTGACACTAATCCTCCAGGCATCCCCAACATTCCATTAAATCACTTGCACCAGCATTCCACAACACATCCACTCTGGCTGAGCAGCAAGGCAGGGAAGTAGGAAAGATGCATGGCACAGAATACAAGATACCAAACATCTTCCCCTTTACAAATGAACAACAAGGAAAAACATGCTGCTTACAACGTCATAAACAGGACAGCAAAGATCATGTAATGGGAAGAAATCAAATTAATGCATAGGATGCAATTGTAATAAACATCACAATAAAGAAGGGGAAGATAATGCAAAGATAAATCAATAATGAATATAAAACAACATGACACACATCTTCCCCATTTTCGGAACAAAGATAACAAGAAAATACAGGATGCATACCCTGGTTTCAATGAGAGAATACAGTATTATAATTGAAAGCTGAAGTAAAACACTAAAAGAAAAAGAGACTGAGAATAAAGCAAAAAGAGTACACCAGTTCATACCAGTTGGCCAGATTAGCACGTGAGGGATAATCAGCGAACGCCAAAAAATGAAAAATAAAGTACAACATCCAACAAGGCAAAAAGTACTCCCAAAGAAGAGAAACCAAAAAGGACACTCCTGAACACACGGCAAAATTATTATTATTATTATTTTTTTTTTTTGTCCTCATATTCGCCCTTGGTAACCATATAATAACAGAAAGATAGAGGAGATGACAGGAACACTGACCCAGATATACTGGGGTGGGGGGGGGGGGGGTAATAGCGATTCCTATCGGAGTACCCCGCAGTGCATAGCGTCAACCTCTTATTCGTCACATGGTACCATCTAGGCTAACATGCTGCTATATAATACCCAGTTCATAGCCGAAATCACCCTTATAGGGTATGTATAGCCAAATGAGACCCTTCCAAGCAGCGTAATCATAGGACATGGGGGAAAAAAAACGAAAAAAAAAAACATGCTATTATATTCCATGATTACCAATTCAATAGAAGCCAAAATCTTCTCTTATTTGGGTTCCCAGCTCTGATCATATCTAATTTTGAAGTCTGTAGCATAGAAGCACGCCCATCTGTTAAAAGTGGTGGTGTCTTATCTTTCCATCGTTTACATATTTCTCTTCTAGCCAGCAAACAGGCATAGAAGACCAATTTTTTACCCATGCCGCTAAACTCTGGGAAAATGCCAAAAAAGACTAACATTGGGCAAGGACTAACTTGAGACCCTACAGCTAAGGAGAGGGACGCACAGATCTCATTCCAGTATGATGCTAGGGATGGACACTCAAGAAACATATGTACATCTGATGCGGCTACCAAACCGCATCTGGGGCAAGCAACCAGAGCGTTATTAGGAAATGTTGATAACCGTAGTGGAGAATAATATGCCCTGTGTAATGTGAACAGGTGGTTTCGACGAAGCCATGAAGGTTTCACAATGTCCCCCAGAATTTTAAACGATTCTAGCCACAAGATCTCCGTATCCATATTAGTGATATATGTGTCCCAGAGCGAGTGGGGGAGCAAAAATGTGATTTCTTTCTTAAAGGGTAATTTATCTATCAGATGGGATACCAGATTACTCTCAGCACCTATTTTAAATCTGCCCCTACCCTGATTTTGAATGTGTGCCCAGCTCTGAATTTGGAGGTATTTAAATCTTGAAAAACGCGTTCCTATTATTGAACTCGAAGCCTCCCATGAAAGTAGCGTGCCTTCAACAAACAGGTCCCCCCCGATGCAAGACCCGCCTCTCTAACAGGTAGAGCTAGACTATCCAAGAGCCAAGAGGGAGAGCCCGGAGAATCCCAAAGTGGAGCCCTACTGTGGTAGTAGTCAAGTCTGAGTGCTCGTCTAAACTTACCCCATGTTCTAGCTAGATCCCTCAGTACCTTAAGCATGACTTTTTTGAAATATTTGGGATCACCAAACTTTAACAAAAAATTTGCAGGCCTAACTTTTTCCCCTTTAAGAAGTGCTGAAAATAGTTTCCCACACCCAATGCAACTAGGGGTCTTTAAAAGCATCCTGACGTGGGAGATTTGAAAGGCCCATCCATAATACTGCAAATCTGGTGCCACAAGGCCCCCTTTTTCTCGAGCAACGTCTTATCTTATTCCAGGCCAATCTGGGTGTATGACAGTTCCATATAAATGTCTTTATTTCAGCTTGGAATTTTGCAATCATGGATGGATCAAAAAAAAGAGGGATAGTGCTAAACAAAAACATAATCTTAGGTAAAATAGTCATTTTAACCAGGTTAGACCTGCCTAACAGGGAGATAGGGAGAGCTGACCATGTTCTCATCAACCTACGACACTCCTTAGCCACAAGGGCAAAATTTAAGGGGACGATCTTATTAATATCCGCATAGATATTTAAACCCAAATACCTCAGAATAGAACTAGGCTGTGCCCTTGCCACCGGCACAGGATGATTCCAAACCATGATATCGGTTTTAGAAGGGTTGACTTCATAGCCGGATACTGCCCCAAACTCTTCTGCAATGGCTATCGCTGTTGGAAACGCCAAACTCAACTCGGATGAGAAAATGAGAACATCGTCTGCATATAATGCGACTTTCCGCTCCCACCCGTCAAAAATAAAAGGTTTTATATTAGGGTTATCACGAATTAATTGGGCAAAAGGTTCTATATATAAATCAAACAAAAGAGGGGAAAGGGGACACCCTTGACGGGTTCCGCGTGAAATACTAAATGACTCTGTTAGTTCCCCATTAACCAATAATGAGGCGGTAGGGTTTTTATATAAAAGTTTTACAGCCCGCCTGAAATTATCACCTAAGTTAAACTTTCCCAGGACCTCCGATAGGTACACCCAATTTACCCTATCGAAGTCCTTTGTGGCATCAAGCGTGAGAACCGCCAGGGGAAGAGATGTGGACGTGGCCATGACTATTGCGCCAATGAGGTCATAAGTCAGCTCATATAGCTGCCGGTCCTTTACAAATCCCTTCTGGTCCATATGCAAGATGTTATTTGCCACCGCTCCCAGTCTATTAGCTAACACAGATGCAAAAATGTTATAATCCGTATTAAGAATTGAAACCGGTCTATATGACCCACAGTTAGTTGCTGGTTTGCCCGGCTTTAGGATCAAAGTTATGGAGGCCTTATCCCAGGACGTGAGGGGCAAAACCCCTTCCAGCAGAATGTTATTAAACAGATCCGTTAGATAGGGAAGGATTGTTGAACAGATTACTTTGTAGATTTCAGATGGTAGCCCATCGGGTCCTGAAGCCCTACCTTTTTTGCTATTAAGAACAGCCGACCGTACTTCCTCCAATGAAAAAGGGCACTCCAGGGCATTTCTTTGTTCTTGCGATAAGGCAGGAAGGGAAATCCCTGACAACCATGTTATGTTATAGGGGGTTTTTGTATAGCGCTCAGCTACTCCAAAGGAGTGTCCCGGCGCTTTCAGACCAACAGGTCAGCAGCTAACACATAACGCAACAGGAAATAGGACCGGCAAAAAAGAAAACAGAAAACTAAAGACAGAACAACCAGGTTTTAAGTCCCTTTCTAAAAGCAAGCAAATTGGCAGTGCTGCGGAGTGATAAGGGGAGAGTGTTCCAGAGCTGAGGAGCAAGCCGTTTGAAGGAGCGTCCACCAGTCCGGGCTTTCTTCACCACTGGCACCACCGCAAGAGAGAGAGTTTCTGATCTCAGAGCCCTAGTAGGTTTGTAAAAGGCTAGCCTTTTCCGAATATAAGTTGCTCCCGTAGAATAGAGCGCCTTGTGGGCCAAAGTAAGGGTCTTAAAGGCAATGCGCTTTCTGACGGGGAGCCAGTGCAAGGTGGATAGAAGATCAGAGGCACTGGCACGGCGGGGAAGACCATAAATGGCGCGGGCCGCCGAGTTCTGGACTACCTGAAGGCGCTGCAGCAGGTCGTCGGGCAAACCCAGGTAGAGAACATTGGAGTAGTCCAGCCTCGAGCCAATGAGGGCATGGACGGTAATTTTGCGATGGTCAAATGAGAGCAGAGGGAGAAACCTCCGAAGCATCCTAAGCAGGCCAAAGCAAACGCCCACAAGGCCAAGAACTTGGGCTTTCATCGTCAGGCCATTATCAATATTGACCCCTAGATTTTTCGCCACGGTGGAGGAAGATGCCGGTGGAAACATGTCATGCGGCCACCATTCCTGCCAACTCGGGTCAGACTGGCACCCAAAAAAGAGCACCTCAGATTTTCCAGGGTTACACTTAAGACCATTACCCTGAAACCATTCAAATACCGCTCCCAGGCAGCCACGGATACTCTCTCCATCGAACTCAGCCCCCTTTGCACACGTGAAAAGGAGCTGGGTGTCGTCGGCATATGATATTATCTGGGCCCCAAAGGACTCAGCCAGAACCGCCAAAGGGGTCAGAAAGATATTAAAGAGTGTGGGGCTCAACACGGAGCCCTGCGGTACTCCAACCTCCAGCGGCGGCACTTCGGCTGAGCACCTGCCGGCGACCAGACAGGTAAGATTGAAACCACCTCAACACCGTCCCACGCAGACCAATCTCATACAGTCTGCAGAGAAGACCTTCATGAGGGACGGTGTCGAAGGCCGCCGACAGATCAAGCATGACCAACATGGCCCTACCCCCTGAATTCAGCACATCCTTGATAGCCTCACTGACTTCGAGAAGCGCCGTTTCAGTGCTAAAGTTGGAACGGAAGCCAGACTGGGTGGCATGCAGCAGGCTATGTGACTCAAGAAAGGCAGAGAGGACCTTATGGACATGCTTCTCAACGATTTTGGCAAAAGCAGGTAGGAGAGAGATCGGGCGATAGTTAGCATGAAGGTCAGGATCAAGGCCCGTTTTTTTGAGAAGTGGAACCACCCTCGCTTCTTTCCAAACACCAGGAACAACGCCGCTGGTCAAGGAACAATTCAGCACAGGATTCACAAGTGGATTGACCACTTCCGCCATCCTTGCCAAAAACCTGGCAGGACACGGGTCAGCAGGTGAACCTGATTTAAGCTGAAAAAGCAAATCAAGCGACGCAGTGATCGATAAAGGTGGAAATTCCGATAAAGTACGCTCAGAATCTTCTGCCAAATTCCCATGGATCTCCTGGTACATCCTAGTCCCGATGACAGGGGCTGGGAAAGAGTCCTGGATCAGCTTGATCTTATCATGAAAGAAGCTGGCCAATGCGGTCACCCACGGTTCAGAGAACTCGTGCTGAGATGCAATTGCTTTGGGCGACATAAACTCCTTCACAATGGCGAAAATCTCCTTACAGGAGCTAGAGGCTGACTCAATTCGGGCCGCGAAGTAGTGCCGTTTTTCCCGAAGAATGTCAGCATGATAGGCTTTTATAACCATCTTGTATTCCGCCTTGGCCACATCCTCGTACCTATGGCGCCACCGTCTTTCCGCACTCTTACAGGCGCATCTGGAAGAGGCCAGGGCCTCGGTAAACCAAGGTGCAGAGGACCGCCTAGGGGTTTTACAAGGAGAGGATTCGGGAGCAAGTTCATTAAGTCGCTCCCTGATCCCATCTTGCAGCTGGACAAGGTCGGACTCCAGGTCTCCCGACAACCGGCAGGGATAGTCAAGGCAGGCCTGTCCTAAATCATCAAGGGAGATCTTATGATAGGCTCGTCGGGGCTGCCCGATGGACAGGTGGCGACACACACAGGCTTACCGACCGCGACAATTTGAAAGGATATCAAAAAGTGATCTGACCAAAGCACCGGGATCGGATGGGCCATGATGAGAGGCAGAGTGGAAAACACCTGGTCGAGAGTATGACCTCTATTGTGGGTCGGCACAGCCAAGTAGGGGATAAGGCCAAGAGGAGCGGTGACTTCCAAGATTTTAATCGTGTCACCTTCATCTCCTTGGTCCATATGAATGTTTAGATCGCCCAAGACCAGACAATGTTTACCCTTCAAACGTAGCTCTATGGCCCTTGCCTATAGATCCTCATGAAAAGAAGCAAGGGGCCCCGGGGGGCGGTAAACAAGTAGCCCCATAAAGGATTGGTGGGCAGAAAGAGTCATAGAGAAAGCTAAGGCCTCACAACCCGGAAGGGGCTCTATCGGGACTACAGCACAAGTGGCCGATCTCTTAACCACAATCGCCACACCACCACCTCTCCCTTTCACTTTGTCATTGCTTGATTTGGTTGTACATTCTTATCCTCACGATATATTTTGCTAAAAAAGCTCCTGAAAGCCCCTCTAATTCCCTCATCAGTAGAGTGTATTACACCATCCTTACTAATGGAACTAATATTATTTAGGACCCTGTCTGTCTTCGCCTTCCAGGCCAGGAGCTTACCCGCACCTTCCCCGTATTCAAAGTGAGCCAATTTGCTGGCCTCCCATCTCTCCATGACCTGCACATTAAAAACTGAGGAAAGATCTCCTTTTAAAACCGTTAGCTTATCCTGTAGGTCCTCTAATGTGGCCCCAGATGCTACTGAGTACCTGTCGATTTCTGCTTGAACTCCCTCAATCTCCAATTCAAGCGAGGCTACTGATTCCCTGTATATCTTGTTTTTATATGCAGTTTTATTAGTTAGATACCCCCTTAATGTAGATTTAAACGCATCCCATGTGATGCCAGGTGGGGCTGAACCCTGATTAATCTCCCAAAAAAACTTAACTTCCTGATTTAGTGCATCTATAATATCAGATGAGGCAAGAATTGATCTATCGAAGGACCAGTTTCTCAGAGAGGCCCTGGACATGACCTCGAGCTCAAGAAGGATGGCTGTATGGTCGGAAAGATGAAGGGTAAATGACACACTGATTTAACCTGTTTAACCAAGATATGACTAATCAAAATAAAATCAATACGAGTCTGATGGTGAAATCTATAGTTCCTGAAAGTGACCCCCCTTTAAGACCCATGAAGTGTCCGCCATATATCGTTGTAGTTTAGTGCTTTCATATTGTCTAACAAAAAGGTCCTAGTTTTAGATAAAGTTTTGGCCCTATTGGAAGGTGACTTATCCAGCACAGGGTCAAGGACTACATTGTAATCACCTGCCAAGATAACCGGCTCTGGGAATAGATATAGTTGTGAGACGAGTGTGGATAGAACTGATGGGTCATCCTGATTCGGGCCATAGTATCCTACTATAGTAAATGGCGAACCTGAGATAATAACTGAGGCTATGGCCCATCGGCCGTAAGGGTCCACCTGCTTAGAAACCAACCTCGCCCTAATAGATTTTTTAAAAAGGATGGCCACACCCCTAATATGTGATGATTGTGATGTAACAACCCAAAGTCTATCCACCTATTCTTACCCAACAGATTTAGTATTTCGGCTTCTGCCAAATGTGTCTCCTGGATAAGCATGGGCGGAAAATCCGTTTCGCTCGCAGATTTTGCGGATTTTCGGGAAATTCGCAATCCGCGAGATTCGCGAATCTCCCGCAAAATCCGCAAATCCGCGAGCAGCGGATTTTGCTCGCACTGCTCGCACTGTTCGCGTGAGTTCGCGGCTTCCCAGTACAACTTCGCGCCCCGCGAATAAGTGCTAAATTGCAGAAATACGATCTTAGCAAAACTGAAACTACTTACCAGGTTCAAAAGTTCAGGCTCATCATTAGTAGCCATTTCCTGTAGTGCTTCCTGAGGGGCCCCTCCAGAGTTCAGTTGCCAGTTGCAACTATTATGTGACCCTGCTCTGAACCTCAGAATAGTTACACATATGCCACAAAGGTCCAGAATTACAGCTAAGGGAGACAAGCAGGAGCCAGGCTGGAAGTTAAAATCCATTAATCAGCCCCTAATTCATTATTGTCAGTTGGGGCAGGGCAGGTGTTGTAACTAATTTTGCAACAATGAAAGCACTTAGCAAGTGCAAAAGATCACTAATCAGGAAGCACTAAGGAAGCAGGTGCCAGCTAAAAAAATATTCTGTGACACATTAATCAGCCCCAAATTAATTCAGGTCACTTGAGGCAGGGAAGGTGTGCTTTGCTTTGCCGAAAATAATGTACACTGGACAACCAGAGGGTGTGGTGATGAAACAGAGGGTGGCATGGGTGGGCCAGAGGGTGGCATGAGTAGTCAGAGAGTGGCAGTGGTGACAGAGAGTGGCAGTGATGAAGAAGAGTGTCCCAAACAGGCTGGACACGTAGAAACAACAAGTTCGCAAAACTTGCGACCCGACAGGTAAGTTCGCAAATTGCGAAATTGTAAAAACCCTCGCGAACTGGCAGAAACACGGGCGAAAACAAAAAAAAAAATCCGCAAATTCGCGGGAATTCGCGGATTTTGCGGATTGCGAGTTCGCAAATCCGCAAAATTCGCGAACGCGAGATTCGCAAAATTCGCCCATGCTTACTCCTGGAGCACTATTATTTGCGCTGCCGAGTCTCGTAAATATTGCATTATATTATTTCTTCTTGGACAAGTTCGAAGACCATTAATGTTCCAGGACAAAATACGGAGTTTATTCATTGTGTTGGCATTCCCACCCGAGCAACAAGATCACAAGGACCAATAACCAATATTGCCATACTCCCATATATAAGTTATGTAATAGCTTACAACTGTCTTTCACCTCTCGAAAATATTTTTGAGGACGTTTTAGAGGACATTTTTAAAATTTTCCACCCCCCCTAAACCCCCTCCCGCTCCAAACCCCCCTCCTTCGGGAAACCCCCACTCTATCTATCTGGAACACCAGAGAGATAGCACCCTACTATGGACTCCCACTAAAACCAACCACGAACTCCAGGGACAATAAACAAAGAAGGAATCAACAAAACCAATATTTAGAGCCCTAAAACATAATACTCTATACTAAATGAAATTACCCCCCCAAACGTGACCCTTAAGTTAGAGCGACCACCAAGCCTATCACTGTGCGAACCAGAATGTGATAACCAGTACTAGGGCCAAACATTTTTTTTCCCCCTTCTTCTACTGCCCTTCCCCCCTTTTTTTTTTTTTTGTTTTTCTTTAACCTCCTTCCTTTCCCTTCTCTCCTATATTTTTGTTAAATTATGTATGATATCTTTTTTTTTTTACATTTTTGCCCATCACCGTTTTATTTTGATAATCTCCCACTTTTTTTTGTCTTTTTCTATTTCTATTTCATTGAGACATGTGCCTGTAGGGGATCTCAACCTCAAATCTATCATAGAATAAATATTAGTACGTCTGTCAAAACCACAAAAAGAAGGAAGAAAAATACCGCAAAAGACCCAGCAGGGTAAATATGAAGAAGCCCAAGCTACTTAGTTGGTCCCGGCCCCCTACCCATGGTCAGCAGCAACTCGTCTGCAGCCTGCACTGATCTTATATTGTGCATAGCATTCTTGTACATAACTCTTAGTGCTGCCGGAAATACTAACTGAGCAACAGCCCCATGGCTTCTAAAGACCTCCAATCTCTTGCCTAACTCCCATTGTTTGTCGAGTGTGGTTCTAGATAAATCTGATCTGATCTGAAAATTGAACCCTTTAGCGTTTACGACCTTCTGTTTCAACGCAATATTCAAAATGGATTCTTTGAGAGAGTAGGTAAGAAAGTTAACCAGAACCTTTCTAGGTTTTACCCTCTGGGGGTTCCTTCGGAATGGCTCTCTATGAATGCGCTGGATGTCTAAGGCTATTTCCTGTTCGGTCAGGTCTAGTCGCAGTGCTTCCTTTAACAGAGAGACCGCAAATTGCTTGATATCTGATCCCTCTTTCTCCTCTGGAATATTCAGAATACGCAAATTGTTCCTCCGGGCATTATTTTCTAACGTTTCCATCCTATCAGACAAACTCTGATTCTCTTGTCTAAGGCCCGCTATTTCCGTCTTTGTAGCGTCCATAATAATGGTCACTTCTGTAACTTTATCCTCAAGGACTTCTGTCCTAGTGGTAAGGGTGCCGAGCTTATTGTCAAGAGATTCACAAAAGCAGTGGATATCAGCTTGGTTTGATGCAGAGGTCTCAAAGCCCTTTTTAATGTCTGCGGCCAAAGTTGAAAACATTGCCTAAAAGGAAGCCTGAAGTGTGGTGACCAAATCCGTATTTGAAGCATGGGATGCGTCGTAAGCAGAGCCTGTACCTCCCCCAGCCATTAGACCTGCTGTTGAACCAGCTCCTTGGATGACTGACTGCAAACTCAACCCAGACGCAACAATAGGAGGGGCAAAAGGGAGTGGAGGAGCCAATGGAGGAGCCTGAACCAAAGAAAAAGGTGCAGACAATGCCAAATCACTCGGAACATGACAATCCACGAACTCGGTTTGGCACGTCTCTCCTAACCTTGGGGGGGTCTCACGATCCAAAATGCTGTTATTGTCACGATTGTCATTAATAGCGTTATTACTGGCTTTATCACTACTGACAGTGGCATTGTTGTTATTGCTATTATCATTGGGCCCCCCCACACCTTCTAGTGAGAGATTAGATATGGAATCATCCGGACTCTCCATGTTCTCCATAGATGATTTTTCAACTTCATTAGTGGCCATCCGTGCTTCCGGCGTAAGATCACCTACTACTTGACCCTGTGAACCGTGGGGGGTATTGTCACCCAACACTATCAATTGAGGCACCACTTTAAAATAAGATCGCAGTGAGGGAGTTATTTTTGATACAGAAGCAGAATTCTTCCCTTTACACTTTTTTGCTAGCTTAGGGGTGTATGCCCACTTCGCTTTAACTTGCCCTGTTAAATATGTTGACAATTTTTTACTATCTACACTAATGCTGGTATTAATGCCTGCAGGCGACTTTAAAGTCAACTCCCCCTCTTTTGAAAAATCAATGTCTTTGATGTTTTCATCAGTAGTTATACCCCAACATTTCCCTTTTCCTCTCGTGCTCCCTTTCCCTTTTCCTCTACCCCTCCTAGGGACCCCCCCAGTTGCTACTGGTTTGCCAACAGCTCTCGCCACACCTTCCAAGCCTCCCACTTCAACCCTGTTACCGCAGCTATTGCTCTGGTGTTGATGCAGGGCTTGAAGCTTCTCTTCCTCCAGCGCTTCTCCCTCCTCACTCTGCTCCTCCCGTGCAGTGGCAGCAACAGGCGTAGGAGCAGCCAGACAACGCCGCTCGAGCAGGGCTCCTCGAATACGGCAACCCCTCCTGAGCTCCAGGGCAGCCAGTGACCAGATCCACCCCCCTGCCGGGAAAAGCAGGGGCTCCCGCGCCAAAAGGTTAGCTGTCCTGGAGCACACAGGCTCCTGTAAACACTCGTCCGCCGCCGCAGGCTTTACAGGCTCCTCCCCCAAACACATTAAGAGCCGGTGTATGGCGAGGAGGCGCCACCGCTTAGAAGAAAAAAAACGATAATCTGCTAATCTGCTAATCCGCCTAATCTCTATTGTGACACAAAGACAGCAGCGGAATAGCGGAAAATCATGCCGGGGCTCAAATATACAGAATTACGCTAAGAAAGGTCCTGATATCAGCCGTCGTGGGAGCCCATAAGCAGAGCACCGCCGCGGCTCAACCCGCCGCCGCCATGTTTCCCCTCTTACTGCACGGCAAATTAATAGTGAAAAATACACGCACACAGGAAGAAAGGTGAAAAATACACCCACTAGAAGTACCTACAATAATGAAATTTGAGGATGTTACAAAACTTTGCAAGTATCCCAAAACTGAGACCATGCCAACCAAATAGTAAAGGGAAAAATAGAATGCACAAAACACATAGGTGACAAATAAATGCACAAAGCAAAATGCACCAAAAGTCACATAGCTGCAAAGCTGTCACATACCTCAACCAGAGGTAAATTCCCAACAATAGAAACTTGAAATAAGTGACTAATGCACCACCAATAATTTGCACAGATGTAAAGTCACGTAGCAAATGCTATATAATCACAAACCTACAACAAAGAAAAGGGGTCCCATTAAGTAAAATTTGCTAGCAAAACCAAAGTTTAAAATTTAATAGAAGAATCATGTAGGTAACCTAAGTGACAATTCCACGCAAAAATTTGCAACAGGTGGAAAGTCACATAGCCGAGCTATGTAAAGAGTACCTCAATCAGCGAATTTTATGTAACTAAGCTTGTCAAAGCATAACGTAAAATAACGTATCATGTAAAGAAAAATGTAGGTGACGCGGAAAGTTACATAGTTCAACAGACTATCATAAATCATACCTCAAACAGGAACAATTCCCTTAATTAAACTTGTACAAAGTAGATTAATGTAAAAACATGCAGGAAAATGTAGGTGACATGTAAAGTCACATAGCCAAAAGACTATCATTAAAACCTTAAAGAGAAAAATTCCAAAACGGAACGGAAAATAAATTACTGAAACTTAATTATAAAGCAGAAAGTGACTTATCCACGCGCAAATATCTGCGCCGGAGGTGGAAAGTCACATAATGCCAAGGCACTATGAAAATAAAAAAGTAGATATACTAATAAACGTGAAGATCAACAGTACAGTAATGCATTGTACAAAAAAAAAGAAAATGAATGAACATCAAAACAATTTTAAAGAGGTGATACTTCTCTCCGGTGAGCAATCTCCTCACCCAAATCCATCTCAACTGCAGGAACCATCTGAAATCACACTGAAATTCAATGTACTTAAGATGTTAATCAAAGTCAGGTGAATGCAGTTCCGGAGTGAAAACCAAGAATGGAAGATGGAACCAAAGTAAAGTACATACCGCTGCATCTTCATGAAAACGAATACTTGCTGTTGCTGAAATTTGTTAAAAAAATATGTGTGACAAAGAAGTAGGAATCTTGGGTCGCTGACATTGACATAGAAAGTCGATAAAACATTATAAATATCGTTGTGAACAGTACCTCTAATAAATCCAAGGTTCTCCCACGAAGCAGTAATTTTCAACGAGTCATTTGTAGAGTTTCAACTTTTAAAGGCTTCACTGAAAAACGTGATTGTCAGGACACTTAATGTTGCTGGAAAAAGCATCAAGGACACATAGAAAAATGCCAAACTTAAAATGGTGGAACGTTTTAGACGTTCCAGCTGGGAGGCTCACAGCAGGAGGACATTCCAAGAATTACCAAACAGCTGTTATGACGCTGAAAGAAATAGCCGAACAAACAGGAACATAGCAGCAATGTTGACAATGGGTAAGGCTGCGCGCGATGGCAGAGCTCGTGAGCAATTTGAAAATGACTTTTGCCAGCATTTTAAACAACCGCATCCACCACAGGGACGATAGATGATCTTTTAGTGCACTGGGAAACTATGATGAAGACAAACACAGCTGAGAGGAACTGATGGAGAAAGGATTTGCACGTAATGCGACTTGCTTGTATTCAGTCATCTCAAAATAACGTTAATACACTAATCAACATGTTTGTCTTATTAATATTGCATTTCACAAAACATTGGGTATCTAGAAGAAGCTTGCATATGTGCTTTTACTAACGATAATCCGCTTGCATTAATATGGCCGCTGCTACGCGGGAATTCTTACTGCGGATGCGTCTGTCACACTCATGTGACATGACGTACTCTTTGCTTTGGAGGGAATCTTTCGCTTCTGCACATTAAAACTAAGATGGCTGCTCTGTGTTACAGCGGGCATGAAGCTTGCACTGCTGCTTTTGCTAAGCTGTTTGTTCTGCTTAATTTGTAAATGCTGTAGTTAAAATAAAGTAATAGGAATAGAATAGAAATAAGTCGTATACAGTACTTTCATGTTTTTCTGTGTTCTAAAACTGTTTCTTTCTATTTTTTCATGTAACGATAATCTTGGGCCTGGGAGGTGCTATTACCCATCTTGAAAACCCACATCGTACATGTCTAACTCTAAAGAGAACTGAAGTCATCTAACCTTGAAGCAATGCCAAGCTACCGCACACTAGAAGATGCGCATGGGAAAACAAACTTTTGAACCCAAAAGGAAGAAAACTTGTTAATATGTTATAACAATGTATTTGTTATTAGAACATTTATTGTCGGGTGGAATAAAACATACGTGGGAAAATAAATTGATGGGCGGGAATGTTAATTTTAATATCATCCAGAAAAGTTTCATTTTGGTATGGTGTGATGACCTCTCCTCATTCTTTGTCCAATCAAATTTGGGGATCCTTACACTTGCAACATTGGGGGGTGGCACACTGACCTGGAAAAAGTATAACTAGGGTAGGCTTAGCTAGTTAGTTTGTCCGACTTGTTCGAATAGCTGACCTGTCACTAAATAGGTGATCGGGAGCAGAGGAGCTGGCGGAGCCCTCTGTCAGAAGGTTTGAAACCCAGATCGGGTTTGAAAGTTGAAGTGCAGGCGAAGCACTTTGTCGGAGAAATTTATAACTTTTACGGACTTCTGGCTGTTAGCTCCAGAGAGGGAGTTACGCAGGCGTTGCAACTGTAACTGCGGGTGCTGGTCTTAGCCCTTGGTGGTCCTGTCCTGATCCAATTTGGCTTTACCTGTCCTGATCCAATTTGGCTTTACCTGTCCTGATTCCAATTTGCAACTGCCTGCCTTTATGGTGTCTGCATTTTTGGGGTTCTGTCCTTTAAACTGACCCGTGGCCAGGTTTAGTTCTTCACACCATTCTAGGTAAATATTAAATGTGGGTATTGTCATTGTACTGTTTCTGCGTCTCTTCCCACCCTATTGCTTAATGATAAAAATTTTGCATATTGTCGTATATCATTGTTCTGATTCATTTTCTTTCCCCACCTTCTTGCCAAATGTGTAAAGACTGCTCTATAAGAACTCTGCATATTTTCATTTTAATCATTATTTTTCTAATTAAGAATTTTCAAATATTCAATGCTTGGATCATGACATTTTAAAGATTTTAGATAAAGAGTTTAAACCTTTTCCCGAGTTGTGGTTATTTTATGAGTGCAAATGTTAATATTCTACCTAATATTCTAACACCTTTGATCCCTTAGGACTTTAGGTACCGATGACGAAGATTGGTAAGACAATGGTATAGGTCCTAAATGAAATGTATAAATCACTGATTAGAGTAAGTGCACAGGTTACCTGATTAAATCTCATCAAATGTTGTTTATGGGCCCAGGTGAGTATGGTAATCTGAGTCGGGTGACCTGCACGCTCTATCAGTATTTCTTTTGGTAGCAGCAAGATGGTTAGGGTTTAGTTAAGATAGGTAGTTAGTTGTAGTTAGTTGGTTAATGAAAAATATTTTTACATATTTGAAATCGTATTATTGATTGTATTGATTTATGTATTAACCAACATTTTCGTACCTGTTATATGTTTTGTCTGGAATCCCCGGGGGCAGAATAACGGGTGGTAAATGGAAGCCACACTGCAGTGAGGTCACTTACCTGTAGGGAATAAGTGCATGGTTAGGTAAAACCAGAAGCCCTATTTAGGGTTTTTCTGTATAAATATGTGAATAAATGATAGCAAAGAGTTCGCTAGCAACAATTTTGTGTGATATCACCTAGAAAGGGTCACACGGAAGGAGTAGCAGGTTCGTCTGAGCTTGATTGATAGCAAAGGGGATCGCTGGTGAAACTTTAGCCTTAGTATATCCGAGAAGGGATAAGTCTAAAGGAGTAGCAGGTTCTCTAATGCTTGCATGAAGGGTAGACGGAAGGGCTCTACTCGTAGTATATGAAGAGTAAGCAGAAGGGATTTACTCGTAGTGAGTGAAATATATATTTTCTTTGATTTAGCCACTCAGGTACAGTGGCGAATGTTTTACGTTGTTGAATAAGAACATCTGCATTAAGAGTGAAAGAAAATAAGTTTTTGTATTACCTTGCAAAGGAGGGAGTCAGTCGCGGAGCTGCGCTGATGTCACTCAGAGCCGCACTGGTATTGGTTGAGACAGCGGTGGGTGTAGCTGAGGTAATAATTGTAAAGGAGGGGTGAGTACAGGAGCGTGCAAACTAGTCTCATGAGAAAAGCAGCACAATTATTTGGTTGTATTTATTTGAATTCTAAATTTTGATTGGTCACTGAAAAATAAAATACGCGCTGGTATTGGAAGTAATTTGTAAACAAATTGAGAATATCTAGAAGATTTGCGTTTAAAATATATGTGGGATATACGTCCACTTGTAGGAAATAGACCCGATAGGAGATATTTAGGGTTTGCACAAGAACAGTATATAAGAGGAAGACCTTTTATCATGTACGGAGGAGAGAGGAAAATGTCATTCATTAAAAGAATTAAGAATTATTTCAAGAAAGATAAAGCAATTAAAATAAGAGAAGGGATTATTATTCCACCACCAAATACGCCCGCATCATACATGATGGTCGAAAGGGGCTATCATACTTGTGTGTGGTTAGAAAATTGGATGGAGTACACAAAAGAGGATGGTCTTTTAGCATTTCCAGAAAATGATACATTTAATCCCAGAGTTTGCACAATTTGAGAACTCGTATTAAAAGAATTAGATCCCAGACCTTGATTAACGCAGTATGAGGCATTGGAGGAATGGAAAACTGAGGCTTTCGAGCGAGATAGACCCAGAACTAATGGTAATTGGAGTACATTTTATTCTCGATTTCCAAAAGATACAAGAGAAAAATTAAGGAAACAATGTTAGTGGAAGGGTTGTATCCTGATTTACATTTAGAAGAACCCACTGGAAGTAAAATGACTGAGAAAACAAAACATTTAATGACTAGTGGTGAATCGGATGATGATTATATGGAGGATTTGTTATTGAAAAATCCACCACCTTATAATGAGGAACCAATCACAGTTAATCCAAATGCTCCGTTTCTGAAACCACTTTTGATTCCGCAAGTGGTACATGAGACTCCGTTAGAAAAAGTACTACTAGACAGGGAAAGAGAAGCATTAAATAAACAGAAAAGTGAGTTGATTCAGAAAAGTTCTGAAGCCCTAACAATTCCGGTAACTATTGGCCCAGTTGTTCCTTTGTACGGCGATAAGCAGGCTAGTCCTAAAACTCCCGTTCTGACTACACCTGTAGTTCAGCCAAGAAAAGAACCATTAATAATTGATGATCAAGCAAGTGAATGTGAGTCAGTGATTTCCCTGATGGATTTACCCATAAGAGAACCAGTAGGTGACTCGTTCAGAAAAACCACTCCTATAAATTCGAGAGAAGTACAAATGGAGACATCCTCAGGTACAAGAAATGTTAGAGTGTAACCCCAGAAGAAATAGAGAGCTAGACAGGAGAAATAGGGAAGCCAAAGTCACAGCCAAAGGTATTGGATATATTTAAATTAAGAGTCGAATTAGAAGAAATGATGGCTGGATATGTGGGAATGGACAGATTAAATACATTCAGTGAAGATGAATTGTTGTTCATATACACAAGTATTACTAGAAATACAAGAGTGTTTCATGAAAAAACAATGGATATGGCAGCTAACATGGGAACCATATCGAGCTGAATTGCCTGACAAAGATTTGGAAAATATGAATGTGTCAGGTAGAAAGGTACAGAACAGGGAGCTTATGACATTAGTGCAAAAATGGGGTGACATAGAAAAATGGAAAATTAGGTGGGCAAAGAAAAAAGAAGAAACCCGATCCAAACAAACTGCATCCGAATATGTGTTAAAAGAAACAGACAAAGTAGAAAGGTTATGTCCCATGAGAGAGGTACAAGGTGGAGGTTATGTACATGTCCCATGGTCCCGACATGAGGAAATAGAAATTTTACGTGGCCAATGTGTCCCCTGCTTGTACCCCACGTTTGGTGCATGTGCATGACACCCATGCATCTTTCCCTCTCATGTCTGCAATAATGATGCCTCTGCATTTCCGTCCCACATTAGAATGTCAGTTACCCAGCCTTCCATGAAAGAAACGTTAATTCTGCACTGAGGCCTATGTTGCCAATGTATTTGCATGGTGCCCGTTTAAAAGTCGAGATGAACCCGTTTTGTGGCTCAGCCTGAGCCAGGACCCAAATTAATGTTTTTCTTGCCTCCAGACACTCTGAAAGCTGCAGCTCAGCTACGTATCCTTGACCTCTCGCATACTTCTGGCTCAGCCGACAGGGGCCCAGCCCGGGGTGCCAAGACAGTATTTTGCACACAGTTATCTGCCTGCTCCACAGAAACACATTCCTGCCTAGTGAAGAAGGTAAAGAGAACCCGTCTGCAGAGATAGGGCCTAGCCTTTCTGTCTCCATTTAAGTGATTTACAGAGCTTGCATCCATAGAAAGCCCATGGCCCCTACGCAATGCACGAAGAAATATATGCCCACACCGGCTCTTGGTGATGAACAACCTTTGCTTGAGCGACCTTTACTTCAGATAATACATCCCCGGATCCAAGATATCAGATAATACCAGACGAGCAGGTCGTCCTGACACTGAAGGCCTCTCTACTAGATCGAAAGTCAGCTCCCCCCAGCTTCCCCCCAGTTACACGTTAGTTGCACGTCATGACCAAGATGCGCACACAAGTAGGCGAAAGGTTCCAGCTGGCCATGCAGACCCCCTCCATGTAACCACCCACCTATGACTCACCTATGACTCCTCAAGGAACGCCCACATGTACGCCCTCTTGCATGCCCACATGCTCTTATCTCTCTCTTTCTCTTGCTCTGCCTGGAGCGCTCCTCCTTCTCAATGTAATCCAATGTATGTTCAATGTATAAATATTGTACTCTGTGAATAAAGTTCGGAAGACCCTTCCTGAATCTTAGTGGTGACGGAACCCGATTCTCCCTTAACTCGAGTTACTGAAATAAAGCCCTTTTGAATCGGACGCCACGGACTCTGCCTCTCATTATATGCATGACCCTTTGTTCAAGTATAGAAAATATGACAGGGTAATATTTAATTTACCACATAATTATGGCGCCCGCACAGGGACAAGTCCCCCTCCCCACGCGCCGGTGATGTAGGTCCAGCCCTTGCCCCCTTCTACAGCCGTGACGGACTTCAAAGTGTACACGACAGCGGGACTTCCTGCTTACTCCCTCAGGCCCACGGAGGAAACGGACTGCGACCAGGCATCCACACGAGGCGGTGAGGATCCCGGATCATCCCAACCAGAGCCCAAGCCGTGAGAGAGCAAGGTCCGAGGTTTCCAGAGGCCCACCTGTTCGAGGCGCATGCGCAGTATCGAGTTCACGCAGTATTGAGTTTTCCGAGGCCTTCAAGTTCTGCTTCCCGGTGAGTACCGCTATTGGGAATGCATAAGGATTAAAGACGGGTTCATTTATTTGAGCTCGGTAAAGACGTGTCTCTTTATGAGACCGGTAAAGACGGGTCCATTTCGGTGGACACGGTAAAGACGGGCCCACGGTAAACGTGGGCACGGTAAAGACGTGTCTCTTTATGAGACCGGTATGGTTGTACTGTATTCCAGTGCATAAAGTTAACTGTTTTCAAGTTCATGTTTTTCCCCATGTATCAGTTAGAATGTATCTGTTTTAATGTTTTAGTGTTGTAGTGTGAATGATTGTTACAGTCAGAGTATTTTTGTGTTTATTGTGTTGTGCATTAAGTCAGTTTCAACATGCCACTGTTTTCGAAATTACGTCAGATAGGGACCAGGAAAGGAATACTCGAAGAGTCAGTTCCCGTCCCGCCTAGAGACACACCTGGTCATTACATGTATAACAAACACGGGCTAGATGCCATATTGTTTTTAGACTTATGGGTAGATTACACGAAGGATTTAGAGGAGAAGTACAGATGGCCTGCCTCAGGAACATGGGATTCTGAATGTATTATGAAAGTAGAGGAAGCGCTATGGGAAAGGAAAGTAAGACCGTCTCAGAAAGATGCCATTGAGTTATGGCGCAAAGAGTCACATAGGAGAGCAGAGAAAGAATTCCACCAAGCAGAGAGAAGTAAACAAGCAGCGGAAAAAGCCAAAGAAAAAGAACTGCGGGAAGAGGGGGAACTGGTCAAGGCAGAACAGGCAGATAGAGAAAGAAATGCCCTCGTTGCTGGTATTTATCCCGTCCTCAGAAGAACTAGCTAGAGTGACCCCCTCAGAAATACCCCGTAGGTCGCTTACGCCACCAACAGTACCCTTTAGAGTACGTAGAACGAAGCCGACAGCCTCAGAAGCTTTTATTTCCTCCTATCTAGAAGAGCCCGCACCTGATTATGTAAACGCAGATTTCTCTCCACCCCATCAGAGGCTCAGCTCCAACAGCTCCAGCAGACCATGAAAGACGACGTAGGGACAGGGGCCGTAGGGGGAGGGCCACCGCCAACGCCACGCACGCCACAAACGTCGTCAACACCATTCAAGTATTCTGTAGATGTAACAATTCCACGTTGCATATACGATCCAGTACCAGGAAAGGGTTCAATGCTCGTGTTTTCACTAAGATTAAGACATGCCGTCTACTATTTGGTCACATTACCAGACATGAAGGAACACCTAGATAAAATATACCATTTCATTAGAACGGGGGAAGGACCCGAGTGTATAGAAAAGGCCATGGACCACAGAAAGGTGGAGGTCAAGAACTTCATTCTACGTTTTATGATTAATTGTCTGATCAGGGAACAAGACCAACCAGACAAAGATGTAAAGAAAGGTCTGACGGATTGGAGTGACAACATAGCTGCTGGTCGGCATGATAGACTGGGGCAGACAGAAAGCATGTACAAGAAAATACGAAAGGAAATCTTAGAAATACACAGTGAAGTGTCTGACGGGCAGTTTGAGTCATCAACGGAAGAGTTAGAAGAGGAACAGGACAAAATGAATTATGTAGGTAAAGCACAACAGTTTGACAGGCCCAAGTGCCTCGACTACCGTAAACAGGGACAGGCTATAAAAGAAAGATATTCCCTTGAAAATCTATTCCAAGCTACTGAAAAAGCTTTGAAACGATGGATAGAGTGCGAACGATCCCACACCCCACACGAAAAGGAATTGGTCCGGTCAGCCGTCCAGTGGGTGTCCAATTCCAATATATATAGCAATGACATAGTGGCCCAGACTTTCTTGAGCCTTCCGCCGAACGAACAGCGTTTGGCCGGTATTTACATGGTTCAACATTTGATAACGTTGTATGAGAGTCAATATTCTGATCCTGGTCACTTGTATAAATTACTGGACGATATACTTCTAGAGAGATGGACAGGCCTAGGTACTGATTTAATTAATGTGATCCTGGATCAACGACATAAGTACTTAACTTCTCTGACCACATGCATGCTTCCCGCCCCACACCACGACAGAAAGAACTTATACATAGACAGACAGAACCCCCTACGAGAGGTACATCCCGTCAAAAATGAAGCGGGTCAGCTTCATCGAGTGTATGTTTCCACACCCTTGACGAAATTAGAAATACTGGAAATGAAAAAGATGCTGCCCTGCCATGATAAAGACCCGGGGGGATTTCACCGAGAATTAAAAGACATTCTCCGCATCGGAGATTACACGTACGCTGACATTCTGAAATTATTGAAAGTACTATTACCTGCTGGTATTTACGAAAAGCTTAAGGAAAAAGACTGGGAGGTGGGGGAGAAAAAGATAAGTTGGGCAGAATTGGAAACAGAGGATAAAGGCAGACACCCAGGGGTTGGTCTTGGGGACAAAGCTAAAGCACTACCTGAACTCCTAATACAGGTTTTGCCGAGACTATTGATTACTAAAAAGGAAGACTGGGATGCTATTTCAGCCTGTAAACAGAAACAAGACGAAGACACAAGTGATTTCTATTCTAGATTCGAGAAATGTTTTTCTATTAATAGTGGTCTTAAGCCCAGTAGCAAGTCATATCCTCATCTTTTCGTGAGCAAATTAGTAGAGAATTCCTTGCCCCAGATCAAGAATAGAGTACTGAAGGTTGAGAGTACTTGGCAAGCAAACAGCCCTTCCCAAATGTTGCAAATGTTACAAAATCACCAGAACAGAATTAGAGAAGAGCAGGATCATGAAAAGAGACGAAAATGAAAGTGCTGGTCGCCCAAATGGTACCAGCAAACGCGAACAAAAATGGCAAAAATACCACAACACCTGTCAAAGGGAACTGTAATTATTGCAAGCAACCAGGTCACTATGTAAATGAATGTGCTGTCCTGAAACACAATATAGCTACAGGCAAGACAAAAGAACGACCGCATCCTCCTAGGCAGAATAGCACCCCACAGAACACGCAACAGACAGTAGCGAATTTTCCACCCCCACCACCACCTGTTAATGCCCCGACACAAATTTATCAGTACACGCAGTCAGACTATCCAGAATACCAACAGTTCTCATGAAACAGCCTAGAGAGGGAAGTTGGCTTGCCCCTTATTGAGGTTCCTGTAGATCAAGAGGGTCCCTATGTATATAGTCGTGTATTGGGACAAGACAGAAAATTTCTGATTGACACAGGGGCGAGCAGAACTATCATCAGCCATGACGAGGTTCCAGGGGCACCCCTTTCAGGCTCACAGAATGTTTCCCTGGGATTTTCAGGAAAGCCTATTGTTAACGAAGTATCGAAACCAGTTTCCCTAGGAGTTGGTCCATTGTCACGTACCACAGGCTTGCTACTTACAAAGTCATGTCCAGAAAACTTGCTTGGTATAAAGACATTAAAAGAACTAGGAGCAGTTATATGTTGTTCTCCGGAAGGAGTACGACTGTTCTTACGTGATTTTAAGGGACATTATGTGTTGAAGGATTTTGACCACAGACTCCAGAACGTACCACAGCACCTATGGGCACAAGGTCCGACTGACGTAGGTTACATGCACATTACACCACACCGTGTCACACTCAAAACAGGAGTAGTACTACCACGCATCCGACAATACAAGTTACCACCTGATGCCGTAGTAGCCTTACTGAAAATTGTTGACGAGCTCATTGCACAAGGGGTGGTAGTAGAGACTGACTCGAATGTATGCAACTCGCCAGTTATCCCTATTCTTAAACGAACAGACCCTAATGCACCACCGGTTTACAGACGAGTTGTTGACCTTCGAGAATTGAACAAATGTATAGTCCCTCAATACCCAGTGGTCCCAGACATTTCTTCATTACTGACTGCTATTGATTCTGAGGCAACGTTCTTTACTGTTATTGACTTGAAAAATGCTTTCTTTAGTGTTCCAATTCATCCAGATAGTCAGTATCTCTTCAGATTCAGTTTAAATGGACGAAGCTTTAAATTTACGAGAGCTCCTCAAGGTTTTACAAAGAGTCCTAGCATTTACAGCCAATCATTAAAAAGACAGCTGGACAGTATTCATATGCCTACCAACACTGCACTGCTCCAGTATGTAGACGACATCCTAATTACAGCACGATCAGAACCAGACTGCGAAAATGCGTCATTGACAGTTTTACACTTTCTGGCAGACAAGGGGCACAAAGTGTCCCCTTCGAAGTTGCAATTCTGTGGACAGCAAGTGGTGTACCTTGGACACTTGTTGTCCAAGAGGGGTAGACAGCTGACACAAGAAAGTATTCAGTTAATTGCTAACCTTTCACAGCCCATGACACAAAAGGAAGTACGGGCCTTCATTGGCCTCACTTCATACTGCAGACAATGGATTCCCCAGTATGCCTATCTAGCCAAACCACTCATACAGTTGACAACATAGGAGGCAGTGTCTTTGACTGTCCTCCCTTGGACACAAGAACATACCTTGGCATTTGAAGAATTAAAAAGAGCCTTATGTCAAGCACCAGTTTTATCGACTCCTTGTTACAGCAAACCTTTTATGCTTTTCGTCACTGAACGAGATGGAACAGCATTATCTGTCCTTACACAAGATCAAGCAGGAAAACACAAGCCGTGTGCTTATTTTTCTAGTACACTGGATCCAGTGGCCCAGGCTCTGCCTGCATGCCTGAAATCCGTTGCAGCAACAGCCCTAGCCATAAGACAAAGTGACTCCATTGTGCTGGGACATCCCTTGACAGTACAGGTACCACACGCAGTGGAAGTTCTCTTGAACAGGACACAGACACAACACTTGACTGTAGCGAGACTGACAGGATATGAACTGACGTTATTTCAGCCACACATAGAGATTAGACGATGCAATATTCTTAACCCTGCTACACTTTTGCCCTCAAGTACAGTAGACACTGCACCACATGACTGTGTAGAAATAATGAATACAGTAACGAAACCAAGACAACACCTGACAGATATTGCATTGCCAGACCCTGACCTGACACTTTATGTAGATGGTTCATGCATGAGAACGAGTACAGGAGAGTTAGTGGCCGCATATGCCGTGACCACTGCTACTGAAGTCATAGAGACACAAAGAATAGACACACTGTCAGCACAAGCAGCAGAGCTTATCGCTCTGACACAAGCCTGCATAAGAGCCAAGCACTTGAAAGTAAACATTTATACAGATTCACAATACGCATTTGGCGTAGTTCATGACTTCGGAGTCCTGTGGAGGGAGAGAGGTTTCTTGACCTCTCATGGGGCTAAAATTCAGCATGGTCTCCTTATTCAGGCTCTGTTAGAAGCAATACATTTAACTACAGCCATAGCCATCCTGAAATGCAAAGCACACACCAAAGTTACAGACACCATTTCCCAGGGTAATGACCTGGCAGACCGAACAGCTAAACTTACAGCCCAGACACCAACAGACACGACGTTGACAGAAGTACCATTACTGACAAAAAGCATGACAGTCAGGGATCCTTCACAAGATGTACTCGACATACAGACACATGCCACTCCAGATGAAATAAAGAAATGGACTGAACAAGGAGGGGTCCAGACTGACCAGGGTTGGATGACTAAAGGCAAAGCTACATGGTTTCTCCCAGACTCTGTGGTACAAGTGATCATAAACACAGCACATAGTCCAGCACACTTGGGAGAAAAGGCAATGTTAGACAGCTTACAGAATATCTGGTTTAACAAGCACCTATGTGCAGCAGCGACACAGAAAGTACGTACCTGTATGATCTGTTGCCAGTTCAATCCAGGCAAAGGCATTCCGGTGGAACAAGGCGGATTTCATCCTCCTGATCATCCTTTTGAAGTCCTCCAGATGGATTATATCCAAATGGACAGATGTAGAGGTTACAAGTATGTCCTGGTAGTTGTGTGTGCACTATCTAGATGGACAGAAGCGTACCCAGTCCCAGACTATATTGCTGTGACCACCGCCAGGCAATTGGTTCTTGAATTTTTCCCCAAATATGGCCCGTGTCGTGTACTCAGATAACGGTCAGCCATTTTCTTCTGAATTAATGAAACAAGTGTCCCTTCTGTTAGGATATCAGTGGAAGTTTCATTGTGTACGACACCCTGAAGCAGCAGGACTCGTAGAGCGCCATAATCAGACACTTAAGACGAAATTAGCAAAGATCTGTGCAGAAAAAGGCGTGGATTGGATGGTAGCCTCGCCGGTTGCCCTCTTTTACATGCGTATGGTAGCTCATTCCAGAACAGGCCTATCTCCTTATGAAGTGGTTTTCGGTAGACCACCGAATATGTGGGGTACGCCTATGCCTAAGAAAATAACTGATGTTGACAGTAACATGCTGACAGATTACCTGGCTTCCTTGATGTCTGCACTACTCTCTTGTCGTTCACAGGTTGTCGCCGCCTTCCCTGACAACACCCAGGTCAAGGAACACTCCATCGTCCCTGGTGACCACGTATATGTGAGGAACTTTGATCGATCAAGCCCCCTTGAGCCACGCTGGAAGACACTGAAATTAGTATTGCTCACCACGAGGACTGCCGTCAAGGTCGAAGGACGTAAAGGATGGCTTTATGCCCAACATTGCAAGAAATTCTTTGGAGATTCTGGAACTCTGATAAAGACTAAAGACAGTGCCGATAGTACGGACTCTAAGCCCCCTTTGCTAGAAAAGACTCCGCAACAAGAATACAGGTCCAAGTTACGGTCTAGTAAGTCAGACAGCGTTTAATTGTTTAAGTCCACTAGGTGGTGAATCGGTTAGACAGGTTCCTGACATGTATAAGATCGTAGACCAGAATAGCAAAAAGAGCAAGATGAGAGAGAAATACTGCAAGATATTACGCAGTAGATGTATAGTAACTCTGATTTTTATGTCTCTTCTGTGCATCACTATAATATGTATCAGCTTGACGCTACATGTTTTCTTTCCTCCTATTGCCTCACATATACACTTTTCCTTTAATGACACTGTAGAGCATACATTCAGTGATCTGCCTCCCCATGAACAGTCATATCGACTAGCCCTGCGCAACAATACTTTTATTCGAATGCTGCACCGTTCTCACCAGACCAGCAATGCAACAGATTGCTGGGTATGTGGTCAACTTCCACCTTATCAAAAGACGAAGGGAGTATTACCCTTCTTCCCTTTTCCGTTCTCACACAATGGTTCGTGCGGAGCATGGTTTGCTTTAGTGACATCACTAGACAGAAAGTTCACAGTTTCCCAGGGCGACTGGATATGGGAAGATTTGAATCAAGTAATGAATGAGGCTTGTTTTCCAGACGATGACGGTCTTCCCCAAAGGAAGGGGACCGATCTAGAAAATGAAGAGTACGAGCAAGGAAATGCTTCCCTTAACTTTATGATTCTGAATGTTCAGCCCAAGCAAAATACAGGTCCACCGATTATATCAGTCCTACCAGTAAAAGGTGATCTGTGCGTTAGAAAGAAAGGATCAGTACATATGGGACACAGCGAGTGTAATGCTGTAGTCGAGTTCAATGATAAAGGAAAATCTTCTTTCAAAGCTTCCCGCCATTCATATTTTATTTGCGGTCAGACAGCCTATGTACATCTGCCCTTAGACTGGGGTGGGACATGTTATATAGCATTCCTACTGCCACCTGTCTTTCTAGCCCCATCCCATTATCATCGAGATTCACGACTAGAGCATGTTAGACACCCGAGAGAGGCCGATTCCTCCGTGATTGATCAGACTGAGACAGCTTGGGAGCAATATACAGATTTCAATAGAGGATTCTTTTTCTTCATAGGTCCCGTCCAAAACAGTAAACTTATACGCAGGTTAACAAGAACTCTAGAAGCAGTAGTGAATGAGACTGCATCCGCTCTGGCTAACTTGACCCAGGAACAGTCTGCCATGAGACTTGTTGTTCTTCAGAATCGTCTTGTTCTTGACGTCATCCTGGCAGATAGGGGCGGGGCTTGTAGAGTGATCGGCTCCAGTTGTTGCGTTTTTATTCCGAATAGCGCGCCATCTGTGTATGCAGCAATTACAAGGCTCCACAAGATAGCTCACGAGATACGCCAAGACCCAGGCACATGGACTTGGTCCGGTTGGCTCTGGGGTGTAATATCGGCATGGGGATGGAAAGTATTGTCGTTCCTAGGAATGATACTGCTTATGATATTCGGCTGCTGTCTCTGTCGGCAATGTGGCCCGGCGATTTGCGGCCTGTGTGCCACTGCCTGTATTCCCCATCCACGTATACAAAAGAGAAAAGATGAACAAATGATGCTGTATGATCAGATATATGGTATCATGAATATAGATGTGTCCTGAAGGGCACAGTAGGGGACAAGGAGGGAATGAGGAAATAGAAATTTTACGTGGCCAATGTGTCCCCTGCTTGTACCCCACGTTTAGTGCATGTGCATGACACCCATGCATCTTTCCCTCTCATGTCTGCAATAATGATAACTCTGCATTTCCGTCCCACATTAGAATGTCAGTTACCCAGCCTTCCATGAAAGAAACGTTAATTCTGCACTGAGGCCTATGTTGCCAATGTATTTGCATGGTGCACGTTTAAAAGTCGAGATGAACCCGTTTTGTGTCTCAGCCTGAGCCAAGACCCGAATTAAGGTTTTTCTTGCCTCCAGACACTCTGAAAGCTGCAGCTCAGCTACGTATCCTTGACCTCTCGCATACTTCTGGCTCAGCCGACAGGGGCCCAGCCCGGGGTGCCAAGACAGTATTTTGCACACAGTTATCTGCCTGCTCCACAGAAACACATTCCTGCCTAGTGAAGAAGGTAAACAGAACCCGTCTGCAGAGATAGGGCCTAGCCTTTCTGTCTCCATTTAAGTGATTTACAGAGCTTGCATCCATAGAAAGCCCATGCCCCCCACGCAATGCACGAAGAAATATATGCCCACACCGGCTCTTGGTGATGAACAACCTTTGCTTGAGCGACCTTTACTTCAGATAATACATCCCCGGATACAAGATATCAGATAATAACAGACGAGCAGGTTGTCCTGACACTGAAGGCCTCTCTACTAGATCGAAAGTCAGCTCCCCCCAGCTTCCCCCCAGTTACACGTTAGTTGCACGTCATGACCAAGATGCGCACACAAGTAGGGCAAAGGTTCCAGCTGGCCATGCAGACCCCCTCCATGTAACCACCCACCTATGACTCACCTATGACTCCTCAAGGAACGCCCACATGTACGCCCTCTTGCACGCCCACATGCTCTTATCTCTCTCTTTCTCTTGCTCTGCCTGGAGCGCTCCTCCTTCTCTATGTAATCCAATGTATGTTCAATGTATAAATATTGTACTCTGTGAATAAAGTTCGGAAGACCCTTCCTGAACCTTAGTGGTGACGGAACCCGATTCTCCCTTAACTCGAGTTACTGAAATAAAGCCCTTTTGAATCGGACACCACGGACTCTGCCTCTCATTATATGCATGACCCTTTGTTCAAGTATAGAAAATATGACAGGGTAATAATTAATTTACCACAGACAGGATATTTTGTCATTTACAAATGATTTTCCCAAACTTCGTGAGAAACCTGTAGAGTGGTACAGACAAGTTGAAAGATTTGTGAAGGTTTTGAAATGTGTTTTCTTTTGAATGATTTAGATGGACTATTTGACATTGTTGTTCCTGTAGATTTGTGGCCAGAATGTAAAATTGTTATTGATTGGCCTAGTGATGAGTATCCTAGAGACCTGAAGACAGGGGCACCTTCTGAAGAGGTGATGAAGAAGTACAACCAGGTAATACTCTACCTCAAAGGAAAGGTGCCTGCAAAAGAGACAGATTGGACTAGGATAGATAGAACCACTCAGATTAAAGATGAATCTGTGCATGCATATTATGAACGTCTGTTACAAGTATTCAAACAGTATAGTGGTTTAGATAATATCGATATGAAAGACATGACGCATTTCATCTATCAGTTTGTGTCAGGATTAAGGCCAGAAATTTCGCAATGGATTAAACACCATAAAATTTGCTGGTAGGCCAAGCCAATTGATAAAATCCTTAAATATGCAAAATATTGTGAAGATGAACTCAACAATAAACAAAAAAAATTAAAAGAAAAAGTGATGTGGGCACAAGTGAAATTAGCAGAGCAACAGGAACTCCAGTTAGGCCAAATAAATAATAACCAGACTCAGGGTGATGGAAATGGGGGTAAGCCAAGGGGTAAATTCAATAGAGAAGAAGCCAAAAAGAAATTTCCCTGGCCCAGTTGTGGCAAGTTGGGGCACTGGAAGAACGAGTGTAAGGCTGTGCAAAATGGTAACATGCAAAATAATGATTTAAATCCACAGACGCAGAATGAGGTGCCATAGAAACAATAGCAAAAAACACAGTTGATGGACAGAATGTAGAACAATGTCATACATTCACCCCAGTACAAGGATCTGGGCCTAAATCCATCGTTTTTTTGCCCTCCATACCACCCTGGGTTAGACACTGGTAATATGCAAATCAGCTCTGACCCTGTGCCTCATGGGAACAGTCCAGCCCGAACTACCAAGCCATGTCTTTCCCAGACCGGAATCAAGCATCCAAGGACCGGTTTCTGGCTATCAGCCTTCATCAGCCTGGATAGCTTGACTCCAGTGGTGTGGAGAGCCTGGGACTCACGTCTGAGTATACCCAGCACACTCGGGGTGAAAATTGAAAAAAACACAGTTGATGGACAGAATGTAGAACAATGTCATACATTCACCCCAGTACAAGGATCTGGGCCTAAATCCATCGTTTTTTGCCCTCCACACCACCCTGGGTTAGACACTGGCTATATGCAAATCAGCTCTGACCCTGTGCCTCATGGGAACAGTCCAGTCGGAACTACCAAGCCATGTCTTTCCCAGACCGGAATCAAGCATCCAAGGACCGGTTTCTGGCTATCAGCCTTCATCAGCCTGGATAGCTTGACTCCAGTGGTGTGGAGAGCCTGGGACTCACGTCTGAGTATACCCTGCACACTCGGGGTTAAAATTGCAAAAAACACAGTTGATGGACAGAGTGTAGAACAATGTCATACATTCACCCCAGTACAAGGATCTGGGCCTAAATCCATCGTTTTTTTGCCCTCCACACCACCCTGGGTTAGACACTGGCTATATGCAAATCAGCTCTGACCCTGTGCCTCATGGGAACAGTCCAGTCCGAACTACCAAGCCATGTCTTTCCTAGACCCGAATCAGGCATCCAAGGACCAGTTTCTGGCTATCAGCCTTCATCAGCCTGGATAGCTTGACTCCAGTGGTGTGGAGAGCCTGGGACTCACGTCTGAGTATACCCAGCACACTCGGGGTGAAAATTGCACAAAACACAGTTGATGGACAGAATGTAGAACAATGTCATACATTCACCCCAGTACAAGGATCTGGGCCTAAATCCATCGTTTTTTTGCCCTCCACACCACCCTGGGTTAGACACTGGCTATATGCAAATCAGCTCTGACCCTGTGCCTCATGGGAACAGTCCAGTCCGAACTACCAAGCCATGTCTTTCCCAGACTGGAATCAAGCATCCAAGGACCGGTTTCGGGCTATCAGCCTTCATCAGCCTGGATAGCTTGACTCCAGTGGTGTGGAGAGCCTGGGACTCATGTCTGAGTATACCCGGCACACTCGGGGTGAAAATTGCAAAAAACACAATTGATGGACAGAATGTAGAACAATGTCATACATTCACCCCAGTACAAGTATCTGGGCCTAAATCCATCGTTTATTGCCCTCCACACCACCCTGGGTTAGACACTGGCTATATGCAAATCAGCTCTGACCCTGTGCCTCATGGGAACAGTCCAGTCCGAACTACCAAGCCATGTCTTTCCCAGACCGTAATCAAGCATCCAAGGACCGGTTTCTGGCTATCAGCCTTCATCAGCCTGGATAGCTTGACTCCAATGGTGTGGAGAGCCTGGGACTCACGTCTGAGTATACCCAGCACACTCAGGGTGAAAATTGCAAAAAACACAGTTGATGGACAGAATGTAGAACAATGTCATACATTCACCCCAGTACAAGGAGCTGGGCCTAAATCCATCGTTTTTTTGCCCTCCACACCACCCTGGGTTAGACACTGGCTATATGCAAATCAGCTCTGACCCTGTGCCTCATGGTACTCCTATCAAAATGGTCATTATGTAAAAGATTTGCTTGAAGCAATCCAATTGCCAAAAGAAGTGGCTGTGGTCAAGTGTGCTGCTCACCAATCTAGAAATGACAAAGTGACAGCTGGTAACCGATATGCTGACCAGTTAGCCCAACATTGTGCCAAATTTAGAATGGCTGTAAACAAGAAAATTGGAGTGGATGGAAACAGCTGCTAACTTATGTTGCTTGAAGGTGTGAGAACGTGGGAAGAAGTGAGAGACTTGCAAAATGAAGCAGAACCAAAAGAAAATGAAGAGTGGAGAAAGATTGGTTGTCAGAGAAGGGTTGAAGATGGTGTCATTGTTTACCTTGATGGTAGGCCTATGTTACCAGACTGTTTGCTTGCTCCTATGGCGAGGATTTTCTACAGATATTCTTATTTGGGGAGAGATGCCATGATACGTCTGTTCAGACAGTTGTGGTTCAATGCAAAATTCAGGAACATAGCAGAAGAACTTTGCCAGAGGTGTTTAATTTGTCAACAAATGAATCCTGGAAAGAAAACTGTAGTGTTACCAGGAAAGATTGAGAAGGCAGAGGGTCCCTTCATACGATTGCAGATTGATTTCATTCAGTTACCCCCTTGTCGAGGACTAAAATACATTCTTGTCATTGTCTGCCTATTTTCAAAGTGGGTGGAAGCTTACCCTACATGTAGGAATGATAGCATCAACCGCCCAGAGGCTTCTGGAGTGGTAGAACAAGTGAATGGCACAATCAAGTCAAGATTGGGAAAGATGTATGAATCTACCCAATTAGAGTGGCCAGATTCTTTACCTCTTGTTCTGATGGGACTCAAAAGTATTCCAGACCAAAATACAGGCTTGAGTCCTCATGAAATACTATTGGGAAGAGAATGAGGCAAGCATGGGTGTCAGGACACAAGCTGATAAATATATCTGATAATTTAGTACTGGAGTACTGCAAAGAACTGGCTGACCAAGTGCGTTCTATCTCTCACCAGGTTGGGGAAGACGCTGTCGCCAGACAAGCAACTCCAGCACGAGACCTGGGTAGCGCTAAAGAAACATACTCAAAAATCTTGCCTTGCAGCGAGGTAAAGAAACGACGACAAGTAATTCTGGTTACCACCACAGCTGTAAAGTGCGAAGGAGTTCCACACTGGATCCATGCCAGTCACACAAAAAGAGTGACTGAACCTGATGCAACTGAAACCGAAGGTTGTGCAGCTAAGGGGTCTCAAAATATCGATCCTGAAGTAGCTGAAGAGGAACTACCGAGCACCAGTCAAGATGATTGGATTCCAGTAATTGAGATACCTGCAGAATATGTGAGAACCAGAAGTCAGATTTATCTAGACAGTCAGAGTGATAGTGAGGACGAGATAGGTCTAGAAGAACGTACTCAGATTACAGAAATACAAGCCAGTAGTAATCCTGAGGAGGAACAGATAGGGAAAGATTAAAATACTCAGACAAATGACACTCCACCAAGAGCTCTTGAGTCTGAGGAGGGACAGATAGGTAATATGGCGAAAGCTCAGGCAGAAGAAAATCAAGGGTTAGAAGAGCTTGAGCAGGGCCAGATAGGGGTAGAAAAATGTGTTCAGGAAGAAGAAGGTGAATCAAATCAAAGTCAAATTCAGCAAACACCTGAACCAGGACAGATTAGTAACCAGGCAGACGAAACATAAATAAGACCTGGACCTAGTCAGATAGAGAGGAATACAGAAGGCAGCATTGAAATAGATGTGCCACAACTGAATGAAAATAAGAGAGCACTGGAAGAAGGCCAGAGCACAGTGCCAGCTAAAAGACTCAGAAAAGGAGACAAGTGGCCTAGGTTTGTCAAAAGACTGAGATTTTGTCTAAAGACAATAAATGAAGATCCAGAACAAGTAAATGGAATAACAAGTCAAACTGAACAATCTACAGTACAACCAAGAAGGAGAAGTCCACGTTTAAAGAGACTAAATATTACATTCAGAGACCCTGAATGGACTTACATCGTTCTTGAAGATTTCGAAAACTTAGAAATAAGTGACGAAAGTGATGACGAATTGATTGCTGATCAGACTGACGGAGAAGTGAGACCCACTTGAAAACTTCACAGGGTAAAAGACTGTGTAAAAGCTACACAGAGGGGTTAAGTCTCCTTGGTCAGAAATGGCTGATCATACTGTTAATGGAAGACCGAAAAGAAACTGTTTAAAAACATGCTGTAGAATATGCACAAGTAGTATAGCGATAGGACTCATAGTATGGTTAGGACTGACAATAGCTATTCATTACATAATGAGTAGAGACATGAAGAATGATACTAATGAGCTACAAACAATAGATACACTTAGAAGAATGGATACACAAGAGAAAGCACTTACCATTAAACAACAGAAGGTAGATTTAGAAGCATCAGATGAGAAAGGGCTACATTATACTGGAATTAAAAACAGAACTCACTTAAATGTATTTGCAAACCTATTAGTACACTATGTAGAAGCTATGGAAATAGAAGATAGGTAAGTTTGTATGAATTTACCTACTTCGGTAGCCGAAGGTGTGACTTACCACCATTTACCGCTAACATATGGTATTTCATGTAGTATTTTAGCTAGTTTATTCTATAAGAAAGGACCTTTGCAGTATTACTATTCTAATTCAGATGTGATATTTTCTGAACTTCCTATACGTAGTAACCTGAATCCTGTACATACTAAGAGTGATGTAACACGTTATATGGGTGAATACTTTCTAACTATAGGTACAATAGATATAGCTGAAGCACCCAAGAATAATTTAACATGCTTATTACAAGAAAAAGAGAAAATATTTTTGAATATGGTTGAGAAAAGGAGAGAGAATTTCCAAAGAAAGGCAAATGATAAGAATCATAAAATTCCTAAATGGGCTGAAAATATAGGGTTCACCCCAAATGGCAAGACTCATGCTGCTATGTTGCTGGATTTCGAAAATAAGGGGAAACTCTGTCTCCACAGGGAAAGAACTAGTTATTATAACAATATATTCATTGGTTCAAGTGAATGGGAACACAATTATAAGGTAATTGGGTGTTGGGGTTTCAAAGATGGAACGGAACCTCTGTTTCCTGGAACTTATTTCATATGCGGAAACGAAGCTTATTACAAATTGCCAGATCATTGGTATGGGAGCTGTTATTTTGGAATAATATTCCCAAAGATATATCATGTAAACAAAATCACTGGAAACAATGAAGAAACTAATGGATTAATACATAGCAAAAGAGCTAGTTTTGGAGAAATAGTAGGTGATATATTTAGTGCATTGATACCTACAGTGGGAGGGGCTCTGAATACGTAAAGAATTTGCAAATTGTCAACAGTAGTGGATCGTTTATCGACCGATACTGCTACATGGTTCTTAATGGTCAATACCGAATTGGTTGCGATCAGATCAATGGTTTTAAAAAATCGACTTGCTCTTGATACATTATTAGCAAAAGAGGGCGGAGTCTGTAGAATGTTGAAAGCGCAACATTGTTGCACTTACATACCTGACAAAAGTGTTGAAATGAAAGGGTATGTAAGAAATATTACACATTTGGAAAAATAGCTCAAACCACTAGAGGTTGATAGTGCATGAAAGAGACTTACTGATGGTCTCGTCTCTATAGGTAGTTGGCTTTCTAATGTAGGAAAAAGTTTTGTAGGTAGAATACTGATGCCAATGGTGGGAATAGGGCTTCTGATTTTAGGGATAATAATTTGTTGCAAATGTCGGAAGCACAAAAAGACATATACAGTAAATAAGAGAGGGAAAAAGAGAAATATTGATGAGCTTGAATTAGAAGAGTTGAATGGAAATATATAAGAAAGTGAAAAACTTTCACACTAACATTTTGAATAAATTGAGTTGGGGGAGATGTGAAAAGTTGGCACCTGTTTCATTAATTAGTGATGATATAAAATATCATCAAAGAGGGGATTGATGGAGCAAGGATTCACACGTAATGCGACTTGCTTGTATTCAGTCCTCTTGGCATAACGTCAATACACTAATCAACATGTTTGTTTTATTAATATTGCATTTCACGAAACATTGGGTATCTAGAAGAAGCTTGCATATGTGCTTTTACTAACGATAATCCGCTTGCATTAATATGGCCGCTGCTGCGCAAGATTTCTTACTGCGCATGCGTCTGTCACACTCATGTGGCATGACGTACACTTTGCTTTGGAGGGAATCTTTTGCTTCTGCGCATTAAAACTAGTTTGGCTGCTCTGTGTTACAGCATGCATGAAGCTTGCACTGCTGCTTTTGCTAAGCTGTTTGTTCTGTCTAATTTCTAACTGCAGTAGTTAAAATAAAGTATGTAACGATAATCTCGGGCCTAGGAGGTGCTATTACTCCATCTTCAAAACCCACATTGCGCATGTCTAACTCTAAAGAGAACTGAAGTTATCCAACCTTGAAGCAATGCCAAGCTACCGCGCACTAGAAGATGCGCATGGGAAAACGAACTTTTGAACCCAAAAGGAAGAAAACTTGTTAATATGTTATAACAATGTATTTGTTAATAGAACATTCATTGTCGGGTTGAATAAAACATACGTGGGAAAATAAATTGATGGTCGGGAACGTTAATTTTAATATCACCAAGAAAAGTTTCATTTTGGTATGGGGTGATGACCTCTCCTCATTCTTTGTCCAATCAAAATTGGGGATCCTTACCCTTGCAACATTGGGGGGGTGGCACACTGACCTGGAAAAAGTATAACTAGGGTAAGCTTAGGTAGTTAGTTTGTCCGACTTATCCGAATAGCTGACCTGTCACTGACCCAACGCACTCAATAGGTGATCAGGAGCAGAGTTGTTGGCGAGCCCTCTGTCAGAAGGTTCGAAACCCAGATCGGGGTTTGAAAGCTGAAGTGCTGGCAAAGCACTTTGTCGGAGAAACTAATAACTTTTACCGGGTTCTGGCTGGTAGCTGCAGAGAGGGAGTAACACAGGCATTGCAACTTTAACTGCGGGTGCTGGTCTTAGCCCTTGGTGGTCCTGTCCTGATCAAATTTGGCTTTACCTGTCCTGATTCCGATTTGCACCTGCCTGCAATTATGGTGCCTGCATTTTCAGGGTTCTGTCCTTTAAACTGACCGTGGACAGGGTTAGTTCTTAACACCATTCTAAGTAAATATTAAATGTGGGTATTGTCATTGTACTATTTTCTTCTCTCTTCCCACCCTAATGTTAAATGATAAAAGTTTTGCATATTGTCGTATATCATTGTTCTGATTTCTTCTCTTTCCCCACCTTCTTGTCAAATGCGTAAAGACTGCTTTATAAGAACTCTGCATATTTTCATTTTAATCATTATTTTCCTAATTGAGAATTTTCTAATATTCAATGCATGGAAAAAGATTTTAGATAAAGTGTGTAAACCTTTCCGAGTTGTGGTTATTTTATGAGTGCAAATGTTATTATTCTACCTATAATTCTAACACCTTTGATCACTTAGGACTTTAGGTACCGATGACGAAGATTGCTAAGACAATGGTATAGGTTCTAAATGAAATTTATAAGTCACTGATTAGAGTTAGGCACAGGTTACCTGATTAAATCTCATCATATGTTGTTAATGGGCCCAGGTGAGTATGGTAATCTGAGTCGGGTGACCTGCGCGCTCTATCAAAACACAGGGGCATATTAGCAAGAACCTCATTAAAATTATCGCTGTTTTAGCTGCAGGAAACTGCCGCTAAAACCGCGATAATGGGCTTGCTAATATGTGTTATAGAATTCCAATAGAAGCCCAGGTTAGATGTGCAGGGCATCTAACCTGGCCTTCTATTGGAATTCTATAACACATATTAGCAAGCCCATTATCGCGGTTTTAACGGCAGTTTCCTGCCTCTAAAACAGGGATAATTTTAACGAGGTTCTTGCTAATATGCCCTACAGTTCTCCTGTCAACTACAGGGATGATAGTAAATGTGAACTTTAGGCTGAGAGGAACACAGCAAATTTCAAATTTGCTACTGAATATGGTGAACTTCAATTACAGGAGCAGCAAGGTATCAACATCTATTCAGAACAGGGGAAAGGCAAGTTTAAAGGCAGGCAGGTAGCAGAAACAGAGGGGGCAGAAGCGGAACAGCAGGCAGCAGGAGAGAGAATTACAGCAGGGACTGGCACATTTGGGAAGTGGGGAACCGGTGAAGTGGTCACTGCGAGGGCTCTCAGGGGTGCCAGTATGCTTTTAGGTGCGAAGCTGTATTTGTAGATTAAACAGTTCATTACCTTAGAATTACTTCAGGAGTTCTTCAGATGCACTTTTAGATTCAACCAGATCATCGTCAAATGTGGTAATGTAAAATAGGTCCATTGTAGCCGAGGTGTAGATGAAATGAAGATTGTTTATTAATGTGGATTATAGATGGTACGAAAGATAGATGTAGATTACAAGATGAGCCTGTAGATTAACATGCAAGCCCCACCAGGAGCATCTCCCTTGCTGCTCAGCCCATACTCCCAACTGACACTCATCCTCCAGGCATCCGCAACATTCCATTACATCACATGCACCAGCATTCCACAACACATCCACCCTGGCTGAGCAGCAATAAAGGGAAGTAGGAAAGATGCAGTGCACAGAATACAAGATACCACAGTACACCATCTTGTGACAGAGTGCCTTGTCCATCAAACTTTGAACTCTGTCTCAAATAGTACAATTTACTAGACAAGAGGCTACCACTCTATACACAAACTGAACTAACTCTTCCCCCTCCTCATCCTCACAGATGTCCCCAGGATGGCAAAGTAAGTGATCATTCTGTGCTCTGAAATGTCTCAACTTCTCAGGGTACCAGCGGAGACATCAGCAAAGAAGAATGAGATATAGTTGTTAGGGATCCTAAAGGGCACAGTTTGGTGGTTAAGTGTAGCCAGGGGATAGGTCAGTTAGGGTTAGGGTAAGTGATAGGATAGAGATCCCGGCAGGTGGGCTAAGGAAGTCGGTCTGGAAAGAGTTGAGGTGTTTGGGATCTTTGGATTAAGGGACTGGCATGATAGTACAGTCAGGGGAACAATAATTTGGGGTTACTGTGGGGGTTAGGATGGAGCTGTTGAAGTGCACAGAATTTTCTGAATGGGTGGGTTATAGTGTAGTGCAGCCATGGGATGGGTCAGGTAGGGCTTGTGTGGATGGTAGGGAGGTAGAAAGGTGCTGCTGGGGGGGTTGGTGATAGAATAATGCAGCCAAAGTTTGGTCCATTTTGGGTTAATTTTGCTTGAAGGAAGAAGCTTCCAGGGCATGGTGGACACTGGAAACGAAAATGTTGCAAATGATTAATATTCTTGTATGTGTTTTGTAAAAGTAAAGCTTATTATCATTCTATTTGTCAGTTCAGAAGTGATTAGCACTGGTGTTGTCTCTGATGCCAGTAGCATAATCAGTCTGGTGATGTCAGACATGCCTCATTTGTGTTTCCTCACCATCATCATTTTTGTTTTGTGTCTATCTTTCCTACCCAGGCAAAGACACAAATTTCCTCACTCCATTGCTGTGCAGCTTGAAAAATATTACACTGAAAATGTCCCTTCTGGAGTTCAAGCTCATGCTGAAATGTGGTACAGTACTGATATACGCCCTTATTTTTATGTGCTCTTGTGCACTGAATGGCTGTAATAGATGCGCAATCAGGCATAGCAGCAGGAGATATCCAAAGTCACCTGTGTGGGATGCACAGATTGGGACATGTTTGTAATAAGTTTAACAATACACATTCACATTGTCATAAACAATTATTTACATATTTGAAAATATTTGTAAATTCATGATGTGTGGACATAGTCATTTCACTGATGGAATGGCAATCTTGTCATCATACATAGATATGCACACTAGATTGCCTTTACCTGCGTGCCCCATGACAGCCATCAAAAACTCACTTATTAGCTCTCTCCTGTGTGAATGATGTGCCTCTTATGCACTAGGGAGCACAGCTGTGAATGAAAGTCAGCTCTGTTTCACAAACCATCTGCACATTGATGGTGTGTTGCACCTTGCGGATGTGGAAACCTTGAATTCTGGAAGTGGGGCAATCAGTGGCCTGTGCGTGCAAGCTACACCAGACTCGGCTGCTAACATATAAAAGTAGTGAGGCTAATATTTTGACTCAGTGACAGGCACTGATAAAAAAAGCAGTGTCCTTGGACTCAGCGCCAAAGCTCTCAATCGTGGTTGGTTTTTAACAGTGTTTATAATGGGCCACGACTGAGAGCTTTGGAGTTGAGGCTAAAGGTACTGCTAGTTTCTCACAGTGCATGCCAGTTGAGTAGCATCATTTTGACTCCATCTTTTTTATGTTTGGCTCAGCTATATATATATACTTACCTTTGGCCTTATGAATTGCTGATGTTAATCTTGTATAGGTTTAGATTGTAAGGTGATGCGCTAAAGTGCATTTAATACAGTGCATTTGTCAGGAATTAGTGAAAAAGGAATCACACTTATGTTCAATGGTTTCTTTTGGGTAATAATACATGCATTAGTTTATTGTGCTTCATGCACAAGTACAGTATAATGTAGTTCATGCCTTTATTAAATATATATTTTATTGGATTATATGTAGGCTGTGGAATTAATATGCACTCAAGGAAAACTATTAGGTTAGCGTGATTGAGGGCCTTGCTTACATTTGAGACATTTAATACCAACTTGAAAGTTGTTTTTCTGCATGTTTTTCTCTTCTGCATTTGCAGCCTTGGCATTCATTAGCTAGTAAAAAGGACATTGTATTTCAGAGATAGTGAGGTGAGGAAGAACTGGTAAGGTCCAATAACTTTAATGAATATCAAAGGGAGTGTTACCAGTTGGTACTATCAGATGAAGGGAGGAATCCAAGGAAGACTTGGAAGCAGAAACTGGAATATGGGGTAGCGTTTGAGGTGCCAAGTTCTTTCTTAGGAACTGATAAAAGTACTATGATGAATATGAGGTCATATTTCTCAAATGTTCTTTGTGCATTGTAGTAAACCCATATTGGGTTTGGGAAGATTCCCTTTAGACTTGGAGAGGTACAGACTCCTCTTGTCATCTCTGATTGTGTGGCTTTATGCTGTGGATGACTCATTACCTGTAGAACTTCTAAAGAGGTTCGGATGCTTACATCTGTTTTTGGTTCTCTGATTCAATAGGGTTTCCTCTATTCTTAGGCTATTGTAAAGTTTAGTAGATGCTAAAAATCTTTTCCATGTATGGGGAAAAGGATCAAAACCATTCTTCTAGTCATCAAATCGGTTTCCTTATTTTTTTGTATTGCTGCCTCTAAAATACTTATTTGCCCCTTGCTGTAGAAGACCAATATTGCACATCGCTTTGGTCTTTCTTTGATAATCCTGAACCTTTACAGCGTGTTCTTGAGATTGATTTATATAAGTCTGCTTTGAGTTTGTAGTAATCCTTTTAACTTCAAGTTACTGACTCTGACTTTTATTGTGTGGTCCTAATGATCATACTGTACCTTAATATTCATATTTGTTGCTAGCCCCTTATCCTCTGAGGCTACCATCAAAGTATATTGATCAGCTGTAAATTGGTTAATGGCTCAGAGCGTTCTCATCAGTGAGTCGAAGTAATCTGTAATTCAGAAAAGTTTAAATAAAAATAAAATGTCTACTTACCCACTGCCTCAGTGTTTCTCTCTGTCTACTCTCAGCTGTCTGTGTCTCCATCACAGGCTCCCAGAGCTTCAGCCAGATCCCCGTTACTAATCCTGACGCTACTGTCATGCTGCTGATAATGCTAAGCAGCACGAGAGAGGCAACAGCATTGGTTCGAGCGGACTGGCTTGATGCTCCCTCAGGCACTGGGGGACCTGTTTCTGCTTTCTACCCTTTTGCCTAAGCCAGCTCGGGTTGGAGAGGTTTAAAGGGCATAAAAACTATTCACTGCAATAAAAGTCAGCAAAAGTGACATGCACACTTTATACTAAAGTGCCCACCACACCTCCCTGATGCTGCCAATCACTTAGACTCTGCTCAGGTGCCAGCATGATAAATAATAATAAATTCATTTTATTACCATTTTATTTTTCATACTTACTGCACTAGAAGTAGGGGTGGCAATCCTCTTTGTCCTAATAGAGGAACAATGGGCTTTCATGGAATTCACTGCATGAAGTTTTGAGAGGAAGCCAATGTGCTGGCCTAGTAGATGTTGACTGTTAACCAAATCCTAAACTCTTTATCTTGAAAAATGTCTGCTGGATTGGTAACATCCTTTGGTGTTGGGCAGCCTTCATCCAGCATCATGATATAATGACTCATTAAGATGATCTGATGATGATCTGATGAAGCAAGTTTATGGGAGTATTTTAGTTGACTAGGTCTGTGTAATTACCTGGACTGACATTTGAGTAGGTTGTGTTTGGGTGTTCCTTTTTGCTATCATTATGGCACTGTTAATGGGTTTGCATGAAAGAAGTAGACGGTTACACATTATTTTCTGAGATCTCATGTGCCATTGGCACGTGAGATCTCATAATGGCAATGAGCAAGTTTTTCTGGCATTGTTACCAGTCCATAGAGTAATGCTTTTACTGCAAGGAACACAATGCGAGCTCAAACAGTCAGACGTTAACTGTGTAAGATACTAGAAAGTCAAATTGGTACTTATGTTCATGTGTAAATCTGTAGCCCTCTAGACAAACCACTGGGCTTATTTATAGAGTCTTGCGCCACCAGAGCATCACTTTTTCAAAAGTTCCTGTGGCGCAAACCTCTGTACCATATCTATAAGGTCACGCAAAGCCACTTTGCATGGCCTCAAAGATGTTGACTTAAGGCAAAGCAGCACAAGTTGCTGTGTTGCCTTAGTCTGCGTTTGATATACACAAAAGGAGGTAAGGCGAATTTTAGTCGCAAAATTTTACGAGTATAATATTTAGTTGTAAAGGGAGCACAAACACTATTTTAAAACTGCCTTCACCCACAACAAGTTGTGGCATGCTTCATCATAGGGCTGCTACTGAATGCCTCTGCGCAAACCAATACAAGAGGAGGAGTAATAGGGAGCGGTACACAAGAAAAACAATTGGAAAAGGAAAAGAAAAGGATCATACAAACGTGCAGACAGACAGTGATTTTAAAACTGACTATGAGATATCGTCATAATAGTTTTATTGCTAGATTGCCTAGTCAGATATAAAAAAAAGGGTATAGAAATACCCTTAGATGGTGGTGGTGTGAGTGGATTATATACTCACTATCCCTCTGTTCTACATAGAGGTCAACATGTTTCCGCTGGGTTCCGATTCTTTAACCGGCGTTTGTCTGGACAAACAGGATCCCTATGCTACTTCTACAAGTAAAAAAAAACCTCCAGTACACCCACTGTACTGGGTATTACTCCACCTGTAATTCTGGAGCATTCTGATACACTACTCATCAGAGGGTTATTGTAAATGGAAAGAATAAAAAACAGTGAAAGCAATCTGTACAGTGATGAATCAATATGTGTATATACAAGATAAATGTGAAAAGGTGTGCTCACAGTGGTAAACAACATAAAAACAACCCATTAAGTGCGACTACAGTGTTTTAAAATTCACCAATAACACATAATAAATAAAGGGCACACCATGACCCTCTCTATAGTATATCATAACCACAAAATTGTGAGTGACATACATACAAAACATAGCATGCTTAAAATATTCATGCTGATAAGGAAATCATCCGTAAACAATAAATGGTGGAGGCACCATGCCCCACATCGTACTCATAGTTTTAGGCATATCGTTAAGTGTTTTATCCCTGGGTCATATACGTCCCTTCACTTGGCACACCTTACCGGGTTCATTATGATGAGTGCTAGAAATGGAACTGGAGTAGAGGCCGACTCCCTGCAGTCACACTCTGTGAGGAAAAATAGTTGTCAAGTAAGTATTCATCCCTCCAGGATATACGTAGTCTTGGGGCACTACTACCCGGGTAGATGTCAGTAATCAATGTTGTACAGATCAACGAGAGAGAGAGGACTAGGTAAGCTAGCCCGTATCCCCAGTATTATATATGTAAATCAATGTGGACTAGCTAGTTTAAGGGAGGAGGTTTTTAAATGACTCAGGTACGTCAGCAAATGGATAAGGAAAAAGCACTGTTTTCCTTAGAAAGCCCTCACCCACCGACCTAGTCGGTGGCATGCTTCATCATCGGGCCCACCACAGTGGCACCGAATGTGCCCCGGGTGTGCTACAACGCCAGGTGACTGCGGAGCTGGTATATTGCTGAGTGTGCAGTGAAGGGGTGTGATAAGTGAAGTTTAAAATGCTATACAAGAGGTCCCAGCACCCGAGGGTTAACAATATTTAATAAACTGGGCCTCTGTTAGCAGGTTAAAAAGGCAAAAGGACGTTAAAGGAGTGTTACGATGACCTCCGGCGTCCGCTGTGGTCTACATGTTTCAGCCAGTGCCTTTTAATTCTAAGCTGGCTTTCCTCAGGACCAAAGAGAAATGTGAAAAGGTGCAAAATTATAATAAACTTAACTTAAGTGTGTGTCTGATTTTTACTATGTGTTGCGCACGCTAAGGCGCTATAACTGTTAGAGGGGGATTCCCTCAAGCTTTTCTACACAGAACACATAGGACAAGGACAAGACGTACAGGGAAGAGTCATATTAGGGTTGCATGAATTAAAAACCACTGTTTGCCGACTTTTAAGGTGGTGTGCGACCTATATGCGGCTAGAGTGAGCTCATGGAGACTCCATGGAGCTGGTGAGGGTATAATGAACCGTTAGTGAGGGGTGGTGGGCTAAAAAAACGAAATCACAAGGTGAGGTACAGGAAAGTATAGGTACTAGGTCCTCACTCTGTTATTTCTCAGTAAAAAGCCTCATGGGTCGCCTGGCAGAGAAAGAGACCCTGTGAAGATAAATGAGATATGCAAGGCTATCTAACCTGTAAGGAGAGAAGTTGCTTACCCCATTGGCAGGATAGGAGGTTTGTTGTTACTCACGAGTAGTTCGGTCTGGTTCCTCCTAGGACCTAGTAGTCAGTCCGCGGCACCCGATATGCGGTAAATGGGCCGCCTTGTTTGTAATTTATACTCGTCTCTTAATCTGATTCACCTGTTCGGGATAGAAAGAGAGGGAGGGATGCGCGCTGACCGCCATGTCATGGTGGTCCTGTCTGCGCAGGTGCGAGAAAGCAGCGCGCGTCATGACGCATGCGCGAAGCTATAGTGCGCGTCTCCACGCATGCGCGAAGTCGAGCTGCCTTCGCGCATGAGCTGTACCTCGCTGTGTCTGTTTACATAGCGAGCGCATGTGTTGGTCTAGTATGCGCTTGCCCGTTGGGCTTCATTAACAGTGTGTATAATGCCAAAAACGCATGGGGGTGCTTAGCATGTATTTTAAGATGCCACTGTGGTGCTATATGGGAAGTGAGAAGTTCTCACATGTATAGAGGGTGCATAATACGCACTGAGGGACAAAGGGAAGGACACTATGGGAGAGGGAGGGTCAGAGAAGCGGGCGCTAATGCAGGGGTACATTGGCACTGGTAATCTACCATATATAGGTGATATGAGGAAAGTGATCCACAATAGTATTAGGTAGTATTGGTACAGCTAGATTGTTTTGGACAGGCAAACCAGGGGAATATATGGAGTGCACGCAGTGCTGTCAAGCAGTGCTGTCAAGTAGTGTTTTTACAGGACGTGTTTTTGCAGTTGTGCTATGATTATACAGTTAAGCTATTCCATGGAATAGCGTCGTTCAGGCCATGGATGTGAGTGGCTAGCCGGTATATCCAGTGCTGTTCTTTTTTGTAGAAGGAATCTCTCATCTCTGGCATTGTCAAATTTCTCAATGACGGTCCAGGTGAAGTCATTGGGTGTATGATTGTGGGTCAGGAAGTGATCTGTGAGCTTGCTTATATTTTTCCCACATCTCATTGTACTTCTGTGTTCAGTCATTCTTGTGCGTACTTTTCGGGTTGTCATGCCGATGTATCTCAGGCCACATCTGCAGGTTATCAAGTATACCAGGTTGGTGGAATTACAGTTCGTGAACTGTCGTTGTGTCCAGGTTTTACCTGGTTCCAAGTTAAGTTTTTTGGACGGGGATGTTAGGTGGAATACACTGCAGTTGTTACAGGGTTGGTGTCCGGTGATTTTGGGCAGGCCCCATGCGTTGACAATGGTGTTGTCTTTGCTCTGAGTTGTCGTTCGCGGTCTGGTATTTACCAGTTGGTCCCTTAGATTGGTGGCCCTTTTGTAGGCAAAACGCGGTTTCTCCCATTGTCTGGTGCCGGAGTTGATGATTCTCCAGTTTCGTTGTATGATGTTTGATACTTGGTTCGATACTGTATTATACGTTGTCACGCAGGTAAGGACTGGTTCTTCCTCAGGTTTTTCGAAGGTTTCTAGGAGTGCCTCCCTGTTCTGATTCCTAGCTCTCTTGCGGGTTTGGTTTATTATCCTGGAGGGGTAGCCATGGTCCCTGAGTTTGTGTACCAGGTCGTTAGACTGCTGTTTATAATCCTTGATGTTGCTGCAATTACGCCTGATGCGTAAGAACTGCCCGTAGGGCAAGTTTTCCCTCAGGTGTCGGGGGTGGAAGCTGTCAAACCTTAACAAAGAATTTCTTGCTGTGGGTTTGTAGAAGGTGGTGGTGGTGAGTTTCCCATTCTCAGGTCTGAAGTTCAAGTCCAGGAAGGGTAGTTCAGTGGCACTGCTGGTGCAAGTGAAGCGTAAATAGGGGTCTAGTTGGTTAACCCAAAGCATGAAGTTGTCCAATGATTCTTGGTTTCCTTTCCATATTAAGTGTATATCATCGATATATCGACGCCACATTCTTATGTTGGCGGAGAAAGGGTTGGTGGGTTGTTGTACGTGTATGTCTTCAAAATGGGCCACATACAATCCTGCCACGCTTGGGGCAAAAACACTGCCCATAGACGTTCCATTGGTCTGCAAGTAGTAGGTGCCTTCATATTCAAAATAGTTCTCTTTAAGAGCCAGGGCAGCGCAGTCCAAGACAAAACTTCGGGGGTGTTATGTTCCCAGGGGTTTCTAAGGAAAACAGTGCTTTTTCCTTATCCATTTGCTGACGTACCTGAGTCATTTAAAAACCTCCTCCCTTAAACTAGCTAGTCCACATTGATTTACATAAGTAATCAATGTTGCCCAGGCTCAGCAGTACAAAGTTATTGCCCTCAAGTAAACAGAAATGTGATTGACTGGTCGTGTTCGAAGCATGTGGCAAATCCACCCAAATCCCACTTTTTTAAAGCATTATAGCCCCCATTGCTCCTTACATTGTCAAAGGTGGTTAACAGCCAGCTTGTCAGTCTCTCCGGGTGCAGTGAATATATACGGACTGCGGAAGACCCATGTCTATTAGACCAGAATTCACTTCCCATCACATAGACGCTGTGTCTGACGTCATGTGACCCGTAGAACTGGAGAGAAACTGCTAGAGCGCTGACCTATGTATCGATTGATGAGTGATAGTAACGTTATTCCAAGTGCGACCGACAAAGTTGGAGACTCCAATAGAGAGACAGTCTTCAATTGCGAAACGGGCCAGACAATAAAAGTAATTTTTTATTGTGGCTAAATGGGCAATAGAGGGAATGTTATTCTAATAACATTTGTCCAAGTAAATTACTACAGGGAGGCAGGGAGGAAAAGCTGTCCGATGTCGGTGTGACATCGCATGGTTACATGGAGCCCCAATAGGAGTATTGGATATGAGAAAATTGATGTTAGAATGCAAGTAAAGCATAAATACACAATCATTAGACTGTTAGGTGACACATTTAGAGAGCTTAACACTAAATTTTGGCGGGTGGGTCCCTGAGCCCTCCAGGTATACTAGAGGTGGAGCAATAGTGATGAAAAAGATGTGCTCTAGTAATATATGATCTAGGGACAGATGTAGGAGACAAAATACCGGTCGGTAATGGCCGATTTCGGCCGGTACTGACCGGTATTTGGGTTTTGTAATGTAAGGGGCCTTTGATTTACAGAATCGGTAAATATACCGATTCGGGAAAATTTACAGAATCGGTAAAATACCGAATTGGTAAATTTACCGATTCTGTAAATCAATATGTAGGTGGCACAGTAAACAGTGCCACAGGCCCTTAAGAATTCGTTATTTACCACCCAATACTATTGGGTGGTAAATAACAAATTCCTGTGTACATGCACATCTGTGCATGTACACCTGTGCCATGTGACACACATACCTGCCCTAAGGGCAGGTATGTGTGCCACATGGCACACAAGCCAGAAACAGGGGTGCAACAGGGTGTCAAAGTGACACCCTGTCCCCCTTGGCAATTCGGTATTTTTACTGAATCAGTAATTACCGAATCTATATTTGCCATTGATTCCTATGGGCTTCAAGGCCCATAGGAATCAATGGCAAATACCGATTCGGTAATTACCGATTCGGTAAATATCGAATCCTACCGAATCTGTATTTTTTTACCGAATAATTACCTACATCAGATTTACCGATTCATGAATACCGAATCGGTAAAATTCGGTATTTATGATTCGGTAAATCTTATTTACCTACATATAGCCCTTAGTGTCTCCCCCGGGCTGTCCATGGGATATCATCATTAATTGCTGTCTCATGACTGCGAATCCTGTAGACCCACCTCTGTTCATGTATGAAGAGAGCATGTGAGGGCTCCCTCGTGTTAGGTGAAATGAAAGGTTTGTCCAACATGGCCCAATAAATGCCCTCCACAGAGTGGCCCTTATATGCATAGTGTGATGTGAGACACGTAGTTGTCCTGGCACAGCAAACGTTGCTTCTGTGCTCCATTATTCTCACTTTCATCTTTTTACATGTCTGTAAGTGACATTAGAGGAGTTGCACTTAGTATGCACTTGCTGTTTCCATGGATAGTTAAGGCCCACATCCACATTCTTGCTGTTGGTGGTCAATCTGAACACTCCACATCAGCCACACAGCGTGTGGCCTGTGACCGCGGGAAGGTCGCAGGCACCCTGATGGTCCCCTCGAGGGTAGTTTTGCATTCTAGAGTGAACCAAGTGGTCCCTGATGTTTGGACATCTCCTGAAAGAGAACAATGGTTTTTCAAGATGGAGGCCACTTGAATTTAGTATCCGCCAGTGTTTTAAGATGATACGTTTTATTGCAGTAGAGGCAGTGTTAAATGTTGTAACACAGATGGGGTTCTTCTTCTTACGCCTCTCTACTTTCTCCAACAAGGCATCCCTCCTGCAGTTCCATGTCCTCTTCTGTGCCCTATGAACCACTTGCCTGGAGTAACCATCAATCAATCAATCAGAGCATTTATAGAGCACGCTACTCACCCGTGAGGGTCTCAAGGTGCTGAAAAAAGGGGGGGGATGGTACTGTTTGAGAGCCCGGACTTTCTGCTGCTACTGTTCGAATAGCCAGGTCTTGAGGCGTTTCCTGAAGGTGAGATGGTTGTGGGTCGTTCGTAGGTGTGTGGGGAGGGAGTTCCATGTTTTGGCTGCTAGGTAGGAGAATGATCTTCCTCCGGTGGTGGTTCTGCGAATCCGTGGGATGGTGGCGAGGGCGAGGCTGGAGGAGCGGAGTTGGTGTGTGGGAGTGTGGAACGAGAGGCGGTTGTTGAGGTATTCGGGTCCTATGTCGTGGAGTGCTTTGTGTGCATGGATGAGGAGCCTGAACGTGATCCTGTTGTTGACGGGGAGCCAGTGCAGGTTTCTCAGTTGGACGGATATGAGGCGTTTTGTATGCGTTGTAGTCGGTTCTGAAGTTTGGTGGTGGTTCCTTCGTATAGGGCGTTTCCGTAGTCCAGTCGGCTGGTGACGAGGACCTTGGTGACGGTCTTTCTGGTTTCAGTGGGGATCCATCAGAAGATTTTTCGGAGCATGTGCAGGGTGTTGAAGCAGGGGGACGAGACGGCGTTGACTTGCTTGGTCATCATGAGAGATGTGTCCAGGATGAATCCCAGGTTGCGTGCGTGGACCGCTGGTGCTGGAGCGGAGCCCAGTGCTGTGGGCCACCAGGAGTCGTCCCAGGCAGAGGGGGATTGTCCGAGGATGAGGACCTCCATTTTGTCTGAGTTCAGCTTCAGGCGGCTGAGTCTCATCCATTCTGCGACGTCTTTCATTCCTTCCTGGAGGTTGGTTTTGGCGGTTGTTGGGTCTTTGGTGAGGGAGAGTATCATCTGGGTGTCGTCGACGTAGGAGATGATGTTGATGTTGTGTTTGCGTGCGATGGCGGCGAGGGGGCCCATGTAGATGTTGAAGAGGGTTGGGCTGAGCGAGGAGCCCTGGGGTACGCCGCAGATGATCCTGGTGGCCTCTGATCGGAAGGGAGGGAGGCGAACTCTCTGGGTTCTGTTGGAGAGGAACGAGGTGAACCAGTCCAGGGCCTTTCCTTGGATCCCGGTGTTGGAGAGGCGGGTTATTAGGGTGCGGTGGCAGACGGTATCGAAGGCTGCAGAGAGGTCCAGGAGGATGAGGGCGGTTGATTCTGCGTTGTATATCATGGTCCTGATGTCGTCGGTGGCTGAGATGAGAGGAGTCTTTATGCTGTGGTTGCCTCGAAATCCGGACTGGGACGGGTCGAGCAGGTTGTTAGCCTTGAGGAAAGTAGTCAGCTGTTTGTTTACGGTCTTCTCGATGACTTTGGCCGGAAAGGGTAGTAGAGAGATGGGGCAGAATTTCTTGAGGTATTTGGGGTATGCCATGGGTTTCTTCAGAAGGGCGTTGATTTCTGTGTGTTTCCAGCTCTCGGGGGAATGCGGCTGACGTGAACGAGTTGTTTATGAAGTTCCGGAGATGGGGTGCGATGATGGTGTCGGCTTTGTTGAAGATATGATGGGGCAAGGGTCGGAGGGGGAGCCGGAGTGGATGGAGTTCATGACGCTGGTGGTGTCTTCAGTGCTGGTAGGGGTCCAATCGCTGAGGGTGGAGGTGGGGGTCTCTGGATTGGTGGCTGCAGGCGGAGTCTGGGGTCCAAAGCTGTCGTGTTTATCTGCGATCTTGCTGTGGAAGAACGTGGTGAAGGAGTTGCAGAGTTCTTGTGATGGTGTGAGGTGGTTGTTGCTGGCGCTGGGGTTGGAGAGCTCTGTTGTTCAGTTTTTTCAGAGAGAAGGGCAGCTTGTTCCCTAAAATTCTCAGGTTCAGAGCAGTTCCTGCGAAGATGCAGGAACTGCTCCACTGGGAGATTTCCCCTAAGGGATTTGGGGTGAAAACACCCAAACTGAAGCAGACCATTTTTGTCTGTAGGTTTGTGGTGGACTCTAGTGGACAGATTCCCTTCAGCGGACAAATCACTAAGTCCAGAAAAGGGAGGCCCTCCTTGGTAATAGTGGTGGTAAAATGCAGAAAAGGATTTTGACTGTTGAGCTATTGCATGAACTCTGATATGGACTCCTCATTGCCTCTCCATATTAGGAGGACATCATCTATGAAATGTTTCCAGACACGGATGTTGTGTGTCCATGGGTTCCCTGCATCGTCTGCTCAAAAGCAGCTAAATACTGCCCCACCAGTCTTGGCGTGAATGCACTCCCCATTGAAGTACCATGGTTTATCTGTACTGGGTCCCCATGTACTCAAAGTAGTTTCATGTGAGTGCTAACTCCAGGTCTGGTATTGCTAGTCCTGTTCATAGAGTAGCTCTTCCACCACTCATAAGGTTTCTAGCTGGGGAATATTGGTGTACAGGGATTATATGTCCAATCCCACCAAATACTCCACATTAGGGTTAAAGTTCATATCACTGTGAAGGTTGAGAATCTCAGTAGTGTATTTGAAGTAAGCCATTCTACTTTGGACCCATGGTTTAAAGAAGAAATCAAAAAATTGTAACAAAGTTTCAAGAATAGAACCGATGCCAGCAACAATTGATCTACCTTGAGGTGGTCCCGTGGTCTTATGGATCTTTGGGTAATGTGTAAAATGTAGGTGTGTTGGGATCTTTTTGTTGCAGAAAACTGGCCTCATGCTCCGAGATCCAGTCATTACTCAACGCTTCCTCTATAACTGTAGAAATTTGTCTCGGGAGGGCCTTGTAGTTTCTTTCAACCCCCAATAGTCTCTGATATTCTTGATCATATGTTGCCTTAGTTTGGATAACTATTGCCCCACCCTTATCAGCGGGCTTGATGACCAAGTCTTGACTATTTTTGAGTTCATCAAGGGCCTCTTTTTCTGCTCTAGTGATGTTCTTAAAAGGGATGAGTCTGTGGTTTCCCCAGCCCTTCAATGTCATGAACCACTGCTCTCTTGAACGTGATGACTTTTAGTGGGATTGCGGAGCCCATTGGGGTAAAGTTAGATTTTGGGCGAAAGTTGGTGTCACCCTTGTTCTCAAATCTATCTTCCGAGCCCTCAAAGAAGACCCCCAGTCTCACAGACCTAATGAAGTCCGAGAACTCCTGGCACAGTTTGAATTTCTCCAAAGTGTTAGTAGGGACAAAACCCAGTCCCTTATTAAGTAATGTCTTCTGGGAAGTTGGATATCTGAGGTGTCAGTTTAATATTCATGAGGTTAATCACTAGATTTCCTCCTGGCTGGTGCCCGGTGAGGGATCTCATGCCATGCTCCTGGTCACCCTCTGGTTGAGAACTTCCTACTGGACCCCCAGTGTTCCTCTTTGCTTTCCCCTGCCTCTGCCTACAAATGGGTGACCTGGTGTCTGTGGAAAGTGTTGGATGTTGTTGGGACCCTGCATCAGTGGGTATGGTTGGTACATCTGCGGCCACCCAAACCATTGTCCTGGGCAGTTCTGGTACATTGGGTTGTAATTAAATCCCATGCCTTGGTACTGTCCTCTTCCGCTTCTCCTTGGTCTGTTGTCAAGCTCACTGCCATCACTGTTTGAGCTCATAGAGTCTGAACTTCTATGTCCTCCCTGTTGCCCTTTCTTTGCCTCTTCCATCTTTTTTCTACATATTCATCTGTAGTATATGGATAAATCTTGTCTTTTGAGAACTTTTTGAAGTCCTTCTGTAATTTAGAAATCTTGGATTGCATAAGGTAATCCTTATACTCTCCAATCTCTTTGTTAGTCTCCTCCAGTTTCTTTTTGTATGTGGTCAGGACCACACTTGCCTTCAACCCCTGCTCACTACTCTGTATCTGAATAAGCAATGTGTCTGCAATCTTCTTTACTGTGGTTGTAATTAAAACTAACCAATCTCTGGTGCACTTCCATGCGATCAATGCCCAATCTTTCCTAAAAGAGTTATCTTCCAGGAAGATGAGGGGTTTGTTGGTTACTAATAAGCCCCTTGGGGCAGAATTTGCCCTCAAATATTTAGTATGGACACCGGGGATAATGGTGGTTTCCTTGTCTGGTGAGTCTTATCAGCTTTGCTACACTCTAAGCAGTCCCTTACTGAGTGTTCTGCCATGGCATCCATCCCTGGCCACCAGTAATCTCGCCTGATCTTACTCTTCGTTAGACTACGCCCCAAGTGTCCCACATGTGCCAAATCTACAATTTTCTGCCTGAGGGAACTTGGTGGAACAATCTTTTCTCCTCTGAACACCATATCACCCTGAATGTTAAGTTCCAGCTTCACCTCCCAGAACCCACTCAACTCTTACTCTTTTCACAAGGCCATCCATTGATTATATCGTTTTTAAGTGTTTGCAAGTTCCCATCTTGGTTCAAGCCTTGCTCCCACTCCTCTTTGCCAAGACAAGTTAATTTCAACACACGTTCCTCGTCTACTGCTGCTTCCTCACTTCCACTAGTATCGTTAGGTGAGCGGGACAGAAAGTCTGCTACTACATTTTGTGAGCCTGGCATGTACTTCACAGTGAAATTGTACCCCTCCAAACCTAAGATCCACCTTGAAATCCGTGGTGTTGTTTTCTCTGACCCTTTTGTAGTAAAGGCATACATGAGGGGCTTGTGGTCGGTTCGCACCGTGAAGGGTATGCCCGATTAGGAAGAAACGGAAGTTTTTGATGGCCCATGTGCAAGCTAACGCCTCTTTCTCCACCACAGAGTGGTTTAACTCCGCCCCTTTAAGGGCACGTGACGCAAATGCCACTACTTGTTCTTTGTTCTTATCCATTTGTGTGAGGCTACCACCCACTCCCTTGTTGCTTGCGTCAGTGTATAAAATGGTGGATTTAGTCGGGTCAAATCTTCCCAAAGATGGGGCTGAGGCAATGCTATTCTTCACTGTGGAGAACGCCACTTGACAACTTTCATTCCATGTGAAAGGAGTTCTTGTCTTCATTACCATTCTTAGTGGTTCAACAATATTAGCATAATTTTTCACAAATTTAGCGTAGTACTCTGAAAATCCTAAGAATGACTTTAATTCGTCTACACTAGTAGGTGGTATAGTTCCTTGAATCGCTTCAACAAGGTTCAACTTTGGTTTAATACCATCTTCTGAGATTGTGTGGCCAAGGTACTCCACTGACCCCACCCCTATGCGATTATTTATTTATTTTGTGTGTTTTATAAAGCGCACAGCTGCCCCAATGGGTCGTCCCGGCGCTGGTAAAACTGGAGACAGTGAGGGTAGGAAAAGAGGAGAACATTACGAGGAAAAAAGGTGGGTCTTTAGTGCCTTTCGGAATGCCGCTTCAGTTTGACATGCGCGTAGAGTAATTGGAAGCTTGTTCCAGCACTGAGTGGCGCAAACCTCGAATGTTTTCCCTCCGGTGCGAGAGCGTTTGAATCTTGGGGTTTCCAGGAGAAGTAGGGAGTTAGAACGTAATGTCCTAGCCTTGACATACGGCCTCAGAGTGCTTTTCAAGTGGGCCGAGCCATTGCCCTTAGAAGCACGAAAAGCCAAAGTCATGGCCTTGAATACACATCTCTTGCCTATCGGTAGCCAATGCAGTTTACGGAGGAGAGGAGAGATGTGATGTCTAACTGGGATTCTCTCGACCAGCCGAGCGGCAGCATTTTGGACAGTCTGTAGTTTATGGCAGAGGCCTGCTGTGATACTAAGATACAGTGCGTTGTTATCAGTGCTTGTACCACAGTCTTACGGCAGTCTGCCGGCAGATAGTTGATAAGCCGGTTAATCGTCTTAATCTTTGCAAAACAAGATGCTGCTACTGTTTGGACCTGAGCGTTAAAACTAAGCTGATTGTCCCAGCGCACTCCCAAGTTTCTCACCGAGTCTTTGGGCATGGGGGCTTGGCTCAGGTCAGCTGGCCACCACAGATTGGAATCCAAAGGGGATGGTGAGTTAAAAAACAGGATCTCCGTCTTTCCTGCATTGAGTCGGAGGGAATTAGAGTCCATCCAACTAGAGATGTCTCTAAGACAGGATTTCAGCGGATCGAAGGCAGAGGCGGAGGGAGTCTCAAAGGTAAAAAGTAACTGAATGTCATCAGCATAGGAGGTGGATTTAATCCCAGTTTGCGCAATCAGTTTAGCCAGGGGGGTGAAATAAACATTAAACAAAAGCGGGCTCAGGGATGAACCCTGGGGGACTCCCCATTTGAGTGGTCTAGCGGAGGAGGTATATGGAGAGGTATATACCTGCTTTGTGCGGTCACATAAGTAAGAAGAGAGCCACTTCAAAACCGTTCCGCCAATGCCTAGGTCCCCCAGCCTTCTCAGCAGGATCTTATGAGAGACGGTGTCAAATGCCGCTGAAAGATCCAGCAGCACCAGCACCGCCCTCGACCCCCGGTCCAGCGACCATCTCACCGAGTCAGCCATTTCAACAAGGGTGACTCCGTGCTGTGGCCCGACCGAAAGCTGTGCTGAGAGTCATGTAGGAGCCCATTGGATTCGATGTAATTCGCCAGCTGGGAGTGTACCAGTTTTTCGAGGATCTTAGCTGGGGCAGGCAGGAGAGAAATAGGCCTGTAGTTACTGGGGTTGTCAGGGTCCAGATTGGGTTTTTTCAAAATGGGGATCAGAGAGGCATGTTTCCATTTGGCGGGAAAGCAGCCCATTCTCAAGGATTCGTTCCAGATGTGGTTAAAGTAGGGATTGAGCAGGGGAGCCAATTTCTTGTATTGTTTGGCTGGCCAAGGATCTTTAGGCAAACCAGACTTACATTTGAGTAGATCTGCCATAGAGTCGGCTTCGGAGATGACTGAAAAATCAATCAGAGTGGGGGACTGGGGCATGTGAGAAGTGGATTCCTCTTTCGAGCCTTCTCTGATGGAAATTGGGAAGGAGGAGTAGATGGTCTCTATTTTTGCCTCAAAGAATTGCAAAAGTTTATCGCACAAAGACTGGGAGGCAGGCTAAATCCGAGTCAGCGCGTTGGGGTCCGTGAAGGACCTAACTATGCTGAAAATCTCCCTGGCGCCGTTATTAGCATGTTTAATTCTAGAGGCCAGAAAGTCCCTTTTGTGCTCCTCGATCATTCTGCGGTATTCTTTGAGGGCTGTCTTATAGATGGTTTTACTATCCAGGGAATAGTTCTGCCTCCAAAGGCGTTAGAAAGATTTGCACGCGGCCTTTTTCTGACGAAGCTCGTTGGAGTACCAGGGTGCAGATGGCGTGGCCCTGTAGGTTTTAATAGGTTTAAGTGGAGCCAAAGCCTCTAGGGCTTGACTGATCCAGGCATCAAGATGGTCAATACCAGAGTCTGGGTCAGACGACGGGATGGGTTGAGAGTTTTTTAAGTGTTCCTGGAGCGTTTCAGGGGTGATACAGCTCCAGTTTCTCTTTTTTAAGGGTCAACCCAGCTGCTTCTAGTTTAGTCAATGCCCCCCTCAAAATGGAATTGTGCTCCTCCACATCCTTCCCATAGATGAGGATGTCATCCTGAAAGCATAAGGTTTTTGGAAGGCCCTCCAGCACATGCTGCATGATCCTCTGGAAAGCAGCGGCTAAGCCAAAAGGCATGCGGATGTATTGGAAGGCTCCCAATGGGGTAATGAACGAGGTAAAATGTCGTGAATTAGGGTGTAATTCTACCTGGTGGTATGCGGAGGACAGGTCTAGGTCACTGAAACAACTAGCCCCCTTGATCAAAGTAAGAACCTCGTGTATGCGTGGTAACGGATGTCTGTCCACCCATATACTGTTGTTGAGGTCTCTAAGGTCCACACAAAACCTAATGTCCTTGCCTGACGATTTCGTTGTCAAAACGATTGGGGCCAGCCATTGTGAGCACTCTATGGGCTAAATGACCCCTTGAGCTAACAGTCTGTCTATTTCTGCTTGTAGGGGGGCCTGCATCAAATGAGGTATTGGCCTTACTTTATGAGCAACCGGCTTGGCTTTACTTTTCAGTTTTATAAAATGCTGGTAGTTCTTAAAAAAACCCAACTCATCCGTAAACACCTTGGGGAAATCCTTACACACTTCCTCGCCACCTACTGACTGGTCTACCAGAAGTACCTGGTCGGGACTGTTGGGTTCTAACTTGATGCCTAATTCCCTTTGGTGCTTCCACCCCAAAAGATTAGAACCTTTTTGTGTGAGATAAATTTTACCCACTGTGCATCTTCCCTTGAACCCAGTTCTCATTGTTGTCATTCCCACCAAAGGTATGGGGTCACTATTGTGGGGGACCAAAGACCCCTGGGTGTATGTCTGCAGGTTGTATATCCTGTAGTCCTGCCGGAAACATTTTAGAAAATGTTTCTGCTTCAACTAATTTGTAGGGTGAGCACGAGTCGGCGAATACTGTAACTTCTTTCTGGTCTAAGGTGATAGTGCATGACGCATACCCCCCAGTCTTGTCTTCACCCTGAACATTGAACACCAATGTAACTTCTTGAGCAGCCTCTTGTTCAATGGAATAGACTGATTTGGATTGGAAATCTCTGCAAAGTCTAGCTACGTGTCCTTTTCTTCCACACTTGTGGCATGTGACTGACCTCACTGGGCAACTTACACTATTGGCCAGGTGATTAGGGCTCCCACATCTGAAACACTTAAGTTTGGTCACAGGAGGGATCACCCCTGGACTTTTGTTCTTAGTTTCTTTGCGGGTTTCTTGTTTGTTTATAACATTTACTTCTGTGTTCTTCTCCTCCTCACCCTTCATGGCTACCATGCAATCCGCAGTGTGTTCAATCCCCACAGCAATGTCTATAGCTTGTTTAAGATCTGGGTTGGCCACCAGTAGCCTCTCTTGTATTTTGGTGTTGTTGGTACACCTAACCAGTTGATCTCTGATAAGAGAATCTTGCAGAGTTTCAAATTCACAAGTATTCGCTAAACCTTTTAGTGCTGCAATATAAGTTTTCACCTTCTCACCTTTACCTTGCATTCTAGAGAAGAATTTGTGCCTTTCCAAAACAACATTAATTGTCTTTCCAAAATGTTTTTCCTGTCTACTCACAGTTGCTAAATAAACATTTTCGTCATCATCACTATCCTCCTCTGCCTCCGCAGATATATTGTCATATGTTTTACGTCCTTCAATGCCTAAATTATGTAGTAAGGTATGCAGCTTTCTTAAAGCAGAAAATTTCTCGCCCCCAATGGCTATCAGGTAGGACTCTAGGAGACTAAACCACTGTTTTCACGGTAATTGTAGTTCACCCACCTCATTCAAAAATGGTGGCGGCTGCGACATATTTGCACTCGCCATACTGAAAGAAAACAAATGCACCCCTTAATAACCACTCTCTTCAACTTGTACTCCAAAATGGTTAACCTTAACAGGCAAAAGTCACCTTCCTAAAATATAACCATATAGGAATACTCAGAATACACAAGACAAAATGCCACTATGCCTGCTCCATGGGGAAAAACAGGAGAACGAAACGTTTAGGTCACATAAGGTGAATAAATGTTTCTAATCCAAGTACAAAACTGTGCGACCCCTCTACTCAGCTGTGCCCATCAGCGTAGGATAGATAGGCAGCCTCCTCTTAAAACACACAGTTCAAGTGAGAGAATCTCAGCTGTGCCTGACAGCGAAGAATGTAGGCAGAGGGTAAGCATGGGCGAATTTTGCGAATTCGCGATCCGTGAATTTGCGGATTTGCGAATTTGCGATCCGCAAAATTTGTGAATTTGTGCGAATTTGCAGATGTTTGGGTTTTTTGCGTGTTCGCGGGGTTTTTTGCGTGTTCGCGAGGCTTTTTGCGTCTTCGCGAGCCACTTGCATAGCGAAGTTACCCATGCAGTCGTTTATGGGAGAGGGAGAGAGAGATAGATAGATAGATAGATAGATAGATAGATAGATAGATAGATAGATAGATAGATAGATAGATAGATAGATAGAGAGAGAAAGAGAGGGTAAGAGAGAGGGAGAGAGAGAACGAGAGAAAGAAAGAGAGGCCGGATCTCTGAAGGGCCAGATTCCTGAGTTGCCCCTACAGAACATACAGCTTTTTATTTTTAGCAAAATGCATATGAAAATTGTGCTGTAAAGGTCTCTTTTAGTTTAACCCCTCCGGACAACTCAAAATGGGTGTATTTGCCATCCTCTCCCTTCTTCCTGTTTTTTATATCTGTAAGTGCTTCCTGATGAGGTTTAATTCCTTGGACAGGTGCCTCATTGCCTACTTGTAACTATTCTCTGACCCTGCTTCAAGGGTCAGAGCAGGGTCAGAGAATAGTTGCAAGTAGGCAACGAGGCGCCAGGAAGCAATTAGCAGCAGGTGTTTAAGCTGAAATTAATTTGTTTGTAACCCTTTTGTAAAAGGTTACAAAGAAATTAGGTTAAACTTTTGCACCTGCTGCTGTAACCCTTGCTTGGCTGAAAATTCGTCCCCGCTGATTCGCGGATTTTACAGCGATTTCGCGAGATTCGCGGATCGCGAAATCGCAGAAAATCCGCAAATTCGCCCGTGAAACGGATTTTACGCCCACCCTTAGCAGAGGGCAGATCAGTCCCTGAAGGGTTAATTTACTGAGGGGGAGACGCCGCGCCACTTCAGCTTGACGCCAACCTGCTGTGCCTGTCAGCGAAGGATACAGGCTGAAGACAGAACAGTCCCTGGAGGGTTAATTTGCTGAGGGAGAGGCACCGCGCCACTTCAGCGACAAGCTGATCAAAGTACCAAATGGTGTAAACCCTCTACCCAGCTGTGCCCATCAGCGTAAATGGACAGGCAGCCTCTGTTTAAACGAAGACAGATCAAAGGTTCGAGTGAGAGAGACTCACCTGTGCCTGTCAGCGAAGGATACCGGCTGAAGACAGATCAGTCCCTGAAGGGTTAATTTACTGAGGGGGAGGCGCCGCGCCACTTCAGCGAGACGCCTACCGAGCTGGCGTGCCTCCATGAGGAAACTGACTGCGCAGGATCGGAAAGTCTCTCCACACACCGCTGGAGCAAGTATCAAGGACCACCTCAAGGAAGCCCACACGCAGCCCACGTAGCTCCAAATACAGGTCAGAGGACGCCGAGAGTTCGACTTTGGGGACACTGTTGAGACTAAGCATGGGCGGAAAATCCGTTTCGCTCGCGGATTTTGCGGATTTTCTGTAAATTCGCAATCCGCGAGATCCGCGAATCTCCCGCAAAATCCGCAAATCCGCGAGCAGCGGATTTTATGGCTTGCTCGCACTGTTCGCGTGAGTTCGCGGCTTGCCAGTACAACTTCGCACCCCGCGAGTAAGTGCTAAATTGCAGAAATACGATCTTAGCAAAACTGAAACTACTTACCAGGTTCAAAAGTTCAGGCTCATCATTAGTAGCTATTTCCTGTAGTGCTTCCTGAGGGGCCCCTCCAGAGTTCAGTTGCCAGTTGCAACTATTATGTGACCCTGCTCTGAACCTCAGAATAGTTACACATATGCCACAAAGGTCCTGAATTACAGCTAAGGGAGACAAGCAGGAGCCAGGCTGGAAGTTAAAATCCATTAATCAGCCCCTAATTCATTATTGTCAGTTGGGGCAGGGCAGGTGTTGTAACTAATTTTGCAACAATGAAAGCACTTAGCAAGTGCAAAAGATCACTAATCAGGAAGCACTAAGGAAGCAGGTGCCAGCTAAAAAAATATTCTGTGACACATTAATCAGCCCCAAATTAATTCAGGTCACTTGAGGCAGGGAAGGTGTGCTTTGCTTTGCCGAAAATAATGTACACTGGACAACCAGAGGGTGTGGTGATGAAACAGAGGGTGGCATGGGTGGGCCAGAGGGTGGCATGAGTAGTCAGAGAGTGGCAGTGGTGACAGAGAGTGGCAGTGATGAAGAAGAGTGTCCCAAACAGGCTGGACACGTAGAAACAACAAGTTCGCAAAACTTGCGACCCGACAGGTAAGTTCGCAAATTGCGAAATTGTAAAAACCCTCGCGAACTGGCAGAAACACGCGCGAACACAAAAAAAAAAAATCCGCAAATTCGCGGGAATTCGCGGATTTTGCGGATTGCGAGTTCGCAAATCCGCAAAATTCGCGAACGCGAGATTCGCAAAATTCGCCCATGCTTAGTTGAGACACACTCGTCACACGATGCACCTTCTTCAACGACCGCCCGTCACGACCTTCCTCTGCACGGGGTAACTCTCCTCACATCCCACAACCAGGACAGATATTAAAGAGGACGGGAGACTAAATTTCTTCATGGCGATGTGCCAGGGGCCAGCTGCAGTTAATTAACTTGCGCTAAAACGCCACGTCGGAAGGCTCCCTCCCTTTTCTATTACATCGACACCGGACTTGCTGCTGGTAGGAGACACAGGGGAAACTAGTGTAAAATCGCTTCCCTCTCCTCACCTGTACACAATGTGTTCCGGAAGCAACACAGCAGGGTCGTGGGTCAGAAGGAGACACTACTGTACCCTCCTCGTCAAGAAAGCAACGCAGGCTGTAACACTGCAGGACATCACACTTTCCCTTCTTCACGTTGAGATACCGGTACGATTCTTCTTAGAATTTCTCGCTTTGCTGGAGTATCATTGGGAGTGATGGTGAACTTCCCCCCACGCAGTTTCCGTCACCAGTGTTGTAAGTAAAGTGGTACACTGTAAAGGTTAAACAACACTTCTTTATTGCTTCTAATCACCCCCACGGGTTCCAGTCAGCTGAAGTCTGCCGTGGAATGTTCGTGCATTCCAGCGAGGGCAGTACCAAGGGAGGGCAGGTAGCAGGGGGTGCGGGAGATACCAAGAGATTACAACAGATAGCACCATGTAAGATGGCTGTGACATGTGTTTCTCTAAGTTCAATTATGTCCTACCCTTCCCATTGGGTGAGAAACTGGTTAATAGTTATCTCTCTTAACAATGAGGGTCCTGCCAAGATCTCTAAACTTGCCTCCTCATCGACAGCAAGGTCTTGGTCTAGTGCCATGATAGACTACGGAAGTATTCAGAAACAGCACACAATATATGTCAGCCACTACTAAGTGTGGTGCCCACCAGGAAACCAGAGGACAGTAAATCTCCTATGGCTCAGTGGCGGTGCTAAGTACAGTAAACATAGAAAAAAGGGGGAGAAGGACATAGCCCTACCTCTTCCTCCAAACCATGATAGATATATGCAAAAGGAGGTAAGGTGAATATCAGTGTCAACATTTTATGAGTATAATATGTAGTTTTAAAGGGCGGACAAACACTTGCAAAACGGCCTGCGAAGAAGAACACCATTGGTGTTACAATATCTAACACTGGCTCTACTGCAATAAAACGTATCATCTTAAAACACTGGCAGATACTAAATTCAAGTGGCCTCCATCTTGAAAAAACATTGTTCTCTTTCAGGAGAGGTCCAAACATCAGGGACCACCTGGTTTACTCTAGAATGCAAAACTACCCACGAGGGACCCTCGGGGTCTATGGGACCTTCCACCGTTCACAGGCCACACGCGATGTGGCTCATGTGACGTGTGCAGATTGACCACCAAAAGCCAGAATGTGGATATGGGCCTTAACCATCCATGAGAACAGCAAGTGCATACTAAGTGCAACTACTCTAATGTAATTTACATATTCAGGTGTCCTTGTGGGCTGATTAATGTAGGTATGATGGGTAGAAAGGTGAAAGTGACAATAATGGAGCACAGAAGCAACATTCGCTGTGACAGGACAACTACGCGTCTCACATCACACTATGCGTAAAAGGGCCATTGTGGAGAAAATTTATTGGACTGTGTTGGGCAAACCTTTAATTTCACCCAACACGAGGGACCCCTCACATGCTCTGTTCATACGTGAACAGAAGTGGGTCTACAGGATTCGCAGTCATGAGACAGGGTTTAATGATGATATCCCATGGACAGCACTGGGGAGACACTAAATCATATATTACCAGAGCACATCTTTTTTGTTTACTATTGCTCCACCTCTAGTATACCTGGAGGGCTCAGGGACCCACCCGCTACAATTGTGTGTGCACACGTGTAAGGGATGTGCATGGGAGACTCCTGTCACACACATTCTGGTAGCTGCGCAAAAGTAGTCTGGAGCAGAGGGGCATTACTGGATTTTGACCTGAGGTAGGCCTCATAATGTTATTGTACACTCATATGGAAAGTCAGTGTGTTTTATTGTCTTGTCTACAGTGACACTCCATTACATAACTATGGGGGGGCTGACTTAGAGCACAATTTCACTTCCCTTTGACCTACAGAGACCAGACACATATCAAATTGGGGGGGTAACCTGTGTGGGAAAATCTATTCTTCCAGTTCCAAAAAGATATCTGTACAGCTTACGGGTCACCCAAGTTTGTCATATTTCTCTTGCTCAGCTCAGGATCAGGGCTCAGGCCTTTTGTTAGCCTCTTGTGCCAAGTTAATTTCATTTCCCTCCAGTGACCAGAAATAAAGTATTTCCCATACAAAGGGAGCAGTGCGTAACTCAGTTCCGGAGGTCCAAAGGGGTGGGGCGGAATGCTCTGCATTAATCATCTGTCACACTGTACCAGCTATGGGCATACACAAGCCCATGGAGCAAAGGAGGGAGCCCATACCCTTGGAGCCAACATAGTAGAAGGTTCCCATTTAAGATTTAGTGGGAAAGCCCTAGCAGTGATGTCAGTGAAGGGGAGATCTGAGCCCCCCAGAGCATATGTGGTGATGCCATTTTGAAGTGTCCCAGCAGGCTGTGCAGGAATGGTTGGGATGGGCAGAGGGGTGATTTGGCACCCCAGGATAGGCCAGAGGTGCCACACTTCTGGTTCTGGAACCTACCATCACCACTTAAAAGGTATTGCCCAAGGAAGAAAGCTTTCTCTTTGTTAAGATTTCTGCTCGACACCAGGACCGGTGGTGACCGCAATGGAGAACTGGAAGGAGAACCACCTGATATCCATCTGGACCCAGGACTCTGATTACAGTTGCCCCCGGGACCAATGGGTCTCTCCGCATGACCAGGGAGGGAGGCTGGTCCCCTTACACAGCCTGAGGACAAGCTGGGGCAATGATTGGGCTTCGGCACCAAGGAGGAGAGAAGACCTAGGGGAAACCAAGGACAAAGACTGATGTAGGGAGCTAGTGAAACTAACTCCTTGCACATTTCATCGCCTTAAAGGCCAGGAAGCCAGATAAAAGTGTTCCAGGTGGCTAGGGCTCGACATCAGGAGGAAAATGAACCCAGAAGTGTGTAAAATGGCCAAACGGGATTAAGATATCAGCTGGTAAAGGATATGGTCTTTGGTCCCCCACTATCAATCCCAATGCATGTGAAGCTCCAGTGCCTGGTCATTGACATACTCCGTGGGTAGGCCCGGGGGTTGCTGCAAGGAGGAATTAGAGAATTTCACTCTGGGGAGAGAGTGCAAGGGGCCTCCTCCCCAGATCCAAGAGGGCCCTCAGCTCCATGTCCCCAGCACCAGAGTAAGTTGAGGAGAAATGTTGTGCCCCGTGAGGGAAGCCAGGGGCCCTGCACCCCCAACTTTAGGCCCCACAGGAACAGCAGAATTGGAGGAATGCCGCCGTGCCCCTCCTGAGTGGTGGTGGGCCTGCCCCTGCACCCTGTGCTCATGTCTGGGGGCAGCGTGTGGACACCACTGTATTGACCAGGTTTTTGGCTCTATTTCTGAGTGATGGTGACTTTAGCTTGCTACCATCCTAGATCCCTATTCTTAGCTTGTTTTGGCCCTCCTCAGGCCTCTTTTTAGACCTAGAAGCATAAACTAGAGGATAGCCGCTTTATATGATGATAGATCCCTTATTTCAGACTCTAATCCATCTATTGCCTATTGGCTTTGACATAATTATGTGTCCTTTCCTCATTCTACCTATAGTAGAGGGTGGATCCTGTAGTTCTGACTTTATATTACTTATTGGTAGGGTCTGTGTATAGAGCTAAGGGCACCATTATGATGTCGGGCGGATCGCCACCGCCATGGTGGCGGTGGCGATCCGCCCGACAGAAATGCCCGCCCGCCACCCTTTTCCCCCCCGCCACATTACAATGGCGGGGGGACCGCAGCGGAGGCAAACACCGCCCGCCCCTTTTCTGCCCCGGTCGCCTTGAGGCCGGGGCGGAAAAGGGTTCATATGGTGGCGGTGTCTATCAGACACCACCAGCCATATTAGCATGCGTGTGTATAGGTGCCTTTCCTCGGCGGCGATCCCGCCACGGAATGGCATGCGGTCGTTGCTATTGGGGACCCCTGCGGGCCCCCATGGTGAAGGCCGAGGTGGGGGTGCACAGGAGGGGTACCTATGGTACCCCCCTTCATTTGCATATACAAAGCGGCAGGCACCGCGCGGTGCCTGCCGCTTTGTATATGCAAATGCAAAACTGCATTTTTAGCATTGTGGCGGGCGGTGCAGAGTGCACCGCCCGCCACAATGCTAAAAATGAAGGATGTGCCCGCCACTGTGGCGGGCACATCCTAATTCCCCCAACGGGACCCCCGCCCTTATGACGGGCGGTCCAGAATACCGATAGGGTGGCGGGCGGATAAAGTCCGCCCGTCATCCTAATGGGGCCCTAAGTGTCTAATTCATCCTTTTCTGGCCTACAAGGCCCAGAACCAGAGAGTCTCCATTTTGCTTTTTGCCTCTGCAAACTGAGATGCATGTAGGTCAAGTGTGATGTTTTAGTTATGAGGTGTTGTTCACTTGAAGAGAACCGGCCTGGGCCGGCCCTTATCAGTAGACTGTATTTTTCTTTGTGTCGAAGACACCACAAAAGGCCGGCCGGCTGGGTGTGTGTCCTTGGCGTGGAGTGGTGCAGGGATCTGATGGGCGGCAGGCTGCTGACTGGAACTTTCCACTAGGGGAGAGCATTCCATATTAGAGAAGTGCAGAAGAGACAGAGTGTTCAGTTTGTTTTTGGAATGGTAGAGGTCAGATGGTGTTTGGAGCTGGAAAGAGAAGTCAGATGGTGTTTGAAGCTGAAGAGAGAAGTCAGATGGTTTTTGGAACTGAAGAAAGCAGTCAGAAGCAGTTACTTGTCAGAAGGAGTTGTGATCAGTTGGAGCAGGCAGTTAACATCTGGAGTTTGGAGTGATACCTTCTGGAAGAGACTGAAGTTATATTGTGGATTAGTCTGTGGGAGCAGCTGGAGTGAGTTGGACATTGGAGCTGGAACAATCAGACAGAGTGAAGAAGCTAGTGGAGCGAACGGTTATCAGAGCGGCAGAAACTATATCATTAGACTGAAGTTGGAAGGTGAAGACAGTTCGTGGGAGAGAGGAATCCAGTGCAGAGTGATCGGCGCAGATGTGTGTCCAAGAGTGCAGGGGAGAATCTGAGATGAGCCAAGGCACAGACGAGAGAGGAACCCAGATGACAGCTAGAACAAGACTTCATAATAATCAGGTGAAATCTGTCCTGTTATATTAGTGCCCATATATATATATATATATATATATATATATATATATATATATATATATATATATATATATACATTAATCTTGTCCTTTTTTTCCTAAGCTATATTCCCTACTGTATTGTTGCACTGATTCATCCCTTTTCTTTCAGCGGTGTGCAGTCTGTTATAATCCATTTCCCTTTTTAGCTACCTACAGTTCCTGTCAGCTATATGTGGATGTGTTAGTAATAAAGCTTTATGTATTCATTAGATGTGTCTATTTCCCTTTACTTTTCAGGCTATGCCTAGATTGCTAGTTATTGTGATGTTATAATTTGCTATTGTGTAATAAAGGGACCCCAGTTCTTAGTGAACCATTGTGTAACTGTTATTTGTTTGGCAAAGTTAACCTTTCTTCTAGTCAGATGCTGTTATGTGGACGGATGCGTTTCCCATCCGGGTAAATGGTAACTGAGCAAGGGAGCAGGGAGCACTTATATCAGAGAATAACCTTTGCATATAGTAATTACATTTGGTTGTTATCTTCTAGGACAGAGCTAACCCTTCTTTTTACCCAAATGCTGACATGAGAAGGATGTGACATTCCCTTCCCTGCAGATAATTGAGCATGGAAGATTGTGTGTAGATCAGGTCAGGAGATAACCTTTAAATGCTATAATTTGGCCATTCTTGTGTGAGAGGATTGAACTGTCTATCTACCACATAAAATATACCCATTGTGTATGAGACATCCCCAGTAGATATTAGATATATTGAGAAACTTCCCAACAGAGAGAGAGAGAGCTGAAGGTATTCATAGGACGGAGATTGCCGCTAGAGAGAGTGGCATTAATGAGAACATTGATTGTGGTCAATGTGTATACCCACAGGATTGTGGCTTGTGTGAGAGAGTGAGAGCATTGATTGTGATCATTGACTATACCCACAGGATTGTGGCTTGTGTGAGCACTGATTGTGGTCAGTATGTAATGGTAAGTAATCAGAACTGCCCCCTTCACTATGAGTAGGAGGGTAGCATAGTCTGGGCCTTAGTTACCGCGAGACTATAAGGTATGAGTGTGGTGTAGAGTATGGAATTCCTTAGTAATCAGTGAGTATTCCTAGTAATCCTATAGATTTAGTGGCGTTTTTGATTACATGAGCTTGTATATTGCTAATGCCCCATTCTCAGGTAGGTACCCAGGTGCCTTGGTAAGTAGGTCCTGAGGAGGGAGGTGGTTACGTTTCGGCTGGGTTGGTGGTGTCTTGGTGAGCTGATTCTATCTGGTCCGAAAATCCGGTCGGTACAACTACCAAGTGCAATTCTGCCTGAAGGAGCAGGCAGGGAAGAAGAGACTGCTGGCTCCCACGGCTACACGCAAAGGTGCGGGCTGTGTGGGAAGCCGGCAGGGCAGCCTGGTGTGGGCTCCCTGAGCTGCCCCCAGCGATAAGAATGCGCAAGGGTACCCAAGTGGGACCAGGCACTGCGGGAGAAAAAAATAAAGAGAAAAAGAAAAATGCAAGCCACGCAGTGTGAAGCCGCGCAGCTTCAACAAAGGCAGCAGTTCTCCATGGCTCCCTAGGAGAGCCCCTAATAAAACGTATTCACTGCTGCAGGGTTTAAAGGTGATCAAACCTTTTCTGCTACTCTTGGTGCCCCCTGGACAGCCAATCACAATCAACAACATAAAAGAGAGCCCAGGAGAGATGCCGAAGCACCGCAACTCCCCAGCAGCGACCCAAGTAAGTTTTCCCTATGTGCTGACATTAAGTTTGGAGGATTCACAAAGAGATGACTACCCCAGAATTTTCTTTCAATTTCCAAGCACTCCTAAGGTTGGAGCATGTGTTCTACATCTGGGAGTACAGCGCCCTCTAGAGACTAGGTTTATGTACACAGTTATTGTTTCCTAAAAGAGTACATGTTCTACGGCATTCTCTAGGGATGGAGTTTATTGTTATATGCTTTGTGATCCAAACATAAAGCCCTCTAGGTGCTGTTTTGATAATTGCGTTTCAATGATTGAAAGCATATGAAAAGCAAACAGACCCTTGGGAAGTTCATTTGTAAATCCTTTATTGAAATAATAATGCTGACAGTGACTATTGATCAAAGTGTATAAACTTTATTAACATCAATAGTGCTTTGACAGCCAACACCACTCCCTTAAGTAGGCCTTGGACTGCTCTGCTATACTACACGGAGACAGTCATGTGCTACAATGGGATGTTTGGTTCCCAGTAAAGGACAAATGAGGACCTATCAGTTGTGCAGGTCACACAACTGATGGCCCGTTTCCTTACATTCATTCTTTGCCTTCTCTATAGATTTTGAACCAGCATGTGGATTTAGATTTTTGTATAATAGGCACATCGTGTAAAATGCCATCAACGTTTGAAAAATAATACTTACCCTTCTGATAAAGGAAGCTAAGAATTATGCCACAAGAAAGTGAGTGAATGAGAGGTAAATAGCGATAGGTCACCCGCACTGCAGTGGATGCATATGAAACAGTAATTCGCATTTATGACTTGTTATAATATTCATGCCATATATTAAAGATGATGTTGTAGGGAAATTTCTTTCATGAACACCTCTTTTTAAAATCAGCATTTTAACATTACACTGTTCTTCCATATAAGTTGAATCAGCTTTATTTTCAGTGGTACTATGTTCAACAGAAGAATTTAGCCCACTAAGATAATCGCCACTATGGTTATTTTCACTCTACACCTCTTTTATTAACTGGGCATCATGGTTTCTCTGGAGTCAGGTCAAAAGAACACAAACATCAAATAGAAAAGCAAATTCTACTTGTTGTGTTCTACTTGTGCAAATTGGCAAAATGTTGATAAATGTAATGAGTATTGATACATTTTGAGTATCTTTACAAGATATCTCCAGCCCTGTATCAGCTTCTTCTAGTAATGGCAACCCTACTCTTCTACTGAAGCCTGGCCACAAAGAAGTTTCACAAGTTCTCAGGTATTAAAAATGTAACTTAAATTGAGTGAGTCAGAAAAAAATAATAATAAAGTCAATCAACCTTCACTGTGGTAGCCCCATTCATGCAGATTTTTCAAAAGCTTTCTGTTGATTCTCAGCCTCATGGTTCTTGAATCACGCCCACAATTAGCAAACAAGGTCTTTTCAAAAGCTGAGTACCTTTGCCTTGGCACATGTATTCTCTTTGATTTTCTGACTAATGGTTGTTCACTGTCACTTTGTTCACTTGTGTACCTTTTCCTCGTGGACCATTTCTGGGATGCGTTTCAATGACAAATCGCACTCAGCCTCTCACCCTTCTTTGGCCACTTTTCTCTTCTCATCCCTCTATCAATCAATCAATCAGTGACATTTATAAAGCGCGCTACATACCCGTAGGGTCTCAAGGCGCTGGGGGGGGGGGGGGTCCCGCTACTGCTCGAACAGCCAGGTCTTCAGCTTCTTCCTGAAGGAGAGGTGGTCTTGGGTCAGGCGCAGGTCGGACGGGAGGGAGTTCCAGGTCTTGGCGGCCAGGTAGGAGAAGGACCTTCCTCCTGTAGTCGCTCTTCGGATGCGGGGGACGGCGGCGAGGGCGTGGTTGGCTGATCGGAGGTGGCGTTTGGGAGCGTAGAATTTAGAATTTCCCTTTAGAAAATCCCTCTTGGGCCAAACTGCTTGTATCTTCTTCAGGCTCAGAGTCTGCGCTTGCAGTTTGTTCAGTGTGGCTCACTATTGTTATTATTGGCTCATTCACCACAAGCACTGCACTTGTCTTGGGCTGGGTGAAACACTTGTGGTCGCTCTTCACCCCCACTCTGAGCATTTAAGCTGCACTAGAGTTTGACTCTGCAAAGCAGTGGTTGTTGTCACCAATTCTTCAACAACACATCTCACTCACTTGGTATGGGAGGCTTGTACCTAGTTTGTGAAAGCACCACACTTCACAGCTATATTTGTTACAAGGATGACTTCAGCAGGGCTCCTGGCTTCTTTTCCTGACATGTTTCTCCACAAGTGCCTGGGCTCCTGAACTTAGATCATGGTACATCTCTTGCCTTGGATGGGAAGTCACAGACTCAGCCTGGTAAGACACAGAATGCACTATGTCAGCCTGTCAAGGACCATATCATCCGTAATGTTCAAAACCGCACCTGCAGGCATGGAGGGAAGTCTGATGGTTCTTCTCTTTCAAATCTCACGAGGGACATTCCTGTCCTCCTGTCAGGCGGGCTTTGGAGACTAATTTGTACCAAGTTAAGGGCATCAGGACACTTGAGGGACGTTGACACAAACACTTTGCAAGTTGGGACTTCTGCATCCCGTTGATTTGTTCGATGATACCAGACACCTCTGACCTATAACTACAAAGGAGCCACTGATCCACCTGCAGGGCCTTGCACATCATTTCATTTTTGAAGGGTGTACTATGATCTGACTCCAGAGTAAGTGGAAGGCTGATACAAGGGATTGAACAATAACAGAATGGTTACATTGGGGCTGTCATTCCTTCTAGTCAGGAACGCTTCCACCCAATGAGAAAAGATGCACACTACCACTAGAATGTAGCAGAGTCCCTTCCACATGGGCATTTTAATGAAATCAAGTTGCCTTCGATTGAATGAAGTTCCATATCTATATATGTGACTCCTAGTGACAACTGTCCTACTGTGCACATTTAACTGTTGGCAGATGACACATCAGTGATAGAGATTCTCTGCAATGATATGGGGATTGAACCAATGCATTTTTAAGAGATGCTCATTTGCATCTCTGCCTGTGCATGCAGAGCCATGGAAATGTCTAGCCATGGGAGACAATATAGAATTCAGTAGTATGGGCCTCCGATCTTTTGAAACCCAGATCTCTTCCTTACGCTTCACACACCCTGCTCTGACCCACCGCTTTTGTTCACTTTTGGGGTTTCCTCCTTCAGACTCTTAATATCCTCGCAAATATTAACAACAGTAAAGAACAGGTTTGTAGCAGCACCATCTCTGATTCACCTGAATGGTCACTATTCAATGTGCAGGAATCAAGAGCGCAGTATCTAGCTATCTAATTCATTCTGCATTTGCTGGCAGTCACACAATAAAATCAACGTTTGTGTGCTGCATATTTCACGACTGTTATTTCAATGGGGCGCTGCAATGCATCAAGCAAATCAATTACATAATTCCAGTCATGAAACCTCTCTGGCATCACAACTCCCTGAAGTCATGGACATTTGTGTCCCCATATTGGCTATCATTATAGTATAAGAACAGGAACTGCTGGAAACTGTCAGTGCTCGTACAAGGGTTTGGTTGAACCTTAAGGTTTGGATTTACATTAAACCTCGGGATAGCCATATTTTACTGCTTTATTGGAGCTTCGGGCATACTGTCATTCAGGGGGTATTTGTATTTGCACATTTTGCATTGCCATCACGTTCATGTTTGACATCTGACCATCATTGTGCATTTGGTAATAATGCAGCCTTTATTCTTAGTTCCAGTATTCCACCTTGTTACAATAATGACACAGAGTAGTCATTTTTAGGTGTCGCCTTGACTGCGCATGAGCTGTCTCACCGAGACCTGAAGTAATCTGAATGTTGGCTGAAACTTCCTCTAATGTGTTCTTCTTCTTGTGATTGGTTTACTTGGACCACTGCTGTTGTTTTCATGCTTTCTTTTGGCTGTTGATGGTATAGTTACTTCTGTGTAGTCCCGAAGCAGCGGCCCCTAAGTACAGTTTCCATCCGCTCTGTTTGCACTTCCTTTAATTGAAGTGCAATGTGCCATCTGTAGCCTGCGTCTGTAACTGGAGACTCTCCTGTTGCTGCCTCTCTTGCTGCAGTCATAAATCACTGTAGCTCCTTTCTTGTGCCGTCTTCCCTGGCGTTCATTCCCCTGCGTGTGACCAGACATGGTGATAATTAATAGCGAGGCGCGTCCTGTTGTTTTCACCTTCTCTACCCCATCCCCCTCCCGTTGTCCGCGCCTTCTCATTGGCAACTCCTCTTCGCCTATCTCCCGCGTGTTTATAGTTATTTAGAAAGTATTCACATTTTGCGATAAAAATAACCAATCCCAAATCCGAGACCTATTGCGCAGGCACTCCTCCCCCTGCTGCCACGTGAGGCGCACACTTGTGCTGTTTTAGGACTTGTGCCCTGCATAGCCTCTGTAGCAGCTGCCAGACCCCTCCCTCCACTCGATATTTTTCAGAGTAACCTTTGTCACATTCTCTTCTCCACAGTTCGTTTTCTCTCTGCTGCTCTTGTTCTGACTAGGCCCCCCTCGTCTGTCTCGCTCCCCCACTTATTTTCTTCACACACACGCATCTCTCTGCCCGCTCTCCCTCCTTCTCTCTTTCACCTATGACAGTTCACTCTCACCCTCTTCTTAGGTCACTCCCCTTTTAGTTCAATAAGTTTATTAGAGTTTTAAAAGAGTAAAAATAATTAAAATACAATACATGATGATACAATTGAGGTAGGGAAAGAAAAGAAATACAGAAGTTCATTATAGTAATTGATCAAATAATAAATAGAACATCTCAATTAATATTCAGATCAAGTACGGAGTAAATAATAACAGATTCACAGTAATGAACCGTACAGACCCTCAAAGGTGTCATTGTCAAAAAGGCGAGAAATATAGAAAGAAGAGAATGAAACCAGAAGAAGAAAGAAGAAGAAAGAGAGGGACAAAAAGAAGAAGAAAGAGAGGAAAGAAAAGAGAGTAAAGGAAAAGGATCTACTGTGGCGTCACATATACATAAAAAGACAAACAGCAATCAGGTAGACGGCAGAAAGGGATACTGATCAACTAAGTCCTTTGAGGCCAAATCCATATATATGTCTAAAGCTCTCCATACATTACTAGAAATAGCGGGGAGAGGTGAGCAGCATCAACAGAAGTGTGTGCACTTCTTAAGAAAGAAACCCATGCCCACCATGTATGATATGAAACCGAAGAGAAAGACTTCCATTCCATAAGAATCACCCTCAAATCTTTTTAACTCCTATGAAGTCAGTAGTGCTTTGTGTCCGCTAGCACACTAACAACTTTCTGGCAGCCTGTCCCTGAAGCAAGCCCTCAGACAAGTCTCACACAATAGCCTCCTCCACTCCCCAAACAGCGCCCAGCAGCCCCGGTACTAGGCGCATGCAATGCCCTCGCGTATACCCCTGACTGCCTCCCAGCCCCGGGAATCAAGCCTCCTGAAAATGGGCTTTTTATTACTGCAATACATCAAAGTGCCGGGCCGCTGCCGCAAGACGGGGCCATTTCTCTTCATGGTTTACAGACAAATGAGCGGCGTGAGGTTGGAGGAGTGGGGAGGGTTTGCTGCCTCGGAGAGCGGTCCTGGGGGCGCACGCTGCCAACAACGCCTCCGGCTCATCTTTACCAAGCAGTAGTGTATTGTAGTTACATTTATAAAGCGCTTACAATCCCTGACGAGTATTTATTTTTCCTGTAACTTCCACCCTTCTCCTTCTGTTTTTTTCTTTTGTTGTTGTGTCGGAGACTGGTTATTTTTGGGGAAAGGAAGGGCTCTTTACAAGGAAAGTTTGGAACTTTCAACGTAGGAGACAAAGCATCTAATGTGGAATGGGTTTGGTCTACTCTAATTGGAGGGAGCTAATATGGTGTATTATCTGTGGAGGGGAGTGCTCTGTTGCACCATACTTGGTGGGGTGGGTAGGATGCATGATTCTTTGAAGGGATGGGTGGGGGCATTTTATGGGGTGGAGATGGAACACAGTGATCAAAGTAGGGGGGACAGAAGGCATGGTATGCATATATTAAATAGATGGGATATACCATATTGAGGGTAGATTCATGGTATGAAGTAGATAGGACTGTCTTGTGTCCCCCCTCCCCTAAAATCCATCTCACAGTTGCAGTGTTCCACACCATGGTTTCTTACTGTGCAGAGCAGGCTAGAGTTAAAAAAATTGGAAAGATTATTGTAGTAATTTGTTTTGTTACAATTCTTTTTTAAGTCCTGCTTTGTTTTCAGCAAAATCGAGCAGAGACTGCACTCTGTTAGACCTTTTTTTTAATTTTCCCTCTGTTTCCATAGGGCTTCTTAACATGGCTATGTCTATTCTTGAATTTGGGTAACTGACATTCCTCGTCCTCTACCCCGTGAGATACCATTTATGTTCTGAATCATATGACCACCACTTTGATAGCCAACTCCCTGAATTCTGACACCAACACTAGAACTAGAACTCAGATTTACCATACATGGGCCATTCCGAACTCCTTCCTATGCTATCTGTGTTTCGGCTAACATGAATGAATCTTTAATCTTCCTCTCTATTTCGCTTCTAAACCATTATTATAATACTTTGAGTGATGCACAATGTTGTCTGAGATTAAGACTGCCAACAAGTCACATTCTGCTGAATATGAGAGTTAATTGTCAGGCAAAAACCAAGAACAAACAAAATTATTGAAATTTTAACACTTTGGATTCTATACACCACTATGCTGCTGGAAAAATAGGCTGAACCTCTCGGAACAAGCATGCACAGATTCTTTCGACTCTTGGGTATTCCTTGATCTCTTCAACCAATCTCTTTCTGTGGAACCTTAGTTTTCAGAAGACAAATACATGGTTACATTTTTCCATGATGTAGGAGAAACGGCATTCGTTTGAGCTACTCGTTGGGGCTCATTAGTCGCCACTGCACTGACACCTTGCACTCTGCCCACAAATCACTAGGGATGATGTTGTCAAAGAAAGTATTCAATTTATTCCAAAGCCCCTTTGACATTTTTACAAACTGCTCAACTTGAGGTTACAACAGGTCAAAAGTTTCTCTCAGGTTTAAAAAATGATTTGTAAAGATGAAAAGATCACCACAGCTTGAAGCGTCATGCACCTATCCACCCCCATGCACCTATCCACCCCATGCACCTATCCACCCCATGCACCTTTACAATAGGTAAGCTGTGACCTCTGAGTCACTTTTGCACTCTCCTCTTCTAGCCATCCAACATTGTCTTTCATTTTCTTTTGCCTTTCCTTCTGGAACCATCAGTCCTTTATCCTTTGCAGGGTACGTTACTTCTGAATGCTGCCAATTAACTCTGTCGGGGGTAGTTTCAAAACTGATATCTGATTGCTCTTGATAGCACCCTCCCCTAGGAGCATGCTAAGACTTTTCTTTAGATTCTGACTGTTACACAAATCAATTCCAAATTCAGTAGCTAACCCCTTCGCTTTCTTATGTGTTTCACAAGCACATCTAGCAGCTTCCTTATGCAGAAATAAGAGTTCCTCCTCATTGTACGTATCTATAAATCCCAACTCAAGATTTTGTTTGATAAGCTCCTCAAACTCTGCCCTCATTCTAAAAACATCAGGGGCCCGATGTAGGTAATCCCAGATTACCGATTCTTAAATACCGAATCATACCGATTCGGTATTTAAGAACAGGCAATTGGGATGTAGGTAAAAAATTACAGAATCGGTAAGTTTAGGTAATTACCGAATCGGTATTTACCGATTCGGTAATTGCCATTCATTCCTATGGGCCTGGAGGCCCATAGGAATGAATGTCAATTACCGAATCGGTAAATACTGATTCGGTACAGTTGGAAAACATTGAAGGGTGGCAGGGTGTCACTTTGACACCCTGTTGCACCCCTCAATTGTGTATGGGTGCACATGTTGCAGACATACATGCCCTAAGGACATGTATGTCTGCAACATGTCACTGTTGGAAAAGCAAAAAAAATGCTTTTTCAGAGGTTTTCATTATTTACCACCAACTTGTAGTTGGTGGTAAATAACGAATCCTAAAATGGGAAAATCACTCATTTGAGTGCTCCCTACATATCAGGATTCGGTAATTTACAGAATCGGTATTTAAGAATTCGGTATTTTACAGATTCCTTAAGTTACCGATTCGGTTAAATACCGAATCCTTAAGAATTCCACCTACATCTGGAAAGCCCAATACCGGTCGGTAACGGCCGAAATTCGGTAATTTCGGACGTTACCGACCGGTAATTGGCTACCTACATCGGGCCCCTAGACTATATCAAGGGGGCTCCTTCTCCGGAGTTTATGGCTCTTTATTCTCTTCAACTTCTATGGTAGAAATCCTCACAATGGGAAATCCTCCTGCTATGGGTTGTGCTCCCATATCTAAAGTAGTACCAGAACCTGATGTACCAGGGATTGCAGTGACTGTGGTAATGATAATGGTGGTACTTGGGGTTCTTAATATTGGTCCTGACACAACAAGGGGTAAGCCTCCTTCAAGAAAGCTTTGATCAATGGGTGCACTCTCACCTGTGGCAAGAGGCTATGGGTTCCCTCCAGAAAGTGTAACAGAGTTATATGGAGGTGGCCAGGCAGTCAATAGACCATCCAAAAAATAATCTCTGATTACTAACACTAGTTTAATATCTCTTCTCTTTGTTCCCACCTCCTCTCTTAATGTTTTTCTCCCTGCCTTTTCTCTGGTTATTGCAGGATACATCCCTATTAACCAATTATATTTTCCTTCCATTCTTGCTGTTGTGTGCCCAGCCTTACTTCCGTCCAAATACAGACCTTATTCTTCACTCTGGTCTGATATTTGTCCTACTCCTTTGCATGAGCAGCTTGCTCCCATTCATTCAGAGCCTGATATAGGCCTGGTTTGGCTGGGAATATCCTCTCATATAACACTCATCCATGTTTGAGTCACTTACATGCGCGTAAACCAAACTTGGTTGTCATGTAATACACAAACGTGCCCTTGGGATGGGCCTCCTCAACCTCATTGACAGGTATTTTCACATCATCCCTAAACAAGGCTCTCAATTTCTTGTCATTTTTACTCTGTATGTGATGCAATACAAATTCAGTAAACTTCAATTGAAATAACTAACAATTCTCATCAAATCACAATATGGTAAGTTGTAACATCTAGCCTCCACGTGACACCACTGAACCATCCACACACAGCACAACACCCACATACAAAACGAAAAATCCAAGTACAGCACACACACCCTGTGGCATCCTATGCTGTAACTCACAGCATCTCAGAACAGCTTTCACTTCACAGTGATCAGCTTTGCACAAATTATCGATAAACAAAAATAAAACAATAATTCTTGTGTGTTCTGATAACGAAAAATCCAGAGGCAGCAAATCACCCTAAGAAAAAATGGTAAATAACTTTTTGCGCTATCACACAGACAAGATGAATTCTCAACCAGTGAGAAATCACCCTGACTAGTGCTGTCTACTCCAGTGTACAAAAGATCAACTGGACACCAATTTCAATTAGTATACCCACATAATAGAAGTTTAATAATTCTCTACCTTGATGTGTTCAATGACCCTTCACAGTCCCACACCCTAAACCTAACAGGCAGGTCACAATTTAATATACCTCAATATCTGTTCAAGGATCTTGGATTAAGATGAATGCAACTTCAACTCTGTAGCAAGGGTGTTTATCTTTAAACCGCACAAGCATTGTATAGGAAAAAATTTGAATTCTCAACTTCAATACATAGCAATTCTGAAACCAATTTCGCCAGCACACCTCGAAACGCACAAATTCATCAAAACCACAAGCAATGTAACGCTCAACAACAGACAATCAAAGACTCATAACCCTACTTATATTCACTCTCATAGGTCACTGCATCCATTTCAGAACACCGGAACTCCGCTAATACTCTAGTCTGTACCATGGAACATTTGGAATGCAATCTGGGGCAGATTCTAACTATCTCTAGGGAAAATTATATCTCTCAGCACCTCAGTTGGAAGCATCCTCTTCTACCAGATTTTGTTGCAGCAAATTTGCACCGTAAAAATCTCTGTTGCAAACTGAAAAACAAGCTGGACCCAAGAGGATGGACCTTTAGTCCCATATTCAAATGTGACACAATAACTCAAATACATTCAGTAGCGTAAAGCACATTTGGCCCCTGAAAAATGACAGAGAGTGTTAAAATTTCAAACAATGAAGTTTTATTAACCGATTAGCGAAGTTACAAATTGAAATCTTTCATATTAGTCATAAATCAGTAATCTACACATGAATGTATTAGTCAATATAATTTAAATCATTTTGAAATAGCAAATACACCGACAAACGTTTGAAGCAGGCCTAGTTTCAGTTTCTCATGAAGGGAAGGTCCCTAATTTGCTAATCTAGAGAAGTTAGGAATTTGGTGAGAAGTCAGGCAAAAAGTGTCAGCAAATACAACCTCTTTAAAGGCAGAATCAAGTAAATATTTGGTTAGGTTAGTGAGAAAGAAATTGTCCCAAGAGTCTAACTCTTTCAGGCAAGAGTCTCCTCTAAGTAGAGTGGAAAGGGCATTTGCATATGTATAACTCATCAATGAATAGTTGAAACACACCTTCCACAGTATTATTCACTTCCAAGAGTTCCTATAAAGAGAACAAATCAGATTGGATTGAACATGTTGCATTATCAAGGTTTTGGTCTTCTTCTCAGCTACCGCGCAATGAAATCTCAGCTGCATGACAATAAGATGGACATCTTGTAGTGGGGTGACACAATTCACTCAGATCATTCGTACTTGCAGATGGCGGGTTTATTATTTATCTCACCAAGGAACATATACTGATAAATATTCACACAGCCATCAAAATAATATCATACATTTTAATTAACACTGACTAGTGCAACTTGACATAGTACAGATCAAACAAATGGAGGAAGGACGAAACAGAGGTTCGTGCAGCTTCCAAGAGGTACTGGTTATCTATCAGAAAGGGGAGAAGAACCACATTAGTCTCAATATCAGTCTCATAACTTTTTGTCTCTGAGACCCTTAATCACACGTTCACCCACTGCGGTATATGTAATCTCTGCTTAGTGTGGTTCAGTGGATAGCATCATCATCGGGTCTTGTCACTTGAGTGTCCCATTCTACAAGTGACATCAAAACCTCCACAAGGAGGGAGACTGTCTGGATGTTGACAGTGGTGAGTGTAATAAAATGATCTACTATCCTTTAGGTGAATCTTTATTTGGGGAAAGGAGTAGGATAGGGTTACATCTAAAAATTAAAGCGGTGTTTAGTGAATGAGTCACTGGACCAAAACACCTAGTGGTCGGGTCGACATGTTTCGGTCTGGAAAAGCCCCTACTGGTCAATGGCCTTCTTCAGGACCAAAGAAATATATAGGGAGGCCCTATAATTCAGGGCTTCCCACATAGTTTGTTATCAGTGAGTGGAAGCACTCACCCTTCTTTGTCAGTGAGCACACTCTGCTCCTAATGGAACGTGGTTATAGGTACGGTCTTTAGGCCTATAACTTAAATATGCATTTCATTTGCATCATGATGTGGAGAAATGTAGGACAGGGGTTTAGTATTTGCTTTAAAACATCCTGTGAAGTGCTCCTGCATATCTCTCTGTTGCCATGATGTAAATTAAATGCATATTTCACTCATGCTTTTTAGAGCAGCACCCGTTCCTCAGTTGGAATCAGTTTTTGCTTTAAAAAATATTACGTTTTCGAAGGAAAAAAACTACTCTTGCTGAGAGTGCAACACAATTCACAAACGGAAGGTGTCTGGAGGGGACACCTTCATCTTTGCCAAAAAGTGACAATCATCTTTGAAGTGTTGGTAACTTAGCGATGATTTGCAATTATAATTGTGATTGTAATCAGGAGGGAACCTCACTTTCACGCCCCTTCCTAAATTGTGATTAGGTATGGACTGGAAAAACCAATTTGCAAGTTGGGAATGCTTTTCTGACTCGCAGAGTTGTTTTAATATATAGCACTTTTCTGTCATAAACTCCGTGACTTTGCAAATCACAAGGTTTCCCACCACAAAACAGTTCTGTACATCTGCTGTCGCAAACGTCCCTGTAATTTTGGATCACAATCAACTATTTGCAAGCACGGATAGGTTTGTTTAACCATCTCAGTAGGGAAAACATTGTGTCTCATGCGCTCTGAACTGTCTGAGAAAGAAACAATCATTGCTTTTGCATAACGTGCTCAGCACTCCTGATTGGCAAGGTGTTACAATGGGTGCTAATCATACTCTGTCTGATGCAGGCATGTTTGGTTTCTCTATGACATTTATTTTCCAGTAAATCATATGTAATATGTAAATAGTCTGCCAACAAGCACAACCCAAGCGGGAGTCTGTCATGTAGTGCAGATGGGCAGAAACGCATAGCAGGTGTTTGTCAGCAGCGGCAATCAATCAATATTTGTAGGACCCCATTTGGGCATTGTCACTGAAGTTTTCCAAACAATTGCTGACAGGCACCAGTTATGAGCAAACATGTCAGGTAATATATGAGCAAAATGTTTATTTAATATGTTCGACATGAGCAACGTTTTTAAAAAATGCAATTCACACAATTATTTCCAATGTTTTTACAGACATGGTTCATATTTAGTAAGATGGAATGTTTTATTAATGATCACCAGAGCATGAGACGCTAAAGATTTCTGACATTCTGGATACAAAGGTATGGACTCTGCTCCATGGTGTTGATTAGCAGGCAGGCTTCTGGTGCCTGTAAATATACATTTGATCAATTAACACAAGAGGTTCAAGCATGCTTTTATCAGTTCATCAGTCTATACATTTTGCATATTGTCAAACCCATGGTGGCCATATAGGTTGTAGTCCTTGCAGTCATTTCCATTAAAAATATACCTGGTCCCAGGAGCACATAGGTGAAAGAGACTAGAAGGAACATTTAGAGCACGTGAAAAGGAGGACCCGGAGGGTGATATGAGAGGGCAATAGACATGCGTAACAAGGCATAACAAGGGAAAGAGGTAGGGGTGTTATGGGGGTACGAGGGTGGCAAGCAGGGGAAGGAGGAGCACACAGAGGAAAAAGGGGGGAAGGAAACTGGGAAAAGAAAAAAAAAGGAACAAAGTGATACACACCGATGGTGTCAGCAAGCAAGAATGGTTGGAAAGAACTGTAATTGTGAAGTAGTACATTGGACAGTTGAATTAAAGCACATGAGTGGAGGTGGAAGGATATACAAACACAGCCAATAAATAGCATTAGGTGAGCGATGAATACTCTTCTGGGCTGAACCAAAGCCAAGTATGATTGGCAAAGTCTCATACCAATGGCTAATGGAGGCTGGTGGAGAAAGCCAGTGGTTGAAAGAGACAGACCCAACGCCCAGACTACATTCTGAATATATTGTTAGCAATAAGCAGGCTTGACAGCTGTGCTGCTATCATCCAAACCTAAAAAAAAGGAGACAAGTTCAAATTCAAGTTCGAAATTTGTATAGCGCACTACTCACCCAGAGGGTCTCAAGGCGCTTGAGGGAGGTGTGTATTTTACTTATCGAATATCCAAGTCTTTAGTTGTTTTCTGAAGGCGGGGTGGTTCTGAGTGAGGCGGAGGTGGGTGGGGAGAGATTTTCAGGTTTTGGCCGCTAAGTATGAGAAGGATCTCCCTCCCATGGTGGATCTAGAGATGCGTGGGACTGTGGCAAGGGCTTGATTGGACGATTGTAGTTGGTGGGAGGAGGTGTGAAAGGACAGGCGTGTGTTGAGAAAATCGGGTCCTAAGTTGTAGAGGGCTTTGTGGGCGTGGGTGAGGAGGCGGAACGTTATTCTCTTGTTGACGGGGAGCCAGTGTAGGTCTTTAAGGTGGCCAGAAATGTGAGCTTGGCGAGGGATGTCAAGTATGAGTCTGGCTGAGGCGTTTTGGATGCGTTGGAGTTTTTTCTGTAGTTTGGCTGTGGTTCCGGCATAAAGGGTGTTTCCATAGTCCAGTCGGCTGGTGACCAGTCAGGAAAGAAGTTGAACATATGCAGTAATCTATATATAAAATGTCACCATAATATTTCCAACCAACAAATTGATCTTTTCAAAGGAAAACAGACTAATACACCAGATTATTAATTAATCACTCTTCAAGTTCACAGATATCGTGTTTAAAATAAAAACACCTTTCTGCTGTGCCTTATTGTCAGTCCAAGCAACTACTCATGAGAATAAAGAAAATAACGCATTTAGGGAACGCATCCTAAGCATTTTATGGTAAGCCGGCTGCAAAAACCTTTAAATGCCATAACTAATTGGTTTGTTTGTCTTAAACAATCCCAAGTTGCTGCTTCAGCTTGATCGCTCTTGTTCGAATGCTGGCTGTTGACATCTGTGTGTGAACTGCAGCTCAAATATTTTAATTTTGGCAGGACAATCCCATTCTTGAAATTATATCCAGCCCTGTCAAGTATTGTAGTGAGCGTACTAGTTTATGCACGTCACGTAGACGTGACGTGCGGTGGCCCTTTTGGAGGCGGTGTGCACGCAGAGCATTAGCGCGCCGGACACCAGGAGAGACGGCAGCGCCGGCCGGCGCTCTTCAGAAAAGTTGTACTTGTAATAAATAAATAAGTTTGGAGCACACTTAAGGCATCAGCGTAATCAATGCAAGGGGCAATTCTACAAGTATCATGGATCTTCAGTTAGAGTCACTCATTTTAGTGGGTTTTCCCCGCATTACCGTGGGGACCCAAATGTATCACACAGTTAAAGGCAGCAGCAAATTTAATCTCATAGTACACCGAGGCGTGCAAGCCGGCTAATTGCCCCAACCTGTTCTCTAAAGAGTTAAAGATTATTTTGGTCAGCCCCTGCCTATTGGAGGTCGCCTTCCTAATTGTCATGCACATGGGGCTCCCCCTCATGCTGATTGGCACCCCCTCCGAGTTTCCTGCTGCACTGATTGAGTAACTTTGAGGCTGCACCCACGTGTGTAGGCACTTTGCAGCTTTCCAATTCACCCTGCCTACCGTGCTGATACCAGCCCATGAAACAGCCATGAGGGATATTTTTGAGCACGGGAACAAGCTGTGCAGGGATGGAGCATCCTGTCCCCTCCAGCACTGACTCAGTCGTAAGAAACAGCTTCCATGACAGAGACCTGACTCTGGTTGTAGAGCGGAGCAAGGCAGTTATAGCCTGCTGCAAGTACCAAGTCCGAGTCCTCCTAGTGAGCCATGGTCCCAGATGGCAGCTGCACACATTACATTGGAAAGAAGCCAGAACCATGAAGAACCTGCTTCCGGTTGTAGTCCCCTAACGCCAGCAGACCTGTTCTGTTACAACTAATGCAACATCTGATGATTATCTGTCCTGGCATTTGTGGTCTACAGATCACAGGCCTGCAGTAGTGTAGTGGCAAGCTTTCTGAGAGGTTGCAGTGGCTTTGTGCAGATCTTGGATTATCAAAATGTTTTTTTGTGTGCAAAGCCACAAGTCCTACTTATTTATAAAAGTTTTGAAAAGACGCCACACTTTCCAGTATATGGTCCAGCTGCAAAATATGCTGAAAGCCAACAATCTTCCCCATCATGACAATGAAAGCATTTGTTTTAATTTAATACTCTACCTTGGACTTGGCACCAAGCACTGGAATAAAGATTTATATAAAATGATGCACAAGCCACTCGCGTAGACTTTAAGGCATCAAGGGCTAGATGTACAACCATTCATTTTTGCAAGTCGCAAATTGCAGCAAATTGCGACTCGCAAAAGTGAATGTACAACAGTGTCTCAGGCACAGTTTGCGATTCAGTTTAATTTTTTAAGGGCAAGCAGTGGTCCTTAGGACCACGGCTGCTCTTAAAAAACGTTTTCGCACCCATTTACAAAGGGGAAGCGGTCCCATGGGGACCACTTCCCATTTGCAAGTGGTTTACCACCCTTTTGAAAAAGGTGGTAAATTGCGAGTGTTTTGCAACCACAAATGTGGTTGGAAAACAATGGTAAATGTCATTTGCACTCGCTATTAGGAAGGGACGCCCTTTGCACACCCCTTCCTAATAGTGAGCTTCAAACCATATTTTGCGAGTTGCAAATAGTTTAGCGACTCTCAAACTACAGATTGTACATGGGGCTGACCTTTTTTGCAGTCGGAAACAGGCCAAATTGTCGTTCAGGACCGCAAAGAATGGTCGTACATCTGCCCCCAAGATACCACTGGCCATTCTGCCTTTGTATCTGAAGCCTACACAAAAAAATAACAAAACAAGCAAGATGATGAACGAAATGTTGCACAAGGGCAAAACATTCACCCCCAGTCACAGATCTGGGTTTAATCCATCGTTATTTTGCTCACCAAGCCACCCCAGTTCAGACATGGCTATATGCAAATCAGTCTTGACCCTGTGCCTCATGGGAACAGTCCAGCCCGAACTGCCAAGCCATGTCTTCCCGGGACCGGAATCAAGCATCCTAGGACCGGTTTCTGGCTATCAGCCATCTTCAGCCAGGATAGCTTGACTCCGGTGGCTTAGTGAGCAAGGGATCCATGTCTGGGCATACCCTTCCCACATAGGGTGAACAGCAAAACAAACAAGATGATGGACGGAATGTTGCACAATGGCAAAACATTCACCCCCAGTCACAGATCTGGGTTTAATCCATCGTTATTTTGCTCAGCAAGCCACCCCAGTTCAGACATGGCCATATGCAAATCAGTCTTGACCCTGTGCCTCATGGGAACTGTCCAGCCCGAACTGCCAAGCCATGTCTTCCCTGGACCGGAATCAAGCATCCTAGGACCGGTTTCTGGCTATCAGCCGTCTTCAGCCAGGATAGCTTGACTCCGGTGGATTAGTGATCAAGGGACCCATGTCTGGGCATACCCTTCCCACATAGGGTGAACAGCAAAACAAACAAGATGATGGACGGAATGTTACACAATGGCAAAACATTCACCCCTGTCACAGATCTGGGTTTAATCCATCATTATTTTGCTCACCAAGCCACCCCAGTTCAGACATGGCCATATGTAAATCAGTCTTGACCCTGTGCCTCATGGGACCAGTCCAGCCCGAACTGCCAAGCCATGTCTTCCCTGGACCGGAATCAAGCATCCTAGGACCGGTTTCTGGCTTTCAGACGTCTTCAGCCAGGATAGCTTGACTCCGGTGGCTTAGTGAGCCAGGGACCCACATCTGGGCATACCCTTCCCACATAGGGTGAACAGCAAAACAAACAAGATGATGGACGGAATGTTACACAATGGCAAAACATTCACCCCCAGTCACAGATCTGGGTTTAATCTATCGTTATTTTGCTCACCAAGCCACCCCAGTTGGAACCCCATGTCAGGACCCATTTCAGAGGACCACTGGTCACACAGGGTTTACTAGACCCAACCGTGGTGTTTGAGGTTTCTTACTTCTGATATCCAGAGGCCTGACATACCATGGATCCCGCTCAACTGGACCAAGTACCCCTTATGCACTTACCTCTCAGTAGTAGCTGTGGTCGACCAGTTAAGTCTCCCTCAGGGGGAGGGGTGTAGTTACAGGTCAGTGACCCTGACTCATAACTCAAAGTGCTTACAGTACGAACAATGAATCAATGTGAGGATTGTGGTGTATTATAGTGAATGGTTGTGCAACCTTACTGTGTACTACACTCATACAACTGTCTTGGGTCTAGTCAAGCTTGTTTGAAAAACTTTGAGCACAACCCTAGGTAGCTGTGGCTTTGAGCAGCAAGGTTTAACAAAGCAGCATCATGCAGCAAGGCTTAAGCAAAGGAACTAGTGTAAAGCATTTAGATGAACTAAACAATACAATACAAAAGTCAACAGCACAAAGAAATACAACACCAATTTATGAAAATGGAATATATTTTTATGAACTTTCAGACACCAAGATGAGCAAAATCCACCAGAGGGCTCTAGAGATATAAGGCCTGATTTATATTTTGGCAAAGAGGGGTTTCCATCTCAATGGCAACAGCATTCCCTCCCTGCCAATATACTTCAATAGAGTAGTCCTGATGCAGTGGGTACAGGATGCTGAAAGATGCTCTGGGTGCTATGCAGTCGATGGAGGTGACCTTGCGGCTATTCAGCAGTCGATAGGTAATGTTGGGTGACTCTAGCCACAAGGGTCGGTGTCTCTCAAAGTGCTCTTTGAGCCAGTTGAAGTCCAGCTGTGGCTGGGCTACCCCTTTCAGTACACCGGGGGTCCAGTGGCATCCTTTAGTGAAGTAAGATGTCCATCTTTGGCAGGCATCTGGACTCAGATGAGACTCCCAGGACCAGCAGGCTCCGGTGCAACCTTTGGCCATCGATGAGTGGTCTCTTGTGTGGCCCAGTGGCAGTCAGTGGTGATTCAAAGAATGTAGCAAATAACTTGCCGGAATGGTCTTCTTCCCCTTTTGTGTCCCTGGTGCTGGTTCTAGGAGGTCAGTACGTTAGATAAGGGTCAATGTTTGAACATACTCAAATGGTTCTAGGAGGTCAGCGGATGGACCCTTGCAGTCACGTCTTTGGTCTGGGGCTCATGAGCCAGGAGCCTTAGGGATGATCCTTCTTTTGCAAACTGGAGGTGAGACAGGTGTTGTTCGGCAGACAATGCAGCCTCTCTTCCCAAGTACAGTGTTCAGCAGGGCATTCCTTTCTCCATTTCTGTCATGATCTTAGGCTCAGAGTCCCATGGGTGCCATATCTATACCCAGAAAGTGCCCTGTGAGGACGTTCGGTCGCTAGCCAATAGGCTGCTAGGATCCCTCCAGCCCTGTGACAACTTAACTGCCAACTCCCAAGATCACCGAACCCTTCCTTGGATGTGAGTACTTTAATATCCCACCCTAGTGGTGTGGCTACCCATGGGCTACACACCAATGGGAAAACCACAATTGACATTGGTCTCCCCTCTTTGTTCCTGATGCCAACATGTCTACCTGAACAAAGGGGCAGCCCTTCGGGAGTGTGATTGTCATTTACCCAACAAAGACGGCATCACCTTTGCAGCTCACCTTAGGGCCAACACCCTAAGTGGGTTCCTGCAAGTGGAGGTTACACCTCCTTCTGCTGCAGGCAACTATTGTTCCTGACCCTGGAAGTTGTTTACTCTACTCACCAGGAGGGCAGAAGCCTGTATGGTGGCCAGCAATCATGCAAGACTACTGGACAAACTTGGCTACAGAGTGAAAACCTTCTAAAAGTTGCCTTTCCTTAAAAGTGACATTAAATTCGACTTGGATATCAAGTTGGGTTTAATGCCAAGATTAATTTGATACCTGTAATTATCCCATTTAGTAGTCTAATTCAGAAGTTATCCAGATTGAGAGGTAAGCCAGTAACTCTTTGTTAGCCAGTGGGACTACTAACTTTTCCAAATCGAAAATTACAATTTGGAAGTTTTGCTCTTAAGACATGTTTAAAGAACATGTCCTACTTAATAATATACAGCTCCCTGCCTTAGGTCCATAGGCTTTACTTAGGGGAGACTTATATATATATCGTTAAAAGGAAGTGGGGACTGTGAAATTGGATTAAATCGCAAAGTCCAACTAGTACTTTTAAAACTGCTCTTCCAGGCTGCAGTTACAGGCTGGACGCTATTTAGTACTATGTGCCACACAGAATAGCACAACCAGAGCTACAGCACTGGTGGTGGGGGGGGGGGGGGGGTGCTCTGCCTTACATACCCTGTTTATCCATAGTACCATATACTAGGGACTTTTAAGTAGGTCAGCTTATACCATTTGGGGGCAGCCAATTCCACATGCATTTGGAAAGGAATAGAACAGTGGCAATGAGGTCTGGTTAGCAGCCCTCAGTGCACTCTTAGAATTGAAAAAACAGCATCATCAGTCCAAAACTGTGGAGGTCATCAAGCAAAAATAGGCATCTCTTTACTAGCAACGTCCGGCCAAATACGTGCTTTTATAAAGAAAAGTTGTATTCTATTTCTAACTCTACACACGCAAAGCAACACAACATTCAGAAGTAACAACACAATCTCCCTTGAGGTCAGGGCTCTAGTAGTTGTCAAGCAAATCCATGTCCTACCCTCCTTTGTGTGTTTGGTGTTATTCCCCATCAACTGGTGGGCGTATTCAGGGAATGCAAACTATTAGACCAAAAAAGGGTTCACTTTAGACTCTTCAGAATTTCAGTCAAAATTGTGCATGGTGAAGCAGCACCTTCAGCAGCAAGTCCCCCAGTACCCCAGAGGTCCTAGTCAAAGCTTTATCACTCTTCCAGCACAGCAGCACCTGGCGTTAAAGTGGGTGCCCTCAGCACGGGCGCTCGCGAGATCCAACCCTGCGGGGAGAAGTCAGAATGCTTGATGTACACGTGGTAACATTGGGCAGGTGCAGACTCTCTCTAAGGAATGGTTCTCCCTCTCGCCCAAGCGATCAGAGCAGTTTCCAGCTCATTTGAGAAGCAGTAAGTCAAGTTCTCCCGGTGGGGGAAATTCAGTGTTTCTGCTCCTAACTGTAGTCTGCGAGATGCCACGTCCCCATCTGTGTGCTTCTGGTTCACTGAAGTCACTCAATGAAGATTCTTCAGTACAGCTAGACCCACTGAATAGAGCCACTCTTTGCTGATTTAGTTCCGGCAGCCCTGCTCCCATTTTGGGGTTGCCGCAAGGCCTTCTGGACGCAACCTAGACTCGTCAGGTGCAATCGCTCATGCCAAAACAGACCCTAGTGACATATGGGGTGATTCCTCAGGCATTTACCAGTCTTGGAACACTGGTCATACATACTCTTCAAAGGTGGCCCCCTCTGGCATGTGGGATCACTGCAACAAGGCTGTGTGGGCTTGGTGCCCTCCATACAGTGCTTGATGCTTCGAACATTCAACCCAAGCCCTTTTTTGGGAGACAGGGGTTGCTGAAAACAGTATTGCACACAATCTGCCACCTGGTCAGTGCACAACCTAATCCTCACACTTCGCAAAGCGAGTCCTCATGATATGGCTCCCCACTATGCCTTGCTCTCACAATGCTCTCCTCTACCTTACAGTGCACACTGGTCCTGGAAAGCAGGCAGGCACTGGCGGTCCAGGCTCCAGGGCAGGTGGTTTTGGTTTCCCTGGGTGATGTCTCCTCAATCAGCAGGGAGAATAGCCAGCCTTGGCAGTCAGTCCCAGTCACTAGCATAAGGCTTGCAGTGCTTCCTCATCTTGCACAGACGGTCTGGCTGCTTGGCAGATGACACATTTTCTTGACTCATCTCCGTTCATATAATCCTTTTCAAAACACCAAATATCATTTTGAGTCTTTGAAGTTTATCTTTGGGTTCTGCTTTTTTTTAAATGGGAACTTCTCCTTTTCATCTTCTTTCATGAAAGTGGTCTTTCACAGCAGGCACTACTCTGAAATTTGTTGTCCACAACTCAATTCTGTGGAGTGACAAGAGTTCACACCTGGATGGCAGCCACATTGACATGTGCATCAAAAGGTTAATTCCAGGCTCCTTGTCCTTCACTTTATAGTTCTTTTACCAGACCATTCTGTCTTCCTGAGATGTGCCCAGGCCCCTTCCCTCTGATCTATCAATGAATCAAAGAGATATCTGAAATAGCGATTACTTAGCGGAAAAAAACGCAAATCAGCAAATTTCGCAAATCTGAGAATCGGAAACTCAGTTGCAGCTTGATGACATCACAACCAGGAAGTGTGACTACCCATGCTGCACATGAGTTTCTGAAGCACAGACAGAGAGAAGGAGTGGTGGAGAGGGAACTCTGCAGTGGAGGAAAGAATGCAGGACACAGGAGACATGCCCAGCCAGGACACCTCCCAGCAGCAGCAGGGTGACAACCAGAGGAAGAGGAAGCAAACATTTTCAGAAGCTGAGGTGGAAGTGCTCATTCAAGAAATGGTAACAAGCCATTAACCTATTTTTTGGAAAAAAATCACTCAGGAAGAGGCGCATATGGGCAGACATCCAACAAAAGGTTAATGCTGTTGGGGTAACACACAGGAGTGTGGAAGACTTAAGGAAGCGCTGGTACGACATGCGCCAAAGCTCCAAGGAGAAGGTGGCTGCCAGGTTGGAGCAAGCCAGGAAGACTGGTGGAGAGACCTCCACTGCCACTGACTCAACACCTTTGGAGGAACTGGTGGAGGGAACCCTACTTCCTGAAAGCGTCATGGGCGTGGCCGACCTGGACAGCTCCGAACCCCCGGGACCAGGACAAGGTAAGAGTCATGCCATCACACCCCTGACCCCCCAAACTACCCCCACACACCCAGCAGCGACCCAGGGGCAGGACAAAACTAGAAGTCCAGTGCAGGTACACAAACACACACAGCAATGCATTATGGGAGATGTAGTCACATGCACATTACAGTGGTGCATTTACACCCAGCAAATCCCCAAATGCATGTGCACATCAGGAAAGGAAAAAACAAGATCCCAACAAGTGATATTTAATAATTGTCAAGTGCAAGTCAGAACAGAACATAAGTGTGTGCTTTTACGTCCACAGCATCTACTGCAACACAGGCAACAGGCAGTGGGAGACAGGGCAATTCCCCTACCAGACCAGTGGCTGCGCAGGGGGATGAAACTGAGGACAAGGCTAGCCCAGTGAACCCCCCCCGAGCGCCGCAGGAGGAATGTTGTCCTACCACTACCTCCTTTTCAGGACGAGGGCCAGGACACTGATGGCGATGGCCAAACTGATACCATACAGCCAGAACCACAACACCACCCACGTGCAGATCCGATACCAGTAGTCCCAACCAGGCGCAGGTCCCATGCTTCCAGCAGTGCTGTAGATCCAGGGGATGGGTCTGTGTTTGGCGGACTGGAGCTGCACCTGTTGCAGGTACAGCGCCTGCAAGAAAAAAAATATAAAGTCACTCCAAAGGGAAGTCAGGGCAGGCTTCAGGGGCATGACATTTGCCATGGAGGCACTCTGTGCCGAACTCAGGGCCGAACGTGCAGTTAGGCGCAGGGAGATGCAGCACCTGTACTTGTACATACGGGCGGTGAACCGCCTGTCCTCTGCCACCAATGTTTTATCTAGGCACAGCATCTGCATGCAGCGCGAGGTGGCGCATAACAGCCAGGACGTGGCAAGGGCCCTGCTCCAAATTACTACGGCTGTGGATGAGCTGCGGGCAGTCCGCACTACTGGGCCAGGAGTCCTGACTCCCATTGATGAGGATGCCCTATCAGGAAGGAGCAGCATCACCCCCCACCCACCATGGATAGGCGCCGTAGTGGCCGTAACAGTAGGCCTAGTGGCCCAAGTGAGGGGGTCACTGTGCATCCCCAAACAGGGGCTTCCTCCCGACAGCGCCGCTTGTGAGGAGATGTACATGGGACCACAGGATGGGTGCAGCTATCCTCTGCACATGGACACTTGCCCCTGATGGGAGACTTGCACTGTGCTGGACATTTTGATGGACATTGTATGTGACGTTAATAATCCTGATGTTAAGGAATAAAAAACACAGTCTGACTATTGATATCTAGCAATGTGCCATTTTCTCTTACCTAGAAATAGTTGTGTGTGATCTCATCTCGCCTCTGGCGCCCAGCAGTTGCACCAACTACACCGGCTGGCATGCGTCCTGGAGCTGGCCCCTCCACATCTGATGAGTCAGATTCACTGACCTCCACTGGTGTGCCTTTCCTGGTGGCGATGTTATGCAGCATGGCACATGATACCACTATCTTGCAACAGGTCTGCGGGCTGTATTGTAGCGCCCCTCCACTCTTGTTTAGGCATCTGAATCTGCTCTTGAGTATCCCAAATGTCCTCTCGATGGTGCCTCCTGTTGCTATGTGGGCGCTGTTGTACCGCCGCTCCGCTGCGTTGGCTGGATTCAGGTAGGGCGTCAGTATGAAGTCACGGACCGCATACGCACTGTCACCTGTGGGGTGGTAGGAATATGGTTAAACACTGTCCTGCACATGCTATCCTCAACAAGTGTGGCCTCTGTTCAAATGCATTTACCTAGTAGATAGCCCTCGCCAAACTCCCCACTTGTGAGTCCACGGTGTATCTCACTGTGGCGGAAGATGAAAGAGTTGTGTGTGCTGCCAGGGTATTTGGCAACAATGTCCGTGATGATGTGTTTGGCATCACACACCACATGTATGTTCAGGGAATGGTAGGATTTGCGATTCCTGAACACATACTCATTCTGGGAGGGTGGGATATTGCAACGTGTGTCCCATCTATGCATCCGATGACGTGGGGAAATTGGGTTATTTGATAGAAGTCCTGTTTGGTCTGGTTTAGTGCCTGTGGGGTGCTTGGGAAGTGAATGTGGTGATGCAGCCTCTGTACCATCGCATCAAGGAACGCGTGACAAAAGCACGAAAGTGCACTTTGTGACACTCCTCCTGCTGTGGCTATCACCCCCTGGAAACTACCTGATGCCAAGAGGTGCAGTGAGCACAGGACCTGGATGTGGGTGGGGATGGAGTGTGTCCTGCATGTGGGATGTTCAAGGAAGGGTTTGAGTTCATCAATTAAATCAAGGATTCTCTCTTCATCCAGCATGTAGTGTGTATGGATGTCCTCCTCAGTGCGCTGGAAGATGGTAATGCGTGCGCGGAATATCCTCTCCTGTTGTCTCCTCCTCTGTGCAGCAGCTCTGAGTCGCAGCCTCCTGGCTATCACGTAAAGCCCAGCCATTGTGGAAAAAACTCTGTTGCATTGTGGGACTCCTTATATAGTTTGCACCTGGTTACCACCTGCTCCTACTTGGTGTTAATTGTGATTCTCTAAAATGCGAATTTCGTGTAATCGCTAATTGCAATTTTTTCATACATTCCATAGCGATTCCTTGTTTTGAGATTACCCCATTTGCGAATTTTGCAAACTGAGGTAATCGCAAAATAAGGAATTGCTAGAGAAATCGCAGAATTCAGGGTCTCCGAACGTAAGGAATCGCTATTTTAGCGATTTCTCATTTTGCGATGCGATTGTGCTTCATACATTGGGAAAAGCTCATTTTTAGTAGCAAACGCTGTTATTTGCGATTCGCAGCGTTTGCGACTAAAAATTAGCTTGATACATATGGCCCTACATCTCTCATGTGATGTATTCCTCTCAGACATAAATACAACCAGTACATGTACTAACCACAAATGTACTGCACAGTACTGCCCCATCCTTGTACCACCCTTCTCAGGCACACATACAAACAATGCAGAGTCACTACTCCTGCACTGCACAGCACTCCACATCACCAGTTGTAGGCCAAGGGTGAGTTAAGCACACAGACCAGAACTTTTAAAAGGTGAGTGAGCTTGCAGTCTGCACTTCAGTGACACAGAGTAAAAACATAATGCAAATTCATGTTGCCTATAAAACCCAGTATTGGCTGAAGTTATCACATTTAAATTTTCAGCATAATGTGGCATAATCTTTGAAAACTTACACAGTGGAAATCACCCGTAAAGCAAGAGGTTTTGCCATTATGCTGCCTCGCATAAACAAGATGTAATTTCCGGAAACAATCTGGCAGGAGCACTGAAACAGTGTAATTGATGTGCTGCAGAATGCGTGCAATGTGACTATATGAGCAACATTTCTTTAACGCAGGTGCCAATAAAATAATTTGAAAGTCCTTTTGTGTTTACTTTTTTACCCTAGGGGACATGAGCACGAAATACATTTAAAGAAATATGTTGTTACTTTTGGCTACACACAGGTAGTGAGTGCCGTATAGAGTGAGGCTGCTATTTCAAAAAGATATATTTTATTGATTTTTCCATCTTTAACAACAACAGTAGGCACATCGTACATTGGTTTGCGGCAGCATAATTTTTGTTACATCACATATATTTTAGACATTACAGTGTCCCAGTTGCTTGTACAGCAGGTGCTACTGAGAGGTAACACTCAGGGACTTCACATGATGTGGCTCACAATGTCTTTTTGAACGTGTGTGAGGAATCACTGAACTACTGTGTGCTGTTTTTGCATGGTGAGTAACATGCAGCAACTAGCAGTGCTTGAGCGACAATGGCTGAATAGCACAACTGATGACTTGGAAACTAGAACATAAAACTTTGAGTTCAATTGGAGAATCCTATCCACCTCCCTTTGCGGGTTTTCGCCTACTCTACCCACACCTGCTGCCCTGTTGTGTGGCCCTTTGTGGAATCTGATGTTTGAGTGTGCATATGTGTCACATGACCTCTGGTGGAGTGTCCCAGGTTGGACAGGGATTACGAGTCGTGCGAGCGGTGTCATTGGGGCCCAAAGGGGGAGAGGGGGGGAGGTAAAAGCACCGACCAGAGACTCAAAATTAGGTGTGATAAAGGCCGCTTTATTGGAAGCAGGTGCACCTTAAACAATGAAAACCCTTGGCCTGCGCCGTACAAAACTATGCCTCACTAAATATGCAATTTCCTGACAAAACCCCCCACCTCCTCCCCTAACTGGTTCCCCCAATCCACAAACAGTAAACAATTAGCAGAAACGTCAATTTGCCTCTCCACCTGGCTAAATCCTTTATTATGCTTGACCTACCCCCGATAATCCAACAACAGATCTTCTACACTTCCCCCATATATTAGGAAGAACCGCCCCAAGGCATAAAATCACCCCACACCTGCTCCAGCGACACAACCAACCCCACAACCATTGAGCAAAACTAGATGCACTGGCCCCCAAGAAAACTCCTTCCAAAAAGCACCGCACACAACAAAAAAACCCTCCTACACCCTGAAGAAAAGCAATCACCCCTCTCCCTGCCCCCCAGGCCCCGTACTTGAACCCCCCCCCAACAACTTGATCGAAACCCAGGGAGGGAGGGTGGGAAATTAATTACCTCCGCCACAACCCAACCCGGCTGCTGTGTCACCAGCCACCAAAATGGTGGCTTGTGACTCAAAATGTCCGGTTTTACAGGGGACCAGCCCAAAACCAGCCCAAAACCAGCCCACCCCAGCCCAAGGCTACCAAGTAGCCCAAAACCAGCCCACGTACGGTGCTGGCTCTACCCCCCTCCCCCGGCCTCAAAACGCCCCGGGGGTGGCAGGCCTCCCGCTGGTCGGCCGCCCCCCCCAAAAGCCCTATTGGGGACCAAAGGGGGAGAGGGGGGGAGGTAAAAGCACCAACCAGAGACTCAAACTTAGGTGTGATAAAGTCCGCTTTATTGGAAGCAGGTGCACCTTAAACAATGAAAACCCTTGGCCTGCACCGTACAAAACTATACCTCACTAAATATGCAATTTCCTGACAAAACCCCCCACCCCCTCCCCTAACTGGTTCCCCCAATCCACAAACAGTAAACAATTAGCAGAAACTTCAATTTGCCTCTCCACCTGGCTAAATCCTTTATTATGCTTGACCTACCCCCGATAATGCAACAACAGGTCTCCTACACTTCCCCCATATATTAGGAAGAACCGCCCCAAGGCAGAAAATCACCCCACACCTGCTCCAGCGACACAACCAACCCCACAATAGGCGTGGGCGGAAAATCCGTTCCGCTCGCGGATTTTGCGGATTTTCGGGAAATCCGCAATCCGCGAGATTTGCGAATTTCCCGCAAAATCCGCAAATCCGCGAGCAGCGGATTTTGCTCGCACTGCTCGCACTGTTCGCGTGAGTTTGCGCCCCGCGAATAAGTGCCAAATTGCAGAAATACGATCTTAGCAAAACTGAAAGTAACTACTTACCAGGTTCAAAAGTTCAGGCTCATCATTAGTAGCCATTTCCTGGAGTGCTTCCTGAGGGGCCCCTCCAGAGTTCAGTTGCCAGTTGAAACTATTATGTGACCCTGCTCTGAACCTCAGAATAGTTACACATATGCCACAAAGGTCCTGAATTACAGCTAAGGGAGACAAGCAGGAGCCAGGCTGGAAGTTAAAATCCATTAATCAGCCCCTAATTCATTATTGTCAGTTGGGGCAGGGCAGGTGTTGTAACTAATTTTGCAACAATGAAAGCACTTAGCAAGTGCAAAAGATCACTAATCAGGGCGCACTAAGGAAGCAGGTGCCAGCTAAAAAAATATTCTGTGACACATGAATCAGCCCCAAATTAATTCAGGTCACTTGAGGCAGGGAAGGTGTGCTTTGCTTTGCCGAAAATAATGTACACTGGACAACCAGAGGGTGTGGTGATGAAACAGAGGGTGGCATGGGTGGGCCAGAGGATGGCATGAGTAGTCAGAGAGTGGCAGTGGTGACAGAGAGTGGCAGTGATGAAGAAGAGTGTCCCAAACAGGCTGGACACGTAGAAACAACAAGTTCGCGAAACTTGCGACCCGACAGGTAAGTTCGCAATTTGCGAAAGTGTACAAAACCCTCGCGAACTGGCAGAAACACGGGCGAACACAAAAAAAAAAAAATCCGCAAATTCGCGGGAATTCGCGGATTTTGCGGATTGCGAATCCGCAAATCCGCAAAATTCGCGAACGCGAGATCCGCAAAATTCGCTCATGCTTACCCCACAACCATTGAGCAAAACTAGATGCACCGGCCCCCAAGAAAACTCCTTCCAAAAACCACCGCACACAACAAAAAAACCCTCCTACACCCTGAAGAAAAGCAATCACCCCTCCCCCTGCTCCACAGGCCCCGTACTTGAAACCCCCCCCAACAACTTGATCGAAACCCAGGAAGGGAGGGTGGGAAATTAATTACCTCCGCCACACCCCTGCCCGGCTGCTGTGTCACCAGCCACCAAAATGGTGGCCTGTGACTCAAAATGTCCAGTTTTACAGGGGACCAGCCCAAAAGCAGCCCAAAACGAGCCCACCCCAGCCCAAGGCTACCAAGTAGCCCAAAACCAGCCCACGTACGGTGCTGGCTCTACACCCCCTCCCCCGGCCTCAAAATGCCCCGGGGGTGGCAGGCCTCCCGCTGGTCGGCCGCCCCCCCCAAAGCCCTATTGGGGCCCAAAGGGGGAGAGGGGAGGAGGTAAAAGCACCGACCAGAGACTCAAAATTTGGTGTGATAAAGGCTGCTTTATTGGAAGCAGGTGCACCTTAAACAATGAAAACCCTTGGCCTGCGCCGTACAAAACTATACCTCACTAAATATGCAATTTACTGACAACACCCCCCACCCCTCCCCTAACTGGTTCCCCAATCCACAAACAGTAAACAATTAGCAGAAACTGCAATTTGCCTCTACACCTGGATAAATCCTTTATTATGCTTGACCTACCCCCCGATAATCCAACAACAGATCTCCTACACTTCCCCAATATATTAGGAAGAACCGCCACTCGAAAGGCGTGCTAATGGCTTTCGACCCTCCCCTAGGACTCCTGCACTTCTGGATATCTGCGCCCCAATGTCCCGCTCCAGTGCCTCCCTCAAGTGTAGCACATAACTCCATTCCGTACCCACAGGTGAAACCCATCCTCCCTGCAAATCCACTGCACCGTACCTCAGCTCAGGGTGCTTCATCCTTTCAACCTTCTATCTCCCCCAAAACCTTCACTTCCTTGTAAATTTCCTCCGGGTCCTATCTATGGCCGCTGGCCTCTCAGCCCCCTTTCAACCCACCTGGGACCGAACTCTGACCAAATGACCTGACGCCCCGCCTACCCACGCCGTATCTCTAACAGATCCCTCTTCACTTGTTTAACCCAACGCTAACCCTTTGCACGGTACCAAGCCCACGTCAGGCACACTCTCCCCTTTACCGCTGCACACAAAGCCTGCAACAAGCATGCCAGCTCATGCCCCTTTTCCTTGCAGCGGACAATGAAACAACCTGTCATCCGACTCCAACCACTGATTCCGGTGCTTGACCCAGTTCCCCTTTCCGCCTGCTTTAGAAATGAGTGGTCACCAACATAACTCTCCAGCGCCGCTGCAGTTGGCCCCTCCCCTGCACCTGAAAAGACACACATGTGAGAGGCGAGAAATGTTGTTCATGTCGTATGTTCACTTCCCACCCCCGCAGCCTGACAGCTGCCCGCTAACAGTCTGACCTCCAGGGCTCGAGGCCTGTCCCAACCTTGACGCGCAGCCTCCGTTGCCGCCCCCACTCAGACATAATGCCTCCGTAACACCTTCGGGTCCTCACCCATACACCATAGGGCGTGCCGCAGAACCCCTAACACCTGTGCCGCATACACTCTGCCACCTCCTACTCGACCAAACCCCCGACCCACCTTTCCACAGCTGCGTCCCCCCATTCCCCCGCCGACGGCAAATCGTCCCCCCGAAAGCCCCCTTCCATCAACTTCAACCTGAACCGCAACACCCGCTCCAGCAGAAGCCACCTATCCCCCTGCCCCCACCGCTCCCGACCGCCGCAATTCCTCCCATGTCCGCTCATATGCACACCATGGAAAGGCCCGGACAACGTCGGTCCCAAGCCAATCCCCCTTTACTCCCCACCAACAACGTACTCGAGGATGCGCCGCATCAAACCGGACAGCGTCAGACCCAAACGATGACGTTGCCGTCCCCTTGGCATCCGGCAGGCGTGCTTCCATGGCCACGGAGTTGAGCTCTCTACCAAGGAATGACAGCACCGAACTGGGACCGTGCGTCTTCTCTGGCGCCCGGGGCACCCCCAGGTAAGCCACAAGGACCGGAAAACCGTCCAGCTCCGCTGGCAGTCCGTCAAAATCCGGCCGTCCCACCAGCAAGAAGTCAACCAGATAGGGCGTCACCGACCAGAGCCTGTCCACCAGGAAAAAACCCACTGCAAAATTCACCGAATGGCGCACTCAGTGCACACGAATTTGAACATCCCATGGGCAGTGCTGTCGCCCCCCATGCCAACCTTGCCGCCCCCTCATCCTCTGGCAGGCATGCTTCCATGGCCCGGAGTCGAGCTCTATACCAAACAAGGACAGCACCGTACTGGGACCGTACATTTTATCTGGCGCCAGGCGCGCCCCCAGGCAAACCACGAGGCCCATAAACTGACCAGCAACCGCTGGCAGTCCGCTGAACCCGGCCGTCCCACCAGCAAGAAGTCCTCCAGATCGTGCGTCCGTCTCAGAGCCTGTCCGCCAGGAAAAAGCCCACCGCAACTAGGAAATTAAACGCCCCAAACGCGCACGCGAAATTGAATCCCCATGCTATGGTCCCCCAAAAGTGCCCCCCTGTCAAACCGGATCCCACCGACCGGTGATCCCCCGGATGCCTCCGAAACCACCAGGACGCCTCCCTAACCTCGAACTGTGCCCAAAAAACCTTTACCCACCGCCGCCGGGCTCCTCCGCGCCATGTCCCTGATTGTATACGACACCCCCGGGAGCTCCGCTGCCAAAGTCACGACCGACTTACCCCCCCCCGACCCCGAACGCTACTGGGACAACCGAGACTGACCGGGCTCCTTCCTGAGCCCCACCCGATAGGGGAAACACTCAAACCTGGCAGCGCGGCTCCAAACAAAAAGAGGGGGGGACCCCATCCCGGCCCAGCTCACCTCCTTACACACCTGCCCCATGCTGGCCCCGTGATCGTGTTGACGGCTCAACTCCTTCACCCTCACTGGCGACGAGCCTATGCCCAGAACCATGACCCCCTTTCCCACCTCCCCGCACCCCCCCTGGCACCCCCTCCATACCGCGCCATTCCCCGGCGCCCCCCCAGGATCCTCGGTATCCGCACCAACCAACAGCTGAGGATTACCCAAACCACTCCCCTACTCTGCCACCATCCTTAGCTGGCGTCAAGGCCGGCGTCGCAATTGGATCCCGCCGCCTAACCAGCGGAGGCGGGGGGGCGTCATACTCGGCGCTCCTTGCCGTGGGCATACCTGAAACACACTACCAACACCGTTACTTTGCCCCCCCCCCTTTCCGCATCTCCCCCTCCTCTTCCGAATCCTCCACATAGTTCAATTGCCCCATGGTCTCACCCCCTTTCCACATCTCCCCCTCCTCCTCAGAATCCTCCACAAGTTCCAACGGCACCCTGGCCTCCTGCCCAGCACTGGGCCCATCCTTCACTTTGCTCTTGTAACACACTGTTTGCTACCCCTCACATTTTGTTTGCTTTAGATACTTGCACAAGTGCCACCATTGCCTACGTAACGTTTGTTCTTGTGCTGGAGTGTCTGCCATTTATTGCAGTATTATACCTCTACTGGTACTTTGTACGTTTTTGTAACCTGCACAAATATCACTTTTTCCTCCTGTAGTGTACCGATTGCTACCTCATGTATTTTGGTTGCTCACTATTGTCACTTTTGACCCATGTAACGTAACATTTGCTTTTGTAATTTGTTCATTTGTAATTGTTTCCTCTTGTATCATTACTGGTCCTATTGTGAAGCGCTCTGACACCTTCGGGTAAAGTCTGCGCTGTATAAAATCGCATAGATAAATAAATAAACTCGTCCCCCAATCCCCCCTTCATGGCTCCGTCCTACTCCACCCTGCCACCTGCTGACACAACCACATCAAAACCCCCGATCCAAGTCCTCTCTACTCTCGCCTCCTCCTCCACTCCTCCTTACTGTCTACTCTACCACTGCAATCATGGATGGACCAGCTGAATCTATGAAATGACACACCCATCATTGTCGACAGCGCAAAACCCTGGGGTCCTAATCGTCACACAACACAATCTACCCACCCTATTACTACAATTGCCAAGCCTGCTCGACACCAACTGCGCCCTCTTAGTGGGATCTTCCCGCAGCATGACCTCAACAACCCTGGTCTCATCGCTGGTCCTCACCAAGACTGGACTACTGCAATTCTCCCCAACCCCCAAGCCTCCCACTCCTCCTCCCCCGCTATCTAGCGACCAAACCAACTCCTCCCCAACTTTCCAAACTGACCTCAAAGTTCCCCTCCCTCAAGGCCCTTCCAAAGTTAAATCATGCCCTCACTATTACCTACAGGCAGACCCTTTAGTATAGAAAATTCCTTGTCCCTCCAACTATGGAAGTGCTGTTCCAGTGGGTACCCGTGGTCTGTGAGACTGCCATTATTGCAGTACTACTCAGCACCCGTGTTTGGGACTCTTATCAACACGCACACGTCACAGGTCCAGTGTAATACCCTGTTTGCTACCTCCTACATTTGTTCGTTTCCAATACCTTCAAAGGGGCCACCATGCCCACGTAACTCTTACTCTTGTGTTCGAGTGTCCTCCATTTACTGCAGTATTATACCTCTACTAGCACATCGCTTTTGTAACCCGCACACATGCCACTCTCCCTCCTGTGACACACCATTTGCTACCTCCTGTATTTTGCTTGCACACGCTTGTCACTTATGCCTCATGTACTGTAACCTTGCTTAAGCAATTCATTCACTGGTAATGCTCCTGTATCTGGTCTGTTCTTATTGTGAAGTGCTCTGACACCTTCGGGTAAAGTCCGCGCCATATAAAATGCATAAATAAATAAATAATAATAATCCGCATCTGATCAACAGTCTCATGCCTTCCTTCCCAACCCCCGACGGGCGTCCTGATCCTTCGGGGTGGGAGTGGCGGGGGCGCACCGCCCCACTACCCCTCGCGCGTCCAAGAATGGTCCCTCTTGGGAGCACGACCGCCCATACCAGGCAGAGCCGGCCCATCCCCTCGGTCGAGTGGAGCCGCATGCTTCTCTCCCGAGCGCCTATCTCAGCGTCCCTGCCCAGAACAAGAGGTGTGGTCCAGCATGCCGGGGAACAAGCCCCCCCTACTCCCGCCCCGAAAGCCTGCACCCCCCCTGCTGAAACCCTCCTCCCCGCTCGCCGTGCCTCCAAACCCCCCCACACCTCCCCAACCTTCGTTCCCCGCAGGACCCCCCCCACTCAAAGGCCTTCCCCCACCCAGGCCCTCCTGCCCCCCCCACTCGCCGCGCACCCCTCCCCTCGACCCCGTACTCCCCCCGTCGTACACTCGCCACAGAACACTCCCCCGCCAGCCCCACCATCCCCCCCAGGCTCTCAAATCCTGCCCCCCCTGCCCACGGAGACGGATACTCGAGAGGGCCCCACCATGCTCACCTCCCCCTCGGGGACACCCCCCCCCCACGCCACTCCCCCTCCCGTCCACCCCCGTGAAAATCCAACTACCGAGATTCTCACACGACATGCCGTTTAATAAAACTTCGTCACGAAGCATGAAAGCTGAAGTGTCACAGGAGAACTGGTGCCTCGCGAGAGTCTTGTGAGTCCGATCGGACTCACTGATCCGGCTATGGGGTATAGGACCAGCGGCGAGGCCGCACAGCGGAAGCAAGCTCCAGAGCCAAAACACTCCCAGAAGATGTAACTGAGCCCCCCAGCATCTAATCCATTCCGCCGCCGCCGACCTGAGCCACCGTATCTTCCGAAAAGGGGAAGGGGGGCCACCAGAAAGACAGACTTCCTCTGAGGCCCCCCATTTGCCGCACACCCCGGCCACACACATCACCATCCCGCATCCCTCCGCACGAACACAACGCCGCAAGACCCAAACCTCTCCTGCGCCCCCGCAAATATGAATCTGCATTACAACCGGCACCAACAATTAATGTACTGGCGTAACAATCGCGCTTATTGCGCACCCAACGGACAAGAAAATTATCACCGTTGATTGTCACGAGTACACGAACGCACGCATCCTCAATAGATGCACAATAATCATGCAGTACCTTTACGCCCGAAAAAATTACCAAATTAATTACCTCCGCCACCCCCCCGCCCGGCTGCTGTGTCACCAGCCACCAAAATGGTGGCCTGTGACTCAAAATGTCCGGTTTTACAGGGGACCAGCCCAAAAGCAGCCCAAAACCAGCCCACCCCAGCCCAAGGCTACCAAGTAGCCCAAAACCAGCCCACGTACGGTGCTGGCTCTACCCCCCCCTCCCCCGGCCCCAAAACCCCCCGGGGTGGCAAGCCTCCCGCTGGTCGGCCACCCCCCACAAAGCCCTATTCTACTGAAGTGGTCGCTTGTGAGGTCGGATCTGTTACGCCTGCACTTTGCTCCAGCGCCGCCAGCATCGCGCCCCAGTTTGCAGAGACTGGAACTTTTCTTAGGCCCATGGTTTGAATATATGACTTTACCACAAACACAAATACCCCGCATGGCATTACCACGCAAATTTTTCTTCGCAAGTGGCTGTACCACGCAGCTTTTTAGAACGCAAGTTCTTACCTCGCATTTCAAAAACGTTACGTTCACCAGCTCTTACTTCCATCCTCCATCGAAATATGCGTTAAAACACGTCTACAAAAACTAAAAAAGGACTTCAATTATAACGTACTCGCCACGTCTTCGGTGCGGCTCTTTTTTTTTTTTTTATTGACACTTTAGTGCGTTTTTTTACTGTATGTAGCCTGCTCGTTTTTTTTTTTTTAAATGGGGGGGAGACCCCCCAACCCCCCAAGGCCACGCATAACTTACATGCTGGACGACCAAAAGGAATACCACTTGCGTGGTGAAGACGGTCGTTGAAGGCTCCCTCGTTGAAGAGACGTTTGCGGGGTAAGTGGATCGTTAAAAACGTCAAGCGTGGAAAAGACATCGTTGTAAATGATGTTTCCCCATGGTTTCTTTGTGCCGGATTGCTATGCTTTCCGCTTTGGCCCATGCAAGCGCGGAGTGTCGCCACGCCTGTATAGATGAGGAGTAGCACGCCTTACATCTCTTGGTAATTAATCTCTTGGCTGCCAATATGCCTAGTTCTAGGAATCTGGAGGTTACCTAGGTGTTTCCGGTTATGTGGAATTTGCGTAACAGATATGTCAGACAGTCAAAGGGTACGTAGTATTCAGTGCAAGTGTGGAGTGTATCCGCCACTTCCCTCCAGTATGCGCTGAGGCTGGTGCAGCTCCGGGGCATGTGTATGAGGTCTTCATCTATGGTGGCGCATCTGGGGAAAAAAGAGTCGACGCGGTTGAAATATCTGTTGATTTTGGAAGGTGTGAAATACCTCTCTCTGAGTGATGTAGTATTGTATTTGCCTGAATCTCATGTTTCTGGGAATGTTCACTGGACTAGTAAGCACCTGCGCCCACTGTGCGCCCGAAAGTGGATGACCTAGATCGTGTTCCCATTTGTGCTGGAGGGGTTCCAGACTGATCGCTTCATGTTTTTTTTCCTTAACTTGTTTATTCAGTTTTTCTCAAATAAAAAAAATAAAAGAACAAATAACCAGCATGATAATAACAGTACATAGGTAGATACATGTTTAGCAGCAATATTTAAATATAAAGTTGACATCTCTTTGCATTGAAAGCATGTGACAACCCCACACACATTGCATGAAGAATGGGTCTAAATGTATTGGAGCACATTTGTACAGCAAGGCATGTACACACTACATAATAGTGACCAACGGTCAATTATGCTGCCGCATTGACAGGGGTATGTGGAATGTTCATGGCAACAATCGGGTGTTCAATGAGATACATCTTAAGGGGGCCCAAAAATCACAAGGGCGCGAAGTGGGAGGAAGAAGTTTTGCATATGTGTAAGTTTGGTCTTGCCAAAAGAGCATGTCTCCGATCCATTCCTTAAATTTGAGTTCCATGGCCCAGCCCCATCTGCATGCTATCCTCCTTCTAGCTAGAAGGAGACCAAATGGGATAAATTTGCGATATGTCACAGGTAGCTTCTCAGTGTAGCCTAGGAGCGTCAATAGGGAAGATAGTTGAAGTTTCAGGGAGGGCATTAGCTCTAGTGCTGTGAGCATCTGCTGCCAATAGGACTGGACAGCGCTGCATTCCCATGTGAGGTGCAGGAAGTCAGCCGCCTCCACCCTGCATCTATCACACTTGTCAGTGTCTCGTAGTTTATATTTGTGTAGTTTAACCAGGGTATAATATGTGCGATGTAGGAGCTTATAATGGGTGATGCGCAAACAACTGCTAGATGAGGCCTGTTCTGTCTGATTACAGCAATATGTCCACTGTTGATCAGTAATATCCTGCCCGATCTCAGCAGCCCATCTATCCCGAGCAGTGCAAGTGGCGGACGTTATGCCAGTGTACAAACTATGGTAGAGAGTAGAGACTAAGGGGCCAATTAGGATGCCATCCTATTGTGAAATGGGACTGCCCACCATAGGGGCGGGTGTCCCGTGGGGGACATTGGGATGCGCCCACCACAGCCGAGGGTGAATCCTGCATTCCTGTCATTGTGGCGGGCGGTGCACTCAGCACTGCGCGCCACAATACCAGGAAGGCATGATGTGCACTTCCATGCACAACATGGTAGGCACCGCGTGGTGCCTGCCATGTTGTGCATGGAATTGTACACCCCCCAGCCCATAGAGTCCCAGGGGGCCCGCAACGGGCCCCGGCAAACAATCCCCGCATGCCTTTCCATGGCGGCAGGCATGTATCCGCCCCATCCTAATATGGCTGGCCGTGAAAACAGACTCCGCCACCATAATAAAAACTTGTTGACTGGGCGGAAAAGCAGCGGACGGTCTTTCAATCCACCGCACCCTCCCCGCCATAGTAATATGATGGGGGGAAATGGGTGGTGGGCGGGGAAGGATCTCGGGCGGATCACCACCGCCATGCGGGCGGTGGCGATCTACCCGATATCCTAATGGGTCCCTAAGTTTGAGGCAGTATCAGTACATAGTATACTCTTTAAGACCCTGTAGCACTCCTAGGTATAGGAATGTATCTATAGGGGAGGGTGGTAGCTTTGAAAATAGTTGTTGAAGTGTGCAAATTTGCCAATCAGCTATAGATCTTTCCAGCAAGAGATAGTGTATTTAGCTTTAATTTTTTAAAGGCACCCTCTTGTAGGACTAGCATCCCCAGGTGGTAGACGAGAGGGAGTAGGGGCGAGTATAACATGGGGGATTGTAGTCACCTGGCAATGTGCTACCACGCTTTCCCCATGCAATTAACTGATGTCAAACCGCTCACATGCTGCATGATTGCAGTCAGTATGACTTCTTCCAACGGAACGGGATCCGCCAGCCAATGCTCAGTAGCCACATGAGGCGGGTATCCAGGGGGATGGAAGCAATATGGGTCATAATGTGCCCGGAGCGCAAAGACAGTATAATTCGAAGTTAGGGACATCGAGTCCACCTTGAGAACAGGGTCGAGTAAGTGTAAGATGAGGATCTTTGCCCCTACACGTGAGTCGGATCAACTCTGAGCAAAGTGCTGAAAAAAATGCCTACCCGGGTTGTAAGGGATATTTAAAAACACATATAATAGCTTGGGAAGGAGCACTATTTTAATGAGAGAGATGTGTCCCCCAATGGTGAGAGGGAGGGCATTTCATTTTGTTATGCAGCTAGTGATATGTTCTAACGTTCTACCATAATTGAGCCTCATCAATTCTTCATGATCAGTGGTAATGTGTACCCCTAAGTTATTTTTTACTGCAGTAGCGCACCATTCAATGGGGAAGTCTGTGATGAATGGCTTCGCAGATGTGGTGAGTGGGAATATCTGAGATTTTGCCCAATTAATGTGGATACCAGAGAGACCTCCAAAACGGACAGACTTCCGGAGCAGTCGATTGGGATTTTGCCGGGGATCCTCGACATATAAGATAACTTCATCTGCATACAGGGAGATGAGTATTGGGCGAAGGAAGTAGCGCAAGGGCTTATTGTGATGATGTTGCCTGATTTTTGCTGCAAGGGGCTCTATTGCTAGCGCAAAAAGAAGCGGGGAGAGTGGGCAACCCTGTTGGGTTCCCCGGGTAATAGGAAAGGGAGAGGATGTATGGCCATTGATTAGAACCTTTGCTTCTCCAGAAGGATATAGGAGGCGTATCCACGATAGAAAGCCCTTGGGTAATCCCATGCATTGAAGGATAACACACGGATAGTCCCATTCCACAGAATCAAAGGCCTTTGTGGCATTGAAAAAGACCACCCCTCAATATTGATGAGAGAGAGGGGACTGTTAGATCTGGGGGTCTCTAGTTGGCAATGGTATTCACCTTTGTCCAAATAGGCACCCTTACTTCTAAGTCAGGAAAAGGGGATTACACTCCTTAATAACCCTTGCTCACCCCCTTGGTAGCTTGGCACGAGCAGACAGGCTTATCTCAGAGGCAGTGTGCTAAGCATTTGTGAATATACACAGCAATACAGTGAAAACACTACAGATGGACACAACACATGTTTTATAAAAATAGGTATTCTTTATATAGACTTAAACACAAGACCACAAACAACAAAATCCACAATACTACACTTAAGATTGCTTTAAAGATGATAAAAGTTACTTATTTCAAGTTGATGATAAATGCGACAAAGTTCTCAACAAAGTACCTGGATGCGTAACTCAAAGTAAACAAAAGGCTCGCAAAAGAGGAGATGCGTCAGTTCCGTGATCCGGGGGAAATGATACGTCGTGCCTCAAAGCTTGCGCAGAGTAGGGGATATGTCGCAATCCTTACCGGTGCGGGGGTGATGCGTAGATTCTCGGCCTGCTGGCCCGTTGCAGTGCGCAAGATGGCGCCTTGATGCGATGCGATGATCCGGTTGCGATGCGAGAAGATGGCGCCCTTGATGCGACGATGCGATGACGCCGCAATGATGATGTGTAGGCGCCCTGGCAGCCTTGCGATGACTCTGTACTTTGGAGCCACGACAGGCCCTGCAACGCACTTCTCCGGTGATGCGATGGCAACTCACGCGATGGCGTCACGCTTCTCCGGTGATGTGACAGCAGGCAGCTTCAATGAACACACACTTAGAGGGAGATGCCGCAAAGGCTCGCTTCTCTGGCGATGCGACGATTTCCGCTGCAGCGGTGACAGGCTTCCTCTCTATGCGCCGCACTCCCAGAGACACGCAAATGTCTTTAGATAGAATTGCCAGCAAGGAAATTCACAGGGGGAGCTGGAGATGAAGTATTTTGTCCCTAAGACTTCAGCAGGAGGCAAGTACAGTTAAAGCCCTTGGAGAATATTCTGTAGATGATGAAAGTCTTTAAAAAGTTCCTTCTCCTTTCCTTAGCAATGAAGCAACCACTGCAGGCCAACCCAGCGAACAGCACACTGGCAGAGGGGCAGTAAAACTACTGCAGCTTCCTTGGTTCTTCTCCTTGGCAAAAGGTTTCCTGTTCCAGAAGTGATCTAATTTCTTGGGATCAGGGTCCCAATATTTATACCCCAAAATCCATTGTTCTCTGATGGCAGAGAGGCCTCTGCCTAGTCCAAACCAGTTCCTGAGCACTTTGTTTACATGACTCTCTCCTTCCTTTCATTGTGCAGGGCAGAGACATCAGCCGCCCTACAGGAAGTGGAGCCAGGCCAGGGGAGGGAAGTCACAGCTTTGGAGCATGTTGTTGACAAGATTCCTTCTCTCCTTTCACAGTACAGGGCAGAGAAATCAGACAAACCCCAGGAGGTGGAGCCAGCGTTGTAGAGGGAAGGCCCAGCCCTGTCACTCAAAAACCCATACAAGGAATACACAACCTAGCAGAGGAAGGCCTGGACAGTTAGACAAGAAAATACCTACTTTCTAAAAGTGGTATTTTCAAACACAGAATATTAAAACCAACTTTACTAAAAGATGTATTTTATTATTCTGAGTTCAGGAATACTAAATTTGAATTTCTACCATGTTCCCTGAGTTCGTTAGGATTATAAGAATGTAGTAATCCAACTGTCCATTCTAGCCTATGGAGAACAGGTAACCTTCAATGGTGAAAAACGGAAATGGCTGTAGTTCACTATTAGGACATGCTACACACACCAGGGCATGTCCTACCTTATACTTACAATGCACCCTGCCCTTGGGCCTACCATGGGGTGTCTAATACGAAGCAAAGGGAAGGTTTAGGGACCGGCAAGTGGGTGCACTTGCCAAGTCAACATGGCAGTACTAGACTGCACACAGGCCTTGCAATGGCAGCCCTGAGACACACTTTACAAGCTGCTTCTGTGGGTGTCACAACCAGTGCTGCAAGCCCACCAGCAGCATTTGATTTACAGGCCCTGGGCACACATGGTGCACTGTACTAGGGGATGACAGGTAAATCAAATAACCCAATCATGGAATCACCAATTAGTACATCAATTTAACATAGGGAGCACTTGCACTATGGCACTGAATAGCAGTGGCACAGTGCCCAAAGCATATAACCAGCAAAAACATATCAAAACAGAAGAGGCAATCCGTCAAAATGGAAGGGGGACTCACACCATCGATGCCAGGTCTAACAGGAATGATAAGAGTGGCAATGGTCCGGGGGTTTACCAGGCTTCAGGAGGGAAGTTATAAGTGCCTCTCTCATTGAGCTTGGAAGAATCTCTAGTTTATAGGCCTCTATGTAGACTTGCTTGAGTACAGCGAGCAGGTGGTCAATGTAAGTTTTATAAAAATCTATGGGGAGACCGTCGGAGCACAGGGCCTACCCAAATTCCATCTGCAAAATTGCAGCATGTATCTCTTCGTCTTCAAATGGCGCTGCTAGGAATTCCCTCTGAGCGTCACTCAGTCATCCCAGAGCTACATCGCTCAAGTAGTTAGTGAGATCAGGGGGTTCGAGTCTGTGGGTACTGTATAGGTCTGTGTAGAACTCAGTGAAGAGTTGTACAATTTCAAGGCTATCTCTATGGCGCGCCTCGGCGCTGTCAACAATGTCTAAAATGTAGTTGGAGAATTGGGGTAGTCTAATTTCCCTTGCAAGTGCACTACCCGGTCTCTCGCCCTTCCCATATTTGCGTGCTGTAAAGTATTTTTCACGAAAGCGAGCTTCCCGCTCAGCAGTTTCTTTGTATTCAGAAAGTTTGTCTCTAAGTGTAGCCTGCTGAGGCCCTGATGTGTTGTGCCCTATATCATTCTCTAATTGTTTTAATTCCCCTTTGAGCTGGCGCAGGTTACGCCAGATGTCTCTAAGGACTCCGAAACATTTAGATATGCAGGTCCCCCTTATCATTACTTTAAAGGCCTCCCAGACTGTACCAATGTGTGTAACAGAACCTGTGTTTCTATGAAAGAAATCAGCTGTTCACCGGTAAGGATCCGAGGTTCAACACCTCAGGAGACAATTCAGTAATTGAGGCGTGACCAGGAGGAGTGTGCAGCAGTGTAGGTGCCTGCTCTCCCGGCTGGGTACACATGCCACCATGCATCAGTAAACCCATTATCTGGGAGTAGGTGTGCTAGTGTGTCTTGTGTTTTGGTATAGTGGTGAGGGAGAGGGTTAGACCTGTTGGCTGCAGGGCACAGGGCAGTATTAAAGTCCCCCCAGATAATATGAGTGGATCCCACTTTAAGTATTTGCCACAATAGTGTGAGGAGAAGTCCGGGTCATCAATGGTTGGCCCGAGACAGCAGACCAGTGTGCCCAGCGTTCCCCAGAGCATGGAGCTCCTACCCGAGGAATCATGATGTGTTCTGCCCAGAAAGAAGGGAGTATTCTTTTTGACTAGAATCAATGTACCCCTGGAATATGTGGAACAGGAGGAAAAGAAGTGGTTGGCAGCCCATTTGCTGCCAAAGCTGGGAGGTCGGCGCGGGTCAAGGTGTGTCTCCTGAAGCATGGCTACATGAATTTGAGGCCTGTCAAGGTATGTGAGGATTTCTCTATATTTACGGGGGTTACCGAGACCTCTGACGATCCATGTGAGTAAATTCATCTTGAACGCCTCAGTCTGTGAGGTCATTGCCAAAAATTATGAAGATATGTACATGCATCTTAAGCATGGAACTATGTGTGCCATTTTCTATGTGCGCTTGTATGTCTACCTGCTAGTGAATAGAAAAAGTAACATTCGAAAAAAACAATCCAAAACCCATCCCCATCCACACAGCACCTCAATTGTGCTGGTAATGCACTGCCCACCCAAGACCCACGAAAAAATGTAACATTTTAGTCCAAGTCAAATAGATTCAAGGAAAGTCAAAAACAGTAAAGGGGATCGCCCGTGTGTGTGTGGGGGGGGGGGGGGGTTGCTTGTGGGCTACAAGGTTCTCCCTTCTCCCAGAGCTGCAATGCATCCTCCCAATGGTACGGGGTGAATGGAGGAAGGGGAAGTGCTTGGCATAGTCGAGGGTAGTACCTGCCAAAGAAACATTAGGCCCACCAATCGAACATGCATTGAAAGTTTAATGCGGTGAACACTTATCTGTCTCTGACAAGCTGTAATTGACCCAAAGCCTCAAGGAGAAGTGCAAAGCATTGCTCGACAGATGTAAGCTGGGAATACTTGTCGCTGAGGGCCTCCAGAAGAAATAGGCATTGTTGGGAAAGAAAACTTCAGTGAATTATCGCCATGGAGATAATGTTCACTTTCAAAGTCAATCAGTTTATGGGAGATGGAGACCTGGAGATGTGATTGCTGGGTTCGCGATGTGGTGAGCGTTTCCTGACTGCTTTAAGGAAGTCCTTGACTTGTTGCGGATTTGTGAAGATAGAATGTTTACCCTGGTATGTCACCCGCAGTCGCGCCGGGTACATGAGGGCATATTTTATTTGCGCCGTCCGTAACTTTTGTTTTACCAGAATAAATTTACGTCTCGCCTCCAGAACCGCAGCTGTAAAATCTGGATAGATAATGAATTCCTTGCCCTCCAAGTGTAGTGTTTTTTTTCCTCTGGCCAGCCTTAGTGGGGTCTCGCGGTCTTGATAACAATTGAGGAGGCGGGCGACAATTGGGAGTGGGGTGCTGCCCAGGGGAGGTCTGGGTCCCAAGGAACTGTGTGCCCGCTCCACAACCAAATGAGTAGAGAAGGCTTCTGTGCCCAAGGTGCTCTCAATGAAGCCCTCCATGTGCCCGGTGTTGGTGCTCTCCGGGATCCCAGGTCCTCATTCTTGGTAGCGATGACCCTGAGGAGCTTATCCATTTGTGTCACTTGCTGCTGTATCTGAGAAGTGGTGTCTTCATTGTCAGATATACGCCGTTCAGCCTCCTTTATCTGTTTATCGTGCTTGTCCATCTTCTGGACTATAAAGTCCATGCAACTGCTCATGGAGTCCATTTTACTGGAGATGTCCGTGAGTCTGTGCTGCATGGCCAATTTCAGAGTTTTGACTTCATCTTCAGGGGCCGACGATTGCAACTGTGATTGCTCAACACTGGACTGTCCCAACTTTTCGGAGTTGGAGCGAATAACAGCTTTTTTGGCTTCGAAAACAAGTTTGGGTTGACGTCCATCTGGCTTCCCCATTATCGTAGTAGCAGTTAGTGCTGTGGAAAAAGTGGTCAACAGAGGTGGTAAGCGCACAAGTGCTGGCCCCTCAAACAGAAGGTGGAATGGCGTCTGAGTATCAGCAGCAGCGGTGCATCTCAGATGACCAACAAGTGAAGGGTGCTTCTGTATCCGCGTCATTACTACGGGTGGCTGGTGGGGCCCCTGCCTGCAAGACGTCGTTACACACAACGGCGTGACGGAGCAAAATAAGAACTGCAGCGGTTCTTATTTCTCAGACAAAGGGATTACAGGCCTCACCGTGTCCAGCGGGTACATTAAATTGATGCACAACCACTGTAGAGTTCAGCAGATAGCAGGAGATAGCAGTGCGTCGGATGCCAGCCTAAAATGATAGCAGTTAAGCAAAAAGTAGAGCAGTATCTCAGACTCTGGAGCAGTGATCAGACGCTTCGATTCAACATTTTATTACCCATGCATTGTTGATACAATGCAGACGCTACTGCACTTGGAAAATGTGCAATCGAGTGCCAATGGCGTGGGCGCGAGTAGGGGTTAACACGGGGTCCAATATCTTACTGCATCGACAATGCAGAGAGCCCAGGGCATCAAACTCAGATGAAAGTGTCCCTGTTCTGTTGAAATGCCCTACACACAGTGCACCTGCCGCACCCAGCCCCTCCACAGTAGAGGAAACGACTATGTGGGCATTCAGCACCACACTTTGCTCACCAGAGTGCAGGGTAGGGGAATCGGTCTCAGCACGACAGTTGCAATGGTGTCGGAGCAGCCCAAGTAGCCCAGAGTGACAGGAAAAGCGAGCTTCAGTCACAGATGCAGGCAGCATTGTTTGGGGTATCATAGAGGTGGATTTATAAGCTCACTTGAAGGAACCTTGATGTAGCAGGGGTCGGAGTATGCTCAGTGGGGTTGTTTCGTACAGACAGTGTAACTTTGTGCAATTCCACACAATCTGGTAGGGCACGAGCCAGCAAGCAGTGGTGAGCAGGTAGCGAGCGATCTGCTCCAGAGGTGCTAAGCACGGCGTGCAGGGTTAAGTAACTTACTGAGGAGGCCAGCCGGGGGTCGGTGATGTTAGGATTTCCTTAGGCCGCATTTTGGAAGTAGCGAGGTTGGGCCTCAGTCGCGGAGTTCACTTCAGCGTGTGTGCGCAAGGCTCATGCTAGTAGATGCCTGTTAACTCAGGCGAGCAGGAATACGCATGCCAGTGTTTGGCAGGATATGTGGGTACCAGCGGAGTAGGTAGATTGGGCTGGCATGGAGGTTCAGACTGAAGTATAAGTCCACCAGGGCCTATCGCCACTTGGGATTCCCGGGGCTTACATAATGGCAGTGACCGCGCAGGTTTCAGGTGTGCACCAATGCTCACGCTGCAATCCAGGAACCTCGGCACAGGACCCGCTCAGTGATGTCGGTGGGTGGCGATTTTTCTACCAGAGCCAGGCAGGGTGTTGAGGAACAAGCGGCAGGCCTTATGGTCAGGATTGGTTGAGTAAATAGCAGGATAATTGAAAAATTATGCCGCCAAGCTTCCAGAACCTCACAGGCGTGTGGCCATATTGATTGTGCGCCAGCTAGCGCCCCCTGATCGCTTCATGTTCCCTAAGGGAGGCCGTGAACCACTGCTTGAGGTGTCTGCCCTGTCCGAAGGCATGTATATATTGAAAGGAGAGGTGTGTTTGTGGCTCTGTTGTAAGCTCACACCATTTTGCCATGAGTTTGGTCACTAGCGAGCGGTGTAGGAGGAATTGGCCTGGAGGATCCCCCTTCTTCTACCATTGTCGCGTAGGGAATTAGTGTCCCATCGCGGTACAGGTCTCTAAGGGATTATTTGCCCACCTCTTGCCAGTCCTGTAACTCAGTAGTTTTAAGTGATGACTGACCTCTAGAGGTTACTTCTAAAGAGAGTGCAGGGGTGTAGGATGTTCTGTGCCGGGTTCCTATAGTAGCATCTGTATGCCACGTTGGGTATCAGGGGCTCTGGGTGTCTTGTTTTTGCACCAGGGTGGAAGAGCCTGAGCAGCTGGGGTAATGTGCGTGGCGGGTGTGTGAATGCCGTGTTTTCTGGGTGTCGGTCTGCCATCCATCTGGCTATCCACTGCAGTTGGGCTGCCAGGTAATAGTGTTTGAAGCACAGGGTTGATAGGCCTCCCTAGTCTGAGATTCTTCATTGCCACTCTATGCCGGCCGGAACCCATATAAAATCTCTAGCCATCTTATCAGGAGTGTCAAAGAAGGGGGGCGCATATATGGGCAGGTTTGCAAAGTAGTAAAGGAATCTCAGCAGGGCCGCCATTTTCACCAGCGCTACACTGCCTGTCACAGCAAGCGGGAGTGTGCTCCAAAATTGCATCTGGATCAGGTGGTCGTTAGCGCCCTGCCTAGGTTACCAGCGAATACCTCCGACAGCTGACAATATATTCTTATGCCCAGGTATCGGAATGTATCTGCGCTCCACTGCACCCTTCCCTTTAAGCACTAGGATCGCAGTTCCCCTATCAAAAAGAATATATGTTGTACTGGTGGACGTTTACCTTCATCCCTGATATGGCTGCAAAGTCTCGAAGGATCTGGGCCATCTGTCTAGGCACGTCGCTGATGTCACTCACGTAGACTAAGAAGTAGTTTGGATAGAGTGACACCTTGTGCGTGCCATCACCCAGATAGATTCCATTGTTTAATTGCATCCTTATTGTCTCCATGAGAGGCTCCATTGCCAGGACAAGGAGGAGGGCGGACAGCAGGCAGCCCTGCCGCGCCCCTCTCCGCACTGGGACTGTATTCGATATATACGGACCCATTTTAACTCTTACGACTGGTTCTATGTAGAGTAGGTGGGTCAGATTTACAAAGGTGGGGCCTAATTCATATTTCTAGAGTGTCACGAACATATAGACCCATTCCAGGGAGTCAAAGGCCTTCTCTGGATCGAGTATGAGACAGCCTACCCATGGCCAGGTTGCCACCCAAAAGAAACGGTATAGGTTGAGTGAAATTCTGCAGGATGGTACAAAGCCATTTTGGTATGTGTGGACCAGAGTAGGGACCACCTGTGCGAGTCTGCCTGCTAGAACTCTTGCTAAAATCTTATAGTCGGTGTTGAGTAAGGAGAGGGGTCTATAGGAGCCCATGTCCGCTGGGTCCCTATTGAGCTTAAGTAAGGACACCAGGTGTGCCTCATGAAGAGAAGGAGGGAACTGCCTAACCTCTACTGCGGCTTCATAGAGTGTGTGTATCTTTGCCCTAGCAACACCTGGTACACCTTGTTGTATTTTGCCAGCAGCCCGTCTGGCCCTGGTGTCTTTCCCATGGCCAAGGATGATATCCCCTCTTTGAACTCCTCTAGTATCTCGCTGTGTGCCGGCGTGGACTCAGGTAGCCGTATGCAATATAGAAACGTTGTAAGGCATTGTACATCACAGTGTCCCTGGGATTGATACAGCCAAGTGTAATGTTGCGTCATGGCCACATAGATGTCGCTTTGTGTATATAATAAGAGACCCTTGTCTGTGCGCAGTGCGCCTATCGGTTTGCGGACTTGCTTCTGTCGAATTAGCCATGCCAGCATTTGGTCTGGTTGATCAGCTGTTCCATGTGTTCAGGCCATATGTGACATGTAGTTATGACAGAAGAGGCACTCTATCGGTTCAGCGTGTTCTGCGTGCAGTGTCTCTTGACGATGCGCACCCCTGCCTTCACCCTCCCATCTGTTTCGTGTAGAAGGAGTTGCGTTTCTATTGTGCTAAGGGAGTCAGGCAGTTGCCTGTGTATGTTCCAGGTGGCTCCCAAGCAGTGTTCCCTCATTGCTACCTTAAGTGCTTCCCATTCCACTGTGTCTTCCACTGTGCCTTAATTAATCTCTAAATATTCGAGGGTCGCTGTTCTGAGGGTTGAGCGGAATGCTGGGTCTTCCAGTGCTACGGTTTGGAGTTGCCGTGTGGTGACCGGGGGTCGGTCAGCCTCCCAAGTGAGTTTCAGCAGTTAGGGGTTATGATCGGAATGTGTCCGGCCGAGGTACTCTGTCTGCCAAACATGGGGAAGTAGAGCGAGGGAACCCACTATACAGTTCAATCGCACATGGAGCCCATGCACTGTAGAGTAGTATGAGTAGACGCGTATGTCAGGATAGAGGGTGCGCCCTATGTCTAGTAGTGCTCAGTGAGAGAGTCATTCCTCGAGGGCCTGTGCATTAGATGCTACCGTGGCTTTAGTCAGAGGTGGGAATGACCTGTCTAGGTCTACACTGAGCACTGAATTGAAGCCTTCCCCATTAAGCCATTGAGTTCCGTTCCATTTAGCTAGTACTCCAGTTAGGTTATCTATAAAGGAGGATTGATTTATGATTGTGGTATAAATAGAGCCAACTAGCATGATTTGGCCATTGAGCCGCCCTCTCACCAATGCATATCTGCCTTCGGGATCTATCAGCAAAATGGGATACCAGCTCTTACCCAGTTAAGGACACCTTCTGCGTGGGCTGAGTAGGTCGTGCCATAGACTTGGCCTCTTCATCTCCAGCCCAAGCGCTCAAGCTCTGTTTGGGACATGTATGTTTCTTGGAGTAGCGTGAGGCCCGCAAATCTGCACTGCAAGTAAGCGTTTATTAAGTATCTGCACGCTGGCATGTGCATACCGCGCACGTTTCACGTAACTAAGTTAGGTTGCGCCATGCCCAGTCATTGTGATGGTCAGGCCGATTTAGGGCAAGTAAGGTGCGGTAGTTCATGATGTACATGAGTGTGCTCTAAAATAATACCTTTAAGAACAAGGCAGTGTGAATAGAACCGTACATATTGTACATAACTGTCAAGGGCGAGTTCCAAAAGGATGCTCGTCCAAACTGGGATGCCCAACTACAGCAACAACTGTGTCAGCGTGACGTTTAGTGGGGGTATGTGTGGCGTGTGGATAGATGGGGATGTTTGGTCCCTCGGTGTTGTGATCCATCTGTATGTCTTCCCAGCCAATCCATTATTAAGGAATATGCGGGTGTTGCGTTCTCCGTTGATTGTGGCATCATGCAAGCGTTACTCATGACGGTGTGTGAGGTGTGGCTGCTTTTTAATAGGCATGCAAACAATAGATTAGTCATGGTAAGACAGTTTTCCAGGTTGGCAGTTACTTGTGTACACAGGCTTGTTCATAGTTTATCAGGTTCACAGAGAGTCACATGATGCTATACACTGTCTGTGGTGTGACCTCTGGTAGCTGATAGCCTTCAGAGTCATCAAGCCTGGAGGGTGTGGAGTCGTTAGGGGCCAAGGATCTAGCAGGGTTCTAGTTCCAGTCAGGGTATTGCATTGTAGTTCCTATTGTTGCAGCTACTTGTATTGCTTCCCGCCTCCCCATCCTCCTATGCTTTGGGTCGGGAGCCATCTTAGTTGTGGACGTATCTGCATGAAATCTTTGACGCCCGCTGAGTTGGCATCTTCTTCTGCCAGGTTTCTTTGGAGTGTCTTCTGTGCGTGGTCTGAGCCCTGTCGATAGCCCGATTCCTCCAGCCAGTCCCAGACTTCAGGGGGTGAGTTAAAGAAGCGCACCACACCTTTTGCAACCATTCCTAGCCTGGCGGGGAATAATAGGGAATAACCAAGGTCAAGGTCACAGAGCTGATGTTTCACTATGGTGTATGCGCTCCTGCGCAGTTGCACTTCCACCTGGACCTGCTTCTGGACGGTCGCTCCACCAAGCTCCTCCTGTGCCTCAGCTGATATCGCTTTCTGTGCCTCCCTGGTATCGTTCTGCCGCTGCCTATTATTCTAGCGCCTCACTCGCATAGCGCTTTAATTAATTAATTAATTACCTGCCTCTCGCAGCGCGACCTCGCTCAGGCTATTGGTTTCACTGTTGGCTTGTCTGTGCATGCTTTATCCTGACTACTGCTCAATTTACCATCAGTGTTTGGGTTTGTTCACCAGCGCTTGTGCTCTGATAGCGCTTGCTGTTAACTCGCTGCATTTTCATTGTCTGTGTTGCCCCTGCCTGCCCTCCCTCGGACCCTCCATTTTGTTGTTGTTGTTCTCCCCTGGACCCTGACCCGCCCCTCAGCCACACTACCGCCTCCCTGCTGCCCCTCCCACGCTCCGCCCTCTCCACACTTCATTTATGCCTGATGCCCCCACGCGCAGCGTCCACGCGCCCCAGTCGCGCCGAAGGTGCGCCAAAGGTAAGCCCGTCTACGCCCGTCCGCGCCTGGACCGCGCCCAGCGCCATACCCCCTGGTCCTCGCATTGCCCACCCCTCCCGCATTACTTACGATGCCGACACTCTCCTAGCCCTTAACCCCGGTCGCGCCCCCAACTGCGTCCAAGCCGCTCCTGGTCACACCCATGGACCTTTCTCTTGCTACTCCTGCAAATTCATCGGCACTGTCAACATCTCTGCTACGCCCACAGCACAGATCCCCGACCCCAATCACCTTCAATGCATCCTTCTCAACACCCGATCCGTCCACAGACATGCCATTGACCTTTGGAATCTACTAGACACCATTTCTCCGGACATCGCCTTCCTGACGGAAACATGGATGAATGCTTCCTCCGCACCTGACATCACCATTGCCATCCCTGAAGACTATAAGATCACTCGCAAAGACCGTACCAGCCACACAGGAGGAGGAATCGCTATCGTCCATAAGAAATCAATCCGCATCTCAACCAGCTCTGACGCCAACCTCGCCAACTCCGAACACCTCCACTTCCAGATCCACATCGACCCCAAGACCACACTCAGAGGCACCCTCCTCTACAGACCACCAGGACCCCGCGCAAAATTCAGTGAAGACATCACGGACTTCATCACCCCACACGCGCTCCCCTCCAAAGACTACATCCTTCTGGGAGACCTCAACTTTCACCTTGAAAAGATCAACGACCGCAACACCAGCACCCTCTTGGACAACCTCGCCAACCTCGGACTTAAACAACTAGTCACTTCCCCCACCCACATCGCAGGTCACACACTCGACCCCATCTTCACCTCCAGCAATCATGTCTCTTTCAGCCACACTACGGATCTCCTCTGGACTGACCACAGCTGCGTTCACTTCACCTACAACAAACCTAAACCCAACATCCACCTCCAACCTACCCTGCAAAGAAACTGGAACAAAATCACCACGGACCAAATCTCCGCATCGCTCCTTCGAAACTCCCCAGCCCTCTCTTCTAACGCTAACGAAGCCGCCGCCAACCTCACCCTATGGTTATCCAACACCGCCGACTCCTTAGCTCCACTGAAAAAACGTCAAAGTAAACCTGGCAGCAAGAAGGCCTCATGGTTCAACGATGATCTCAAGAAGTCCAAGAAACTCTGCCGTTCCCTTGAAAAGGCCTGGAAAAAAGACCCAACCACCAGCACCAAGGACGCCTTCAAAAGCGCCACCCGCACTCACCACCAACTGATCCGAAAAGCCAAGAAAACAGCATTCAAGGATCGACTTGACAACAACGCCCACAACAGCAAGGAACTTTTCAACATCGTCAAGGAATTTTCCAATCCCTCGGCCAACTCCAACGACATCACCCCCTCTCAAACCCTCTGCGACTCCCTAGCCTCTTTTTTCCACAACAAGATTGCAGACATCCACAACAGCTTTGACAACCAACCCGGAAACCAACCCACCCTACCATCTGCTGACCATCTTCCCCCCGTGAACACCCTTAACGCCTGGAACCCTATCTCCACTGAGGACACCATCCGCCTGATGAATTCCATCCACTCAGGATCCCCCACAGACCCATGCCCTCACCACATCTTCAACAAAGCATACTCCGTCATAGCACCGCACCTCCGAGACGTCATCAACTGCTCCTTCAACTCCGCTACCTTCCCAGAAGACTGGAAACACGCTGAACTCACCGCCCTTCTGAAAAAACCAACAGCGGACCCCACCGAACTCAAAAATTACCGCCCCATCTCGCTTCTTCCATTCCCGGCCAAAGTCATCGAGAAAGCCGTCAACAACCAGCTCGCCGCCTTCCTCGAAGCCAACAAATCCCTCGACCCCTCACAATCTGGCTTCCGAGCAAAACACAGCACTGAGACCGCCCTCATCGCAGCAACAGACGACATTCGAACTCTACTGGACAATGGAGACACAGTCGCCCTCATCCTCCTCGACCTCTCTGCAGCATTCGATACAGTCTGCCACAGCACCCTTCTACAACGCCTCAATAACATCGGAATTCAAGGAAAAGCACTTGAATGGATCACCTCGTTCCTCACCGGAAGAACCCAGAGAGTCCGCCTTCCTCCATTCAAGTCCGAGGCCTCTGAAGTCATCTGCGGCGTACCTCAAGGATCCTCACTCAGTCCCACCCTATTCAACGTATACATGAGCCCCCTCACGGCCATCGCACGCCAACACAACCTCAACATCATCTCTTACGCGGACGACACTCAACTGATCCTTTCTCTCACCAATGACCCCAGCACCGCCAAAACTAACCTACACGAAGGAATGAAAGAAGTTGCCGAATGGATGAAACAAAGCCGTCTGAAACTGAACTCAGACAAAACAGAAGTCCTCATCTTAGGTACATCCCCCTCTGCTTGGGACGACTCCTGGTGGCCGGAAGCCCTCGGAAAAGCACCCATCCCGACAGACCACGCACGGAACCTTGGCGTCATCCTGAATTCTTCACTCTCAATGAACAGACAAGTCAGCGCCGTATCCTCTTCCTGCTTCAACATTCTTCGCATGCTCAGAAAAACATTTCGCTGGATCCCCACCGAAACAAGGAAAACAGTCACCCACGCTCTGGTCACGAGCCGACTGGAATCCCACGCAACGAACACATCTCTGGTCACCTTAAAGACCTCCACTGGCTACCCGTCAATAAGAGAATCACTTTCCGACTGCTTACCCACGCACACAAATCACTCTACGACATCGGACCAGATTGCCTCAACTCTCGACTGTCCTTCTACACCCCCTCCCGCCAACTACGTTCTTCCAGCCAAGCCCTCGCCACTGTACCTCGCATCAACAAGACCACCATGGGAGGCAGATCCTTTTCATACCTGGCTGCTAAAACATGGAACTCACTCCCCGCTTACCTTCGCCTCACCCAGAACCACCTAGCGTTCAGAAAGCAGCTTAAAACGTGGATATTTGACAAATAATCCTCCTCCCCTTCCTAAGCGCCTTGAAACCCTCTGGGTATGTAGTGCGCTATACAAATTTTTTGACTTGACTTGACTTGACTTGCGCTGTATATTCAGGGAATACCATGAACTAGTTACTGCATATTTTGATGTCTGCCCGCATGCGGCTTTCATGCAGGATCATATCCCTGTCCCTGTACTTGAGTACTTTGAATAGGAATGGGTGCGGTCGGGCACCCAGAGGGGGTTTCTGTGCAGGGACACGGTGCGCCCTCTCGACTACAAATTGGGGTGACAGCAAACCAGTAGGCAGCAGTTCTCTGAGCCCGGTATACTCCTCTGGGTTGCGTCCTTCTTCCCCCTCCAGAAGGCCCACCACATGGAAACTGTTGCTGCGCGAGCGTCCTTCTGCATCCTCCACTTTGTCGTCCAGTATGTGCATGCAGTCTATGAGGTTCTGTAGGGCTGCTGAGTGTCTTTGTTTGATGGGGTTCAGCACTGCGAGTGATTGCTCTTGCAGATGTACTTTTTCCCCAGTTTATGATGATCAGCACATAGGAGGGAGAAATTGGAGGTGACTTTGTCAATCTTAGACTCCAGTGAGGAGCAAGTTTGGTCCAGGGCTGATCCAAACTTTTCCACAGCCGATAGCACTGAGTCCAGTTTGGCTGCGAGTGCTGTATGCAGTACCTCCTTGGGTTTCAGCTCCTGAGTTGCCAGTGCCTGAACTGAGCTGCTGCATGTTTGTTCATAGGTGGCCCATTACTAATTGATGTGCTATTGGCCTTCGTTGGAGAAACGTGGTCTTTATGTCTCAGTTGTAGCTGCAATGACCTGCGGGGTTGTGACAAGCCAGCGGCAGTAGACACTTGAGAGCGTGGACAGGCATGAATGCCTCGTGCTTATCCCATGTTGTAAACACCTTGCCGCAAGGTGTACAGTTCCTGCGGGGTTTGTGGTGATACCTCCCTTGTTGCCTTCTCGCCACGCTTACCCGTAGGCTTACAGTCTCTGGTGGCTCTCAGTCTGTGGTTGTTGTGTGGCTATGTCCATCCTTGGGGGTGCAAGATCAGTGGAGCTTCTCAGTGGAGCCTGCCCTTGCCCCCAGGGGTTTTCTGGCTTGGGCACTGCATGTGGGGGCGTACCCAACGCCTGGGCTTTTCTTGGGAGAGCTGTCTCTGCTATACATGCCTGTGGTGTTCCAGTGTTTGTTGACTGCACCTCACAGCCATGGCCTAGGCCAGATCCAGCCCCCGGACCTGATACTCCCAAAAGCACTCCAGCCTGGGCACCATGTGAGAATGGGCACGCTGCATTTGGGCCTACAGGCGGGGCTGCATCTTTGGTGCACTCCTGTGACATCGTTGACCATGCCCTCCGCTCCCCACGGATGCTTGACCCCCCCACGGGGTGGACCTGCACTGCCTCTTTGCTTCAATTCGATGTTCCTGCAGCCTGTCTGTGAGAGGGGGGGATGAGGTGATGCCGCTCGCCTCTGCATCAGTTGCAGTGCCTCAGTCCTTCACTTGGGAGAGTTGTGTCCGCGGCGTGTCAACTTTTATTGTCTCTGCTGTTTGACCATGGCATGGGCCCAATCTGACCCCCGGAATTAGTATTTCCAGGGGCCCTGCGGTCTAGACACCATGCGGGAGTGGTTATGCTGCGCTTGGGCCCACTGGAAGGGCTGCGCCCTCTGCGCACATCCATGGAAAGCGTTGGATAGCGTAGGGGTAAAAATTACTATTCCCACTCCAGTGAGTGCAACAGAAGGGAAAGCGTTGGATAGTGTGGGGGTAAAAATTACTATTCCCACTCCAAAGGGTGCAACATTGGGGAAAGCGTTGGATAGCATAGGGGTAAACATTACTATTCCCACTCCACAGGGTACAACAGTAGGGAAAGCGCTGGAACTCAAAACAAAAAAAAAAACATCTATCAAATTTAGTATAAAATTTAATTGAGATTATAAACATATTTAATATATACATTTAAATATATTATTATTAACAAACACCTACACACCTACAATTAATTACTCAATTACATTTAATATTTACTAATTAATTGATGATTATTAATGTATTTTTAAATGAATTATTTCATTAATTAATTGACAGCTTTAAAACCTATACACTTATAAACACCACAACACAAACTTAAATGTATTTACTCTTTTACAATTAATAATGATTTAATTATAATTAATTTATAATTTATTTAATAAATATTTAATAACAATTTAAATATTTCACAACATTTTCACTTATAAAGTCCACTACACACACCTAAAATTAATTAAACAATTAACATAATTATTTAACATAATTAATTATCAATTAACTAATTGAAATTAATTAACAAATAATTATTAATCAATTTATATTAAATTAACACATTAATTAATCAATTAATTTAATATATTTAAATTAATTCCCACTGATTCCCCTATAAACCCACAACCCGCTACGGAACTAATAACACAAAATTCAACATAAAATACATTATTAACTAATAAAACGCTACAACATATAATTAATTGACAAACAATACTCATTAAAAACACTAAAATACTTATCATTATTAAAAAAACGATATTTTTGTTAACTATATTTTTGTAAACAATATTTATTACAACTATATTATTGTTATCGATATTACTTACCTGTCAGTTGATATTCTGGTCAAACTATATTTTTGTTGTCGATATTTCTTCTTGTCGATATTTTTGCGGAGATATTTATGTAACAGGATATTTTGCCGTCGATATTCCCGCTCTATACCACCACGCTGAATGTGCTGAAATAATAAGATACAAAAGAAAACTACTGTCAATATGCGCATCAGATAAGAGACGACTAACGGTGATCCCCAATAACACGTAAAAAGGCTCACCTTCTCCAAACAGTTTCCTCGTATCCATGAACCGGCGTGCTGCACCGTTGCCATGTTTGTATTCCCTATTATAGGATATAAGTCTAAGCGCCATCTTGTAATGGTCAAACTCGCACTTTCCAAATCTAAATTCTTATCATACAATCACCATCCACATAAACATATAATTACATAGCTCACTATATTATTATATCTCCAAATATGTAGTTCGTGGTCGCCCCTATATAACTTTCCAATCCATAATCGATAAGTGTACGTCCTATCTCTATCTCTATAGCTAATTCCTCATTCTCCGTGTAAAAAACAACGCTACTGAAATCCCCGAGCTAATGCAAGTCAAGCGATCATGTTAATATTAAGTTTATAGGGGTGAAAATATAATTCCCCTTATTGTACCGAGTGTTATGTAAACTGTATCAGAATACCCATCTAAAAGATATTATATTGAAAACAAAGTAAAGAGCAGCAGTCTCGAACCGTAGATGCCGCCTATGCTAAGCAAATCATCATTCGTTACACTTTATTTGGAGGGGCACTGTTGAGGAATTACAGGAATTTTTTGAACATTTGAACAATAACCAAGTACATATGAAATTCACGAAGGAGTACAGCCTGGAGAGACTTATCTTTCTAGATGTTGAATTATTTATCAAAGGTAACAAGCTTTGCAGTAGGATGTACCGTAAACCCACTAGTTGCAACTCATTACTTTCTGCGAAAAGCTGCCTCCCAATGAGTCAGATTAATTCTGTCCCCTATGTGGAAATGCTAAGAGCACGTCGTAATTGCTCAGAAGGCACAGATTTTGAACACAACTTGGTAGATATGACTAGAAGGTTTCAAGCACGTGGCTATTCTGAGAGGGTTATTAATGAGGCTAAGATTAGAGCTAGAAGTCTACATAGATCAGACACTTTGAGACCAAAACCGATGCTTCTCCACAAAGATGTTTCCAGTAAGATTGTGAGACTGGTGACAGACTTTGGCGAAGGTAGCCATCAATTATTTGGAGTTCTCAGCAAATACTGGCATTTATTGAAGAGTGATATGGATATCACTCATATGCTGAATGACAAGCATTGTATTACCTATAGAAAGGGTGCAACTCTATCTAATAAGCTGAGTCCTAGTTACTTAACAGTACCTGATAGGACTAATTGGCTTAGTCGTCAACCACATGGGCTGATCCAAACTTTTCCACAGCCGATAGCACTGAGTCCAGTTTGGCTGCGAGTGCTGTATGCAGTACCTCCTTGGGTTTCAGCTCCTGAGTTGCCAGTGCCTGAACTGAGCTGCTGCATGTTTGTTCATAGGTGGCCCATTACTAATTGATGTGCTATTGGCCTTCGTTGGAGAAACGTGGTAACCATGTAGGCCACGTGGGGCTTTATGTCTCAGTTGTAGCTGCAATGACCTGCGGGGTTGTGACAAGCCAGCGGCAGTAGACACTTGAGAGCGTGGACAGGCATGAATGCCTCGTGCTTATCCCATGTTGTAAACACCTTGCCGCAAGGTGTACAGTTCCTGCGGGGTTTGTGGTGATACCTCACTTGTTGCCTTCTCGCCACGCTTACCCGTAGGCTTACAGTCTCTGGTGGCTCTCAGTCTGTGGTTGTTGTGTGGCTATGTCCATCCTTGGGGGTGCAAGATCAGTGGAGCTTCTCAGTGGAGCCTGCCCTTGCCCCCAGGGGTTTTCTGGCTTGGGCACTGCATGTGGGGGCGTACCCAACGCCTGGGCTTTTCTTGGGGGAGCTGTCTCTGCTATACATGCCTGTGGTGTTCCAGTGTTTGTTGACTGCACCTCACAGCCATGGCCTAGGCCAGATCCAGCCCCCGGACCTGATACTCCCAAAAGCACTCCAGCCTGGGCACCATGTGAGAATGGGCACGCTGCATTTGGGCCTACAGGCGGGGCTGCATCTTTGGTGCACTCCTGTGACATCGTTGACCATGCCCTCCGCTCTCCACGGATGCTTGACCCCCCCACGGGGTGGACCTGCACTGCCTCTTTGCTTCAATTCGATGTTCCTGCAGCCTGTCTGTGAGAGGGGGGGATGAGGTGATGCCGCTCGCCTCTGCATCAGTTGCAGTGCCTCAGTCCTTCACTTGGGAGAGTTGTGTCCGCGGCGTGTCAACTTTTATTGTCTCTGCTGTTTGACCCTGGCATGGGCCCAATCTGACCCCCGGAATTAGTATTTCCAGGGGCCCTGCGGTCTAGACACCATGCGGGAGTGGTTATGCTGCGCTTGGGCCCACTGGAAGGGCTGCGCCCTCTGCGCACATCCATGGAAAGCGTTGGATAGCGTAGGGGTAAAAATTACTATTCCCACTCCAGTGAGTTCAACAGAAGGGAAGGCGCTGGATAGCGTAGGGGTAAAAATTACTATTCCCACTCCAAAGGGTGCAACAGTAGGGAAAGCGTTGGATAGTGTGGGGGTAAAAATTACTATTCCCACTCCGAAGGGTGCAACAGTGGGGAAAGCGTTGGATAGCATAGGGGTAAAAATTACTATTCCCACTCCACAGGGTACAACAGTAGGGAAAGGGCTGGAACTCAAAACAAAAAAAAAACATCTATCAAATTTAGTATAAAATTTAATTGAGATTATAAACATATTTAATATATACATTTAAATATATTATTATTAACAAACACCTACACACCTACAATTAATTACTCAATTACATTTAATATTTACTAATTAATTTATGATTATTAATGTATTTTTAAATTAATTATTTCATTAATTAATTGACAGCTTTAAAACCTATACACTTATAAACACCACAACACAAACTTAAATGTATTTACTCTTTTACAATCAATAATGATTTAATTATAATTAATTTATAATTTATTTAATAAATATTTAATAACAATTTAATTATTTCACAACATTTTCAGTTATAAAGTCCACTACACACACCTAAAATTAATTAAACAATTAACATAATTATTTAACATAATTAATTATCAATTAACTAATTGAAATTAATTAACAAATAATTATTAATCAATTTATATTAAATTAACACATTAATTAATCAATTAATTTAATATATTTAAATTAATTCCCACTGATTCCCCTATAAACCCACAACCCGCTACGGAACTAATAACACAAAATTCAACATAAAATACATTAATAACTAATAAAATGCTAAAACATATAATTAATTGACAAACAATACTCATTAAAAACACTAAAATACTTATCATTATTAAAAAAACGATATTTTTGTTAACTATATTTTTGTAAACAATATTTATTACAACTATATTATTGTTATCGATATTACTTACCTGTCAGTCGATATTCTGGTCAAACTATATTTTTGTTGTCGATATTTCTTCTTGTCGATATTTTTGCGGAGATATTTATGTAACAGGATATTTTGCCATCGATATTCCCGCTCTATACCACCACGCTGAATGTGCTGAAATAATAAGATACAAAAGAAAACTACTGTCAATATGCGCATCAGATAAGAGACGACTAACGGTGATCCCCAATAACACGTAAAAAGGCTCACCTTCTCCAAACAGTTTCCTCGTATCCATGAACCGGCGTGCTGCACCGTTGCCATGTTTGTATTCCCTATTATAGGATATAAGTCTAAGCGCCATCTTGTAATGGTCAAACTCGCACTTTCCAAATCTAAATTCTTATCATACAATCACCATCCACATAAACATATAATTACATAGCTCACTATATTATTATATCTCCAAATATGTAGTTCGTGGTCGCCCCTATATAACTTTCCAATCCATAATCGATAAGTGTACGTCCTATCTCTATCTCTGTAGCTAATTCCTCATTCTCCGTGTAAAAAACAACGCTACTGAAATCCCCGAGCTAATGCAAGTCAAGCGATCATGTTAATATTAAGTTTATAGGGGTGAAAATATAATTCCCCTTATTGTACCGAGTGTTATGTAAACTGTATCAGAATACCCATCTAAAAGATATTATATTGAAAACAAAGTAAAGAGCAGCAGTCTCGAACAGTAGATGCCGCCTATGCTAAGCAAATCATCATTCGTTACACTTTATTTGGAGGGGCACTGTTGAGGAATTACAGGAATTTTTTGAACATTTGAACAATAACCAAGTACATATGAAATTCACGAAGGAGTACAGCCTGGAGAGACTTATCTTTCTAGATGTTGAATTATTTATCAAAGGTAACAAGCTTTGCAGTAGGATGTACCGTAAACCCACTAGTTGCAACTCATTACTTTCTGCGAAAAGCTGCCTCCCAATGAGTCAGATTAATTCTGTCCCCTATGTGGAAATGCTAAGAGCACGTCGTAATTGCTCAGAAGACACAGATTTTGAACACAACTTGGTAGATATGACTAGAAGGTTTCAAGCACGTGGCTATTCTGAGAGGGTTATTAATGAGGCTAAGATTAGAGCTAGAAGTCTACATAGATCAGACACTTTGAGACCAAAACCGATGCTTCTCCACAAAGATGTTTCCAGTAAGATTGTGAGACTGGTGACAGACTTTGGCGAAGGTAGCCATCAATTATTTGGAGTTCTCAGCAAATACTGGCATTTATTGAAGAGTGATATGGATATCACTCATATGCTGAATGACAAGCATTGTATTACCTATAGAAAGGGCGCAACTCTATCTAATAAGCTGAGTCCTAGTTACTTAACAGTACCTGATAGGACTAATTGGCTTAGTCGTCAACCACATGGACTCTTTAGTTGTGGGAACTGTAGGTCCTGCAGATGGGCCATCAGGAGAATTAGAGAATTTGTTTATAACAACATGGGCATTTTTAAAATTAACTCTTTTATCAATTGCGAAACTACTCATGTAGTCTATGTAATTGTTTGTTCCTGCACTAAAATTTATGTTGGGAGCACTACTAGGACACTACAGGACAGGATGAATGAACATTTTCGAGCACTTAAGAATGGTGACACTAGGTATCCGATAGCTGCTCATTACATTAGAACTCAAGATTATCCTCATAAACACCAAATTAGTTACCATGGGATAGATGTAGTGAAGGCTGATAAGAGGGGTGGAGACAGAACCCTATGATTGAGACGTAGGGAATGTATGTGGATCATGAGATTGAGAGCTGTGGAAGATGGCTTGAATTTGGATTCAGAATTACAGTACTTTTTGGGGCACTGACCTGTATGTTTACAACTTAATGGGTATTGTTCTACAGTGTTCTGTGCATCATCTTTTCAACCATGTTGTGTACGTATTATAGGGGTATTCTCCTGTGACCTATTTCTGTTGGTACGCATATTCTCACACACTGTTGATGTGTGACTAATTTTACAGCATTAGTTATATATCTGAAGTATGTAAACAAGGATATCTCTAATGTTGATAATTTGTAAATATTTGTATTAAGGTACACAGATTACACTTAGGACTAACTGTATCTTACACTTGACTATCCCTTTCTACTCTACATTCTTTCTATGGATCTCACAATTTCTACATTCTCTCTATGAGTTTTATAATTTGCACTTTTATATATACTCCGTGCTAGTACAGGCAATTTTTTTCTCTCTTATTTTCCCTTTCAGTGGATGCCTTGTATTCAATTGCTATAAACCTCGCTATTACAGAGGTGAATACTATTTCCTTTGACTAGAATTAACGATAGTGTAAAAAAAGATGATTTGCTTAGCACAGGCGGCATCTACAGTTCGAGACTGCTGCTCTTTACTTTATTTTCAATATAATATCTTTTAGATGGGTATTCTGATACAGTTTACATAACACTCGGTACAATAAGGGGAATTATATTTTCACCCCTATAAACTTAATATTAACATGATCGCTTGACGTTGCATTAGCTCAGGGATTTCAGTAGCGTTGATTTTACACGGAGAATGAGGAATCAGCTATAGAGATAGAGATAGCACGTACTATTATGGATTGGAAAGTTATATAGGGGCGACCACGAACTACATATTTGGAGATATAATAATATAGTGAGCTATGTATTTATATATTTATGTGGATGGTGATTGTATGATGAGAATTTAGATTTGGAACGTGCGAGTTTGACCATTACAAGATGGCGCTTAGACTTATATCCTATAAATGGGAATACAAACATGGCGACGGTGCTGCACGCCGGTTCATGGATACGAGGAAACTGTTTGGAGAAGGTGAGCTTGTTTACGTGTTATTGGGGATCACCATTAGTCGTCTCTTATCTGATGCGCATATTGACAGTGGTTTTCATTTGTATCTTATTATTTCAGCACATTCAGCGAGGTGAGCCCCTTTATTTCGATGTCTGGGTTGACTTGCAAGATCTGAAGCAACAGATAACATTATTATCAAGCATTTCTTGATTTAATATTGTAGCGCCTGGCTTTCACAGTGATTCTGCCTCGCATTGCTCATAACTTAAAAGTGTGCTGCATTTATCGCTTGCTTCCTCCTCACATCGCTCGCACTTTAAAGTAGGTTGCAATTAATTAGCCGCGCTGCAGAATCGAGTTGATTGAAGTAATTTGACTCGAACACGCTTGTTGCTGTCTGTTGCTGCCAGATTCTAGAAATTGACATAGGTGAAGTGCGCAGTCAGCGAGTCCGCATTGTGCCTTGATTTATTTATTTACTTATCAGTTTGTGAATGCCTCCTTGCATAGCATAGTACTGCCCAATTCAACTTGGTTATTTTGCTAGCAGCCATTTTCATTCTCACGTTTGTTGTGGTGCCTCCTTGCTCGGACTTACACCCCGCCCTCGGCCTCCCAGCTGTCCCTCCCCCGCCCCTCCCCCCTCCACTATCCATTTAAGCCAGATGTCCCAACGCGCAGCGTCCGCGCGCTGCGGCCGCGCCGACGGTGCTCCAAAGGTAAGCCCGTCTACGCCCGTCCGCGCCTAGACCGCGCCCAGCGCCTGTCCCCCTGGTCCCCGCCGTACCCAGCCCAACAGATTCACATATGATGCCGCAACTCTCCTCGCCCTCAACCCCGGACGCACACCACAATGCTGCAAAGCTACCCCAGGACGTGCCCACGGCCCATTCGCTTGCCTCACCTGCAAGTTCAACTGCTTCTGGACCCTCACCAATTCCACGTCCTCCAAACACAACTCCGATTCGAACCGCCTAAAGTGCATCCTGCTCAACACCCGCTCGGTCCACAGACACGCAACAGAACTCTGGGACCTAATCGACTCTGTGTCACCTGACATCGCCTTCCTTACTGAAACATGGATGAACACATCATCATCTCCAGACATTGCCATAGCCATTCCGGACACTTACAAGATTATCCGCAAAGACCGCACCAATCAAACAGGAGGAGGCATCGCCATCATCCACAGGAACACCATCAAAATCACAACCAGCTCCGACGACAATCTTGCAACAGCCGAACATCTCCACTTTCAGATCCACACCGACCCCAGGACCACACTGAGAGGCACCCTCATCTACAGGCCTACAGGTACCCGCACCCAATTCAGCGATGACATAACGGACTTCGTTAGCCCACACGCCCTAGCCTCCGAAAACTACATTCTTCTAGGAGACCTCAACTACCACCTTGACAACAAACTTGACAGCAACACCACCACCCTTCTGGACAACCTGGCCAATCTCGGACTCAAACAACTTGTGGACACCCCCACCCATGTAGCCGGACACACGCTCGACCCTATCTTCACATCCAGCAAGCACATCTCCTTCGATCGCACCACAGTTCTCCTCTTGACGGACCACAGCTGCGTTCACTTCAGCTACAAAACCTCCCTAACCCACAATCGCCCTCATCCTATCCCTCGGAGAAACTGGAACAAAATCAGCTCCATCCAACTCCTCACATCACTCAACCAAAACCCTCCCTCCCTCTCACTGGACCCAAACCGAGCGGCCACAGTCCCCCGCATCCGGAAATCCACCATAGGTGGCAGATCCTTCTCCTACCTGGCTGCCAAGACATGGAACTCACTCCCCACTCACCTCCGCCTTACTCAGAACCACATCTCCTTCAGAAAAGAACTTAAAACCTGGCTTTTCGACAAATAATGAACCCCTTCCCCTAGCGCCTTGAGACCCTCTGGGTGAGTAGTGCGCTTTATTAAGTCAGAACTTGAACTATTATTAGCGTATACGAAACGCATTTTCGTTCTTTTTTAGATATAGCTGAAATGAGGAATCACTAATACTTACGACTGTGGACAATTTAGAGGAAATACGTTTTTGGTCATTGGAGGATTATTGAGGTGAGATGGCTGTTAAGGCGGTATCTAGTACCAGTCTATATCTAGTGACTTGGATATTATAGAGCCTGATACAAAGATATATATTTTTTTCTCATTATAGATTTACATGCTATATTATTTTTTGCGTGCAGCCAGAATTATTCTATGAGTTATACCTTCCAGTTTTGGTGATTGGAGGACTATTGAGGTGAGATGGCTGTCTAGCCGATATATAGTACCAGTCTATATTTAATGACTTGAATAATATAGAGTCTTACACAATATTTTTCTCTCATTATAGATTTACATGACGTATTAATTTTCGCGTGCAACCAGAATTATTCTATGAGTTATACCTTTCACTCTTGGGTTACTACCTAATAGTGGTGAGTGTACACTAAGATTGGGCTAATGTAACCATATAGCAAGTGCCTCATGATGAACTCGGTCGAGGATAGCCTTTAATTAGTTATCGTAATCCATAGGTTTTGATACTGGCAGGGTTAATAAGAGGTTGACTAAATATATAACGACAACCAGTAATTCTTGAATTGCAATTGTTTAATTTTGGGTACATCTCTTCATGTTTATAGAATGAAGGATAATACCTGTTATAGAGGAAGAATTCATTTACTATTGTATTTGGAGGTGAATATTGTTTATGATTTATTCTATATTTTGGCAAAATGGATGGGCACAATGGTGACAATGGTGACCTCGCGATCTTGGTGGCGTTTTTACTGTCACTTTTTTCAATTCTCTTGTAAAATGAACTATAGCACACTATGAAATCCATTACTCTTCACCCGAGACTTGTTATTTTTTTCTCTATATTTTTTGGGGACAATGGACTATTACTTTCTCTAATTTTGAGGTCACTAATTTCTGATATGTACAATTTTTGATGCTTGAACTGCAGCCCTGATGAAGTCTGTGGCACATGTGGATGCCTGACGAAACACGTGTTGGCTGCTTTGGATGTAATAAAGTATTTGAATCATCACAAAAAGAAATTACGAAGATCTTGATTCTGGATTGGACATCGTTTGGATTGTATTTAACCATTTGATAAGATATTGGGACACTAAATGAACTATATCTCTTTCTGATTTAAGAAATGGACTTTGAATATTGGTGACCATTACTAGTGGTCACGTGATTGAGATTTTTCCCTTTTTTGCAATTAATTGGATACCTGAATTTTTTGTTCTCACTCTGATTGTTATATTGTATCTGAAATACTCAGTATCTTGATATATTTGGAGCTCAGGGAGGATACTCCATTTTGTTCACTTTTTGATCATACCTACATATGGTCACTGAGGGTTGTCTGGTAATCACCCCCATTCTCCCTTTGTAGCACCTGTTTGATTAGTGTTGTCTTATTACTTTTATCCCTTGGACTTGTGTAGAGCGCCCTTGTCTTGCCCGCCCTTGTCTTGCCTGGTTACCAGAATTCTGTCTTGCATAACAACCTATACCTTGTTGTTATCTAGTTACGAGGCAGAAGCCAATTATTTGCAATGCAGTGCAAGAAATACATTGTATGTATACCAAAAGGGCAAAATCAGTTTGTACGCATTACAGATATTGTAAGAGAACGGGGTTAAATTATGATGTTTATAAGATTACTTGGACATAAATGGCTTGCTTTATATGTGATAAAGTGTCACTCAGAGTGTCACAAATAAGGCAGTAAAATGTTACTCATCATTAGCACTTTGAAAAAATGGCAATGTCACACGGGAAACAGCAATCACAATGCAACTGTTACCCTGCAAGTCATAACCTCACATCCATGTACCAACAAGTAGCCATTACTACGCATGTCATTACATCGCATGCGCTTTTAAAGCGCATGCGATGTAATGGCAATCCACAGCGTTGTGAGGAAACTGAGGCTTTTCCATTTCCTCACAATGACGTGCACTGTGCACCGCCCCTCAGACAACACTGGAACCAGGAGAGAGGAACCACTAGGAGAGAGAGATAAGGGGATTGGGCTTGGGGTGGGGGCTACTCTTTTAAGGTATAGGGTAGTGTTGAAGTAGTGTTGTAATGTTTGAGTGGTGTAGGGGTAGTGTTTTAGGGTTTAGGGTAGTGTTGTGTGTTTGTGTAGTGTAGGATAGTGTTTTAGGATTCAGGGTAGTGTCAGGAGTCATGCAGGGTAGTGTTTGAGTGTAGGGACCGGACTGGGGGTCTGGGGAGGGTCGTGCTGGGGGTTGTGTTTTAGGGTTTAGGGTAGTGTAGTGGCATTTGTGTAGTGTAGGGTAGTGTTTTAGGATTTAGGGTAGTGTCGGGGGGTCGTGCAAGGTAGTATTTGAGTGTAGGTACCCAACTGGGGGTTGGGGGATGGTTATGCTGGGGGTAGTGTTGTGGTGTTTGTGTAGTGTAGGGTAGTTTTTTAGGACTCAGGGTAGTGTCGGTGTCGTGCAGGGTAGTGTTTGAGTGTAGGAACCGGACTGGGGTAGGGGGAGGGTTGTGCAGGGGTAGTATTTTGGGGTTTAGGGTAGTGTTGTGGTGTCTGTGTAGTGTAGGGTAGTGCTTTAGGATTTAGGGCAATGTTGGGGGATCGTGCAGGGTAGTGTAGTGTTATTGTAAGGAGAGGACTCAGGGTCATGGGAGGGTCGTGTAGAGGTACTATATTAGAATTTAGAGTAGGGTAGGGTAGAGTCACTTGTCTTGTAAACGTTTACCATGAGTATACCTTTACCACGCATGCCTTGGTGTTGTAATGGCATGTGTGGTAAAGGCATAGTCATGGTTACATTTTGCGATGTATTGGCATGTCGTTTTAATTAACATTGAGTAGTAATACCCGCAATGTAATGGCATGCGTGGTATTTGCTATGCGATGTAAGGAGTCATATTCTGTCACACATAACCAAACTGAAAACTTGGCAGTCATGTATATCAGAAACAGCATTAGCAACAACATTTTCCTTTACTTGATAATGGATTTCAACTTTCTACCATAACTTATAGCTTGGGTAAAAATGGGCAAGGAAGAGTTGCATGTATTACGAAAGTTGAAGCTTTTGCCTTGCATGCCGGCTTTTCTTGAAGCCCTAAAATCAATCAAGTATTTATTAGGCGCAGCAAATCACCCATGAGGATTTCAAGGTGCTGGAGTTCCTAACTGGGTTTTCGTTTTTTTTAAGAAGTGGAAAGCAAGAAGAAGGCATTCAAAAATGGGGGGGGAGCAAGGAAACAACTGGAGCAAGAGCAATGCATCTGCGCTGAGGTTTCCATGAAGTATGAAGGAAGGAGAGGCGCTGGAGGCGGTGGGTGGGGCTAGGTGGAAAAGGAGAAAAAGCAGCAGGTAGGAGCGGCAATAAGGGAAAAAACAAGGAAAAAGCAATGAAAAAGAGGGGAAAGCAAGGAGAAGGCACTACAAAACAGGGGTAAAAGTAAGGAGAAAGCAATGAAAATCAAGGGAAGGCTAGGAAAAGGCACTCCAAAAAAAGGGGGGGGGAGAGCAAGGAGAAAGCAGTAAAAATGAGGGGAAAACAAGGAAAACAGGGGGGAAAACAAGGTGAAAGCAGTGAAAATGAGGGAAAATCAAGGAGAAGGTACTAAAAAAACAGGAAAAAGCAAGAGAAATCAGTAAAAATGAGGGCAAAGAGAAGGAACTCAACAAATGTAAAAAGCAAGGGGAAAGCAGTGACAAGGAGGGAAATGCAAGGAGAAGGTGATCAAAAAGTGGGGAGAAAGCAAGGAGAAGACAGGAGGAAGAGCAGTGCAGCAGGACGATGTGTAAAATATGTAAAAATCCAACTCATATTGGCCTGGTACAAGCATGGTTTTCCCACATTATTTTCAGAAGATTATGCAATGTGTTAAAAATAGATTGTGTATTTGAATTTGAAATAGAGACTAACCTGAGCCCAGTAGGGATTTTTATTTATTAGTATGTTTTTGATCTTTAGCAAATAACAATACATACTCCATCGTGAGAAGATTTATTTCTGTAGGACTTACTTTTCAGCCTAGCCAAGATAAACTGAGCGATCAAATCATTAAGTGTAAACTGGGGAGGGAGGACTTTTTTCCACTTCACTTATGACGATTTTGGCTGTATGGCATAAAAAAGATGAAGGCATTATTTTTTCCAGAAATTTTATTCTTAAGATTATTTTGTTGGCTGATATGCAGAAAAGTCCATAGGCGATGCAGAACAGCCTACTGATATAGTCAATGTAAATGTTAACAAGATTTGTTGAGGAGACATAAGCTATTTAAAAAAAAACAAGACTTCTTTACTTTAATGTCCTTCCAATGAAAACATGCATGCAGCTGACAACCCAACCTGGACATGTTTTGTTCCCTCTTAGAGAGTATTTGTAAGAATAGTAGAACGACTATGCAAACTGAGACTGAGTCCTAACTAGAGAGCATTTAATTATTGGTCAATTAATCAACCAGTACTTGTAGAGCGTGGCTTATCACCCATGAGGGTATCCAGCTACTGGGTTTCTAAGCTTAGTCGAAAAGCCAGGTCTTGAGTCTCTTCCTGAAGTCCGTCAGCAAGGGTAACGTTAGGAGGTGGAGCATGAGGTAGTTCCAGGACTTGGTGGTGAGGTGGGAGAAGGAGCAGCCTGTGATGTGGCTATCGTGGATGTGTGAAGTCTGCAAGGATGAGGGAGGTGGAGTGAAGGTTTCTGAATGGTTATTGGAAGCTTAGGTGATGGTTCATGTATGCTGGTCCGTAGTCATGGAGGGGTTTGAAGCCATGTGTTAGTAGATTTAATTGGCATCTCTTCTGGGCCTTGAGTCATTGGAGGTTCCTCAGCTGCTGTGTGATGTGGGTCCATTTGAGCAGGTTGATGATCAGTCTGGCAGCTGAATTCTGTATCATCTGGAGCCTTCTCATGAGTTTCGTGGTGGTTCCTGCGTACAGTGCATTGCCGTAGTCCAGACGACTAGTGATTGGGGCTTGCCTAACTGTTTTTCTCATGCTTAAGGTTAGGGAGCCATATGAAGATTCTTCAGAGCATACAGAGAGTGAGGAAGCAGACAGAGGAGACTGTGTTGATCTGTTGTTTCATTGTGAGTTTGTTATCCAGGATGATGCTGTGGGTGTGGGCATGGTCTTTTGGTGTGGGGGTTGGTCAGAGGGCCACCAGGTGTCGTTCCAGAGGAATGTATAGTTGCCAAAGTTCAGCACTTCAGTCTTGTCCTTGCCCGTGTTGAGCTTCAGGCAGTTTGTCTTTTATCCAGGCTGCGACGTACTTCAAGCAGTTGTGGAAGTTGGTTTTGATGGCGGTGGGATCTGCTGAGACTGAGAGGATGAGCTGGGTGTCATCAGCGTAAGATATGATTTTGATATTGTGGGTTATGATAGTGTCGGTGTGGGAGGGATAGGCGGAAACAGAATCCTGGTGGCCTGATATGTTTCTCAATGTTTACTTATTTGATCCAGAAGCATCAGAGTGGTTCCGTGGTGGTCTCGGTCAGAAGGATGGATGTGGTATGGGTTTATGTGAGGGTGAGTGGTCGCAGGTTACAGGTGAAAAGACATCGGTGGCAGGGGAATAGCCCTGCTGTGGAGCGAGGCGATGTGAGGTAACACTTTTTGCAGCACACGGGGTCCAGGGCTCAGAGGTCTGAGGTGGAGTACCTGTGGGTGCCCAGAGGGCCAGGGTTCCTGAGGCTGGACACTATCCAGGCACTTACAGGCGTAGATGGGCTTTCCTTTTCACACCTTCGCCTTCTAAACACTGAATACACCTGCCCCCATTTTAAGGAGATTAGGATATTGAGTGGACTGAGAGAAAATATTAGATTGAGCTCATTACGTGTTGCGGCACTTTTGCAGAGGACAGTTGCTGCTTACAATTCACATTAATATGACTGGAGAGAATGAATTTATCCTAGAGCGTGGCCCACTCTTGCCTTCTGCTTCTTTCATTTGTCCTGTGACACACTCTTTAGTGGGTGGCCTGTCTACAGTGAGTTGACTGCCCCAAAAAGAGAGAATCAGACCAGGCAAAAATGATAAAGAGGAGAAAAGATGAATGTTGTGAGAAGTGAGCGATCATCACTTATATTTTGCCACCAGTGGGTAAATTCCTGATAGGAATTTGAATCTGCTGATTCTCAGTGCAAAAGCCCAAATGTGTCTGCCTATGATATTTGAATAGGCTGTGGGATAATGAGTGCTAAATAGTTAATATTTTATTTCACATTGTTATTAAGTCACCTGTTTATTCTGGGCTACCGGGTGCCCAATTCATGAACGTATTAAGTTTATGAGTGAGGAGTCTCTGTCTGGGATACAGAGATTCCATCAAGAGTGAGTAGACTCTGCCACAAGTGCCAAGACTCCGCATTAGTAACTTTATTACATGTAAGTACCTTCAAGAACTGGGAAAAAGGTACCATAAAACATAAACAAAATGAAAATATGGACTAAAGACTGTACAATTAAAACACATATCTTTTCCAGCTCTACTGTTTGGATTTGTGAGATTTTGGTCTCAAATAATGTATTAAATTGTACTCTATTTTTCTAATTTGGTGTAAAAAAAATTTGCATTGTGTTTACATTTTATTACTGTTTGAGTGGTGCATAAATATTTAACACACTGTCTCTAAGTTAAGCCTGCCTGCTTTTAAGCCACATTACCAGAGAGTTAATCACAGGAAAATGTACTTTCTTTGTGGTTTACCCTGAATGTGATTGTTGTTATACCTTGAAAAGGGTTCACACCCCTCTCAACCAAAAACCCAATTTCCTTCGGCATGATATTAAGTTAGTCTGAACGTTTTCTGTTCCCTTCCTTAACTTATTTTATTTCAGTAGTGGGTGTTTTATCAAGATCAATATCATACTTACTGGTCTGGTAAGTGGAATTCTTGGTTGCACAGTGAGTGGAAAGCTTTCATTTTAGAGCAGAAGTTTGATTTAATCACATTTAGGATGCTGTCCTTTGCCTGGGGAGGTCCAGTGTCTGTCTGTCTTCCAAAGCGAGCATCACATTATCAGATGCTGCACTACAGGGATTTCCTGTTCGGCTTTGGAAGGGTCTCAGGATTTTTGAAGCTGTTTATAATAATAAAGGTCAAATGCAGACACTATTGTTTGGGGATCCCTGAAAAGTAACCCATCTTGACTGTGATGACAGGAATGAACTTCAGTGCTATGCTCCTGTTGGTAAGTCAATATAACAGTTTGCCTGACTTATTCCCCCTTTCTTAAGTTTGAAAACGAGGTATGGTTGATGTAGTCTCATTCCAGTGACACTTGCCTCTTCAATTTGGAAATTTCTTCTCGTAGGTCCAACACTTACTTCTCTATCTTTCTTTCTCTGGCTGCCTAGAAGCACATTGCCTGCCCCTTGGCAACAACTTTATGTGATTCCCAAATGGTTGTGGGTGAGGGTACTGAGCCCAAATTTGTGTCAAAAAAAGATCAGGTTTCCTTATTGCTAAAAATCTGCAAAACTAAATTCCTTAAACACTGTAAATTCATGTCCACACCTCCAGGGGTCTGGCCTAGGCAGGCCGACCATTAGTTTCACCAGGAGGCGATCAGACAAACCTATAGGGAGAATGCAGGTATACGCCAACACTTGCATATCTGCTGCGAGTCAGGAAATATTTGAGTTGGGAGAACGAGTGATGGGCATGTGAGTAAAATGTGTAGGCCTGTTCCAGACAACAGGGTAGTGCAAAGGATCTACAAGGTGCCCCAGGTCCCTGGGCATCCACTTGGTGGTTGAGAACCACATTAAGTTTGCTGCTAAGTACAGTCAGTCCTGGCAGAGTTTAGAGTAGCACTTGACTTATCATACTGAAAGGATGCTATTTATCTGTGGTGAAATGCAAACATTCATTATTGACCATGTCTGCTCATACAGGAGGCCCACCATGTATTGGCCAGAACTATCAGGGCCTGTAGTATTGAATGTAAGGGGGGTTGCTTTGAGAAGGAGCATGCAACCATTCAGTAACCTTTGGTGAAGCTCAAGTGTTAAACCAAGGTCAAGGAAGTTGCATTTGGTGCCCAAAAGTGTGCTTTTTGTAGGAGCAGAACAATGGGGGCCGGTCTTGTGATGTGCTGAAGTATAGCACTCCCTTTAATCTTATCATTGAGGCCAATGCCACTCTACGAGTCTTGCAATGTTGACATTGGGTTTGCAGAGAGGAGGGGTAAGTTAGGGCTTGTGAGTATCTAGGACTCTCCCTAAATGTGTGTCTGTGTACATAAACAAACAAACCAGGTGAGCTAACATTCCCTCCATAACTTTTTCTAACCCCATAAAACTGAAACTGAAATATTTGTCACCCAAGCATTACGAGCATTTCTAACAAGGACAGGGTGTGATGAAACCAGCCAAGCCCTCCTCCAAGCCCAGACTATTATAGGATAAGCGTATGGGTATGCACATGCTAGCATTACCTTTATATAATGCATAGGTGGGTGCCAGGGGGCAGATAACAAAGCCTCAGGATCTGGCAAGGTGTCAGGCTGACACATCAGTAGGAGCCTGTGTACAGTTAACTTTGTATCTCACTCCTCCACCCTCACCTCCCTTGATGAGGATGGAGCAGGTAGCGCCTGCTCCAGACCTTCATTGCTGTCACTTTGCACAAGGGTCGAGACATGTTGGGGGCCCACGTGGTCACATTCTTTGCTCTTGGGATGTCTTGCGCACAAAAAGACGTAGGCTTTCTGGGTCAGAGGCCGAAGGAGGGAATATCAACCAAACTCCATCACCCCAGAGACCCGAGGTGATCCTTTTCTTTACATATTTTCAGGCCATATAAGGAGTCCCAAAGAAGGAGAGTCCTTGGAGTAATACTTTCAATTTCAGGAGAAGGAGAAGCATGTATGAAAATTGCAATGTCTTTAGCCTCTGTTTGAGAGACACAAAAGACTTCCTCTGTTCTTATACTGATGCTGTTTAATCAGGAATCATCAAGATATCGGATGTATCAATATTGAGGTGTGATTTATCTCATGCAGCTGAGAGTACTGCATCTCGGTTATGGAAGTTAAGGATGTGGGCAGATATGCCCTTCTGAGAGCTTGTCGAAGGAGGGAGATCTCAGTACCTATGCTGCTGATTTTTTCCTCTAAGGCCTAGCATGTGCCACATATCACTTGAAGGATGTTCTCAGGTGTAACAAGGAATTCCTCAAGGCCAGCCAGAACATACCCTGTCTCCACAGATGAGGGAGTCAGACCGTTTTTGGTCAGGCAGAGCAGGTCTAGTAAGCGGCTGTGTAGCAGATCCCACATTTTGGTGTTAGTGAGTAGTGAGTGTTGAAGAGTTCTCAGGACAGAGAGATGTGTGGTCATGTGTGTTGAGTGTGTCGGTGTGTGAGGTGCATAACGGCGTGAGTTGGGTACGGGAAGGTGCAAGTGAAATGACAGGTGGAGTAGGAGAGCGTACCTTCAGTTTTGGAAGATGAGGTGCAGCAGCTTTGCTAGGAGTTGTGTACAGGGTTCAGGGCCCGTTTGGTCACAGTAGAATGAGGGCAGGAGGCCTGGGAAGGGCGCGTGTGAAGAGTGGACTGGTGCAGACAGGCTTGAATTTGGTGCACTTTTGGTGTGCCTGCAGTACGCCCGCTGCACCCATCTAACGGTGTCTTTGTGTTGCAGCCAAGTGAAGGTAGGTTTGGCGGGAAAACAGTGATGTGACATCCTGTGTCGATGGATGATGGTAAATCCAGTGATGTCACATCCTGTACAGATTGATGATGGTAAATAAGCCCTCTTGCTTGGCTGCTTCTTTTAACACCTTGGCTGCTAGAGGTATTCTCCCCCGGTGCTGGTCCTCCTTATTTCCCATTGTTCATGACGAGCTCAGCTCAACCGTGCCTCATGACGAGCGGAGCTCGTCATGAGCATCGAAGGGGTTAAAGACAGTTTTGGTTGGAAAGCCAGTGATGTCACTTCGTGTGCACATGAATGATGAAAAATCATACCTGAAGTCCATCAATACTGTATATTTTCTTCAACACACCATCCCAGCCTATGCAAGGCGAGGCACTTAGTATGTGTGTGCTAGACGTTTTACCTTCGGAGGATGGCGTTTGCCTTATCATCCTAGAATAAGATTTGAGTGGTTACAATTAATCACAAGAGGGACTGTGTAAAATGTGCTTGTATTTGTGTTTCTGTGAACCATTAGTAATAGGACAAGATCCTATTAAAAATGCAATCTTAAATATTTCCATTATGAGTGGCACTGAATGTGTTTTTAAGTCTCCAGCTTTTTCTCCAAAACAATCCACTTCCCCATAAACCTGTAATAGCAGGAGAGCGCCTGCTGCGTCCGTGTCAGATAGTGTGGTAAGCTCATCTTTTCAGCAGTTTGGAAACATTACTAAGAACAGACAGTTGCAAGAAGTATACTGCAATTTTGTGAAGCTATAATTCCCGACTGGTGTCTCATGATGTCCATGGAACTATTTTGCAATAAGAGCAGTTTTTCTCTGTTTCTAATCACCTCATTAAAATCTAATGATCTTTTTTTGCAGGCGAGCCGTCTAATTAGTGTCAAATCCAAAGACTTGTTAATTGTTCAGAAAAAACACAACAAGCCACTGTGGACACATCATAACTGTAACCCCTCGGAAAAAGAAAACAGATAGTGCAAATGTAGTTAATTACCTCACGTCGCTTGGTTTGTAACATCTTCAGCGTTTTATCTTTAGCAGCCTTAAGGTCTTCAAGGGGCCAAGTGTAATACCGTTGGTGTAAAATATCACCACTAATCTGACAGACCCGACTTCTTTTAAAATGTTTTCACCACATTACAAGTAGGAAGGGGGGGGGGGGCTTTATGGGGTGTTTTTTTGGGTGCAGAGCACTGCTTGTGAGGCACTTCTACCTTCCCCGCTGCACCCATCTAAAAACGAAAATTAAAAACATGCAAAAGCATCTGATCTGGTGAGATTTAAAACCCCTTAAAGGTTAACAGCTGTGAAAATCCTCCGGACAATTGGCGGAAAACCACTCTGCACAGGGGGTTTCAGCTCACATTGGGGTCCACTGGGTGATATTGGCATATCACCGTGTGTCTGCATGACAGAACCGATATTGTGTCACTCATGGTGGAATGGCATCTTCTGCATCACGGAAAAAGTGTATTCATTGTTTGATGTTGCGACGTGTGCAAAAAAGGGAACTATGGGCTAGATATACGAAAGTTCTGATTTGTGATTTCCAAGTTGTGGTTTTTCATGAATCGCAAATTAGGTAATTGCAAAACAGAATGTACGTACAAGTTGTGGCAATATTTTGGGCCCACGATGTAGTCGCTTCCTTACTATGCTACACAAATTTGGGGATTACCAAAATTAATATTCCGGTCTCAAATTGCGAACGTGAATGCAAATTCTGAGAAGCACTTCCTGTTTCTGGGTAAGGACCTCAAAACCGGGAAGTGATTTTCATTTCAAACGTGGAAAGCAGTCAAAGAGGAAGTGGTGCACAGCTTACAGTGCAAATTGAATATTAGAGCAACAAGCCACAGCTTTCTCCCACAGCAATGGCGAGCCAAGAAGCAGAGGAGTACGGGGGACAAAAAACGAATCTCAAGTTCTCTGAAAAGAACATGAGATATTAATAGAGAACTGCTGCACAAACCATGACATCATGTTTAGAAGATCTTCCATGGCTGTCCCGGAGTCACAGGAAAAAGTAAATATGGCAGGAGATGCAGCAAAAAAATGAATCTGTTAGAGTAACACAGCACTCCATTATTGAAATCAGAAAGAGGTAGAACAATCTCAGGTCGCGCACAAAGGAGAAGGTTGAGACTCAGCTGTGTGAGTCCCAGGCAGCAGGTGCCCCCTCTAAAGTCCCCTCACTCACTACACTCAGTCAATAGTGGAGACTACCTTCGAGCCTAAGACAGCTCTAGGAGCAAGAAATAATATATCTGCACCTGCAACATCTCAAAATGTAATCACTTTTTATATATACATCCGTTACCCTAAAACTGTCTTCTATGTGCAGTAATCATTTATCATAACACAGAATTTTAAGTAAAGAGTCTTTACACAACTATCATAGTTCGTCGTGGGATAGGTACTCAATAATTCACACACTACAGTTAGTCTTAGAAATGTATTCAACAAATGGTAGTAAATAGCAAGATGTTCTTTTCCGTCATACAGAAATTAATTTTAAGTTTATTCTTTAAACAGATCAACCTGAGGAAGACAATGATGGCTCAAAATTTGGAGGGATAGGATGACTCACAAATGATGGTGGAAGATCCCATTAAAATGGATAGTCAGCCAACCACACCTCATTGCCAATGTAGAAGTGCTTCATACGCCCCACAGGCACCATCTTTACATGAAGATGGTGTCCAGCAGCCTCATATTCCAATCCTTCAGTTTTGAGGACATGACACCAGCATGTCACAGTGCATGCTCTCACTCTACCCCTTGAGGCCTTTCATGGCAATCAAGCATCATGGGCAGACAATATGGCTGCAAATACCCAGTTGCTTGGTGGGTCTAATGGTACCAAGCTACAAATGTAGTGCCTGCAACATAAGCAGTTAAAATTGTGAACAAAGTCCTGCAAAACATGCAGAAGTGCATTTCATTTGGCCAATCAATTGGTAGAAAAACAAAAAAAGATGGACAGTAAATTGGACAGCCTCACAAATGCACTTGAGGAATTATGTCTACAAATGGCAGAAATTGAAATTAAAATATTTATAAAGCGCACGACTACCGAGCGGTTTCTTGGCGCTAGGGATGCAATCCCGTGGGAAGGACAGGAAGCAGGCCACGAATGTGGAAAAGCTTGAGAGAAGAGGAATGTCTTGAGAGCTTTTCGGAACTCTAAGTAGTGGGGGGAGGACCTGAGAAGAACGCCAAGCAAAAGCGTGTAGTGGCAAGCACTGCAGCACATACGGAAGGGTCAACCTGTTCCATTGGGAGATTGGCACATGCCTCTTCAACCTTATTGAGCTGGGCAATCAATATCCAAGTGGAAATGGACCACCTTAGTGGGGACGTCTCGAATAGTTTAGGGCAGATTTCCTCTACAGTCGAGGCACTGCAAACTGCTCAGATAGCTAGTGGGGTAGCTGCTGCACCTCAAGATAGTGAAGAAAGCTCCAGTGTTATCAGTATCTCTGCTACAGAGGCACACTGTGACACAGCAGTAGCCTTACTCCTACCGCACAACATGTGGCCACAACCCATTCGGGAAGCACTCGCAAACAAGCAGTAAATGTCACAGTACAGGAAGTACCAAAGGTGCTGTATATTTGGATTTTCGGTGATCTAATTGACATTGGATGTGGACATTACTTACCATTTCTATCTTAAAATTAACAATTTGATATTATAATTTATAAAACCTGACAATAACGGTTGCCTTGCTTTGAAGCCTCAAATAAGCATTGTAAATTTTATTTATTCTACTTTCACATATCAATTACCTTGAAAAGAAATTGTTGGCAATGTGGTCCCATAGCCATTTCCTGTCTATTTCTCAACTCTCCTCTGTTGGCTGCTGAATAGGTGGGTCAGGATCTTTATCCTTCGAATCCGAGTCTGACCAAGTGACATGTTGGCCTCTCCTGGTTGCAATGTTATGTAGAATGGCATGCGTAAATGAGTTTTCAGAAAATCATTTGTCCTCTCAATTACAACCCTGGTGCGACAATGTACCTTGTTGTATCACCTTTCATTTTGGGTTGTTGGGGATAGCAGCGACGGCTCGTGGAGGGAGTTACGGTGGGGCAGGAGGGCGGGGAGGGGGAGGGGCAGGGCGGAGGTTGCTAAAAACCGGCATATGGATAATTGCAGGTAAGTAAACAATTTAATTAATAAAACGAATTTCGTAGCTCGCACTGCATTGCATTTTGCGATGCAAGGCGCACTACGAAATTCGTTTTATTAATTAAATTGTTTACTTACCTGCAATTATCCATATGCCGGTTTTTAGCAACCTCCGCCCTGCCCCTCCCCCTCCCCGCCCTCCTGCCCCACCGTAACTCCCTCCACGAGCCGTCGCTGGGGGATAGGTATGGTGTCAAAACCCATGGATATAGGATATACCGTCTATCACACAGCCTGAAAAAATACCTTTTACATTTCTTTCATTTACAAACATGTCATTTTGTTTAATATCATTACCTAACAAATAGCCATTATCAATTTCCCCTCTTTCCAGCCACCTGCATATTCCACTGTGCCACAATATGAAGGAGTCACAGGTGCTTCCTTGGATTTTGTGAGGCAAAAACATTTATTAAATTGTTTGTGTCACACAGAACTTGACAGTTTAGAAAATGTTTTTTCCTGTTTCCAGATGAGATGGAGACAAACTGGAACGTGTTCCATCTATACACCCAATAAATGGGAAATTTAGCAAGGCTGTAAAATTGTTTTTAATTTAGTGGATTGAATTTCCTGTGCATTTCTGGGTAAGTATATATAGTGGTTGAAATAGAGCACCATGGCATCTAGAAATCCATGGAACAAATGCAAAGGCACACTTTGAGTAACCCCAACAGCAACAGCAACAGCAATCATATTCTGGTAACTTTCAGTGGCCAAAAGGTGTATTGAGTGCAATACCTGAACATGGGTGGGGATAGAATTGCTCTGCAGACTACTGCTTTCTAGATGTGGCTTCAAATGTGCAATGGCCTCTAATATTACAGTGCTGCCTACCGTGTATTTGTCCTAAATCTCATCCTCAATATGTTGAAAAATGGTCAGCCTGATTCTGAAAATTCTCTCCGGCTTACTCCTCCACCGTTGCAGCTGCAAGCTTCTACATCCTCCTCGCAATCACATAAAATGCAGCCATTGTCAAATCCCTGATGCATTCTGGACCATTTTTTATAGTTTTGCATACAGATACCACCTGAAATGAATTGATCGTAAATTGCTGGTTCAAATGGGCCTCCTTGCAATTATACACAAATTGCTGCAGCCTTAATCATGCAGTTTGAGCGTCGCATTTGTAGAATCTATGAATGCAAAATGGGGTCGCTTAAAATACTGATTCGCAAAATGGTTACATTGCAAAGAAGCAGTTGTGAATTACTTTTGTACAGTGCAAAATTCTACTTTTTAGGTCACAAAGCCATTTGTAACTGATACGCGATTCACAAAGGCTTCACACATCTAGCCCTAGATGCTTCCAAAACGCACTCAATGTCTTAGGTTTTTTCTCCTAGTGAATGGTGTTACTACATGTTTTAATAACTCAACCAAACATCAAAGAAAGGGTCATTCAGAAGCCAAGTATTCAAGTTTATATGGTCAAAGTCTAAAGTAATGTATTTCATGTATTCATATCGTGTCATGCATAGCTTTTTTATTGTCAGTGTACCTGATGTCAATTAAGACTGCACTATAGGGCTACCCTAATCCTCTATAACCAGGGTGGCTATCTTCCTCCAGGTCATAACGGAGACAGTTTCCAGTCTTGGAGGCATATTATCTAGGAAACGTGATAAATATCGTATTTACCGCTTTGCGCGGTTTTGGCAAAAGGCCGGCAAACGCTGGATTTATTCGCCGAGATATCACACAATTATCAATGCATGTCTCCAAGACGATAAAAAATAAGGCGATAGTGCCGAAATGCGGGATTATCGCGGGGAATCCAGCGAAAAACCTGCAGCGATAGGGGAATCCTCATTGATAGGGAGAGTTGGACTTAAGCCATACAATCCACCTATCATGATACAGATGGGCAAGTCAGGATTTTTGCTGTCGTTAATTACCGGCGATAACGACGGTTTGCTTGGCTTTTTCAATCGCTTCGCGGTTCTAGGGCCGCGTTGATAATAGGGCGAAGTTATGCCTGCAAGTGTTTCCATGAAGTGTTAGTCAGGAACGCCTACTTTGCATGTCATTGGCGATATATAGCGCTGACATGCAAAGTGGAAAAAAAGACAGCTAATGCCTGTTAGCGCAGGTTTGTTAATAGGGCAATTAAAATATTGCCGCTTTTTTGGCAAAAAGTGCCGTAAAAGTGGCGATATTGCCCTTGATAATATGCCCTGTGGACCTTTGTGTGATAGACTCATGTATTCTGGGTGTTGTATTGTTTTGCTTCCTTTGAACTAATTAGACTAACATACCTGTAGTCAATGATTTGTGGGTGTAAAGCTCTAGACAGGAGATGGTGTTGGTACAGACCTGGCTGAGGTGGTCACTAGCTAGAAACCACTTGTCCGAATTTGCAAAGCCATTTACACATATAAGTACAACTGCTTGCAAACTTTTTTTTTCATGGGCACAATCACTTTTGTAAATCCCTTATGCAGATCATGAAAGTCGGTTTGACACGTGTAAAAGGATTTATTCACACGAAGATTTCTGTGTGAGTAAGCTGATTTCGACTGGTGGGAGTATGGGGGGCCAGATTTCTAAATGTCCTGGAAGTCAGTGAACACCCAGAAATGTACACAATTGTGATTATTCGCAAAACTTTTACCTGCCCTTTTCCACCCTGTGAATATTTGGAGATTTACTCGTGCCCGTGTCAGGAGTAAATCTCTTTCCAGTGTGGGAAAGAAACACCTCCGGAATTGGAGGGTAGCAGGAAAGGATTTTCTCTAAAAGCATTGTAAGTATTTACTGCACGGAGTAACGAAAATATATATAGCAAATTTGTTTGCAAGAACGTTTTAATTCATGGGAAAATATAAACTTTTTGACCTGGAAAAATGGTGTTCCCAAAATATTTCTAGCACTACGCCTGGAAAAGCTTAAACTGGGCAGATCTTGTGCGGAGTTTTCTTAGGGTACACAATAAAAAACTGCCTTTGAGAACGAGGTCCAATTGAGCTATGTTGTGTTGCAAACCAAGTTTAAAAGCTGCATGACACAGGTCAGCCAGTGGATGGAGCAGAACTGCTTAAAACTGAATGGGGACAAGAGTGAGGTCATGTTACTGGGAAGAAATGCAGAAATTTGGTCACCAGATTGGTGGCCGGCGGATTTGGGAAACTGTCCGTCACCCGTAACTAAAGTCAAAAACTTAGGCATCATGCTAGATAACAGGCTCACCTTTGATGCCCAAACCAGCAAATTAGCATCTACTATGTGGTTCATCCTAAAAATGATCCGGAAACTAGTGCCATACATTCCTCTGGCTTCTCGTAAAACTGTAGTGACCACCTTAGCCTTGTCAAGACTCGATTACGGGAACGCATTATACACTGGGATGCAGGCACAACATTTAAAGAAACTACAACGCCTGTAGAACTCGGCAGCATGCCTAATCCTAGACATCCCTAGAACAGAACACATATCACACCATCTGGATACCTTACATTGGCTCCCACTGGCAAAATGAATAAGGTTTAAATCTCTATGTCTAACATATAAGGCACTCCAGGGTAAGGGACCCTTGTTCCTCAGAACCCACCTAAAGGCGTATACCCCCTCAAGAGAACTAAGATCAAGCCAGGCTAAACTGGTACAAGTCCCTAGGTTCAAACAGGCAAGATGGGGGGGCAGAAGCTTTATACCGCATGCTGCCAAAGACTGGAATCGTCTTCCCCTTGCTATAAAGAAGTGTACCTCCCTGATGTAATTTAGGAAATCAGTAAAGACAGGGCTCTTCAACCTCCACTAAATCCAGCTCCCGCGACACCAGGACAAGGTCTCTTTCTTCAGCGCCAAGACGCCCAAGGGCATACGCGCGCTTTACAAAACCACAAATCAAATCAAATCAAATCACATCCTATAGAACAGATAAAGTGGCTCCCAAAAATATGTTGGTAAATGCGTCCTTAAGGAATTTGAAAGTGCCACTAAAGACCAATTTGTTCAAAGTGTATAAGGGAATAGATATGTCCCTTTGGAAATGGTTCGTAGTGAGAAGAAAGAATATAGGGACAATTGCGTAGTTGTTTTCAGTAACCATAGAATGTGATCTTTAAGAGCAGGATTATAGTAAACAATTGTTTGCCAGGAGATCCGCAAAGTTCATAGATTAGTAAGCATGCATCTTTTTTTCACTGTTTGCAAAATACATCCCAAAAATAGTTGTTTTGTTGAATTTGAGATTCCTGTTTACAAACTTATCAGCCGGGCAATGCATGGTTGCTCTGGAAAACGATAACAGAATGTATGGCTACATAAAAATGCAGCGGTATAAACAAAATAATGCAGATTTTAAAAGTCAGCGGTGTCTTTTAGAAATGATCAGTTTCGGAACTTAATTGCCTTCACCTTTGTTTTCTTAATACGATGCTTCGTTAAGGCAAAGATTTGCTACCAATATGGGTAAAGAATATATCCAACATCATTAATGCATGTTCCATTCAGTATCCTTCAATCTGGATTGGGTAAGAACACTCACAAAAGAGCATTGACAAATTCAGTAGGTCTGGCTTTAATGTACAAGCAAAGTGATGTATGCACACACGTTGTTTGCATGTGATAGCACATTAATGCCAGAGCTATTGTAATAATGATATAATTAACTTTTCATGGTTCTCATGTATCTGTTTTTAGTGTATATTTTATTGATTTTAGAATTTGGGTAAAATGTGATGCTGTATGTATACAAGGATTGGTGGGTTCTTGTTTTTAATCTTTTTAATTGTATTGTGTAAATTGCATACTTTTATGATGACATTTTTTTATTGAATAAAGTACATCTACATATAATTAACTGATATACGCTACATAGACTAATTGTAGAAGCCTACAGTTATATACTATAGAAAATACATAAAATATCTTGAGAAGTGCATTAACTCAAGTCATAGCGTTGGCTTCATTCTATGAAAACATTTCTCCAAAATGTGTTAACAGCTGGTCATGAGGGCCAGACAAAATGCAAATGAAATCTAGTAAAAAGTGTTTGAGAAAACCAGAGGCCAACTTTATCCATACCTTAATCCCTTTGCTGGCAGTTAGCCCTGTTAAATATTAACTTACAATATTAGGGAAAACCTGTACATTGTAAATGAAAATATATCAAAACAACGAGAGAGCAAGTCAAACATCATCTAATTTATACAGTAAACACATCTTTATTTCCAAGATAATTAAACTGACGTCGATGTGATTGTACAAAAAAATATGGGTATCAAATGTTTAGTCCCAATTCTGCTTATGCTTTGCCCCTTCAATCCTCTTCACTCAGCAGAGGACTGAGGTAAGTCTCCATTTGTGGCTATGTTCTAGTCAGCCACCTAGATTTCAAGGTTTTTGGTTTCTTTTTGAAACCCTGTGAAATCATATCAAATTTAAAGGCACAAAACTGCGGCTTGAGTTGCTGGCTTTTTGCTTTTTGCTGCATGGCTAATGCTGAATGGAGGTCAGTCATAATGACAGTTACAAGGAGAATTGCAAAAAGCAGCACTTGGACTGAACTTTTGGATAGCTGCAATCCCTTACATAGTATTAAGATGCCTCTTTATCTTTGGCAACTGATTCTCACAACAGTAGCAATTTTTTGTTGGATGTTCAAGGAATGTATATAGTTTTAGGGCCTTATTATGATTTTGGTGGTCTCAGAGCTGGGCCGCCGTCCACTGCCCCGCTGCGAGACCGCCAAAGCCATAAAAAAACACCCACCATAGTATGACTTTTAAAGTCTCTGGTGGGCAGTTTTTTGGCGGCCCCACAGCGGTGCCTTTTCAAAAGGCATTGCAAAGGGAGCGTCAAAGGCAGTTCCTGTAGGGCCGGGACTGTCAAGTCCAGTCCTTCAGGAACTGGGGGTGCACGCAGACACACAAAATGTGCTACCCTGCATGCATCCCATGGCACAGAGCTGCACCATGAAAAGTGTGGTGGTGAGGACACTCATAATATGCTTGGCTGGGCCACAGCGGCCCACCAAGCATATTGCAGCCATAAGACCACCGCAACACCGCCACGGATATCTGATCATTGGTGGTTGCAGCGGTTCCAAAGCAGTCCAACTGCCCAAGTTGTAACTGGGGGGTCAGAACACCGGTGTGGCGGTGCCCATGTCTAATGGAGTGCTGTAGTCATAATAAGGCCCGTAATTGTTTTTTTTTAGTGCTACTTATTGTAGCTAGTCAAGAAGTGTGCCAACCTATTAGTTTTAAGGTAGTGTTTAATATGGGCCAAAATGAATTGGCTACTTTCTTGTTATTCCAACAAACGTCACAGGCAATGTACAATGAAGCAATTATATAGTTTCAAGTAATGGTAGGCGTAACTGGAGCAATTCTCTCTAGGGTAATTATTCCTAATTACCTCAATACAACTCGCAATCATGTGAGAAGCGTAATCCAGCATTTAGCACTAGTTTCTTAGTGCAAAATTCACTCAAGAACACTCAATGGGCCTTAGGACACACTTCGCACTGAGAAAATAACACTTAATGCTAAAGGACATGAACAGCAATAGCCAGTAGCCGTTCGCACTCTCTTCGTTCCTTGTTTTGGTGCTCCTGCTGTATTTTGCCCCAAATGACTTAACCTGGAGTAATCGTGTAATTTCGGTAATATTGCATCATAAGGGTAATGCTTAATTGCTGAAATCACTCCAATTATTCCTGCATATTTAAAATTCCTCCCAGGGCTACTTTTAAGCATGGTTCTGGTTTTCATTTAATTTGCTCTTGGCCTCTTGCTGTCCACAGTGTCATGTTGCAATGGCCATCTTATGCACAATTTTATGCCATCTGAGTCTACTCTCTTCATAATAGCTCTTAATTGTTGTGCATTTTTAATTATAACATTACAATGAGTAATAAAACGGCGCAGTTATATGCCTTCTTCAGATTACCGTTCATTTTTCTAAAACCTGATAAATCTTTTTTTTTTTTTTTTTTTTAAAAGCCATAAAGTCTATATTTCCAGGCACCCGTGTCATTGCTGAGCGTGAACCTGGCTATTTTATTGCACTGAATTCTGTACAATGGCCAAATCGAAAATAATGTATTTTCAGCAAGCACTTACAATATATAGTTTGGCTTGTTAAACATTATTTCAGAGAAACAGCTTTTACATTTGTCAATTATCCAGAGTATTAAATGCAGCCATAAACATTGTGAATCATATGGGTTTTGACATAGAGATGTTGCACATTTGTTAAAAAAAACTTTGGCAGGCTTACTACTGAGAGATAAAATTATTCAAACGAATATGCAGGATCACAAAGCTATCTCAATAACAATAACTGCACAATAGTCCTGTTAATTTGCAGGGTATCAATGCATGAATATTTTTACATCAATTCACACTAGAATATTTATGTGCTATAAGTTGATTTTTTTTTATAGCTTTCCATAATCTCATATCACAATTACATGTTATGGTTCTTCTATCATGATGGGTATTACTAACTTGATAGTGCTACTGAGCACCTTAAGTCAAGACAAGAGGATGAGGTGGCCAGGAACTGGTTAGGAATGGTGCTTTATAATTGTTTTTCTAAAATCAGTGATGTTTGTGAGTGGTTCATCTTGGTCATGAAACACACAAACCAAGATGGGAGGGATGCTTGCAACAAGTCTAACCACTGGCCATCGTTCCTGGTAGAAATCCAAGCCATTGCTCTTTTGCCCACCATTCCACCTCAGTTTGAACCCAGCCGCATGTAAATCAGTCTTGAGCCTGCTTCAATAGGAACAGTCCAGCCTGAACTCCAGGCCCTTCCTGAACAGAAACACACCGGACGTATTTCAGGCGTCCTCCCATCACCTTTTGTGTATTTAATTCTGGTCATGACCTGTCCAAGATTCAGGTGGAAAGAGGAGGGCCCATTCCTTCTACAATTTGAGCTAAGCGAATTGACAAGATCAGTGCAGATAGGAGGAGCAAGGAAGGGTGTCTACTAGATGATGTACGCTGATAAAGGTACAGTGAATGCCCCACCTTCTAGCACCCCCAAACATTTTAACTAGTGCACCTATTGCTGTCTAGTAACCCTTCTGTAGGCACACAGGCATTACAGAATATGCTGCTTCAGCCAATAAACATTGTTGATGTTCTGTGGAACTGAGCTGGAAGCCTCTCACAAAGTGACATGTTTGTGCAATGCTCATTGACTATCTTTTTTCCTTTCCTCAAAAACACATTGAGAAGTGTCTGTGCTTCAGACGGCCATGAGCCTGGCTGAGTGGAGGTCTAGGGGAGGTTTGAGGCAGGTGTCTGATTGATTACTAGCAGCTCCCACTACACAGTGCCCCTATGTCCATTGTAGAAGGACAGTGTTGGTGTGGCTGGCAGACCCCAATTTCATGACCCGCCCCTCCCGATCTTTCTAAGTTCCAGGCAAATGCAGCAGTGAATGTAAAGCAGGACAGTGAGTGGCAGGCTAGATACATATGCTAGGCATGGCATAGTTGCATTGAATAGTACTGAATTGCAACTTTAATCTGAGGTGTGTTTTCTATAATTCTTTCGGGAATCAAAAACACAGGTGCACTTTTTGAATTTAAAAATATCAGCATGTAAAGGGCAGAAGGCTGAGATGTTAGGACTGGCAGAAGATATCAAATATGACCATGGCAAATAAACAGAAAGGGAGTGGGAGGCAAATAGTACTTCCCCTCTGATACTACTTCTGGAATGTATTATAAATAGGACAAGAAACAGACACCCACAATAGGTAGCATGCTTCATCATCTCACCTTACCATTATACAGGGTGTTAGGCGGTATAATCTTGAGCTGTTTTCTTTGAAGGATAACGGAGGAACGGTCCTCTGCAAGTCTCTGTACCAGAAAATGTTATTTATTTATTTTATGTATTTATTTATTTATTTTTGGAATTTTTATTGCGCAAACAATTACCCGAAGGTGTCTCGGCGCATGTGTGGGCTAGCAGGACCGCAACAACAGAATCACTGGTTAAACAGCCATGTCTTTAAGAGCCTCCGGAAGCTCATCAGGTTGGGGGCGTTTTTGATACTTAGTGGCAGAAGGTTCCAGAATTTTGGTGTGGCAACCAGAAAGCGTCTGTCTCCCCAAGTTGCCGTTCTTGTGCGAGGTACCAGTAGAGGGCAAGTGTTAGCAGATCTCAGCAGCCTTTTAGGGGTGTACAGCTGAAATGCCTCAGTCAGAAACTTGGGTCCGATGCCATGCACTGCCTTATAGGCAATGCAGAGAGCCTTGAATTTAATTTGGCTCTCTACTTTGAGCCAGTGAAGCTGGCGGATGGCGAGAGTAGTAGGCTGGCGGCGAGGAATGTCTAAGAGGATTCTAGCAGCCGCGTTCTGTATAGACTGTAGCTTAGACAGCACAAGTTTCTGAGAGTTGAGAAAAAGGGCATTTCCGTAATCGGTTTTGGAGAATACCAAGGTGGTGACTAGGGGCTTCCCAGCTGAGATGGGGAGGTAAGGCAGTAATTTCTTAATTTTCTTTAAAATAAAGAAAGCAGAGGAGACAACCTTGTTGACATGAAGGTTGAATGTTAACTTGCTGTCGAAGATGACTCCCAGATTCCTCGCCTTTTCCACTGGGACAGGTGGAGAGCCCAGCTGGTTGGGCCACCAAATGGAGGACCATTCTGGGGAAAGATTGCCAAAGGTCATAACCTCGGTTTTGTCCGAGTTAAGCCTCAGGCAATTGGAGGACATCCACATACTAACAGCAAGCATATGCTCCTGGAAATTGGCTGCCACCGCTGTGCCATTCTTGTGGATCGCCAGCACCAGTTGGGTATCGTCTGCATAAGATGTTAATCGCACCCCATGGGCCTTTATTACCCTCGCTAAGTCCGCTACGTAGATGTTAAATAACGTGGGACTTAGCGAGGAGCCCTGTGGTACTCCACAAGGTAGTGCAGAGACGGGAGAATAGAAATTACCCAACTTGACTGTCTGGGTGCGGTCGGCCAGGAAAGATGAAATAAGGTCTCTAGCCGTACCGTTTATCCCCAGAGCTGTGACACGGTCGACCAGAATAGCATGGTCGACCATGTCAAATGCTGCGGACAGATCCAGAAGAATCAGAATGGCCACACGTCCCTGGTCCATAATGGCTCTAATCTCATCTGAGGCTTTTATTAGAGCGGTCTCCGTTCCATGTCCTTTCCTGAAGCCAAACTGCGTTTCGTCTAGAAGTTGGTGAGTGTCGACGAACTCTGAGAGTTGTTTATTCATCAGAGCTTCGCAAATTTTGGCAGGGAAGGGGAGACAAGCAATGGGTCTGTAACTGGGACTATTAAGTGGGACTTACAACTTTTCAATTTAACTTGTCCCACTTAGATTCAAAAACATAGGTTCATGGTATATTTAGGTAATTAAGACAGCCCCTCAAAAGTAAAATAACAGGCAGCACATTTCTGCCCCAGTTAACTGTTTAACAAGGACACATTATGAGGAACCTTTTCTTTTATAGGACATTTGAACAATGGGAAACGCATCTTATTTTTCTATACAGCAAATAACCTGATAACACTAAGCCATTATCAAACCTGGATGATGGATAGGACCTCCAAAATGTGTCCCAAACCGTTAACTCAGATGTACTCAATACAAGGGTGAATATCAAACAAATAAACAAAGTGCCAATTACTATAAATCTTAAACCAAATTAAACATACTACGATTACCCACAAAAATATTCATAGACTTTGAACAAGCTATGATTCAGACAATTTTAAAAATGTACCCCCAAACAGCCATACAAGGCTTTTACTATCATTTTAATCAAAGCATACGGAGGCAGCTCCAATAATCTGCATTAAGGGACTGATTGCAATGTCAGGTGGAAAGCCTCCTCCTAATAGTCCGAATCTCCTCGACTTTGTCAGAACCCTTCAGACCGACTCCGTCGGTTTACATTCCAACCGACCGATTACGATGTTTGTGTTTGGTACATAAACCGGTTGGTCATTCCGAATTGGTATTTGTGTCGTTCAGAACGGCATCGTGCACCCCTATGAACAGCGTTTGTGATCGACCAATTACGTATCGAGACCCAATAGCCTTTCTGAGTCGGCCTGTCCGACACGAAAAGTCTGTCAGAAAGTGACTTCAGGGGCCCCTAGCAGGGCCCCCTTGCCTTCTCGGTCTATGGCTGGTGGTCGTATCTAAGGGAGCCCCCTGTAAAACCCTGGACTGTGGAGTGCCTGCCACAGGGTTCACTGTTTTAGACACATAGACACACCTACCATTTCCCCATAGGAGCCTGTGTTGTCAGGCGGAACACAAGATCCCATAGGGAACAATGAGACTTGATTGAACAGTGTTCGGTCTTATCATAATCGGTCAGGCGGAACCGCTGACCGCGAGTCGGTCGGTCATGATTCCAAGAAGGTGTCAGCAGGAAATTTCCAGCCGACATTGTAATCCGCCTCTAAGTGTAGAATACGCTACAAACAGCCAATTCAGCTTTAAAATTAAAAAAATGTTAGCAGTAGCCTTTGTCCCTGTCATAGAGTTAGCCAACCTCTACAATTTACTAAAATAAAGCCCTTTCCACCACCAAAATGAAGGTAAACTACGTCCCCTAATGGATTGTTTTGTTTCGAAGACACATGGGTTGTCAGACTGCATCGGTCTATAAGCAGATGCCAACCCTAATTCTAAATGCCTTAGTGGAATGTTTGTTACATCACCTTGGCACAGGAAGCCAAAACAAGCAATGCAGTGGAAGGATGGTGCAATGCCTTCTGATCCACACTATGCAGAACTCAACCTACACTCTATAAATGTATAGAAGCATTAAAAAAAAAACAAAGCTACCAACAACTACGAATGGGTCAATATTTAACCAAATGACACCCAAACTTAGCAGACAAACCAGAGAAATGTGCCACATGCTACAATGTAGAGTCAAAATTTTCAGAGATATGCCATCTGGTATGCAAACTCATCCCGAGAACTATGCCCCTACTATACCCCTGTGGGGCCTGTCCACACCAGTGGGCATGCTCACATCGATCAGGTTAGAACTCTGGGAGAATGGGGGGATCTCAATGGTGGGATATCTGTACCTGGGTGCTCAATAATAACCCATCATGACTTTAGACAACTCCATGGTCTAACAGAAGTTTCTTAACACATGCCAATCTTCTGTGATATGTTCATATACACTGGACACAAAGAGGGCTGGAACCAGAAAAGCACAAACTGATATAAGCAGTATATGAAATGGGTCATGGCAGATATCTAGTTAAGTGTCTATATAGAGGATTACATGCCAATTTACATACATCTTTAGAACCTTTACGAGCTAAATGGGAAGAGGGTCTGATTTACGCATTGTATGATAAGGAATGGCACTTGCTCCTCGAATACCCAAGCAAGACCTCCTTCAATTCACATATCAAAAGTATTCAATTCTCACTCTTACTCAGAGCCTATTTAACACAATTAAAACTCCACAAAATTTTCCCTGCAGCATTACCTAATTGTCCTTGATGTCAAGCAGACTCTGCAGATGTAATGCATATGTTATGGACATGCCCCTCGCTGACAACTTACTGAGTGGATATAACTAGGGCGCTTACACGAGTCAGCCACTGGGATAGAGTTGAAAACTGGCTCATGGTCCTGTACCACAGGCCTAGGAATTTGAAAACCGTGGAGCAGTTTGTGGACTTGGTACTACTTCTGACCAAATTACAGGTTGCCAGATGCTGGAAATCCTATCCTATCATAGCGCTTTGCTGCTCATTGCTGGCAATACCTGATTTGCTCTGCTCTCACTGCTTATAATTATAATAGTGCTGATTAATAGTGTAGCTCTATATTTGCATAGCCCACATAGCGTGTATTTCTATTTGTGCCTGCTTGAACTCGTAGCTCTTTAGTGCAAAGTTCGCATTGCCTGTTAATTGAATTTGTGCCTGATTGTGCCGGTGCCTCTGCCCACATCATAGGGACATTGCTGCTTGTGCCCCAATCTCGTCCTGTTTCGCTTTTGTTTTGCTGCCATTTTGTTGTTTTGCCTCCCAGCCAGTCTCTCCACCCCGCTCCCGCCTCCCAGCTGCCCCTCCCTTGCTCCACCCCCCTACTATCCACTTATGTCAGATGCACTTGCGCGCAGCGGACGCGCCCCATGCGCGCCGAAGGTGCGCCAAAGGTAAGCCCGTCTATGCCCGTCCGCGCCTGGACCACGCCCAGTGCCAAACCCCCTGGCCCCCGCAAAATCCACTCCACCCGCATAACAAACGACGCTGCAACCCTCTCAGCACTCAACTCCGGCCGTCTCCTATAATGCTACCAAGCTGCCCCAGGACACACCCATGGACCCTTCACCTGCCACTCCTGCAAGTTCGACTGCATCAGAACCCACGCCAAATCCACAAACGCCAAGCAGAGCTCCGTAACTAACCAACTGAAGTGCATCCTGCTCAATACCCGCTCAGTGCACAAACACGCAACTGTACTATGGAACCTACTAGACACCACATCGCCGGACGTCGCCTTTCTTACGGAAACCTGGATGAACACCTCATCTGCGCCCGACATCGCCATAGCCATCCCGGACGGCTACAAGATCATCCGAAAGGACCGCATCAACCAAACAGGAGGAGGCATCGCCATCGTCCATAAGAACACCATCCGCATCACGTCCAGTTCCGACGATAACCTCGCAGCCGCCGAACACCTTCACTTCCAGATCCACACCGACCCCAAGACCACACTCAGAGGCACCCTCCTCAACAGGCCACCAGGACCCCGCACTCAATTCAGCGAAGACATCACTGACTTCATCAGCCCACACGCCCTCCCCTCCGAGGACTACATTCTACTGGGAGACCTCAACTTCCACCTGGAAAAGAACAACGACAGCAACACCACCACCCTTCTGGACAACCTCGCCAATCTCGGACTCAAACAACTTGTAGACACCCCCACCCACTATGCCGGACACACGCTTGACCCAATCTTCTCCTCCAGCAAGCACATCTCCTTCAATCACACCACAGGACTCCATTGGACGGACCACAGCTGCGTTCACTTCAACTACAAAAAGACCACAAACCACAACCACCCACAACCAATTCCCCGCAGAAACTGGAACAAAATTACCACCGACCAGCTCTTCTCATCCCTTCACCAAAACCCTCCTGCCAAATCATTGGACCCAAACCAAGCAGCCATCAACCTCACACAATGGATCACCCACAGCGCTGATGAATTAGCACCCTTGAAAAACCATCACATCAAGCAAGGTAGCAAAAAAGCCCCCTTGTTCACTGATGACCTTAAGAAATCCAAGAAGATTTGTCGCACCCTCAAGAAAGTCTGGCGAAAAAACCCAACCACTGACAACCTGGCCACCTTCAAGAACGCCACCCGCAAACACCACCAACTGATCAGATCCACCAAGAAATCAGCATTCAAGGATCGACTCGACAACAACGCCCACAACAGCAAAGAACTATTCAACATCGTCAAAGAGTTTACCAACCCCACCACCGGCACCAACGACATCACTCCCTCTCAAGACCTCTTCAACTCTCTAGCCTCGTTCTTCCACAACAAAATCGCTGACATACATAACAGCTTTGGCGACCAGTCCACCCCACCCACCTCCGAACCAAATCCCCCCTCCAACAACCTTTGCACCTGGAACCCAATCACCACTGAAGACACCATCCACTTGATGAACTCCATCCACTCGGGATCGCCACCCGACCCATGTCCCCACCACATTTTCAACAAAGCAGACTCCATTATCGCACCCCATCTCTGAGATGTCATCAACTGCTCCCTCAACTCCGCTACCTTCCCGGAAAGCTGGAAACATGCCGAACTCAGCGCCCTCCTGAAGAAACCCACAGCAGACCCCACTGAACTTAAGAACTACTGCCCCATTTCGCTTCTCCCATTCCCTGCCAAAGTCATTGAGAAAACTGTCAACAGTCAGCTCGCCGCCTTCCTCGAATCCAACGGCTCCCTCGACCCATCACAGTCCGGCTTCCGAGCCAAACACAGCACCGAGACCGCCCTCATCGCAGCAACAGACGACATTCGAACTCTACTGGACAACGGAGAAACAGCTGCCCTCATCCTACTTGACCTCTCTGCAACCTTCGACACAGTCTGTCATAGCACCCTTATACAACGCCTCAGCAACGTCGGAATACAAGGAAAAGTATTGAACTGGATCATCTCATTCCTCGCCGGAAGAACCCAGAGAGTCCGCCTCCTCCCTTTCAAATCGGAAGCCACTGAAGTCATCTGCGGCGTTCCACAAGGATCATCACTCAGTCCCACCCTCTTAAATGTATACATGAGCCCCCTCGCATCCATCGCGCGCCAACACAACCTCAACATCATCTCCTACGCAGACGACACCCAGCGGATCCTCTCCCTCACCAAAGACCCAAACACCGCCAAAACCAACCTACACGATGGGATGAAAAAAGTGGCCGAGTGGATGAAGAACAGCCGTTTAAAACTGAACTCGGACAAAACGGAAGTCCTCATCTTAGGATCATCCCCCTCCGCTTGGGACGACTCATGGTGGCTACCGGCCCTGGGAAACGCACCCAAACCTACGGACCACGCACGTAACCTTGGCTTCATCCTGGACTCCTCCCTCTCGATGACCAGACAAGTCAACGCCGTCTCATCATCATGCTTCAACATCTTACGTATGCTCAAAAAAATCTTCAGCTGGATCCCCACCGAAACAAGAAAGACGGTCACTCATGCACTGGTCACAAGCCGACTGGACTACGGAAACACCCTTTACTCCTGAACCACAGCCAAACTACAGAAAAAACTCCAACACATCCAGAACGCCTCAGCCAGACTCATCCTAGACATCCCCTACCAAGCTCACATTTCCTGTCACCTGAAAGACCTCCACTGGCTCCCCGTCAACAAGAGAATAACGTTCCGTCTCCTCACCCACGCACACAAAGCCCTTTACGACCTAGGACCCGAATACCTCAACATGCGTCTGACCTTTTACACCCCCACCCGCCAACTACCATCATCCAATCAAGCCCTCGCCGCGATTCCACGCATCCAAAGATCCACCATGGGGGGAAGATCCTTCTACTTAGCGGCCAAGAACTGGAATTCTCTCCCCACCCACCTCCGCCTTGCACAGAACCACCTCTCCTTCAGAAAACAACTAAAAACGTGGATATTCGATAAGTAACGTACCCCTCCTCCCTCAAGCGCCTTGAGACCCTCTGGGTGAGTAGTGCGCTATACAAATCTTGACTTGACTTGACTTGACTTGAAGAATACCAAGGTCCACGGGAACGGCCTATTGCACTTTTTTGGGCTGATATTACTGGAAACATTTTAGTCCCAGGAGGACAGTGAATAAAAACCACCGTCTACATGATAGGAATAGTGCATAAGCGCCTGTTGCACATGGCTTTCCACTAGAGCATACATATACAATGTAGAATGACCATCATTGGGTCTATGAATGTACAGGGTGGTCCCACTTAATACAATACAGTTTTATGGAGACGTGTATTTACAATGGCAGTTCAGGGCTAGAGTGTGGTGTAAAAAATTCAAGGTTTTGTGTTTTGTTTCTTCTTTTATTCATTACCTTTCCTGATTGCTTGCATAAGGCAACTGTCCTCATGGAGTATACCCAACATGTTGCCGGTTACACAAGAGTGTTCATAGATGATGCTCACAGCCCACTATGTAGTATGATTGAAACGCATTGTATGGCTACATTTGAAACGTAGGTGACTTCTTTGCCTAAGAAAATGGGATAAAATATGTTTAAATAAAAAATACAAAATCTACATCAATAACCAAGAAATAGATTGCTTACAAATATTAGCCAAAAGCTTATTATAAAATAAATATTACTCTACAAAAGTCCCAAAAACCTGCCACAAATAGTAAACCAAATTAATGAATCATTTTTTATATAAATAATAAATATGTTATTTTATTATCAGTCTAAACAATAAATAAAACTCCAATATTAAATAGGACTGATATAATAAAATAATATATGCATTATTTACATTAAAATTGTGACCCCGACCAACCAAAAAGCTAAATAAACAGTCCATCACGTAAAATGCATACACACGAATCATACATTTCCAAATAAAAATCATAAAATATTTAACACGAACAATAAAATATAACATTTCCCACCCCAAAAAATGAATGTTCAGTATTTGTCGATCTCTTTCTGTATCCACATAGTCAAAAATATTAACCAACCAAAAATAGAAAAATATTTTTCTTAAAAGGCCAAAAAAAAGGAAAAATGAAGCAAATTCAATAGCTATCCTTCGAAGTAATCCAAAGTCTGTAAGAACCATTAAAAGCACGAAAAGGTGTTTAAAAAAAGAAATGCTCCAAGCAACCGGAAAAAAAGGAAATCAAAGCTAAAAATATTGGCTTAATATAAACCAAAAGTGATATCCTTAAAAAAAGTGGTAACTACCAATGCCTATAGAACATGTCCATTGATAAAAACCTGTAAAATAATTATGAAAACCCACCCGCAAAAACATAAGATTCACAAAAATACATATACATTACACTGACTCATCATAAAATACGTAACATAACATAATATAACATAATGAAACTTTAGTAAAACAGTGTACCAGAACCCCAGACTACGCACTAATAAAAAAACACTACTATTGATACAACTAAGGGCCTCATTACGATGTTGGCCAGTGTTGCCTCCGACCGACACTGTCCCGTTCTTGGGACATGCCAACCTCCAGTATGTGGTCCCAACCTTGCAGTTACAATGTGACCACATACTTCCATTTGTCTATGGGTGCTTGTGCTGCCGCCGTAGCATAAGCTCCCATAGACAAATGTGAGGATCTGTTCATCCCTGCACCATATGGCAGACACCTCAGGGTGGCTGCCACATGGTGCAGGGAGTAACTGGCCCCCAACCGGAGGCCAGAGAGTGAAGGGGGCCTGATGGCCCCTAATGTCGCTTTCTGACAGGCTTTCCATTCAGAAAGCCCAAAATGGAAAGCCCGTCAGAAACCAACATCATAATCCTACGGCAGAAACGCCATCCATAGGAAGTAAGGGCTGGTCTCTGTCTGGCCGACAGGCTCCTTTAGCCGGTCGGAATCCATCTGAAATGACTAGCTGGTTTGACTTTCGACTGCCTGCATTGTAGTTAGGAGGTCGGAAGTGAAACTGTAGATGTTGGTCGGAAAGTCTATAACCACAGGTCGGAGGCTTTCCCACAGACATCGAAATAGACCCCTAAATGTACAAAACCCCACAAGCAGCACTATAAGTAATCTTTAGACTTCCCCCTACATCTCCCACTCTCAAAACCCTTAAAATACCTTTAATAAGGACTTACCCTTACTGACAAATAGGACCACCTTACCACGACCTCGTTCTCAGAAAATAGATTTAAAAAGACACAAACAGTGCACAAAATAGAAGGCAGTGGTAGAAAAAATGCCCACTAATTGAAACTAAAAACGGTATAGAGACAAAATATCGACTCCAAAATATCGACTGGACATAATATCGAGTTTTATATATAGACTGGACAAAATATCGACTGGACATAATATCGACTACAAAAATATCGTTTTTCAGGTAAGTGAAGTAATATCGACTGTATAAAATATAGATAGCAAAAATATCGATTTTTTAATAATATATAATATTTTATAGTGTATTTTTATGTAATAATATGTGTGAATAGTGTGTATTAATGTTATAAAATATTTTATTACATGAATTTTGTTTTGATAATAATTGCGTAACGTAATTCTGTAGCAGGTTGTGGGTTTATAGGGGAATAGGGTGGGAAGTAATTTAATAATAATTAATTAATTAATATATGTGTGTTAATATTTTTAATTAATAATTAATTGATAATTAATTAATATTAATTAGTTAATTAATTAATATAATTTTGAATATATTTTGTATTAGTAAATAATTGTTAATTAATTAATTGTAATTAGTTAATTACATTAATTAGAGTACATTTTTTATATATATAATTTTGTGTTATTTTTAAGTAATTAATTTTGAAAACATAATATTATTTATTCAAATAATTACACCTAATGTTCTAATATATTTACTTTATTGTTATTGTTAATTAATAATTAATTGGTAATTAAATAATATTGATAAATTTTGGGTAAAGGAGCATTTTTAGGGTTCAGGGTCAGTTTTCAGTTCATGGGTAAAGGGGTATTTTTAGGGTTCAGGGTCAGTTTTCAGTTCATGGGTAAAGGGGTATTTTTAGGGTTCAGGGTCAGTTTTCAGTTCATGGGTAAAGGGGTATTTTTAGGGTTCAGGGTCAGTTTTCAGGTCATGGGTAAAGGGGTATTTTTAGGGTTCAGGGTCAGTTTTCAGTTCATGGGTAAAGGGGTATTTTTAGGGTTCAGGGTCAGTTTTCAGGTCATGGGTAAAGGGGTATTTTTAGGGTTCAGGGTCAGTTTTCAGGTCATGGGTAAAGGGGTATTTTTAGGGTTCAGGGTCAGTTTTCAGGTCATGGGTAAAGGGGTATTTTTAGGGTTCAGGGTTAGTTTTGGGTTTTTGGGTAAAGGGGTATTTTTAGGGTTCAGGGTCAGTTTTGGGTTTTTGGGTAAAGGGGTATTTTTAGGGTTCAGGGTCAACAAATAAGATGTTAAAAAATTATTTTTATTATTTTCATTTATTATTTTATTATTATAATTTAATTTAAGTCGTTTAAAGTATATTTTAGTAATTAAAATTTAATATTAATTTAATTTAACACTGTTTTTAATAAAGTCGATATTTTTTACATCTATATTTTTGTTAACGATATTTTGTACTCAATATTTTTGTACTTACCTGTTTGTAGATACAAACTCGATATTTTGACTGTCGATATTTTGTCCACGATATTTTGGCAAGTCGATATTTTGTCAGTCGATATTATTTCAGTGATCCACTAAAAACATACTATTTCCCCATTGAAATAAATAGGGGAAAAGTAAAAATGCTGAAGAAATGTGTTTCAAACTGTTAAAAAAGATTAAACATGCAAAACATATCAAAATTGTTTAGCAAAAATGTAAAAAAGTGTAAAGCATAAATATTAGTCTAAAATATATACAATTATTTAATATATCCTGAAATAAACTTATATTGAAATTATGTTGAAAATATGTAGATATAGCAATGTAGGAAAAGTTTAAAAAAAAAAGTTCAAATAATGGGAAAAAATGGGAAATGTGCAACATGCAATACAAATAAAGTATGATTTACAGTTGTTATCAAATAATAAAAGTATATTAGAAATGTTTTATTAATTTTTCTATATATAGAATTGTTTATATTTATTTTGAAATGAATATGTTTAAAATTGTAATAATATAAATAAAATAAACTTTAAAAAATTCAATGTCATGGGGCCACAAAGGGCCGTCAGGCAGTGAGTCTAATCTTCCCTTAAAAGGATAAAATTAGTAATTCACTTACCTGTTTAACGACATAATAATAATTAATATTAAATGAATAAAAAATATAAATATTACAAATAACATTTTCATACATGGCCTTTATTAAGTAATTACATGAAAATGTATGGATTGCCAAGGGGTTCTTTACTACATTGCTGATTTATTCCCTGCTCTTGGAACCCCGATCTCTTACCAGGGGTCCTTATTTCTTTACACTAATTCCTAAATTAAGAACCATAAAATGTTAATGAAAATCACAATCCAAAATGAACAATACAAAAAATTACAACAATATTCAAATTATGGATGTAAAAAATATTTTTACAATGAAATAATTTTCAGCAAAAACAATTTGAAAATATTTTAAATATAACATTTGTAAAACATTAATTTTCATCAACATTTCTATAAAAATAATCAATTTTATTAAATGTACTTTTTTATATTTTTTATTTTTAAAGATGCATTTTAATATGCACAATAACACGTTTTGTATTTTATTATATCTAATATATATTTTAAATAGTAAGACATTGTTATTTATGAAAATTATTATAAAAATAAAATACATTTATACATTTTACAATATTTATTTGCCTATCTATACTACTATTATAAAGAGAGAGCCGAAACCTTTGAGGCGGGTAAGCTCAAGAAGTACAGCACCAATCACAACACCCAATACAGAATTGCAAAGGGCAGTCGCAGCAGATTGACATAGGCTATACATCTGCCCACCATATACATTACGAAGGTAAAAGTGCCTTAGGGGATAAGTAGTCCCTTGTGGGCCTGGCCCACAAAAAATAAAAAATGGGCGTGGCATTCACGGGGCGCGGCATTGATGGGGCGCGCCATTCACGCGCGCCATTCACGCAGCATTACTGCTAACCTTCACAGTACTCGCTTTTGGGCCTAACCGTTCTGACAGGGGCGTCCCCAAACACCAATGTGTGCCGCATTGACGGAGCTCCGCATTTAGAACAATATGTGCCCCATTCACGGAGCTTCGCATTCAGGCAGCATTTCACACACTTAACGATTTCAATTTAATCTGGGGCTTAGGCGGGGCCTCAAGGCAGTCAGCCTACCAGCGTGGAGCAGCATTCACGGAGCTTCGCATTCAGGCGGCATTTCCCACAAGCGGACAAACAAATTGCACAGAAATTACCTACTTCATTCACGGAGCTTCGCATTCAGGCGGCATTTCCCACAACCGGAAAAACAAATTGCACAGAAATTACCTACTTCACAAGACTGGTAAAAGACAACGTGCAAGATCAATTTTAAACAACGCATAAAAATCCCTTATGGATGCATAACTATTGTGCCATTTCAGCCATTTAAAGGTCAGCATTACCCACTTTCAGAAGCTGCTATATTTCATCCCCGGACAACGTTGGGACGGGCTGCTAGTAATTAAAATAACTAACATTAAATCTACTTTAAAAGATCCACTTTTTAAAAATCTCGCCACCTTCATCCCCTACATTTTAATATCCCTTGCAAACAAAATTATATATCCATTATTTTTTTACATTAATACAACTAAAAAACAAAGGGCCCGATTCACAGAATGAACTTAAGACTCAATCCTATGCTTACTACTGTTTTGGTATTCACAGATTGCATTTACTACTTTTGGTATTCACAGAATGCACTTACTACTTTTGGTATTCACAAAATGAACTTACTCATTTCGATATTCACAGAAATCCAACTTTATCAGACTTACTAGGGGTCGAAGATATAAATTAAAAAGGATCGGACTGATCGCTCACCCCTGGGGTACACCCTGATTCACCTGTCGTGTGGCTGATCGTAACGGTGGTAACGCCACAGCTTGCTGTCTATTGCAGAGATAAGATGTTAACCAGCTTAAAGCCAGGCCAGTTACTCCCGCGAAGGTGGCCCAGTAGAACCGCATGGTTCACCGTGTCAAACGCAGCCGACATGTCGAGCAGCACTAAAAATGCTGACTTACCCCTGTCGACACGCGTTCGTAGATCATCCAACACGGCGACCAAAGCGGTCTCAGTACCATGGGCCGGCCTAAAGCCAAATTGGGCTACATCCAGACAAGAGTTGATTTCAAGGAAGTTGGATAAGACTCTTGTGACCAACTTCTCTATGATTTTTATCGGGAATGGTAAAAGCGAAATGGGCCTATAATTGGCCGGACATAGGGGGTCCAGAGAAACCTTTTTTAGCAAAGGTGTTACTATTGCCAGCTTCCAACTGTCTGGGACTGACGCTGTAGCCAACGACTGACAGCAGATGGTGTGAAGCGGGGGAAACAACTCGGCTTGGAATGTCTTCCAGATCTTATGTGGCATTGGATCCAGTGGTAAACCTGAGGAGACGCCATTGGCCAGTACGCAAAATTCCTCCAAGGAGGGGATAGGAAAACAGGACAGCTGAGGGAGCTCTTCCTTGTCGTCGTCCCACTCAGAACCCGAAGAATAGGGGAATTCTGAGGAAGAAGGCAATGTCGGCTCAAACTGACCGGAAGTCAAAAGTCCATTCAAAATTGTCCTGATTTTCTCCTCAAACGCAGAGGCCAGGGAATCACACAATTCCTGAGAGGCCGGAATGACTGGTACTGCACAGGCTGGGTTAGCTAGATTATTAACCAGCGTAAAAAGAGTCTGAGACTTATTGGAAGCCTTAGCCAAGGTGTCTTCCAGAAACTTTGCTTTGGCCCTCCTTATCTGGGCTTTATATTCCTGCAGGGCCTCTTTATATGCTGCCCTATCCGACTCCCTGTATCCTCTCCTCCAAGCACGCTCCGCCTGTTTACAGCGAAGTTTCTGCTGGCTAAGGTCGCTAGTAAACCAGGCATTGGCTCTCATGGGTTTGTCCCTCACCCTCCGTAAGGGGGCCAGTTCATCTAGTGATGTCAAAATCAGCTGGCAAAGGGCGGCATAGCTCTTATCCACACTGTCCTCCACAGTAAAGGCTCTAGGCAGTAGTGTAGGTAGACTCGACTCCCTTAATAAACGAGACCATTGCCTACTAAACTTGGGCCTGCCCGGACCATTTATATTTAACGGTCCTCCAGGCCAAGAGATGGACATGAGAATCAGTGCGTGATCGGTCCAGCATTGATCCACGACCTCATTAACTACAACCAGCTCCTTGTCAGCAAATACTAAATCCAAAGAGTGCCCCTTAGCGTGAGTGGGTGACAGCACAAGTTGCTCAAGTTGTATATTGCTACACGCTTGGCAGAGTTCTCTATAGGCCAAATCTTGAGGGCCAGTGGGCCAAACGTTGAAGTCGCCCAGCACAATGAATCTAGCATGGGAGTTTGAGAGGTCATAGATCAAATGATATTTTTACCTTCAACATTTCTATTGACAATATTTTTGACACCCGATATTCTGGAGACAATACACGGTCCCCTTTTCATTTCTATTATGACCACGAGTGAGCTCGGAGTTTTTATGCGGTTCGAACATAGCGTCTGGAGCTCTCGGTCAGCTGTGACTTATACAGGCTTCCCATCCACCTGGGTGAGTTCTTTTTAACAATTATAAATGGCCTCTCAGAGATAAGAATTGTATAATGATCTATATGTAACTGTTACTTTGATTATACACCATTACAGGCATATCAGGGCCCTTACTGGAAATCTCCACCAATACCTATGCGGTGGGAAGTACGGTTCTGTTTTTATGCACTCAGGACTCTTACCAGTCTGTAATTTGGTAAAACTTTATTGAGGTCAGTACGGTTGTTATCGCAACAAAATAATGTAATGTTGCTAGATGGTCTATAGCGTTAATCCACTCGTTCTTATTTTCCCCTCTCCATCGCTTTTCATTTTCTCCTTGTGTGTTCTTTTCCTTCCTGTTTAACTTTGGTTATGTAGTCTCGACCAGCACTTCAGGTGCTTAGGATACTTTTTTGGACAAACTTCGCCATCAAATGGACACTTGCTCGATATTGAGAACTCTCTTAGGTCAGTGAGAAAGGTTTTTATATGCAATTGTTACAGGCTAGCTGAGATGGACTGTTGTTTTTAACTACAATTTACGAACGGAGAGCTTACATCTTGTTTCTTTCTTACTAGAATGGGTCTTCTTTTCGTTTTAGGGTTATTGAAAAATTAGATGATACTCCACATCCACATGTTTAAACGCTTCACAGTTATTAATTTTGCAGGTCAGTCATGTTTGGTTGATAATTTTAAGGAGGTGGGCTGGTCTTCATATTGCCATCTATATTGTGAGCCACACCACCATGCATTGTTTGATGGCCTTTAATCTTTAATATGTACATATAGGCATTCGTGTGGGAACAGAGGTTGATAACTTGGAACAACCTATTGTATATGTTGATGCAACATTGGATAGAGAAGCAACGGAGGAGGGATTGTTTACTTATCATCCTTATATGGTTACCCAGGTTAGTGTTTATTATAAGCTTATCGGGCTCCCAATCTTAGTTCCTCTCTTGAACAAATTTATCTTAGATAGTCTTGCTACCCTCACTTGGGGGGATGATGCACGCCAATATTTCTATCATATACAATAATACATATGATCATACGTCATTCTGGATGTGCCTTAACAGATAATCCCATTTCGTTTAGACTTTAGAATAGTTTTCATTATCTCTATTTAGTGACATGTGTTCACTGTTTATCTCATGAAAATTTTCTTTTTATATAATAAAGAATTTCTTAGCTATAGGGGCATGATCTATTCTTAATGAAGTCCCTTTTCCTGTATAGAACTCTTGTGTTCGCATTGCTAGTCAGGACTCCGTACTCTGGGGAGTTGACATTATTTGACTACTTTAATTAGGTAAGATCATGGATCGTGTCCATCGTGTATATAGAGCTCATGCATGCCCACCTGTGATTAGCAGAACCGTATTCACTCTGTGCACATGGATAATTGCTTACCGGGACTATTGTGTCTGGAACTGTACATCTTGCACATTTTCTTTAGGCATCTGGATTTGAAAATGAAATTCGTACTTTTGTTATATGCCAATCGCAATGATACTTTCTGTTTCACTGTTTTAAACTTTGGTGGTTTGGTGCTGGCGTTTTTTTCGGTGTGGTTGTCTATAGTGGCAAGCTTCAGCGTCTGCAGCTAAATTAATGTGCTGCTATTTTTATTTGTATATAAACATTTTATATGTTGTGAGAATGTTAATTATGCTCAATTGTTTGCAGCCTTGAAAAAGTCCTTCGGATGAAACATGGGTCAGCTGCCTTTGCTTGCTTTTGCACACAAATTACTGAGAAGAAGACTTCAATAGGAGCCTGTGTTCTGACCAACAACCTAGGCTCCTATGGGGAAAATGGGTGTCTGCAGAAAACCTTGCACCCTTTTGTTGGCACTCCATGGTGCCTGCCACACAGTGCATGGTTTTACAGGCGGGTTCCGTAGGTACCCCCACTGCCCCCAACCGGAGGCCTCAGAATGAAGGAGGGGTTGCTAGGAGCCCCAAAGTCAGTTTCCGAATGCCTTTTCGTGTCGGACAGACAGAGCCGGAAAGGCTGTCAGAATCCCACATCATAATCGGTCGGTTGGAAAAGCTGTCTCTAGAGCTGAACGAATTGTCTCTGACTAACTCGGATTCTATGAATGCCGGTCGGAACCGATTCTGAATGCTCGAACTGTTCCCCTTCTGACCAAGAGCATCATACTAGTCGGTGGATGGCTTCCAACACGGTCAAAGGGAATCCGACTGTGGGTCGAGGCGTTCCCATTGACATCATAATTAGGCCCTATGTGTGGCCACATCTTAATTAGGCAGTCAGGACTGCCCACCGGAGGTGATCGTCCTGTTTCTGCCACAGTGTTGGTCGGAGGAAACTCCAACTGACATTGTAATAGGCCCCTTAGTATATGTCAAGGCCTAGGATATCGTTCTATGATAGTGTGTTTATGCACTTGGCCAGCAACTGAATGTCTTATACAAATTACAAACTGAAGCTATGCTCAATACTTATTATCTATGTCACATATTATGCATTCAATCACATCTGTGGTAAAGCATCATGTTTAGTATACATATGAACACTTTCTAAACTGTTTGCATGCACCCCAGGTTGTGAGTCTCATGAACAACTTGATGAAAGGATAGGTTGTAAATATTTTAGATGGTATAATCCATCTCGGCATCATCAAAGTTGCAACTACATTATTGCCACTGTGTTACATTTTTACCTTGATGCTTATGTTACTATGTCACAAATATGCCTTTATTTGTGATTTATACATAATTTTACATGTTATAGTTTTGGGGATATCTATCAAGTTTCTGATGGAATAGCTGTCCAGCAAAAACAAAATCTTGGGCAAAGTCTAGTATCTTCTATGGGGCTTGTAATATATTCTTGTTGAAAACTGTAATGTCCTGATTTAGGACCTTATTTAGAGTCTGAAAGATGGGCTACTTCATCAAAAACATGAAGCTGCCTATATATAGCTTGGACGGCCCGACAGAGTAAGGGCAGTCTGAGGTTTTGCCTTTTGTCTGCCTGCTCTATTTAGACTAGGTGCTAAAATGTCAAGTTTTCACTGTTCTTCTCTGCCAAGTAAACTTGGCTGTAAGGGGCAGTGACTGCAAAAAGATCCTGAAGCCATTGGACAAACTCTTTTATTTTCCATAAGTTTTGGGCCTTATTTCGAGTCTGGCAGTCGTGACCACCGTAGAACCACGTCTACCCCGCCAGCAGTCAACAGCACCAGCAGTTCAAAGATCGCTGTTTTAGGAGTTGGCCATGGGACCAAGGCTGTGGAGGCGGGGATCCTGCAGCAGTGGTGAGTTCTTTTTCCAAATATATCAATGCCTGTGTGTGCATATCAACTCCATATGTATCGAATGCACACATATGCAAGGGTTCCATGATAGTACAACACATGCCTCAACAACGCATATCTCAATCACTACCATGCATGCATTTACCATGCAATTCTGTGGTATTTAGATGATTGGTAAAGGGGCATGTGTGGTAAAGATCACACTCCTGCCCCCAGCCCAGAAAATTGTCTCTTTTCCCCCACACCACCCTGAGCCCTAAAAATTAACTCTATGCCTCAAAAACTACACAACCCCAGCCCCCCAACCCTGAGCCCTAAAAGCTGTCTCCTATACATGTAAAGTACCCCGACCCAGTACCACCACCAGATGGCCTAAAACTGACCCAGCCTTGAAATCTGTCCCTTTTCCCCTGCCCAACTCTGAGCCCTAAAAAAAGTTCCCATGCCCTCTAATCTACCCCGACCCCAGTCTCCTGCCCTGAGCCCTAAAAACTGCCCAATAGACCTGTAAACTACCCCAACCCAGCCCCCTTGCTCTGAAGCCTACAACTGCCTACAACCCTAAACACTGTCCGTTCTCCCCCGCCCTGAGCCCTAAAAACTGATCCATGCCCTAAAAACTACCGGGCCCCCTGCCCTAAAACCTGGCCCCCTGCCCTATAAATAACTCTGACCCGAGCCCTAATAACCGCCCTACCCCAAAACACTACACCCCACCCCCAAAACACAGTCCCTGCCCCACTTACCTGACTGCGTTCTCTCCTGATCCTTTTTCCTGCCTGTCCAGTCCAGCATGTAGATTGTGCATTACCTTCAACACGTACATGCTTTGTTCAGGCAAGTATGGTACAGCTTGCAGGGAAACAACACACATAGCTCAGCCGGCCTTGTTAAGGCTGTTTCCCATATGCATGATATAAATGGACTTTGATTGAAGATCAGAAGAACCTGAAAGCAGCGGGGACCGAGTCTGGGTCACTTTCCAGAAGTCTGGAAATCCTCTTCCTGGGCTGCAAATACTTCAGAGTCCGGCGAAAGCTTCGGAGATGCAGACTTGCAAATGCTTTGTTGGTGCATGTTTGAACAGGGGAGTCACTCCTTGACCCTAAGGGAGATTCTTCTGTCCTCTAATCGCTAGTAGAGCATTGAAGTTCCAGGATTCAGTTTTAGAGTTTCTTCCAGGTGTAATTTAAAGTCCTGTTGCCAGGGTTCCCTTAGTTACACTAAGAAAAGGGGTTGGACATACTCTGGGACCCGCCTATGGGAGGGTTTGGAAAGAGGAGTGGCTACATCCATTTCCTTTGTCCAGTTTCACGCTGGTTTGAACTGAGCTATGCACAGGGACACCAAATGTGCCCCCAGTGCAGACATCAAAGCACTCTCAGAGTGCACCCACCCAGCCTCAATACACTAAAGCCTGTCTGGGAGGTGGTTACACCTCCCTGTGACAGGAAACCTATTGTCCAGGCCTCCCCTGTTGGAGTTTTGGTCAGCCCCAGGAGGTCAGACTCGTGTCTGTGGCTGCAGCATCCATTTTGTGATGCTGGTCTCGTTTAAACTATTACCGGGCAGAACAGTGTGTACATATCTCTCCCTCTAGAACTGTGGAATTCTCCCCCCCCACCAGGACTGGCAGGGGGGGTAGGATTCCAAAGTGTTTGACACCAGACACAGCATGTTCCATGCAGCCAGTCCAAAGTTAGCATTTACCGCAAGGTTATAATGCACTTAAGAGTATATGGTCTGGCTGCATCACAGAACAGCCTCAGAGAATAGGCTCCAAAAGCTGCAGAGGGGCCCAGCTCATGCATGGGCACCCTCTCACACAAAACCAAGCACTTTGCCTTCAGGATTGATAAGGCATGCCATAGGTGTGACTGATAGGCTTATATGAGTCAGTGATTAAAGGTAGATATAGGTAACCTATATCTTAGTAAGGGGTGCAAGTACCACCTTACCCAGGCTGCAGTCCTGTGGTTCCATTTTGGAAGGCTTCCCAGGGGTAGCATAATACATGCTTCAGCCCCTGGTAGGCCTCTGGGGTACCTATGCCCTGAGTACCTGGTGTACCATATACTCAGGACTCACAAGGGTAACCCAGTAACCAATCTGCAGTGTACCTAATGTACATGCAATCAATTTAGAGAGGAAAGCAGATAGGCTGTGGCCCTGAATAGCAGCATCCCAGTCTAAGTCAAAAAACATCAAAACACCAGGAAAAAAGTGGGGGCAACCATGCAGTCAGATTACACCTTCCTACACGGGGGTCTCTGTGCATCCTGCTGTCCGCGGCCTGCACTGTGTCATAGTTTCGACTCACCAGAGGGGTCAGGCCCATCGTCAACTTTTTTTTACTGCCTGGGGCTGTCCTTGCCGTCCAACCACACAACTACAATGGTAAAAGATAAAGGGAATAAAACGTCCCAAGCAAAGAAGATCTCCAATTACGCCCAGCCGTTGCCAATGGAACACAGGGCCACCATGTCGCTGCTACCTGTGGGCATGGAAGCACCAGCACAGAATGTTGAACAGCCCACATACATACCAGAGCTCCTCATGACTATCCATGCCACGAGGGATCAATTAAGCACCAAAATCGACTCCATGGCTATAGACCTGAACCTACATAGATGCTATCTGCAAAAGGTCATGGACCGCGTGACAACCACTGAACAGAATGTGGATACCCTACAAAGAGATGGTGCAAACGCTCAGAGACACAGTTATCAGTATGCAGCAAAAACTGATGCGACTGGATGCACAAGCCGAGAATGCGGAAGGACGCTCCCGGTGCAACAATCTTCACTTTATTGGATTCCCTGAGAGGCTGGAAGGACCATCACCGGAGCTGTTCCTGGAGGACTGGCTGATCGACATTGTAGCACCAAAGAAACTTTCCTGCTTTTTTACGGTGGAAAGAGCGCACAGGGTGCTGGTCCCCCCTTCAAAACCGGGGGTGCCTCCCAGAGCTATGATAGCCGCTTCCTTCATTTTCGCGAGCGGGACCTACTGTTGCAATGGTTGTGTAACAATGGTCAACTGCAATATGAATGACATCAAATATCCATCTAACCGGATTACACCCAGTAGATGCAAGAGCAAAGGCGGTCTTTTTTGGCCGTCAAATGCCGGATGAGAGACCTGGGCCTACAGTACAGCCTATTTTATCCAGCAAAACTACGAGTGGTGCATGGTGGCAAAAACGTTTTTCTTTTTCTCTGCGGGGGAGGCGACAGATTGACTGGATGTGATGGGCTCTCTGGGGGCCTGTCTCCACTTCCCCTCCATGACAACGCCAGAGAACCTGGACCTCATTCCCAGTCGTAGGGAAGCTGTCGCCGTGGACATTCGCTGGACGTGGCTGGGACCCGCAGCCCTGCCAGGATCCTGGTTTGCTCAGATGGTACACAGCAGGCCTCCGACGTGGTGCCTGACTCACGTCTGTAATCACCGGGGCACCCGTCCAGCTTGAGCGATGGTACAGATGTCTGAGTGGGGACTATACTAGGTTACCTTATCTGCTTGAAAACCTACAGCCTATATGTGCTACCCATTTGATAAGACTGAACTATTGTGGACAGGGATGGGGACATTTATATATTGTGGAGTTTGTCACTGTTTTACACATGAAGCTCCTACCTGTCGCTGGAGTTGGAGGCATGCCCTCACACCTCAACAGCCAACCATCCACTGATCTCATTGGGGAAGGGTGGGACAGGATGATATTGACATTTTTTTTGTTAAGGACATGCATAAGGTTATAAATTGGTGAGTTACAATTGGGAAAGGGGCGACACCTACATAACTACACCAGGCTACACTTGGCACGGGGGGTAAGTGGTATTGCCCAGGGGATTGGGTAAGTTGGGGTAGAAATGTTTGATGATTCTCAGTCTGTCCTTTGTAGAGCTCATCTACTCTGCAATATTGTACTGTAATAGTAGTGGGTGGGGATCACCTCTCTATGTGACCACCTATATTGGGGACGATGGAGAGTCAACAGAAAAGTGCTAGGGCAGCCACCATGAGTAAATGGCTTATGTGGAACATGTGGGGTATCTCCACTCTTGAAAAACGTAGGCGAGTATTTGCTTACTTGAAAAGTTATAAGGTGGCAGAGGCATGTCTCCAGGAGACGCATGTTTGGGGAGATTCTGTGAAATATTTAAAGAAGCAATGGAGGGGCCAAGTCTACGCCACTTCCTACCTTAGCTTAGCTCGGGGCCCTTATATGGATTGCACCGTGTGTCCCTATCCAACACTTACACCATGCTATAGATCCCGATAGATGGTATGTCATCTTACATGGGAGGATGGATGGGACAGGATATGTATAATCAACGTGTATGCTCCAAACGATGACAATGCCTACTTTTTTAGGGATCTTCTTATGGTGGCCTCCCCCTACTTGAGAGCTCCAATACTTTTGGCTGGGGACGTGAATTGTGTACTAGATGGCACCTTCAATGGGGAACCTACCAAGCTACACACTAAGCCAAAAATGACCACAGCACATCATGGGATGATACAGGGGCTGCGACTGCAGGATGTGCGGAGGGAGGATCAGCCCATTGGGAGACATTTTTCCTGATATACACCGGCTACACAACCGTCCAGTCGACTGGATTACTGGTTCTTATCTGCAGACTTGAGTTGGAGTGTGGGAGGAATAACGTATCAGACGAGATACCTCTCCGATCATGTCCCGATCCTGTTGGAATTAGGGACTAAAAAAGTGAGGCCTGATATACCCCTTTGGCGACTTAACACTGATGCACTCATGGACCCACCTTTTGTAGACACAATTTCCAAGCAGCTGGGTAACTACTTCCAGGAAAATTGGGGTTCGGCTTCGAGCCGCGCTATGGAGTGGGAGGCCATGAAGGTGGTGATCTGAGGCATTTGCATAAAGACCACATTCGGCATCCGGGCACAGTTGGAAAGAGATGTTGCACAATGCAAGGCTAGGCTGGGGAAGCTGGAGGCGGAGATTAGTACAGCCCCACTCAAATTGACTGAGTGGAATGAGGCTAAGGAAGCACTTTTGACTGACGTCCGTTGGCTAAAAAAATACATGTACACAACCTATGGGCTACAGCTTTATACGGAGGGAGATAGAACTGGAATGCTCTTGGCACGATTGGTCAAACAAGAAACATCTGCTACACTATTTTTACAGGTGAGGGATGCGGCTGGGGGCCTAGTATACATGCAACAGGCTTTAACGGAAATGTTGGCTACCCATTTGGAACGAGTATATACTAACCATCCTGAAGTGGACTCTGGGTTGATGGGAAGGTAATTGGCTACGCTGGGGCTTCCACACCTTAATAGGGAAGAGCAAGAGGCTCTGGATGTTCCGATGACTAAAGAAGAAATACAAAGCGCTATTGGTCCACTTAAGACAGTCAAAAGTCCGGGCTCCGATGGCTTACCCGCGGAGTTCTACAGGTGCTTTGGCCACTCTTGGTGGATAAACTATTAGAGGTCTACAATGAGGCATTGGACAGAGCTGTACTCCCGCCTACCCTGAGTGAGACATTGGACATCATGATCCTGAAACAGGATAAAGACCCTGACCTCCCTAGCTCCTATAGGCCGATATTGTTACTAAACATTGACGTTAAAATATTGAGAGGCATCCTAGCTGAGCACCTTCTCCCACTGATGAAACGCCTGACTCACCAAGATCATTCAGGGTTTCTATCGGGACAGAACACGACTTATGACTTACAACGGCTTGCGACGTATGGCATGCTCCTGTCCTCCTTGAGGTTGACGTTGCCATTGAGTCATTAGATATAGCGCAAGCATTCGACTTGATGGAGTGGCGGTATATATGACACGTTCTGAGAATGAAGGGAGTTGGGGTACAATACCTGCAGTGGAGTCAATTACTCTACTCTGCCCCTACAGCCAGAGTAGGGGTGGGTAAAACAGTGTTGAGATTCGTTCTACTAAGGCGAGGAACCCGTCAGGGGTGCCATTTATCACCGCTCCTATTTACCATTTCTATGGAACATATGGCTGCATGGCTGAGGATGGTTATCGATCCCTGGGGTATATAGTTGGGGACGACTAACCATGTGATCTTGCTCTATGCTGATGATACATTGGTTTATATGAGACACCCGGGGCACTCGGTCCCACTCCTTGTGGCAGAAATGATTGCATTCAGCAATATTTTGGGATTGCAGGTCAACCCCGCAAAATCTACACTGATACCAATGGGTAGGTTGGCGGTAGCTGCCACGGAATCAAGGCCTCCACTGGATGTCCTGTGGATGGAAGAAGGGTCCAGATACTTGGGGATTTATCTAGCGGGCTCCGCTGACTCTTTTCACAGACTGAATATCAACCAGGTGGTGGAGGGTTTGTGAGGCTGCACTCACTTTTGGGCAGATTTACCACTTTCATTGATGGGGCACATAGCGGTCACTAAAATTATTGTATTATTGCGCCTCCTCTATATGCTGCAGCACTCCTTTTTTATGATCCTGTGATCCTTCTTTGATACGTTGGAAGTCTTGCTGGGTGACTTATTGTGGGGCAAGAAATGTAGGCGTGTGAGCTTACGGACATTGCAGAGGACTTGGGGGATGGGGGGGTCTCGATGTTCCACAGCTAGAACTCTATTATATGGCCTCCCAGCTCCAGTTTGCGGTACACTGGCTTGATGATGAAGACAATTGGAAAAATCCCTTTCAGCAGGGATGTACCAAGGGCATACACTAGCTAGGCTTTTAATTATGGGAGGAGCGGTTCCTGAAGGCTACCCATGCATAATACGCCATGTAGCGAATCTCTGGGAGAGAACAGTTCCCCAAGTACATGTGGGAAATAAGACCCTTTGGCGCAATTGCTAATGCTATGTCGATCAGACGTTGGAAGGAGGGGATTGTCTACTCCTGGGTGACCTTTATAGGGACGGGCAATTTATAACGCAAGCAGATGCACGAGCTGAGTTTGACCTGGGAGTGGGACAGTTCCTGCAATATGCCAAATTTTCAACAGTAGCCCGGGAGTTGTGGCCAAACTTTCCCTCCGAGCCCCCTGCCACTAATAACTACCACCAAAATACTAGTGACAGTGTTATATATGGCACAGGGGTGACGCCTCATATCTCACCTCTACCGAGTGTTACGTGAGGACATCCCGCAAGAGCCATTGGGACTACAACACAAGTGGGACTTGCTGCTGCCTTCCCCCTGACAGCGGCGGAATGGGGGAAAGTCCATGAAGGGATTTGTAAGGTAAATGCAAATGCAAGATTTAAATTACTTCACTACAATGTCATACATCAGGTGTATCTGACCCTGCGCGCTCTCCACACAATATACCCACACCGAACAGACGCTTGCCCCAGAAGCGCTGCTGGGGGAGCAAACTTTTTACACATGATCTGATAGTGCCCCGGACTTCAGCTTTACTGGGACAGTGGTTTGACACATCTGGGGTGGCTGCGGGTGGGTTATACCACTAGAGATTAGAAAGGTGCTCTGAGGCCTACTACTTAAACCAAAGAAAAAGGCACTTAGTAGGAAATTTGTAACTCTGGCATTGGCGTTAGCTAAACAATGGGTAGTTATACTGTGGTTGCAACCTCAACCACCTACTTACACTGACTGGCTAAGGGATAAGAAGGAGTGGGCAATGGAGGAGATCATCAGAATGAAATTTGTGAGAGGAGATGATAGGGCAGAAGAGGCTAGGACGGCGTGGAATGCCAAGATAATAGACCTCCAGGGGGACCCTGATCAGATTTCCTAACCAGCTGACACACCTCAAAGTACAGTGTGAATTGCTAGCCCTGATCTGGAGGGGACATCAATAAGTGGCATGTTGCCCATTTTTTTGTGGTATAATACTGTGTGTTGTTACTGAGAATAAAATGCCAATAAAGAACAAATAATGTATTTTTAAAGAAATGGTTGTTAGCTATCCTTAGCTTAACACCAAAAGAAGTTAAAGAAGATTGAAATAATATTTTATGTGTAAATGCACTGATCAGGGCAGAAGACATCTCCTCGACCATGAAAAGCATCCACTCGGGAGTCCCAATCAACCCCTGCCCCACTCACATCTACCACAGAGCAGCGGCCACCATCACACCCGAACTACAATGCACCATCGACACCACCTTCAAAACAGGTACCTTCCCAGACGAGTAGAAAGCACACAGAAGTCAGACCCCTGCTCAAGAAGCCCACAGCTGACCCCACTGATCTCAAGAACTATCGGCCCATCTTGCGCCTCCCCTTAGCAGCCAAAGTTGCAGAGAAAAAATTCAACAGGAAACTGACACGATTCATTGAAGAGAACACCATTCTCGACCTGTCCCAATCCGGATTCCGAAGCAACCACAGCACAGAGAGCACCCTACTCGCCATCACAGATGACATCCGCACCCTCCTGGACCAAGGCCACTCTGCAGCCCTCATCCTACTCAACCTATCAGCGACATTCTATACTGTCTCCCACCACACACTAGTCGTCGGACTACACGACGCAGGCATACAAGGAACAGCCCTGAGCTAGATCTGATCATTCCTCACCGGAAGAAGCCAAAGGATCAGACTCCCACTCTTCCTCTCTGACCCCACAAAAATCACCTGCGGAGACCCACAGGGTTCATAACTGAGCCCCATCCTCTTCAACATCTACATGGCCCCCATCATTGCCATTGTTTGCAACACAGTCTCAACATAAGATCCTCGCCGACGACACCCAGCTCATCCTCTCCCTCACCAAAGACCCCACCACTGCCAAACTCAACTTTCAGAAAGGAATGCAAGACGTTGCAGTCTGGCTAACCAACAGCTGCCTGAAGCTCAACGCCAGGAAGACAGAAGTCTTCGTCCTCGGTACCACCCCTTCTGCATGGGACAGCACCTGGTGACCGACAACCCTCGGAAGCCCACCTACCCCCTCAGACCACGCCAAGAACCACTGCATCGTACTCAACTCATCACTCATCGACAGGTCAACGTCGTCACCTCCAGCTGCTTCAACACCCTCCACATCCTCCTCAAGACCTTCAAGTGGATATTCCCTGAGTCAAGGAAGAGAGTCACCCACACACTCATCACCAGCAGATGGACTATGGAAATGCACTCTACGCCGGCATCAACAAGTCCCTACTCTGCAAACTCCAGACAATACACACCACCACCGCCAGACTCGTCCTCAGCATCCCTGACACGAAAACATCAGCCAACACCTACGAAGTCTCCACTGGCTCCCCGTGGAGAAAAGAGTCACTTTCCAAATCCTCACTCACACCTACAAATGCCTACACAACAACGGACTCAAATACCTCAAGAACAGAATCAACTTCCACGAACCCAAAAGAAATCTCCGATCTTCCAACCTCGCACTGGCCGAAACCTGTGCATCCACAGAGCCATAGCAGGTGGAAGATCCTTCTCTCACATTGCAGCCAAGACTTGGAACGAGCTACCGGCAGACATCATTCGCGCCCACTCTAGTGTGAACCTGGGCTTCTATGGAAATTCACAACAGCATATTATCAAGCCCATTATCGCTGCTTTAGCTGCAGTTTCCTGCCACTAAAGCAGCAATAATTTTAACGCCTTTCTTGATAATATGGCCCAAGGCACGTTAAATCGGCCCTCATACTCAGAATTAGGTCGGACAGATTTAGGGCAATATTTTTCAAAATAAATGCAGCAACCATAATACCATGGGAGTTAGAATAACTATATGGGCCATATTTTGCAAAATGTAATGCAGCACAGCGGAGCAAGTCACCTTGCTGCGCTGTGCTGTGTTACAGGAAAAGGGTAGGAATGCAAAGTATTTATCACATGCACTGGAGCACAGTCTGCTGTCTTGCGCCTGCGCAGGTACTCTTGCACCACCATGGTGCAAGGGTGCCTGCATTGCAAGCAGGATTGTTTTTGTGCAGGAAGGGGTATTTTCCTCTTCCAAAGCATTCATAGTAAGCAAGAGTGACCGTCGGGCAAGAACAGTGGCGTGCGGGGCAGAGTGGGGGAGTCCACAGACAAGGACAAGGTAAACTTAAAGTAAAACCACTCAGGGGCAAGCAAGGGGGCCTTGTGTGGCTTGATAAATTGCATCTTAGGTGTTGTATCGCTTTTGCACCAAGTTGTGCCCTATATATATTTATCAAGATAGAAGAAAGATGCAAGATGGATTATTTTGATATATTGAGTAGCATAAGTTGTAACCATGGAACATCAGCATTCTTACTGAATAGGGTCGGACAGAAGTACAGAGGTAGTGACAGTCCTGTGGGAAGGATAGATGGCACCTTTACCCTTGCTGTTACTAATAAAAGAGAACAAGTAAAGCAGAAAAGTCCTTTTTACATTATTACTTACATGTTGTGTAACTTCTTATCTGATTCCCATATCTAAACAAATACAGTTAACTTCACAAACTCATAAAATGGGCGAAGGTCTACAATGTCAATATGCTTTGGCAAGTCAATAGGTCTGGCTAGCCAGATCAATTGGTTTTGTTAATGCATTTTGACAGAGCTCAAGTGTCAGTATGGCGTTTGGAAGAGGAGCAGATATATTCCTTTTCATCGTGCCACTGGGAGAGCTGAACAGCAGCAGCAGTGCCCTGGAGGCAGCATAAAAAAGAGCTAATGGGTCATGTAACTTGTCCCTGTTGGAGATAAGACAACCTGACCCAAAGATGCGCATCTGAAAACTTGTGAGATTGTACCTTTTATAGGTGATCCCGCGAGACTTCGACTATCGTCAGGCTTAGCTTTCCAAAAGTTAAAATTACATGTCAGCTGGGCGGCTATCTTAAGGTCAGGCTCACACTCGAAAGGTGACAGAAGCATCTGGAAAATGGATGCTGCGGTGAGAAAAAAAAGACCCCTTCTTTAATAAAAATGCATGTGCGACATAGGTATTGGAATGTTCCAAAAATGTAATTATTTAGAATAGCTTTGAGAGGTTAAATAATCCATCACATGTATTCAAAAGGAAGCAGCTGAGGAAGAAGGATACCTCAGCAGTCAATAGCATTAAGGTGTGACTAAAATATTCCAGAACAATGTCTAGATTACAAAGGAAAGTCTAAATAAGCTTCCCCATTTATAAGTATCAACCATTGTAATAGGCCACATTTTTCTCTGCCTTCTGAATGTGGGAACAGCACTGTGGAAGAATGGCTTACGTTTTTTCTTGCTTGTTATCCCGTTTGTAAAGGGAGGGGATGGACAGGATGTTAATTACACTATTAAAAGGGAACTAGAGTGAGATCTTTATAGAAGAAGTTTTGCTCTTGCTTCCCCTACATGATCCCAAGGCTTTATCTATGTTAACATGTTGATTAAATCTTTTTAGGGACAAGTGTTGGGCACATAATACTAATTGCAACATTTCCATGTCAGAAAATGATATAACGTAGCAGAGGATAAGCATCTAACGTGCATGGATACTCTTTCTTTAAAGTCAATGCCCTCCAGACAAAGGATAAATATGGCTATGCCTCTATAGATGGATTGTGTGAGCAAAATACCTCGGATGAGATTGTTAGGTTAGGTAAAAGCGGGCCAAAATTAACTAAATTAAGATAAATTACAATTAGAAAATCACCAGGATTATTAGGGTTTCTGGAACTGAATGTGTCTTGTGTGGTATACAATAAGAGGAAGGATATTCTAAACAAAAGGAGAAGTACTAGGAAGAAGCAGTACCATTGCCTGATGCCACACGCAAAGATGGACAAGTAGATCTTGGTGAGTAGGGCACAGACAGCCCAGAGGAACATAGCAGTGGGTCATGGCCTTATCGAAATGGGGAGAAGCTTCAGAATGGATATGATGGGCAAGACAAAGTCTCCTGATGAATCTAGAGCAAATGGGGAGCCATTAGAAAGAGCAGATGACTTGTTAAATTGTATGGCTCCCCAGATCATAAATGCAGTTGTGTTCTGAATCAGCTGCTGGAAGGAGAGAAAGTATTGACAATTACCCATGTAGTGGGGGATCACAGTGTTCTATTCTGGATTATACAGGGCTGTGACTGCAGATATTCAACCAGAGGGGTAAGGCAACTAAAAATCATGTGGTGTAGTTTCAACTAAAAAAGGAGTATGTGAATGGGAAGAACTGTTGGTCCATTTACAGTTTGGTGTCTTAGGCATAGGTTTGTGTCCAGCTTGACACCCAGGTTTCTAACAAATTCTCTGGGAAGTACACAAGAACCCAGCTGCATGTGCCAAAAAAAGGGGAACTACTTGTCCTTTCTTTCTCCTGTACTCAGTACCACAGTGTCACCCGAGTCTCGCTTGAGCCAATTGTGGTTAGGGCTGGCTTTAGCGCTGGTGGCGCCCTGTGCGACAATGTCTGTTGGTGCCCCCCAATGACCACCTCTGCCCCGGATTCCCTCACTAGCACCCTTTAACAGTGCATCTCAAGTCTCCATAACCACTGTCTCTCAGATTCCTTCAGTTTTATAGCACCACTCATACTAGTGAAAGGTGCCAGAGCAGTTTACATCACACACATTGCACAGAGTCAATAATATGTGTGTAACTCAATGTACAGGAAATGTTACATCAGACAGGACTACAAGGTGTAGTGTAGGAGTGACATGGCATCGATACTGGTAGGCAATATAGTTTGAGTCCTTATTCTGGAAAAGCACAAATATTGAATTTAAAATGTAACATCATTGTTAGGGGTTCTCTTTCATAATAAGAATTGTTTTCTACCCAAATGAACCTTTTCCACAAGATTAGGATGATGAAAGACTGGGCAAAAAAAACATATAGCTCTAACATATACCTTGCAGTTTGCATGCAGCTCTATGATGACAGTTAATGGCTCAATGCTCTATATTAGATTGTTGACTTATAAACTACAAGTAACAAAAGGAGCAGCAACCCAGTGACCTATTTACATTACATGCACTTTGTTATCTGCATGGTACACATTCTTAGCAGCAGGAATTTTTACCCACTGCGCTACCTTTGGATGAGTCAAAACTTCCAGTAGGCAAATGGTCTCTTTCCAGGAAGACGATTAATCACCAGAGTTATCTTGACATTTTAATTGATGTCTGAAAATTGGTGGAGGCCAGGAAACCTCAAAAATTACACCCCCCACCCCAAGTCAACACCCTGATTGTGGTCCCTTCAAACACGTTTCAAACATGCATTGTTGTATAATAGTGACTGTGGCACGCAGATCCTCATTCAACTGGAAGATGATTTGTGTTTCATCCGCCTACACTGACAGAAAGCAATGAAGACAATGACAGAAATCAAAAAGGACTAGGTGACAGTGATGACATCTAGGGGACACCGCACAGAAAGGCCTTAATGAATCTTGAGGAGGCTAGGTAAAGGGACACTGAGAGCTAAACGCTCTAAACACTAGTTTAAAGGAAAAGAGCTGATGTAAACTAATTATAAACTATGGATTTGCACCAGTCACTTTATTTCTGGAATTAATTCCCTATTAAATTTATGAAATTTTGGAGATCTAGAGATGAGTGTAAGAGTGTTGGATTTCTCCCTGATATAAGTGTATAAAAGTCAAGGGTTAGCCCTTTAAGCATAGCAGGGTATGGGGCCAGAGTAAACAAGTGCTGTTCTAAATATGTTTATCATGATGTGGTGGCAGGTGAGGGAACCTACTAAAGTGTATTTTAATATTTCTGAATATTGTTTGCCATGACCCAAATAT